>NW_009258197.1:2400000-3000000 GCF_000320585.1 Heterobasidion irregulare TC 32-1 | reverse complement strand
TCTGTGACAGTTTGCACACGTGCATCGGTCTAAGAAGTTTGTCAGTTATTGGCTTCTATTCAAAGACTTTGAACTGATATACCCGCTTGATACCTTCCTCCTGCGCCCGTTTGATCAAATTGGAGATGAATCCTGGGAAGGGGAAGAGGATGACCATTGAGGCCAATCCGACAAAAGCACTGGAGATTGATTGAGTCTATCACGTCCATTTTGTTTTGGTAATGCAACCTACCTCCAACCAAGAATGGTATACAAGAAGACGACGCACAAGACGATCTGCAGAGGCAGATACAAAACTACGCACCAGATATCAGGTACAACAAATTCTTAAGATGTCGAAAGAACGTACTCAAGAGTAAGAAATCACACCCATCCGCAGTATTGTTCAAGTCTACCGAGGCTAGATTATTGATTTTCCCAACAAGGTTGTCCGCTCCCATGGTATCGTCCTTGATGAATTCAGCATTCTCGTCCCCAGTATGCTGCTTTCCTTTGCTGTTTTGGGACTTGACCTTGACAAAACTCGAGTTAGCTGTCTCGTCACCACTCCCCGATCTACTGTCCCCGCTGCTACTTTCCTCAAGTGACGCGTTATTGGGGGTGCTGACTGTGACTGTGGAATCCTTCAAAGCCCCCTCAAGCTTCACAGGAGATTTATCGGTCTCAGCCTTCATTCGTATTCGCAGAGCATGTTCGAATAGCAAATGGGTAAAGATACCTTCCGTGCGGATACGAATCCAGCCCTACCGAATAACTCAATCCAAAAGGACGTTTGAAGGATGAAGCAAACTTACTGAGAGGAAGACGTACCGCTGCATCACGATTGTGCCTATCATAGGTCCAAAAAAAAGACCAGAAATCCAAACCCATGGGCGAACGACAGCGCCTCGCCCATCGATTTCCAAAGACCTAACAGAACCCAAACTCAGCCAACGCTCGATAGATCGCAAAACCCAAAATCTTACTGCAAGAGTTTATAGATTGCTAGAGGCCCAAGTAATAAAGTGTTCGTCTACCAGAAGACTTAGCAAAGCACGGTGGATTTTAACTAGTCATACCAACCCTAATGACGAGCATGATCGCCAGACCGATGTATTCACGACCTAAACTCATTTAGTCAATCGGAAGACGAGTGAGCGCGGAGCAGCTCACGAAATACTATCATAAGTCCCCAGAACAAGTGGCGCTTCCGAGCTCCAGAGAATAGATCCAGATGCTGGAATGTTTCAGAATCCACAGGTGAATGATGCGGTTTTCTTATTGACACTCACCGGAAAGCTTCTCCGCACCAAGTATTTGGTATAATCATAGTCAGCTAGCGGGGGAAGTTGCTCAAATGAGAGATGAGGGACTCTGTAGGCTGAGAAGACGACTGGATCAAGGAAGTTGTAGAGCATCATTGACAATATAGACGCCGTTTGTTCAGGATTGGGATTATCATGAGGCTCCTGCGGATAAATCATAAGATCCGTCGCGCGATCAGGTTCGGGAATGATAACATGCCTGTGGGTCGTGAGGAATATATTGGCGAGGGACCGTCAAAGGGATGACGATAGCCACCAGTCCAAGGACAGCCAATTTGGCCCATAGCAATGATTCGTCGCGTAGATCGGGAGGCGTTTTTGTGAATGTCAATAATGGCCACAGGTCACGATATACGTATACCGCAAAAACAGTCCCCAGAATGACAACCAGATGCGTTGTTGCAGGACGAGCACGTTTTACCCCAGCCGTGACAGAGAGAAGAGCGAGGAAGGATGCATAGAGCTGGGCACAGTCGTGAGCTATTTTGATCATTTCATGCGGCATCGACTTACATATGTCGAACATTGGATAAGCTCAATCTGTTCATGCCTTGTGAACGAAAGAGCATCAGCACTTCGATGCTTTTCCTTGTGCCCTTTACCCCAAAGCTTGCTGAGCGAATCGGCGTTCGGGCCGTTCAAAAGACCTTCCTCGTCAAAGACGAAACTTGTTACGGACAGCCCCAGAAGGGTCATGATGGACAACAGCCTGACGAGCCTGAAGGAGAAAATAGTCCACCCCCCAAGTCGTTGCACATGCTCCTTGGTTTCGGAGAAGATACCCGCTTGTGTGTTTGTTCTTGTCGCCTCTACAAGCTCATTTTCAGAAGAGCGTAGGAGCTTCTTCAGTGGTCTGTACGATAAGATAGTTTGAAGGAGGAGTAGCGCTATCGATGCGACAACTATGTAGGCAGGAATGGCGAGAGGATGGAGCCAGACGCTATTGCCGGGCAACGTCAGTCAAGGGGCCGCATGAACTCAACACCACCGAGCTCACACATGATTCTTGAGCTGAGTGGGTTGAGTGGAAGGTTGGGTACCTGTATCCAGTATGAATTGGGATTCCATGACCACGGAACGGTGTGGAAGCTTCAGGGAACCGGTGGCTGCTGTCTCTAGATACTGTTCTCTAACTAAGAAATCTGTAGAGTCAACTTAACCTGAACCAACGAGTCTAGGAACTGTGTCGTCAATAGTGTCGATACAACAGAACAACTGTCTTATGTTGAGGTCAGTACTAAAGACCTCAAATTGACCAACGCATGGCCCGACCTGCGAGGGCGCTTGCAATGCGGGCCGGGAATTGCCGCGCAGCTTTTGAGCCGAAAGCAACCAAGCCAAGTTGTATTCTACATCGTATGAAAAAGATCATTGCAATACAACTTACACGCAAGACGAGGAATAAACAGTGAAAATAAGATATGTGAGGTCTAGAATTCGTAGGTGCTGTCTTTTACCTTCCTGTTATCTGCCACAACCACCTGCAATCCATCATGCGCAGGGCGAAGCCATATCGACTTCCCCTTGTCCAACAAGCTGATACCTCTCCGTTCAACGGAAGACAAATTCGCATTCTGTACTTCTTTACCTCCCACGGCCTCTCCAATTGTGACGTACTCGTCATGAGAGACTTCATGGCCAAAACCAGTAAGATAGGTGCGTTGTGCGCCAAGTCGGCGAGCAATGTTGGTAGCGTCCTTGATCCCAAGATGTGATGTGTGCGGATGCAGTCGCAGACAGTCAAGCACAACGACGGCGTAGGGATGCCGTATAGCAGAATCGCTCTGACCGTTAACGAGGGGTTCCTCTAAAAGCGCCCAAGAATCATCGGGAATATGCGAGACGTCGGAGAGATATACTGCGATATCATTTATCTTGAATCCAAAACAAATGTAAGGATGGATCTTGGGAAGTAGTGTGGCGTTTTGATCGGGCGAGTGACGTGTGGGTGACGACGCTCCAGAGGTAGTCGTAGGGGTGGATGGCATGGTGGCGACTGGTGTAGGCACAAAGCCTGGAGGAGGCGCCACAGAGAATAAGCGACCATGATGCACTTCAAGTATTCAATAGAAAGTTCTTGTGAGAAATGGGATTTTAAAACGATCCTTGGCCAGGCTCACCGGCAAAAGGAGTGATCTCTATGCCTGTATCTTCAATTTCGAATGGAACCTTGTCTTCGATGATATGCCACTTGAACTCCGGTACCTAAAAATTGAATTAAGCAGTTTGAAAGCAATTCGAATATTAGGATACAACAGGTTCACTTACGTCTCCGCCGCCAGATGCGAACTCCTTCGCCACCATGTAAGGAAAAGACCTTTGGACCTCGGTGAACGTAGCCTTTGAAACGTAAACATCGATGTGCGGCTGTATCACTCCGTTCAAGGTCCACGCTGGTGTATTGTGTATCGGCTTAGTACGCGCACATGAGGTATAAATAAAGTTTGGTACCTCGTAGGTCATCCAACCCATTCATAGCTAAGATTGGTCAGTAGATGCACGGAAGTTGAGAAGAAGTCCATTACTGACCGTCAGCATGTGCATGTGTGATGAGAACGGCGTCTATTCTTCGCAGGCCATACTTCGGAAACCATTCGAGAGCGGCAGCCTGGAAGTTCTTGCCGACATCTATAACGATCATCCTGAGCACGAGACCATTCAGTCATCGAGCCAAAACACCATACTCCGAATCAGACACGCACCGCTGCTTCCCATCTTTCCCATTGATTCGCAGAGCGGCCGAGGTATTCCTCCTGATGTTCTTCTTCCCTTCTGGAGTGAGCGTCGAAAGACACGTCCGGCACGGACGATCGTCGGGTCCTGCAGTCAAGCATTCTATATGTGGCAGGCTCGACGAAGTGCCCGTTCCGAGAAAGATGACCTCCAAATTAGCTGAATGCATTCGATCCTGAGAGGTACGTCGTTCAGGCATCAGTCGGTACGGTGGGTCTGGTTCAAGTGGGGGGAGTGGGATGAAGTAGGATGATGAAGTCAAGATCAGATGTAGAAGATAAAGGGTGGCCAAGCATCAGCGTCAATGTGAGACGACCGCCAGTTTTTTAATTGAAGATGACCATGGCCACACGTGTGATTTGTTTGTGGTGCAGGATCAGTTCTGCGTATCACTGGGACTGTCATGCTGTCACCCTGTCGCTTTGAATGGAACAGACGTATAGTCCCTGAGTAGTCCCTAGTAGTCCCTGCCGGTGTTCTCATAAGGCACCAAGGCTACGTACAATCTTTCGATTCTATGCCAAATGTGGACAAGATCGCCTCGGAGACGTGGGAACAGTGGCCGTCATCCGTGGGTTCTTCCTCGACACTGTTTATCCTCAACCACCGACATTCATATCAATCATTCATCTTATTGACATCATGCAAATTTCGCCGCATATCTGACCTCGCGGGTAGCACGTCGCCGGGATTATCACTTCCAGGTTCACTCTGATACGAGTAAAATACAGCTTCAAAAATACAAACTATTCGGAAATCGTGTACTCATTTTGTGAAAACTGAATATGAGCATGTCAGTACCCGAATATAGCTGTGCATCGAATGGGAGTTCACTGACTCGAAACAACATCTTCGTCTTGTACCAGATGATTGAGACCGACCTTCTGTGCGTGCGGTGAGAATTTCGATGATTTCCCCTGTGAAAAGTCATCAACCATCTCTACATAGACACTGGAACCTTATTTCTCACCCTATAGACTACATCAGCGTGGGATCAAAGATCTCGGAAATGTATTAGACCTACCAGACCAATGCGTAACGAAAGTTGGCTACCAGAGATCTGTGGACACCATTACATACATCCTCGATGGTGGAGCCTCTCCGCATGCAAATCGGATCAGCCAAGTCGGGATGAGCGCCTCGCTTCTTCGTATATACTTTCACCAGGCCAAGGTCGTCCCATATGCGGTCGATGAGATAGTTCAAGCTGTATGTGGTCAGTCTACGTCCGATGAGTTAGGGGCAACCGCGCGCTCACTTCAAGTCCATCTCACAGCTGATCACGACGGTGTGGTCATCATGGGCCAGCTGGTCCATCCGTTCCAAGCTGATTGCGTCTATCTTGTTGTACACGTCTGTCCACAAGACGTGAGATCCGACCACAAAAGCTAGCATTGGAAAGCCTTACAGAGACAAGGAATATATTTTCTTGTTCCTTATTGTGCTGCAATCAGGCCATTGGTACATGAAGGTGATATATAAACCATACGTACCTATCAACACATCGATGAATTCATCAGTTGTTATCTGCTCAAAGTCGGTGAGCCCAGATGCTAGTCGATATTTTTGAGAACCGTACATCTTCCCTGATCATTACGTCGCAATTATGCAGTTTGTCTGACACGTATCCTGAATGAGATACAGGGCATCGTGTGGAATAGTAAATGACTGACAGCTTTGCAAGATGAGGCGAATGGTTCTCTCATCTGTCTTCGTCAACTTGACTGTGGCTGTGAACTGATCTATCACGCTGAGAAAGCGGTGGCGACAGCGACAGCAGAGACCAACTTACCGTAATCTAGAGAATGATGAGATATTGGATCATACATATTAACCACAAACTTACCCCTCCTGTTGTTCTTCGCTTGAAGACGACGTCAGGTCTCCTTTTGTTTAGTCGAATCCCAACAGAATCCAGCTCAATTTCCAGAAGTCGCCGCTGCTCCTCGGATTTTGTGGCGTCGAGCATAATCACGATCAAGTCAGCTGTCTTTGCGGTGGACACAACCTGACGTCCACGTCCGCGACCCTGACTAGCGCCTTCAACGATACCTGGAAGATCAAGCAGTTGAATCCGGGCGCCCTGATACTCAATGACACCGGGAATAGCCTGATACGAAGTCTAGTATACATGTCTTGAAATTAACCGCATGCAACGCACTGTCAACGTTGTGAATTCATAAGCTGCCGTTTCGGACGCCGTGTGGGTGACCTTGCTCAAGAGGGTAGACTAAAAAGGCTTGTGAGTTCCCAAACCACTCTAGGACGGCGCATGCGTTACTTTTCCGACGGAGGGGAAACCAATCAATGCAACTCTAGCATCTCCGGATTTCTGTACGTCAAAGCCAGTGCCTCCGCCACCTGATTTCGCCGCAGGTTCGAGGAGCTGGGCACGATAACGAGCGAGTTTGGCCTTCAAGAGGCCCAAATGATATTCCGTCGCCTACATGACCACATCCGTATTGACGTTCTGGGTTTCTGTGGAGTGGGAATATAATCACCTTGTTTTTTTGAGCTGAAAAGACGGTAAGATCTATAGAGGACCAGCATTTCGGCGGTAGACTCACTCCTTGCCATCTCCTCTGCAACACCATCAGCGTGAGGGTCTGAGGACATCAGCAATGAGGAGACTCACCCTCTATCTCCTTGATCTATCATGAATCGAGGTGAGCGCGCGCGCGGCGCAGAGAATACACAGCCAGCCTGAGAACGCACCTTCTCTACGACACCCATGTTGGAAAGCCGCTAATCTCCGGTGCGGTCGACGGTGGGCAGTTTGTGCAGAGAGACCTGATGAAAACCGAGTGGGGACGGTCACGGAGACTGGAAGTGGTTGAGGCCAGTTTGAGGCCAGAAGCCACGAATGGCAAGAGGACTGCCCGAACGCGCTCGTCAACACTACTACATAACCTAATACTAGTACCAACAATCTATTTGTATCATTGTGCGCCCTTTCTCGCTCGCCTCCTTGTACGGTCACCGTGTTTGCGTCGTGCTGTTCATCATACAGCGGGATGCCACGCCATACACCGACCTTACATCCTCACGCAGAGACAGGCGATGTCAATGAACCCGAAGCTGACAGGCCCATTCGGCCGCTCCCTTTCACAGCAAACTCTTCTTCAGGTAATGCCATTCCCAATCGCCTCAAAACTCGCCACAAGAACACATACTCCCCTGCCACCGGCGCGATCGGTGCTCCTACCGCTAATCCGTTTTCTACGTCCAATGTGCCCCAATACACCGCGAAGTACCATGACATCTACTCCCAATTCCTGCAGCGGTATAGATCTGGGCCCGAAGAGGATCCTAGGAATGATCCTGACAGCCACTACTTTCACAGAGGCCTTGGTCAGTTAGTCGATGCAGGAGGGGAGAGCGACGAGGAGGAGTTGGGCCGTCCTCTGTCCGGTGTTGCAGATGTCCACGATAAGTTCTCGTCTCTCATGCTCGACTCTGACCCTATCGAGCCCGAAACCGCCGAAGATTTGGAGCGTTTAGAGTGGCAGACGATGCTTGCTTCTGTGCTCGATGGTGATGTCCTCAAGTCTGAGAAAACACGCATAGCAGTGGCACTCGCATCATCCGACCAGGAGTCCAATAATTTCCATACAAATATTTGGATCGAAATGCGCGCTAAAGTCAGCGGAAGGTCGGAGGAAGAGGAGAGGAAGAAGTTGGAAGAACGTCGCCTGAGGACGGTCGACCATGTCATCCATGAGGTACTAACATTCCATACGAAGGACATATTTTCCTCCCCAGACCCAGGCACAGCAGCTTTGCAGCAGGTCAATGAGGTCATTCGTCACCTGGATGTCGTCCACTCTCTTTATCCAAATCTGAAGGCTTTTCAGCTTGATAAACCCGTTGTCGCAGATAGCGAGTTTCAAGCCTTGCGAGATGCACTCATCACTTGGTCTACGGTTTTCACGTCCCTGCGTTCACAAATCAATATTTTGCAGAGATGGACCGGCAGTGATACGTTGGATGTCACCGCCCCTGGCACCGGACCAAATCAGGACTCTGAGACACAGGCTGATGGGTCTTCGATGGCGGATGGGTCTACCTTTCTGGAACGTCTCCTGAAGGAAGAATCCATTCAGATGACTTTTGCCAAGGGCTTCATGACCACTGTTCATTCTCTCATTGGCACTGCTCGCGATGCTCAAGTAAATCTTGCCGCACAGTTCAAGAAACTGGGTCTTCCGACGTTCGAACGCGAACTCATCCCTCTCATCTCATTCCCGACACAACTCGCGCAGGCTAGTCTCCGCGTTCGTTTAGAATATGCTCAGAAGCTCAAGGATCCAGAAGTCATCATCATCGACCAGATGACCGATGATTTGAAGCTCAATATCGGAATCGCATGTACATTAAAGCGACAGTACGTGGCATTTCTGTCGCCGGACCCTGGCGGAAATTGGGCCTTGCCTCCGTGCATCAGCAAGGACTACGATACCTCAGTTCTTGAAGCTTTGTCATTTTTATTCCGGCTAGTGCACTGGAAGCTAAAGAGTGGTGCCAGAGATATCTACTTCAAGGAAACAGATGTTCTTGAAGCACAGTGGGCCACTTTCAATGACGTCGCCTTGACCTCTGCCGGTGGAGCTTCTATGGTTGCAGAACAACTCTGGTAGGTGCAGCACATCTTTATCCTTTGTCAAAACATGTTTGACAATATGTAGTGCGCTAACAAACAAACTCATGGTTCGTGTTACCAACTTCTTCGACACGCAATTGAAGGTCCCGACGGCGGAACATACGGAGTCACGCTCATCCACTAGTGGCAGGAAGGGTCCTGCGCCATTGAATGGCTCAAAAAACGGCATGACCGATGAGCAGATGGTCAGCTGGTATGGGAAGATTCTTGACAGTGTCCGGCTACGATACCGAAAGCTACAACGATTTGTTCGGTGGGTGCATCATAACACATGGCGTGTCAATATGACTTTGACGAAGGAACGAGTAGGGTCCTCAATCAAAGATTCAGCAACTCGGCTGAGTACACCCTGGAAGGTGTCCCGATCGATGCTTTCATATCGCACCTTGTCGAAACCGACCATTTTTTGGTATACACGCAAACATTTGAAGAGGAAGGCACATATATCGTGGCGTCACACACCCTGCGCGACCATCCCGACTATATTCGTCGAATTCTATTGGAGGCATTTCATGTCACCGAACTCTTAGAGGACGATGGCAAGAAAGTAGTGGAAATCTACGACCTCGACGCAGACTATCCTGACGAAGCAGGGTACCTCCTCGTGCTATCACCTCGAGATCGTTTCCTCTGGAATGGCCTCGTTCTCATGTTGGAGATTCCAAAGATCGAGCTGGACCTGCGGGATAACCGCGTGCGTCTTATCGCTGACGGAACGCAGCACCGATTGCTTTTGGCAAAGCAGGAGTTCACCGAGCTCTTCATTTCGGTGGATGAAGATGGACAACCTGTTGAGACAGGTCTCAAGCCTTTGACATGTCTCACCGACCAACAAGCCCACCTCCCTGCCGTGAACAGAGAACTACGGAAGATTGGGCGCGCGACCAATCGCTTAGCAGAATCCATCGTCGAGTCCGTGCACAGTGTGCGGGTAGCCCTTCGCGACGCAATCAAGCGGCAGGATTTGTTGGAGAATTGGTATCTATTTGCATCGGAACATGGCCAGCACGTACATAAATGGATGGACCGTTCTACGCTTGTCAAGTTCAACCGAATGCTGATCAAGCTCGCCATCTCCTGGGTGTCCTTCATCTGCGACGACTGCGACCCCAACGATCGCAAGACGTTCAAATGGGCCGTGAATGCTTTAGAATTCGCTCTCCAGCGCACGCGGCGTGACAGCATCCTTCAGCTGCCTGACGACCAGTTTGAGATGCTACGGCAGAAGGTCGCGACTTGTATGACCCTTCTCATCAGTCACTTCGATATCTTAGGCGCACGCTCCAGTGAGGCCTCGAGGGATCGGGAGCTTTGGTTGCGACAACCAGCAGAGGACTCGCTCGATGCTGATGACGAGCTGCTGCGCTCGGCTACCTATCCGTCGCTCAGAGGCCGAGCAGATCATGTTGTGTCATCTCAAGGTTATATAGATCCATCCATCATCAAGTTCTGGGAGCGAACCACGAGAGCTATCGAAAACTTGGATAACCAACGAGCTGCTATCACGACTGAGCAGCGCCTTGCAGGTCGTGTCCTTGATGACGAAAAATTGGGGGATCGCACATTGGTTTTCCTCGCCTCGTTCAGCTCCAATATATCAATACGATGGCAGCAAGGCAGATTTATTGGCGCAGGCGCCTTCGGTTCTGTATATCTTGCTGTCAACCTGGACTCCGGGTCCCTAATGGCCGTCAAGGAGATAAAATTCCAGGAGATGTCGGGCCTCCCGAACTTGTATACGCAGATTCGCGACGAACTGCGGGTTATGGAGATGTTGCATCATCCGAACATCGTCGAGTATTATGGAATCGAGGTGCACAGGGATAAGGTCTACATTTTCGAAGAATACTGCCAGGGCGGCAGTCTGGCAGCCCTGTTGGAATACGGACGGATAGAGGATGAGGGCATTATCCAAGTGTATACCATGCAAATGCTCGAGGGCCTGGCATACCTGCACTCCAAGGGAATTGTCCATCGCGATATCAAGCCTGACAGTGAGTGTTCATCAGTGCAAAATTGGATGTGAGAACTAACAGGTCTTGAGACATCCTTCTGGATCACCTCGGAGTGATCAAATTCGTCGACTTTGGTGCGGCCAAGATACTCGCGAAGAACCAGAGGTCGATGCAGCGCTCTCGTCGCTCGGCCGAAGGAGCTTTGGGTGGTGGTCTGGGAATGAACAGCCTTACTGGCACGCCCATGTACATGTCGCCTGAAGTCATCAAGAATGACAAACGTGGCCGTCACGGTGCTATGGACATTTGGTCCCTGGGCTGCGTTATTCTTGAGTTTGCGACAGGAAAGAAACCGTGGAGCAATCTTGACAATGAATGGTAAGCGCTTTGCGCTCGTGTCATCCATGATCGCTGGCTGAATCGTGACTTTGAGGGCAATTATGTTTCACATCGGCGTCGCTACACAGCACCCTCCGTTGCCAGAACCTGGCCAGCTGAGCGAACTCGGCATCGATTTCATTCGACAATGCCTCACGGTGGACCCGATCCAGCGACCTTCAGCGACAGAGCTAATGTATCACCCGTGGATGCTCGAGTTCCGGGAAGCCCTGCTTCATTACGAGGAAGCCGAGATGGCCACCAACCCACCCGCAGAAATGCCGTCCGAGGAAGTCTTTGAATCGGCCTCAGTCGCTCGTCAGGCCGCCATCATCCAGGAGAAAGAGGTCGAAGCAATCATGGTCATGTCCCCAAGCATGTCGCCTGTCGAGACTCCGATATCGAGAGATCCCCCCTTGCTCGAAACCCATGATACCTTACAAACGCCATCATGAACTCCCCCACACCTTTTATGTAGCCTAGTCCATCGTCCTCCACTCGCCGACCTGTAAGCCTCAAACGATTCCCTTTTGCCCAATTATCTTTATTCACGTACACGCGGTTTATGCTCGAGACTCGGGACGGAACAGTTGACATTATTTTTCATGCTCGATAACATCTAGAATCACAATGAACATGTAAAAAAACCGACAGAATAAAGCAAATGATACATTTCGGGGTAACAACAATCGAGACCACCCCGTGGTCTCGGACAACAGCTTCGAAAAAGAGAATAGTTCGGGCTACTCAATAACCCAGCGCGACCGTCCGCTTATTGACTCGTTTCCCCGAGACGCATTGCTCATCATCCTCGTAAGACCGTCTCCGCACGCCGATGGCTCGATGGTCGTCACGCTTGAAATACTGTGTTCGCTTCCGCTGCTCCCGTGGCGCACGAGCAGTCGGCGAGATGTAGGGCTGCCCGAGTATGCTGAAGGGGCAACGGAGCTAGGCAGTGAGCTGAAATGCGCCACGGGAGGGCTCTGGACTGGGCTCGTCTGGACGGGAGACTCGAAAGGCTGTGCTTGTGCATTGAAGAACCGGGGACCCATCTGGCGTGGGGCGAAGCGCATTTGACTGGGAGGCGGGACTTCAGTCCCAGATCCGAAGGCCGCGGAGAACGTCGGGACCGGGCGGTCGTTGGACGGAAAATCAACCTTCTCAGGGTCCTGGTCAAGTTGGCCAGGAACGACCGGCACAAAGTCGTCGCCAGGGAGCGGCTCCTGTGCGTTCACTACGAAGAGATGACGTCAGAATGATAGGAGATATCTCCGTAGCGGGATCAAATCGCACGTACGGTAGTGTGTAAGGCCGTGGCCAAAGTTGAACCAGCATACGACGCCGAGGATAAAGGTAAGGAGCGTCAATGTGATTGAGAGCACGATGATGACGCTGAAGAACCGCCACTGAACAAAAGTCCACCGAAAGGTAAGGGAGTCAAACATAGCGCCCCATCCGATGACAAGGACACCGGACAAGACGAGGAACACCGCCATCGGAATCTTGAGTTCTCTTCGAACTGCAAACCAACCCTAAAACAAGTGTCAGTAACAGACTGATGAATCAATACGGTAAAACTCACTGTTACAAGCCACGGAGCCAGGAGCTACGATTTGGAATGGACAGTGTCAAAAGTTGAACCATCCCACAATAGGCGCAGACATACTATGATGACAACGATACTCAAGGCCATGTACAGAGTGCCCTCAGTTGATAGGTGGGCAAAAGTGCCATTGCAAATTTGGTCGAGCCAGATACCTATCGACGCAACGACGAAGAACAGTGACAGCTGAATGGCGATAGAAAGCGTCAGAATGAGCTTGTAGATGCGATTGATGTTCAAAGAAGCCCCGATGCGCTTGAAAGTCTGCCAGCCGAATAACTGCAAATGACAGGTCAGCTTGGGCTACGAAAAAAAAAACTTGAATAGGAGAGACCTTAATCAATCTCCACGACAGGAATGCAGACACAAACAGAGCAACCGTGTTCAGTACCAGGCTGGGGATCTCTGCGTTTGCGCGGTCTTTCCAGTAGGAAGGCAAAAGGTTGATTTGGCAGGCACCGTTGGTTGCGATACGACGAAAGTCGTTGTGGAAGGCTGAGGTTGACCAGATCTGGAACCCTGCCCATGCCGTCGCGGACATGTGAGTGACGAGAGATGCGATGCTGCAAAAACGGAGGATCATCAATACTCCGAAAGAGTGCTCGCCTTGATGCACTTACATGTGAGGAATCGATTCGTTCAACAGCTGTGGACTTCTGTGAGGGGCAAGTCTCTTCACATTTGTGCAAAACGACACTTACTGCGGCAATAGACATTCCCAGAACCCAAAACTGGAACGCAATGAAAGTGATATCTTCGCGCTTCGTGTTGTGCAAACTGAGCACTTTGTCAAAAATGGACCAACGATGCGGTCTGAAGATGGCATGACTTACAGCTGCACTGGCCAGTTCAATGCGACCACGCATTTTTGATCCAAGACAGTTTCAGTATTGAAACCGAAGCCATTGAGAGCCACCTTCTTTTGTCCGTCCACATCGATGACCAGAATCGAGTTCCCCATCATCCCGCGTTTCTGCAACGCCTCGCGGGGTAGGTACCGCCTACGGTGGGCGAGATCATCGTCGTCATCATCGTCGTCGTCTGAAGAGGTAGCCGTGGCCGTCGGTTTTTGGACCACGATCTTTGTCACAGTGACCCTCGCCGCAGGTGTGCTCGAAGTAGCGCTGGACGCGATCCTGACCACCGGAGTGCTAGAAGCAGATGCCGAAATTGCAGATCTTACGGTAGTGCTGGATATCCCACTCGAAGGGAATGTGTCCAACGTTTTGAACGAGAAGGTCGTGTTGAACGTAGTAGTGAATGACGGCGCAGCTGACACCGACGAGGAGAGGGCAGAAGAGGAAGAGGAAGAGGAGCCATAGCTGTTCGAAGACGAATTGCCAGTTTGAACGGCACCCTGGGCGTTCGAGGATTGCACGCTTGTACCATTCCAGACGACTTGACATGAAGCCGCGCTGATCTTGTGTGGGACGTGGTCACAATATCTGAGAGTGTCCCCGACCACTTGAAAGAAG
This sequence comes from Heterobasidion irregulare TC 32-1, assembly GCF_000320585.1. NCBI lineage: Eukaryota > Fungi > Basidiomycota > Agaricomycetes > Russulales > Bondarzewiaceae > Heterobasidion > Heterobasidion irregulare. The sequence goes on along the minus strand of NW_009258197.1, from coordinate 2,985,892 downwards.
CCAGGAACCTGAGCGCCGCCTCCACGGACGATGCTATGAAGAAAGTCTGCGGCGCGCGCGTTTATGGCGAAAGCTTGCGTCTGGAACACGAGCTGGAGAATACAGTGCAAGAGCGAGAATACAAAATAAATGGTCGTGATACGGGAAACGGTCAGCCTGTCCCACTAATATAGGTTGAACGATCAGCTCTCAGTAGTGACACTTGCCCGAGCGACCTTGCGTGATGCAGATGCGAAGGCCGCACCGAACAGGGTTGACTGGGCGGAAGGCCGCTCGGACAGCTGGAAGGGAAATGACGCACGAGAAGTTTGGCCTTGGCCGGGAGAGGGACATAGTTCCAGATCTGCTTCACACGCATTGGAAGAAGAGTCTGCAATGCAACGGTCGCTGGTCAGGAAGCGCCGCATATAGGATGCGTTGTATTCACCACGAGAAAAAGGAGTCCGAAGCGGTCTCGAAACGAAGGCAAAGAGAGTAGTGCCGCTAGGGCAGACTATGAACGAGAGGAAAGACCAGCGCGTAACCCGGTCAGAGAGGCAAAAGGCAAGAGGACGGCTGCTGGCACGGTCCAGCCGAGCGCGATGAAGCTGCTGCCTGGAGGAAAGGGAGGAGGGGCCACGAAAGAAAGAAGGGAAGAAAGGGAGTCGGAGAGGCTGGCGCCCTGCCTGCGAATTCAGTCACTTCAAGTAAGACGCCTCGACGCTTGCGTTCGGGCAGCCATGACAACCTTTCGATCCGGCCTCGCGTGTTCCTCCCGCCGCCGACCGTAGCGTCCCTTGCCCGTTCCTCCGCCAGCCTCTGCCTGCTGCAAGGCGCTCGGGCGCTCAAGACAGCCCTCCCAATCCTCCCGCAATAATCTCATATACTTCGCAATCTCGCCTCGCCGCTTTGCATCTCGCTCAACGCCGCTCCATCGCCCCAGTCACGCTCCCATCATCACGCACGCCTCGAACCCAGCACAGCCTGTAGCACGGCCATGCGCACATGAGTACCTCACCGAGATATCCGACAAGCACCGCGAACCCGTTCATATATGTATTATATACATACCGAAGGCAACACCTACCAAAAGCCCACTGCAGCGCATCGCGATGAACGCGCGCCGATCGCTGGCCTCGCCAAGTACGTGATCTGAACAATCTCGATGCAATTGAAGAAAGCTGTACAGCCGGCAGCGAACAATGTAGGGCACATCACCCTTACTTACTCCGTTCCACTTCTCACCGGTTGTAACAACAATGATAAAAACCACGATGCATCACGTCTGATACCAATGGCGCTCGCCCAAAAACCAGTGCGTCCGCTTCTCCTCATCTTCATCAAGTGGGAAGAGTCCGCTTCCCAGCGACCTCATTTGCTCCGCCGTTCTCCGCTTGATAAAGCCCTCCTCAGACAGATATCTCACGGCCTCCATCACTTCCTGTCTGTCGTACACAGACCTCAGCCTCCAGCACACCTCAGCCTGCCGACACAAACCATCAGATAATGATGGGATCGGCGCGCTGTGATCGACTTACCTGGGAAATCCCCGGGCGATACACGATCGTTCCAATCACCGCCCGGAGTGCGGCGTCCCAAACATCAACCATTTTCCGCCCCGAAATGTCGATCCAGCGGCGCGGGAAAACCCTCATCGGCGGTTCCGCAGAGATGGTGACCGCCCATGCCCGTGCATATGCCGAGGAAACGACGCGTAGAGTAGCATAACCCGCGCAGAAAATCAGCGGTACAGTGTCTTCCATGAGTTGTTCCATCACGGACACGATATTGTCGGGGTCATATGCTGGTAATTGATCCTGTGCGTCCGAAGACGTGAATCACCCATGCACATTGAGAACTTGATCACTCACCAAAATACTTCTCTTCGATACGCCTGCCCCCTCAGCGGCTTGAACAACAGCCAAAATGCGCGCGCTTATGTCCCGGTCGCGTGCATTCAACCTAGCAAAAATCAATTCTCGTTCCGTTTGCAGACACGCTTGACAGTCCGTCACGCCCGTTCGACTTGTCAAGCTGCAGCAGGCAATATCACCGCTCATCGTCTGACCGTGCTGTCCTTCTTTACTGGAGGCGGCGCGCGGAATGAGCGCGGGGTCGATTTGAGAGACCGGGACGGGACTCTGCCCATCCGCTTCTGAGGCGATGTGAAACTGGACAAAAATGGCAGGCTCGATCTGATCATCATCTGAAATTGCTTCGTTTCAGTGAAATATCAGAAACACGTGAAGCGAGGGTGCTTGCCAGCCTTCTTGCTGTTCCAATCGATAGCGACTCGGGCGGCTCTTGGCTGCGAGGTATCAATCTTGAATTCGACCTGGTTTTGCTGGGTCAGCAGGATGTCGTGCATCGAAGAATCGGGTGATCACTTTGTCTTCCGACGTCGCCTGCACCAACGCTGCTAAATCGCCATCACTGCTGAGAAGATCCCATTCTCGCCAAACTATTTCTTGTTCTCCGTACGACGCCTCTAAAGAGGATGCGTCTTGAAAAGTATCATGAGGTATGGATCCGCCGATGGCATTCTGATTCCTGCAGTTCAGGATCAGCGAGACAAATTAAGGAATATCTGATATGTCTCGCAAAACTGACATCTCGGATATTTTGAATATTCTCCCTGGCTTTGATTTTTTTGGGTCCTTCACTAGCTTGGAAAGAACTCCCCGACTCAGGAGATTGGATCCGGCGATGGCCACGGGCTGCTCGCCGATACCATGAAGGAGGGCGGAAGCTTGATTGGAATCGTAATCTTCATGTGGGGTTCCAAAGACCATCTAGCATGAGAGTTTTAGTCAAAATCAGTTGAAGCGAATGAAGAATTTGGGGATGGAAGACCTTGAGGGCAGACTCGGCGACGTGAGTGGTGTCAGTGGCGAGGTGCGAAGTTGGAGGCATCTCTTCAACGTCAGTCGTGAAGGGATGCTGCAGCATAGCTTTCTCGCGACCCTCTTCAACGTTAAGGTTCCAGACGACATCCCATATAGGGGTTACAGTGAACTTTTCCTCAATTGCCCACTCACAACTTTGCCCCATGATGTCTGCTGGTAAAGCAAAACTTGCATCCCGTTCCACATATCCAACACGCCTGGGACAGTATCTCAGTTCGGTGTGACCACGATGGACTAACTCACGTACATGGCATTCTTGTCGATGTGTCTCCGCAGAAATTCTATGTGCTTCGCAAGGTCAAAATTGGACGTGCTTTTGGGATCAGCATCTGGCAACAGCTCTGTGCCTCGATGTTGCAGCCAAAGGGTGTACCATTTATCTTCAAGGCGCTTCAGGTAGGTCAACATACTCGGCGATTCTCGCATGTGGCCCACACGCTGTCTGACGGAATTTCTGGGAACAGCAGGGAATACCTGATCGAAGGCAGACAGATCCTGGCGCATGCCTCGGCAACGAGCATTGATAATGACGAATGCATCGCGGGCCAGTTCATCGAAGTCCCGATCCCATTGAAAGCGATGTCTGCGTCCGGGACGCTTGACTCCAGGCTGCTCCTCTCCTACTTTTTACATGATGTTAGATTGCATTCATCTCAGTTTGAGCTTGACGTACTAGGTTCATCAGCTTTCGTACTTCTCCTTTTGCGCTTTGATTCTTCTTTCTGACGCGGAGGCCCTTGCTTGGTGATCAATTCCTCGACCGACTTTTCTGGTGCATTGGTTACGACTGGAGGAACAGCTGCCCTCGCACCAACAGCAAAAGCTAGTATTGGGGCAGACATCAACACAGTCTCGGCTGCTATCTGCGCCTCCTTGATTGCCCGAGAAATTTCGCCATCCCAATTGGTTTTGCCGACAGTGAAGACATTCATATACTTTGTGCGAACTCGACCCACTCTGGAGGCTGCCGTGCCTTTTAGAACGTCAGGATGAACTCGGCGAAGGAGCTCGTCCCAGTCTTTAGCACGTTGCTCCTTGGCTATGGCAGCTTTCTTCGCTATCAAGCTCTTCGCTTCCGCGGCGGTTCTACGAGGTGCCCTGGCGCCAGATACATTCTCAGCATCCTGCTCCTTTTGTTTCTCGATTCGACGACGAGCCCGTTCCAGTTCATGTCTCCGTTTCGTGCGCGCCTTGTCTAAGAACTCCCGCACGACGACGATCGGGGCGCTGACAACCCAACATAACTTCTCTAAAGAATCCACCGTATTTTCCTGATCCTGCAAAGGATTCTCCAAGTGTATACCAAGAGAATTTTGCAAGTATGCACGCTGATGCCATGTAAGGTCATACGAGGCATCCCAGGACATTTTGCGACGTATCCAACCCTTTAATGCAGGATCGACAGACGCGGGCCCCGTTGAACTGGACATAGGGGGGCATGATGCATTCTTTGCAAATGCATAATCAGTGCATGCCCTTTGAAGTTCATCCCAGAATCGGGCAGCAGCAGCACTGGACTGAACAGGCATATCTCTCCAGAAGGGTGGGGATGTTCCCGAAAGGGTCCACAAATGGACAGGAGCGGTCGTATTGAAACGCCAATACAAAGGAGCTGACGCAAGGCTCCCCGGAATCCATTCATTGGCGAGCACATCGAAAGCCTGTGGATGTTCCCCGTTTGGTGCGCACCGAATAGTTGGGACCTCCGCATCTGAAACTTTTAGAGGAGACACCAATTTCAAGCACATGAGGGCATGGAGCATATCGAGGAACCGCGAACGTGGCCTCGATCGCCCGATCTGTAGAGATGTGTGGAGAGCAGGGGGTAGATGCCTGACCAACGCCTTCCTTCCTTCGCTGGTCTCCAGGAGTCGGGTCAATGCTTCTTCGTGTACCAAAGTCGAGACCAGGGAGCAGTACATATCTAGGGGAAGGTCGCTCGTGTAAAATGACAGATGGACAATTCGTAGATCCGTGGATACGATCCAAGGAGAATCAGGTTCAGTCTCAAATGCTTTGAGAGTAAAAAGGTGCATCGCGCGCATTCTCAACCCTTTGGCGAGAATGTATCCGTATTTCTGAGAAAGAGTTGACTTTTCTGTTAAAAGAACTTCGCGGATTGTAGCGTCATCGTATTCAAATAGTTGCATGGCTCTTTCTCCGTTCCTGTTCCAACGTTCCAAGTCAAGTGATGGCTTATCTCTTTGTAAGAGCTGAAGGGGAAGGGCAGGACGTTGGACGACCAGTGGTTTGGCAGTCATAAAGGTCGGTTCAGTTGTCTGTATGACAGGCTGTTGTGTGATAGAAAGGTTGCGTCCCAGAGCGGCGAGAAACGCATTGATTTGCTCTTGACTAACAGATGGTAGGTGAACGATACGGACAAGGCGGCTACTTCCTGTGGGTAAGACGACAGACGTTTTGAGGCTCTTGATATCTCCATGACTCTCCATAGTGTCGAGCGTGGCGTCTAGAGTGCGTTTGTCGACCCTAATACCAGGAAGACTGCTGGTTGCGTCCCCTGCAGACGCCATCGATTCGACAAGAGACATATGCGCATCCAGAAAATCCTTTGAGGTGGCGTTGCCAATACCCTGGAGCTCTTCAAGGACCTTCAGGAGTTCATTCTCCCGACGCAGTTGGGAGACATTGCCCTGAGTTCGAAGACGTTTTTGGATACCCTGAGTTTTCTGCCGCTTTGCAAGGTGTTGTACCCCACTATCATCGCCAGAGACCCGCTTGCCAGGTGCGACTGTATGTGGAGAGAGCAATGCGTGCGCATCGGCCGACGATCCGTTGGCCTTGAGTTAACAAATGAGCAAACGGAGCGTAGTGCGCAACCTATGTGGCTTACCGTGGAGGTTGTCGGGGCCTGTAATTCATGAGGGATTTCCGAGAGAAGTGCAGGATCGATGGGTATGTCAATACTCATCAAGTTGGACGAGCCACTGCATGTGGCAGCAGCTGAAGTCAGTACGGTGACTTCTCGACCGACAGGAGTAGTCGATTCAGCATGCATAAGAACTGGAGATGCCTCAAGAGCACTTGAGATTTCCTGCGAGGATGCATCGTTCACTTGTTGAGTGCGAGAAATCACCTGCACGGGAGTACGTGGTTCAGCTGGTAAATTTGGCGGATGGTCTGTAGGTCCTCTCCGTGCAACAACCTTTGTTTTCCTCGGCGAGCGCCGAAGGGGAATGTCGTCTGGAACATCTGCCACTGGCTGGTCGGTCGCTCGGGACATCAATGTGTCAACAATCTCAGATGGAAGCTTCGTCACGCCATCAGGTGGTACAGATAGCTTTACGTCCATGTTCTTTGTTGGAGACTGTCCGGGCTCCTTAGAGAAAATTTCGCTCGTTGTCCGATCAGTAGAGAAGATCGCCTTTTTGCGCGAACGACCACGCTTTTTCGGCGAAGTTTTTATTATCGCTACAGAATCGGATGGACCATCTGCCTGCGGCTCTGGTGCCGTTGCAATACTTGTTAACTGCCTAGTTTTCGGTGGGCGATCACGGACCTTGGGCAGTGGAGGGGCAGTAGGGCCCGAATTCTCTTCGTCGATTGTGTTGGGCAACTGCAGGCCTGCATCTCGATCTATCAACTCCTGAGTGAGGATCTCGTCGGCTTGAACGGGACGCCTTTTGGGTGGGCGTCCTCTCTTCTTTGGAGGTGGCTGAACGGAACTTGACCTCTCGACTGGACCGTCGTCTCTCTTTCGCTTTTTTCCCTTTTGGGTTTTACTAGGGCCCCTTGCGCCTGAACCTTTCTCCGACCTCCCTTTCTTAATGCCTCCTCCAACTGTAAGTTTGTTTTGTTGGGCAGTACTGCTTTTGCTCTGAAAGCCATCCATGAAGTCTTTGAGGGCCTCTTCGCTTTGGTAGAACATCTCTGCAGTAATCGGTGCGAACTCGCCTGCACCAGACCAATCAATAGAGCAATACTTGATCCGCGAAGCATCCAGTTTATCACGGATGACTACGGCTTGGCAGTGTGGGATCGTGTAGTAACGGAATCGACGTTCGCGAGCGTGAGACTCCATGAGCTGGGCAAGGCCAAGGTCACTGAGATGATATGGCGGTAAGTTAGCTTCCAGACGGCTTAATAAAAGCTCTATAGTGCGCTTGTCGAAGTTACATAATGCACATGAAATTTCCTAACAGAAATGGATAAGGTTTTTCGGTCCTTCCTGAAGAAAGGTACCACACAACTCACGCTTAGAGTCAGCCCGGACGCGCCAGTAGATTCAAGAACGTTGATGATCTGCTTGTGGAGCGTAATATTCAATTTGAGGCCTTCCTTCTCCGAGTCTGAAATGAGGGTTTAGATATACGTAGATTAATTGAACGGGTGAAGACGCACTCGCTATCCTCGCCATTTGTAGATTGACATCTGGCGTACCCTGAGGTACGTTGATGGCTTCTCCCTGCTGCGCGCTTCCCGCTTCGTCTTCCTGTACCAATCTGATACAGGCGATCTTCGCCTTTGGCAGGCGCTTATTACTACTTGCGACTAAGACTTTTTCTATCGAACCCTCTTCTACGAGCTCGCGGAGGCGGTTTTGAAAGAAACGACGATCGGTTTTGGTAGGATTAGAAAAGCCCTAAAAATTGGTGTGAGTTTGAAAGATGATAAAGGTAAGGGAGACATACGATGGTCACTAGCAGATTTTGAGCAGGATGAATTCTGTTATCTGAGGCCATCAATAGCTTAATGATCCTGGCCCGCACGAGCGGAAGACTTGACAGATGCCGAGCGTCCATGGGATCAAATTGAACACGTAAAGACGATGATTCCCCGCCTTGAACGTCATCTCCCTCTTCCACGAGTTGGAGAGATTCGTGTCCCGCAGTCGCGTGCGCCTCCTCATCACGGATCTCTCTCCATGATGAACTGCGTTCGAAGAAATGCTTGTGAATACAAAAATTCGAGCCGACACCACCTCGGCGGAGTTTGACGATGAGATCAAGGTCGATGAGCTGCTTGACAAGGTAAAAGCACGTCTTCTGGTCGTATTGAGTTTTTTTGCCGAGTTCTACGACGCTCAGGCCGCGTTCGCGACCGCGCGTGATTAATTGTAGCGCGGTATAAACCATGGGGCTTAGTTTGGATGGCTAGATGAGCTAGACGGATGAGCATCAACCCCCCTCTCTGCAATAGTGAAAACTGACTCTGTGATGCAGCCCAGTAATGGCGACAAATGATGATTCGCCATCGACGGCAATCCTCAAGGTATCTCCGTACTGAATCTTTAGCTCGGCCAACGATTTTGATTTCGCTTCAGGGATGATATCCAATTGCGTCACTTGTGCTGGTTCCGTGTCCCCGTCCCTTGCTTTTGTCTTGTTATTTTGCGGAGCGACAAATACTTCCGTTGGTACGCCCGGGGGGACCACTCCTATGCGCACAGTTGGCTGCTGTACAATTAGAGACCACACAAACACAAGATATGCCTCGTCGACATTCTGTGTAAGTGAGGCTATATGCTGCGAGAAGAAATCGCTGACAAAATCGCGAAGACGAGAAACATCACAGCCTGAAAGAAAAGTTTTAATTTTTTTTTCGAGAGTAAAGTGGAGGTGGGATGTGGGATACAGCAGGATTCGATCCCGAGCATCTCAACGTCGATAGTATGACCCAAGCGGCATCTATCACATGATGATAAAGACCTCACCTAGATCTCCATCGAAGGCAAGCTCACGGAGGCAATGATGCACGAGGCCGTCCATCGCAACTGATTGGTAGAAGAGGACAGGAAAACGCTGCTATATGCTTAAATCACGGGAGGGCTGGGTAACGTGAGTAGCGTATAATCTAACATCAGAACCAGACTCACAGAAGTAAAAGCTTGTTTATATGTGGAGAGGGACTGAACCGTTGCCTTGAGAAAATGATACAATGTCGTCGAATGGAGAACTACAAAGGGTTGCCGTTGTGCTCTTTCGTCGAGCGGCGTCGAAGGATTCGTCAAACGTGAGACTGCGTGATGCGTGACGTCACCAAATCTGAGTGTACACAATGCGCTTATTTCTAGAAACAATCTCCAATGCCAGAGCAGAGAGATATGATCGATGGATGATTGCGTTATATATGTAATGACAGACTCCATCATCGGCGACAAGCACCCCAAGTAAATCCAACTCATGTACTACGGGGGAAAAAGACATGAAATGTAGCGTAATGTCGTGGTATGGAGGGCGGAGGTGCGGGGCGCCAAGTGGTGACGCTTTTAAAAATCTAGGTGCGACGGTATAAAGTAGGTCTAAAGCATCACATAGAAACCCCATAAAAAGAGACGAGACTGTCCTCACGAATGGAACCAAGAAACAAGCACTCGTCTCTTACGCAGACACTCGTGCCGGCTGCGAGTCCTTCGCTTCCTCCCATAAGTTCCGCAGTACATCGGTGAACCCGACCTTGCCCAACTGTGCGTTCTGCTCGAATCGATGCGCTAACCAGTTTTCTAACTTGTCAGCCATACTCCGCCACATTGCCATTCGAGCCTGGATCTCGGCTGTTTGATGGAAATGTGTTCGACCATTGGGGGCAGGCGAGTATCGAATACTCTCGAAACATGTCGCGAATTGCGATAATGAGAGATTTACAGATGATATTGTGGTTGATTGTGTTGATGGGTCAACGAACGAAATTTCCCGCACAAACGCATCTTCAGAGCCACCAAAGAGCTGAGATGACAAGGTATCATGAGCAAGGCTAAGTACGTGATGATAGAAGTGAATGGATGTACCTTGACAATCCATCCTGGTGCTCGCTGTTTGCAACCAAGGATCCGTTCGGTGCGGATGATACCAGTTCGTGGATCAACAGAACGGTCTACGACATCGACAGTCACAACATGAGAGCAGTGTGGGTTGGGATACTTGTGCCACATCCCAATGATGACATGTGCCCATGAATGACTGAGCATTGGCGTCATGAGTCAGTGAAGGTGGAGGCTATAGAACTCGATACAACGCACTCATAGGTGAATGACTGCGAGAAGTAATGCATCTATCAATAACTCGACGACGGCCCCAAAAAGGAGGGAGGAGGCGAGTACAAGTACAAGGGAAGGGCGCCGGAGGTGGAGATTGTGTGGGAAAAGAGAAGAGCGGGGATGCAGGTTGTGCACCGGAACGTGATTGAAAATGGAGTATGGGGGAGTACACTGCTCCGACTCGACCCGTTCTTCTCACGGTATCTCCTAACCCTGAATTCAGTTTGCCACGCCAATCTCCGCGCGGCAGTCTCTGTCCTTGCCAGCGTTCTGCAGAGTGAGTTTCTTTCTTGTAATTTCGTAGCGGCCATTCTCAAAAGGCGTTGAACGAACAGAAAAGCCCCCGGTATGCCTCGCCCACACGACCTTTGTGCCAGGGTTCAGAATGCTTTCCGCGCACGTCATCAAAAAGTCTCAGTACCACATACCACGCAAAACCTCGGCATCCTCTCTATTCTCCTCCGCGCCGGCTTCATCTCTAACATATCACGCGGCACCATTGAATCGGCCTCTCCCAATAACTTCAATGCTGCAGGTCCTGCACAGCAGCGGATATGGGCTGATCTCAAGTACCGCAATGACCGGCCTGTGCTGGGCGGTATGGAACTCATCAGCAAGCCGAGCAAGCGCATCTTCATGGGAATTGACGAGATTCGTCGGATCTGTTCGGGCAGACGGGCACAAACAGTGAAGCCTTTGGGAATGGGTGAGATTGCGGTTGTACGGACGAAAAGCAAGGAGCACGAGTGGTTGGAAGCGAGGGAGGCTTTACGGCTCAACCTTGATGGCGAGGTTGTGTGCAGAGCTCATTGACTGGGTTCCTCCGTGAGCCTTTTTGACGTTCTCTGTTTATGATTCTCATATTAATAAGGCGCCACTAGTTCTCAGCATTAGCAGTTTGTTTGAGGGCTCAATACATGGTATTTCCAAGCCTCTATTCATTGTCGAATTCTTGATACTGCTCTTCAGCATAGCCATGGTGCTGAAGAACAGCACACTTAGATTCATAAGCTTTAAAATATCTACGATCCACCTGCTGGGTGTGTCAAATATCGTTATATCCGGTACGGTAATACACGCAAGCTGCCTCATGCGATTCTATACAGCCCATGTCATCATTACATTAGTTCGATGTATCGTCTTTCAGGACCCCTCAGTCGTCTCCAACAGTAACGACAAACGTGCCTTCATCTTCGGTCTGCAGCGGTTAGTGAATCAGCCGTCTAGTAGCGCATTATGGCATGGATGAAAACTTACACTTCAAGCAACTTGACCTCTAATGCTTGTTTCTCTTCTTGTAGAGCCAACCGCCTTTCAGCGTTCAGCTTAGTGCTGAATCAAACCGAAGGTTAGTGACATGTATGTCTTGGTGTAAAGGTCGCAATACATACAAGACATATCCGCCCTGCCCATCGTAATGCAAAATCATGGAATGGTATTTCCACAAGGAAGGTCGATGTGACACTGTCAGAAGCGTGATGCCGAGTTCTGTGGCGTGGTCCATCATCAACCCCTCTATATCTGCGGGGACTAATGATGTCGCTTCATCCAGAACGGCGTACTGTCAACAGAATACTGGTCAGCACCGACTAAGGCCGCAGGGAAGATAAATACCTTGGGTTTGTGATAGAATAACCTGGCCCACGCGATCTTTTGTTTATCCCCTCCACTCAGCGCATCACGCCATTCTCTAGCAGCATCCCAACCCCCCTCTCGCTCCACGACGCTCTCCATTCGCACGAAAGAGAGGATACGAAGAAGATCATGGTCGGTAATATGCCCTTGTGTCGAACATGTTTGTCAATAATTCTAGGTGAATCACAATGAACCGGGCTGACGTCTTTCCATGTCCACTTTAGAGTGAGGATAGATCACTTGGTCTCGAAGAGTCCCGATTGGGAGGTATGGCCGTTGAGGGATAAGTATGAAACGGTCCGCTGGTGGTTTGTAGACCGTCCCACCTGTGTATCACAAGCAAATTTAATGCGCTATCATCTGAATACACAAAATATTACGGTACCGTAGACGGGCCAGAGGCCCCCGAGGATGCGGAATAACGAGGATTTTCCACAGCCTATTATAGGTCAGCCTCGAAGGACCATTGCACATCGTAGAGAGTTACTGACCATTGGGTCCGACGATCAGCAGGTGTTGCTGTTACAAATTTGAGACAGCTAATGCCGGGAATGCAGAGTATGATACGCACGCCAGGTTTGACATGGAAACTTAAGCTCTTCACCAAGATGTCGCCATTAGGTGTGACGATGGGCACGCCCTCAAACCGTATCTCTTCTGATTCGATGATTTGTCCCCGGCCTTGCAGGACTGAATATAACATGAAATCTGAGCTCAACTATTTGACAAAAGAAACTTACTTTGAGCGTTCTCCTCCGTACTCGCGCTGCTAACCAACGTTTTTTCAAATTTGCCCTCCTTTGCGTCTTTCATCGTATCGAGAAGTGTAGACACGCGCGAAGTGTAGCCCGCGAGTTCCGCGAGATCTTTGTATGAGTACATGACACGACCAAAAGCATCTGATTTTATGTCTTTTTAGTTAGAATAGATGAGATAAATTCGAGAAACTTGCCCGATGCAGAGAGCAATAAGCGACGATTTGTTACGAAGCCTAAATGGGGTACAAGAAATCAGCGATTAATGGGGCAGTTTAATCGGTTGGCAGAAGTTCGAACCTTCTGTCCGGCTTCCGAGATCAACAGCATGCACTCCTGGAATTTTAAAGAATACCGGGATTGCACAAATAACCAGCTGCCAGAAATCAGGAGGCTTAGCCAGCGACTTCTAAGCGGTAATAGCAATTTTGTGCGACTTACTCCAAAGCTTCCCCACAGCCATTTCACAATCCCCTCTTCTACACAACCATGCCACCAACGACCCTGTAAGACCCGGTTCTCGTGCATGACAAGCCCAGCATATTCTCGGTCCACCAGCATTTTCTCAGCCTCTTCACCTCCGAAGAATGCAATTTCTTCTGCGAATTCAGCAATACGCGAATGTGTATGGCGCAAAGACCCAGATAATTGAGCGGACAGCGCTGTGTACGCGCCAAAAGGTGGAGTCATGCGACGAACTAAAGAGCAGGGATTAATAACAGCGCGGTCAACCTCGGAATTCTGACATACGCAAAGCAGCTGACAGTTGTACTAGCACTGTCAACAGAACGAGACCCTCGGCGCCGACATTTTGAGACAATTGATAATTGTACAAGATCACGTCAAGGACAGGTTTCGCCATGTTCGCGTAGATGGCAGCAAGATGCGAGGAGAAACGCTGGATGTCATGAGTGATCATTCTAGTGAAGGTTAGGTTATTGATCAGATTGATTAGATACAACATCTGCGGAAGGTAAGGGTTCTTACTGATCAGGATTCTTTATACGATCATCGAGGTTAGCTAACGGCAAGTAGCCCACTTAGGTATAAGACACTGCAGATCAGACTGTTTGGCTCACATAGTTTGTAATATACTTTGTCCTGGGGATCCTCTTGTTCGTTTCCAAGATATTCGTGAAGTACCTCCTTCGTGAGGCGCGTTCGATAGGCAATCGCAAGCTTATTCTGCACATAACTGAGCCAACTATTGGTCCATGTCGCAGGAATGGCGACAAGGAGCCAGCGCGAGATATTAAAGAGGAATGGCAGCGTTTCAGCACGCACGAGTGAAGCAACAATCCTGAATTGCAGGTGAGCGTTCAGCCAGGCTGCATCTGTCATTATTGATCGCACTCACTTTCCATCGAGAGCTGCTACATAAAGTGATATTGCTGTACGAAATATAAGCAGACTCGAATGCATGAAGAGTAGCAAAGCCTCTTTAGATCGCAAGCTGGGTATAACTATTCGAAGGATTTTCGATAAGCGTTCATAGAATACTGCATCTACCTGTATTGAGGACATCGTATGTGTGAATTGAATTTCAAGTTCTAAGTGTGCGGACGTACAGCGACTCTGGGAGGTTTGCCAGCATCTCCTCCCTTCCCTCCTTTGTTGTCTTTTCCTTTGCGGGAACTCGACGAGCTTTGTTTCGCTGAAAGACCTCGATAAGTGGTTCCGAGAACGTAGAGAATGAAGCTGGTGGTCAAAGCGCGTTGGATTATAGGACGATGGGAAGAGTACGACCTGGCAAGTTGACCGAGATAAGCCCTGCTTGGCCTCAAAGTCGACAATACTGGCATTGGGAGGTGTTCGTCGCGTCTATACGAAGAGTGGGCGACTAAGAGTGAGATGTGTGGTCCGAGGAGATTGACATGTGATTTTTCGAGAGGCCAAACGTGGGGTAACCACGTGGGCTGAATTGCCGCCGGCACTCAGGCTGCGAAGCACTACGAGCAAGTTGAACAATCAGGTCTTACGCTGTAAACCCACTATTGAGTACCATCTACAGCAGCTGAGACGTCCTCTTTCCGATAACGAAAAACTAGATCCAATTGATTTGTTGAGCGGCTCTTACCCACTCAATCACCTCGATCCAATTATGAACCCGCCAAATCGCATCGTTTGGTGTGAGCTCTACATCCTCCTCCTTCCACCACTCTCTACCTCCTTCTATGTCAAGCCTTTCGTGAAATGCCCACTCGTCGTCCGTGTTTACTCGCTTATTCCATTCGTAGTTACCGAAGAGAAGCACCGGTCTCCGCCCTTCCCTTCCGAAGGTGATGGCTGTTTCCATCAGATCGTCAATGAGGAGCTTTGCATCTATTAGGATGCATATCTGTGGAACGTGTAGTAAAATTTCGATGAACATCTGAGGGAATGTTAGCACAACTCTACCTGAAGCTTTTGCAAGGTCGTCCCGATGTAGCGACCATTGTTTCCAGTGGTTTCTTCAGGCTGAGAGGAGAACACAACACATTCAAACATCCCTTAGAAACCTATCCTTTAAGAATGTATATACTGATACTAACAGCATCCGTACCGTCGAAGTACTTCTCCAGCCATTTTACTGTACTATCAGCTTCACTAGCCATGATCCTCGCTGATACGACGATCAAACTGAATCCCATGTCGCGGAGAGTCTTAAGGCCATTGTGAGCCCCTGGGACGGGTTTCGCATGCTGCAATTCATCTGCTGCATAGAATTGTTTGACTTTATTGAGGGTTTCAGGTACGGTGCCCCATCCCGGATTCTACAGAATATTCAGTCAAAAGAGGTAAAATGCCAGGATAAATGAGGTGACCTTGTACCACATAGAGTCTAATATAGGCAAATACTTTGACTTAGAAGGACATTGGCATGCACGGAGAATGTCACTTACAATAGAATGAATCCAAAGACATATTGGTTTTGAAAACCTTGTTATGCCCTGGAGAATCTAGACTTTAAATCTGGCTTCAAGACTCGGGAACATAAAAACAACGCGCAGTCGGCCACACATTGACTTGTTTGACTGAGTACGTCGTCCAGGTCGACGGCGATCACAGGGCCCTTTCGCGAAACGATGGCTAACAAACTTTTGACGAGGTTAATTTGATGGCTCCCTGGGTTGAACTCGAGAGACATCATGGGCCAAGTCTGAGAAAGATGTTCCTCGCAGTTCGAAGTGACGTCGGTGTACACACTATACAGATGCAAACTTATCGTGCACGTGCTACATCCTACTACCGTCCAGAAATGCCCCACATCTCGCAATCGGAAACTGAATAGCATGGTCAAAACACCAATTGCGAAAACAGTCATCCATCGCATACAAAAAAAATTGCATGATCTCTTCCGGACCTCGCAAAGCTAGACTTGACCGAAGGGTAATCACCAAATGACGCCAGGCATTGAGTCCATGAATGATGACAGATGATGACCAAAAGTCGGCGAAGCCAGCAGCTGCGGCGACAGTTTTTGCGTCTGACAATAGTGCTTACATTCTGTAGAACAAGCTATGACAAAAAAAGCCCGTACGCCGAATTCAGGCTATAAGCGTGGACATTCACGCAACTTGTTGGATCTGTCAGTACCTAAATGTCAACATCCAGTCAGCGGCAAGAGATTGGGATGAATCACCTTGCCAGTCTCGACTGCATATAGCCATCCTGTCACTTTTGTTTCTTTCAACAGCAGGGGGTGGCTCTCCAGGAATGCCACGTCCTTCTTCACTGCTCCTTCCAGATCGTTAAACTCGTGGAAATGCAGATCGTTTACCAATTTCGCGACCTCATCATCTCCCGGAGAAGAAGACTTGATTATATCGCGCAAGTGCTCCGTCTCAAAAGTCAGCATGCCGCAGTCGGTGTGATGAAAGATGGCAATTTCGCGCGTCCCAAGAAGACGTTGAGAGATGACAATGCTCCGAATGGCATCTGCACTTTGGAAAATGTCAACTTACGAGCGATCGAAATTCGGTTGAGGAAAACTCACGCTACACCACCAGCATTGCGAATGATATGGGCATCGCCTTCATGAAGGCCCAGGTGAGCTTCAGGACTGAAGAAGTTGCAGCGTAAGTAAGAATTTCAAGCACGTTTCCAGGAGGCCTCACAGCAGGCGAGCATCCATGCATGTTACTAGAGCCGACATAAGGCGGTAAGGTCAGGTCACATACTGTGATAAGAAAAATCCTGCTTGCCTACGATAAGCTTCTTGGCAGGTGGGAGTGGTAAAGCACCTTTGTCGTCAAAAGTTGCGACGTACGCCTCATTGGCCTTTGCGAATTCAGTGTTGGCAGACATCGTCAAGAGTCTTGGATTTGTTCTTACTATTACAGACTTTATACAAATTGAGGCCCTGTATTCGGAGGATCCTGTATGCTGCCTTTACCACGTCAGCGATTGCGATCCATGACGCAATCACTGTCAAAGGTGAGAATGTGCTCACGCGTGAAGTGAATCCGCGGTCAATTCGGGCCAAGGTTCCCTTACCACCTGAGATTTCGAGAGTTAGTGGCGATGCGACCCCACATGCACCAGAATTAACAGCCGAGGGTCATGATAATTCGAATTTCAAGGGTGTGAATGGAGCAGAACCTCAAGAGGCGATTTCGCCTTATGCCAAGTGCGCTCGAGTACCTGAGAATAACGGATGGGTTCCGCATAGGCACACACACTTTCAAACATAATTGTGTACTCTGTGGGCATACGAGAACCAAGAGCGTTCAGAGTCGTTACACAATGTACGTCGAAAAGTCGGCAGACAAGTGATGGACGAGTCATGGTCCTCGATGGCTTACAATGTCTAGTTTCCATGGATGACACGGGTCCGCTCAGTATGTATTCGTGACTCGATTCACATCGAAGTCATGACATACCTGGGTCGTCCCTGACATACATACTCCCATGGCTCTTCAAACAATTCACTCAAAGCTGATGTCGCGAGATGTGCAAATGGTGGAATCATGCATAGGCGCATTTTGAGGCTGGAGTACGAAAGGTTCGTCAATGGAGCTGCCCATTCATGCGTTCATGCACGAAGCGGAGTACACGAAAAGAATCTCCACTCTCTGCTGAGGCGGCTAGTCATCTTTCCCACGGCTATGTGTAAGGTCCCAGTGCTCTGACTTGGCCAGTGACTCTCGCGCTATAAACAATGTCTGTCCTTCAGATTCACGATCTACTCAAGCCGGCCGACCTTGCCACATCACAACAACGGGCTCTAGGCATCTTGAATCTGAGGCACAATGACCCTGGAGATATCGATATCTCTACTCTCGTTGCCGCTGTAGATGACGCTCGTGTACAGCATGACAGCTTCTGGACTATAGTGCGTGCCCTCTATGAATAGCCAAATAATCACTCATCAAACATTCACAGCTTAGCTCGCTGCATCTAAGCAAAGCACAGACGAATTAATATCAACAACTCGCTTCACTGCGTCAGAACATCTACACACTGCGCAAGAGCTGTCACTCTTGCGCCATTCGCTCGCAGATGAACTCTCAACGATCACATCCGAGCTTGTTTCATCCATGTCAGATGGGCGGCCTACTCTGCTGGAAGACATTGAAGTTATGCATCGGAATCTGAAAGAGCTAGATAGCATGAAAACGTATGTGCACGTCATTGAGCGGGCACTAAGCATGAGGTATGATGAGCTTTTCCTGTCTATTCGGGTGTTCTGACTCGCGCCTAGTGAAGCCGCTATTGCAGAGATACGGGATAGCAATCCTATCACAGTGTCTGTCTATCGATCCTTGCGAACGTTTGTTTCATCTGTGAACACAACATGTTCTCAAGTATCAGATGTCACTGGCCAGCCCAGCAGCGATCTGCGTCTCGTCTCGTTTCTGGAGGAGCTTCAAGATAGAACCTGGTCAGCCATGAAAAGCACACTATCAGCGTATGTATTTTCACCTTCGTTTCTTGTGATCCAAGTCGTTGAATCTCTCTCAGTCTCCTTCTCGCTGTCATGGAACGACTTCATTGGCCAATGCCTGTCGACTTTTCGTTAGCCACTGAAGACGACAAAAGAACCTTTTCAAAAGCTTTTTCAAACCTAATCAAATTGCAAGTTTTGTGAGTCTGTCGCTTCTGTAACATGCTGTGCGGTCATTGAACCAGTCTCTTTGAAGTGGAGAGCAAATACACTCGTCTCAGGAGTCCTCAGAGAAGGATGCACTGTACCCCATCCAGGCCCTTGTTCAACCAGTCTCATTACGATTTAAGTATCATTTTGAGGGTTCACGGCAGACGAATAAATTAGACAAAGTAAGCACCAATCCATATGCAATCGGTTGAAGTATTGACCCCAGTTCCATGAAGCCCGAATGGTATTTTACCCATATTTTGAATGTTTCCCATGAACATCGTCCGTTCATGGAAGATGTCGTTCAACAACTTCTGTCGGCGACCCAGTATCGGGACGTCAACGCATGGGTACAGTGATTTGCAGTGTTTATCGACATGTCGTTGATTCCCTCATTTGCAGGCTGAGTTCACTCATGCTCTTCTGCCACTTCTTTCACGTCGTTTAAAGCGAACGATGTCGTCTCTTCTTTCTCATCCACCATTGCTTGCACACACGATATATCAGGCATTGTCGTTCGATGCAGCACTGAAGGAGGAAGGCTTCTCGCTCGCGGGAACGATGGTCGGGCGCAACGCCGGTGTAAAGTCATGGGACGGAATTAGCGAAGTTGTTCTAGGACGAAAGGAATGGTTCGACCGGTGGGTAGAAGGCGAGCGAGCATGTGAGCTGCCCGTTCGCGACTTCTACATCCTCGGGTTTAATGCGTCCAATTTTATCCACTAGTCGCCTTGGACCAGTATCACGATATCATCGGCTCTCCTGAGGCATGGCTCATTGCGGACGACGACGCTCACTCTGAAGAGAATCGTGTCGCTACCCGCGAGCTTCGCCCAACGAATTCCGCCCGACGACTGAAGGCATTGGTTGAACAGGTTACTGATCGCTACACCCCTATCCCGCAATTTAGCCAGCGGGCCCGCTTTCTGATCGATGTTCAGCTTCCACTTCTCGAATTGTATCACGGTAGGATCGGGTCTTCCTTGGATGCGTTCGAGACTTTGTCTAGCGCTCTCGTGAGAGCGGTTCCTGGTGCACTCACAAGTGATGGGAGAGAAAAAGGTCGCCTGACGAGTGGCGTCGAGGGCGTTGTGCGGTTGTGCAAAGCTTTGGTCAGTGCGAAGTGGATATCTGCTGCGATGGTGGGCTGGGGAGAAGACTTAGTAAGCGCTGGTTCTATTCAAATATGATTCCAGTGACTGAGCCCACTGCAGTTTTTCCTGGAGTTATGGACCGAGATTAATCGACGCGCCGCTCTTCGCGTCCGTGCAGAAACGCATCCTTCTCTGCCTGATCCAAAAGATTCTTCAAATGAGACTCCGGATGGTACCATATTTGAGGAGTTGGTGACTCAATACGAGAAGCTGGTTGCAAGAGTGGAAGACATGATTATTCAGCAAATATGCGGGGAGGTCGAAGGGGCATTGAAAGCCCATCTATTGAAGTATGAGCTTCCTCCTTTGTCTATTTCTCAGCTGAGGATCGTTCCATAGTCAGGGCATCCCAAACAGTTCTCCGGATCTTTCTGTATCCACCATCGCCATTTCGCCTGCACTGCTGCCAGCTCTGTCCACTCTCTCCTCACACTTATCCGTTCTAAGCCGCACTCTGCCGCATAGCACCACCATCTCTCTTTACCGCAACATTGCCACCAATCTTTCGACACATATTCTGCAGAGGAACATCTTGTATCGAGGTCACCATCGGCTTGCACCCGCGGAAGGTAAGATCCTCCACGGCGAGTGCGAACTTTGGGTGGAGACGTGCAGACAGGCGTTAGGCAGCATTAGCATGGGCCCGAGAGGCCGCGTTGAGGCTCCTTGGCGACGACTGCTTGAGGCGGGAAGAGTGGTAGGTGCGGAAGGCGAACGATGGGATGCGATCGTGGCCGCTTCGTTCGGGACTCTGAGTGACGATGAGTGGGGGGCCCGCATGACAGATCTGGTGGATGAAACAGAGCTGAGTAGGGGCGAAGTTTGTATGATTGCAAAGACTCGGACCGACTGCGATTACTGATTTGTGTAAGCAATCCATTAATCAGGCCCACTTCCGCTGTGTTTCCGCCTTCTCGTTATCCATGTGCCCTCTGGAGTTTTTCATGAGCGTGTATCAGAACTTCCTTTCATCCATCTGTTTGGAAGTTTTCGCGCCTGTCCAAATAGGCATCCGCCAGCTGAAAGAGGACAGCACACGTCATGCATCATGGACAGTCAGATTATTTTATAACGTGACCGCGGGGCCTATATATGAAAGTACACTGGGCATGTTATCGATTACACGGGAAAAGGCTCACGTCACAGCAAGAGATCGCAAACAGACGACAGTCAAAAAGCCAGCTATCAAAGCTTATATACGATGCCCTCGCTGAGCATGATTTCTTCCGCATCTGTCATGACCTGACAAGCCGCCGTGGCCTCGGCTGTCCCGAACAGCGAGTCTGTGTCTAGTCCGGTATTGACCGCAGTAACAAGATCCGCAAGGAATACTGTATCGTCATCCTGCATTGTCGTAGCCCAGAGTTTTGCCAACCTAGTCCGGAAGAGCTGAAGTCTGCAACGCCGGGTTCATTCATCGAGTTAATTGTGTTCAGAAGGCCATGCATGGTGTGATGGAAACCCCACCTTTCAGGGCGGATAGCCCCGGCTTCATTTGTTCCAGCTAGTGTCTCGTCGTCCATGTCTAGGTCTTGCGTGGTCCTATGTACAGTCTGCGAGCCTTCTCTGTCGACAGCACCTTGGTAACGAGGCGATCCCGGTCCCGAAGCAGCCGACTTGACAAGATCATCCTTGAGGGGCATCTCGGTCATCCGTTTAGGTTCCTCTTCGTCCTCCGTGGCCTCTTCCTCTTCGTCCTCTTCACCCTCTTCGCCGCTGTCGTTATCGCCCCGCCGTAAAGCTCCACCGTTATTGAGCTTTCGTTTTTTGCGCCGCTGCCGGTTGGGAACATCCTTAAACAGGGCATACCGCATAATTGCTTCCGCTGCCGATGCGTCTGTGCTCTCGACTTTGGGCGACAAGCGCGCTTTCGCGTGAGCAGTAGCCATGCGGATCAGCGTCTCCAGGGTACGCGCCGTAAGAGGCGATGTCTGTGGCGCAATCATGAAGTTCGAGTTTTTCCAAGAGAGATGATATGGACGCACCCGCTTCTTGCCTTCCTCCTCGCTCTGATTTCTCAGTTGTGCATACACAGTGACGATTAAGTCCGCCGCACCCTTCGTGAGCACCGGCTGTGGCTTGCTCTTCGCATACTGGATGTACTTTTTAATAAAAGCCATGCTGAGCACTCGCATCTTTTTGCTTTTTGCCCTTGTCTTTGGAGCGGCACCCTGTACGCCAATGTGGAGCAATGGATCAAATTTCTCAAAGGCGCTGGTCTCTACTGCTTCACCATCAGGATTGGTGCTTGGCCCATCGATAGACAGATGCTGTGAGAGGACGTCTTGCACCGGCGTGCCCTCTTCCACTCCAGGAGGGATATAACGATGCATCCGGAGGACATGATCAGCGATCATGCGATCTCGTACTTCTTCCACATCATCTGTGACGATGAAGAGCAAATCAAAACGAGACAGAAGCGAGTCCGGAAGGGCGATATTCTTGTGCGGATCTTTGTGAATGTCGTACTGAAAGAGATTATATCAAGAGATTATGAAACTTCAGGAAGAGAGCTAAATATACCTGGCCATAAATCGGGTTCGCCGCAGCAACGACACTACACCGTGCATTCAAACTGGTGTGAATGCCCGCCTTTGCGATCGTAACGGTCTGTTGCTCCATGACTTCATGGATGGCCACTCGGTCAATATCCGACATCTTGTCGAACTCGTCGATGCACACGACGCCTCTGTCGGCCAACACCATAGCCCCAGCTTCTAAGCGGCGTTCGCCGGTGTCCTTGTCGGTAGTAACAGCCGCTGTAAGACCGACGCCCGAGCTACCTCGTCCGGTCGTTGCAATGGCGAGTGGGGCGATGTTGAGCACGAAGCGCAGTAACTGCGACTTGGCAGTTGACGGATCGCCCACCATCAACAAGTTGATATCACCTCGGATATGTGTGCCATTTGGCAAATTTTTCTCTGCACCACCTAGAAGCAGGAGAAGGATGGCCCTCTTGATATAGTCGTGACCATAGATCGATGGAGCAAGTGACTGAGAAAGCAGCTCGAAAATGTTCTTCTCGTGCTTCGCTAGATGATTGATTGTCCGAATATCCGAATCCGTGAGAGGCGTCTGAGCGATGCCCCCTCCAGCTTTGGAGGACAGCAGTATGATGTTGCTCGCTAGGATGACGGTCCTATGAAGGTGTAATTTGACGTTGTACAACACAACGGATTATATGACGACATACCTGAACGTTCCATTCGTACCACCAGTACTGCGATAGACTCCAACCATCTGAATGCGATCGCCGGGTTTGCATTCATCCACGAGGTCATCATCCAGTATGACATCTGTGCTCCGGGGCAACTGCCCAGCGGGTGCTCGCTCGGGCATTTCTTGAATACTGATGCGCTGATGATCTCGAAAGGTGGAAAAGCCATACTCCATCTGCAAAGGATGTCCCTCATCATCTGTCTGTGGGGTCACAGCCGATGTCGGTGGAAGATTGGAAGTGGACGAGGTGGCATCACGATATTCCCGTGCATGAAAGAGGCTAGTGTCGGGGCAATAATGGACAGACCTCAGCATCTTTGGACGGACTAGAGAGCAACGCGTCACGATGCCCTCAAGGGAAATCATTTGTCCAAGATGTGATGCACGGAGGGTGCGTGGACTGACGTGATGGTCACCAAAAGATCCTCTGAAACCAATGCGATATCCCTTTCCCTCAATCTCGTGTTTTTCTGAGTCAAATACCTGCTGCACGACAGTGACGAGAGCATCATCAAAGGCGCTAAGATATTCGACTGGTTGCTTGAGAAGCCCGTCAGCAAATTCGCGTCGATAGTCACGGAGATCATCTATGTTAACGATGAGACGCGTCTGGTCCAGACGAAGCATGCGATGAATGTCATCTTTGTAGTTGTAGAGGGGAGACTCGGAGGTGAGAAATTCTTCAAAGATGCGCGTCCGGTCGCGCATCAAGTCATCTTGTGGGACAGGTTCATCGAGCAGTGACATGGCGGTGGTGAGGTAGAGGAAAGTACAATGATAGACATTGAATTGCACTATTGCAAACGCGTCGCGAAACGGCCTGCCCTAAAGCGCTGCCAACCCTAACCCTGAACGCTGCTGCTGCCCGATATGAGTATCTATCTTAACGGGTAGTGGCAGACCGTGGCCCATCTGCATCGGTCACTCTTCTGATTTTTGTGTTTTAGTGCTTCCCTGCATAAAAGTCCCATTCTCCGATGCAATCATGGAAGCGTTGCTCGCCATCGCTCTATGCCATGATTTCCCCTCATGATACTGCTTTCGTTCCCAAGGTTCTTCTCCCGTCATCCATCACGTCTCATCACGTCCGCTCTAACTTCGACCTGGCGATTCCCATGCACCACATCTCCGGAGGGCGCTCCCTTCGCTCTTCCGAGCAAACCGCCGGCCCTGCGATTCCCTCGGCATCCATTGACGCCTCTGTCTCATTAGATGGCTTATTTATGCGTTTCAGCGAGGATGTCCATGGCGTGTCCTTGATCCAATTCCATACGATGATCCGATTCAGAACAACTTTCTGCAGATCAAAAATTGACACTTCAGAATCCACGACCGTTGATGTGAGTTGCATTCACATCGGAAGCAGAGAGAAAATGAGCAAGCCTTCGTGCATAGTCAGATGGATCAATCCATTGCAAGCCAGATGCTGCGATACCACGGTAAAGAGACGAAATAAAGGAATGCCTATGTCCATCCAAAAATTCTCATCCTTGACGATGATTTCTCAGGCTGTCCGGCAGGGGAATTACGCGTGAATGACTGCAATGAATAACAGCCAAATTGGATGATGTACTGAACACTAACATACAGACGCCCTCGCCCCATCGCTTCCCAATACCAGCCAATAAGTAAATTACGATAACTGCAAGTGCGCGATGGCCAAGTAAACAATACACCTCCCAAGATAGATCGCCGAGAAAAGAAACAGTTCGAAGTGGTAGCGCAGCAAATAGGCCAAACGAATGTGAAGGGCATAACGCGATTCGTGAACGAAAGGAAGGGGAATGGATCATGCATGCATGACCCAAACACTCAAGAAACACGAGACAATGGGTGCAGGTGAGTCATCATCCATCTGGTCAGGGCAAGACTCAGTCAGGTCCAGGAGCAATTCGACAAAAATGCACGTACTTTGCGAGATGACCAGCTGACTACCAATCCACCGATCCAGCACCACCGCCACCGTTCGCTCTTCGCCAGTCGATAGAGCCACCGCCTCCACCCCCGTTGCCTCGCTTCCAATCGATAGATCCTCCTCCACCGCCACCATTGCCCCGTTTCCAGTCCACCGATCCTCCACCACCACCGCCGTTCCCTCTCTTCCAGTCCACCGACCCCGCTCCGCCCCCACCGTTTCCTCGCCTCCAGTCAACAGAGCCTGCACCTCCTCCACCATTCCCGCGCTTCCAGTCCACCGACCCAGCGCCGCCACCACCGTTCCCTCTCTTCCAGTCGATAGAACCACCACCGCCGCCACCGTTCCCGCGCTGAGAATAAAATTGAGGACGAAAACAGAGAAATCGAAGATCGGAATGAACTCACGGATTGAAGGTCCTCTGCCAAATCCGGCGCTGCTATCTGTTATCAACGGTGGGAGAATCAAGTCAGATACGGAGACAGAGCGGGAGGGGTGGAAGAAGAGACGGACTGGAGACGCGGAAACCAGAGGACTGCAGAGAATGAAAAACAAAGCGAGAGGGGTATATGTTGAGAGCAGCTTCATCGTGGAGCACGGAGTTGAGAGAAGGAGTGACGAGGGTCGGGACGTTCTTATAGGATGCACACAAGTAGGAACGCTTGGCCTGTTCGAGGCACACGTGTCAGGCATCCAGGCACACATTATTCATACAGCGTCGCAAAAATAAGAGGTCTCTGAGGACCGCTTGGACCCCTGGTCTCAGACAGCCTGTCGCTCTCTCCGACCCTGCCATCTCGTCACACAACAATCTTGTCTCGCGCAAACAAGCCAGAGACACAGACGACCCTCCCGCCGTACCCCCCTTTTGTCTTCTTTCTCAACACATCCAGCAAATATCTCTCACTGCCATCGCCCTTTCAAATTCGTCACCTGCCTCAGGCCATGAACGTTTCCGTGCGGGTCGCCGGAACCCCCTGCCGCCCGGTCCATTGATCATCCACACCGTTCTGTTGCGCCACCCCGTGGTGTATCCGGAATACTTAGACTTGGAAGAGTTCGGATATAGCCCTCAGGTTCCTGTGTTCGCAGGCCCATCCTACCTCCAGAAGGAACAATTGAGAAAGCTCCGAGCTCCTTCCTCTGGGTTCTCATCTATCTCGTCCCGCGCACCTGCCCGCCTTGGTCATAATCCATCCGTGCCTCACTAGAACATAGATGCGCGACAACGCACGTCCGCCAGCGTCCGCCTCATTCTCCTAGCATGTTGTCTAGGGCCCCCTCTTTTAATGCGGATCGTGCGATTCGTGTCGTGAAACAGCACTCGAGACTCGGGCTGCCGTCACTATGGCCCCGTAGCTCCCCGTAGTCAGGTCCCCTTGCAGGCACAATTGTGCACACCACTTATGAGAGCCGCCAAAAAGTCCGCGCATTGAATATTGAGAGTTCAATCATGTGCCTGACGGTGTCTTCCTGACCTGACAGTATTTCCGAATGGCCTGAGCGAACACAAAACTTCGCCCATTTCTAAGAGACATAAGTGAGGCTGCACATAGTCGAAAACATTCGGGTCGGGCACTGTAAACCCATGGGGCTCTATGACTAGACAACCGTGAGTAGTCGGCCAAGTTCCCATCGGCCGACGGCCGTCGCAAAGGCAGTGAAGGCACACAGCGGCGACCCAATCCACTGGGCCTGGCCTTTCCGCGCCCGATATCGACTGTGCGAAACTGGACATCCCCATTTGGATATGCGTTGAGCCCACGTTCCGTGCCTCCACGGCCATCCAGCGAATCCACGAGGCAAATCGGAGGGCAGAATGGCAGTGTCCAAGGCTTCGTCGTCGTTCTCCGAGGGACTCTAATTGATAATCGTCCGGAAAGCAGCAGGATTTGTGCATGTCGTACGTACTTGAGTAGCTTGTCTGAATGTGCCCTCGAATACTTGCCGATATCTCGAAGCCATCCGGTTCAGCAGCCGTTGTGTGTTCCTGTGTGTATGTCGTTTACTTGATAGACCTACCTTAACTTTAATCTTGTTGGCCTATTATCATTATCTCCACCACGCGTAGACATATAGCGTCTAGAAAGAGAACCGTTGCGCATGGACATATACCACGATATACCTCAGGCGAGAGCGAGAACGTAGAGAGAGAAAACGTGCCCGCTACCGACGTGTGCCGAGGCTCCTAGGACTCATATGAATCATGAGCATCTATATCCGATGAGAAGATGACTGAGCCTAAGGAGAGGGAAATCTGATCGAAGCCCCTCGCACCGAACTCACTGTGGATAGATCCGACCTACACAGAGGAAGTCGCAGCGCTTTATCGCTTCTTACAATGAATTCTACGTCCGTTGGCCTCGAGCATCCTCTGATTATAAAATCCAGGAACTCAAGCACTAACGCTTCGACACGAAATCGTGAGGCCTGGTTAAAGCAAACGAGGAGCCACGCGGGAACGCTTAGAGGCGTTGAAACGACGATCAATTTTGAAGAAAATTTTCAGTGATGGGTATTGTGCTATGTTCCTTGAGAGTCACATTAACCTCAGCGTGTAAGGTGACGTGAACCTGCCATCGGAGGCAAAATGCGCCAGCAATATCCAGTGTACCAGAAGTGTCAGTGCCCTGCCAGATGCGTTGAGGATACTCGGATCTATCAAGGGTTCGAAGATCGAAAGCTAAGGAATATGGAAAGCTATCGGGGATTTACCGCGACTCATGCACTTCAAACACCCAATATGGTCATTCATTTCCTTATGGTACTTGCTCGGCGGGGTTCGGAGAAATCAGTCGTGAAAGCCTAGCGCCTGATGATATCGCAAACAAGCGTGTACAAGTCAGGTGAATGGTGTCAATCCTGTGACATGACATGCAAATGATCAATTCACAATTACGAACTCCAGCAGAAGCTCCAGATACGTACCCAAAGTTTGATCAATCCGTCCCAAGATGCGGTCACAACCTTCGACTATCGCCATCGTTAGTAAGTGGAGGTTCATGGACCAGGTGTGGAGCATTCCTACCGATTCATGGGGAAGCCATTCGTGTGCAATGACCACCTTCGAATGTGCCTTGAGGCGTGATTTGATTCGCCCAGTCTTCCAGTCCCAGAACACCACGTTCCCCTCACCATCTCCACTGCTTATCCACTTGCCGTCTGGCGAAAAGCCAACCTGGCAAGCGTATCCAGCTACTGAGTGCCCAGCAAACCGTTTTTTGCGGTTTTGTCGGAAGTTATCGGTGCTATAGATCAGGATCTGATTGTCAAGCGACTGTGCAGCAAAATATTTTTCTGCGAACATGGGTAAGCAATTAATAATGGAATGAGGGATATGGCATACTGGAAGGATGGAGCGTGACTGCGGGCATAGAGTGCATGTGCGGCTCGGCGATGTATTTGATGACGACAGGGATGTCGTAGTCCCAGGCGCGGATAGTTTTGTCATCTGAAGTTGTGACGAACCGTCTATTCTCGTCGACAAATGTGATCGTATTTACAGGACCCAGGTGTTGGTCGTATTCTTGAGTGATTTCACCAGTGTTCATATCGTACTGCAGACAGGGGGCAAGTGAGCGGAAGCCTCAGAAATGAGGAAACCGGCAATACCTGAATGATCTTCTTATCGGACATACCAGCCAGGAATATATGCTGCTTATCCTCGTCGGGGTGAAACTTCACAACATAGGGGATCTTGCCGTTGCTGAAACGCTGCAGGCACTGGCCAGTCTCGGTGTCCCAAAGCTTCATTTGACGGTCATAACCACACGACAAGAATTTTCGCCCATCGTTTGAAAATGTTACATCTTTCACCGCTTTCACGTGCCCATGAAAGGTTCGCAGGCAGTTTCCATGAGTGTAAACATCCCAGAGCTAGTTGAAAAGTCAAAAAAGGACAAAAACGCGTTATATTAGCGCTCACCTTGATCTTGGTGTCCATAGACCCGCTAAGGAGGAGATGACCTGTATCAGGGAACAAGCGAATAACAGAGACGCCTTGAGTATGTCCTGTCCATGTATGAACGCAGACCTTCGGAATGAAAGATTCTTGAGACCCAGGCTCGGCTTGAAGATGAGGTGCTTCGCCGAGTGGAGGTGACATATATGTTCGGCCCTGGTAGTCTGACATAGACTTGCCGTGGAAGACCGAGGTCTCCTGCCCGTATGTCCCCCGCTTTGGCTTGGCCTTCTTCGTCACAATCTCCTCCTCTTCCTCTTCTTCGGGCTCCTCCTCAACATCCGCACCTTCCGGCACAAGATTTGTTGGCTCATCACCTTGCCACGATGCCCAGGGGCCAACATACGCTCCTTCTCCATCCACAACCTCGAGGTCCCCTGCAGCGTTTCGCTTTCGCTTTAATTCCTTCTTCTTCCCCTTCGGAGCACGAATCATGTTTATGGTCGCGAAACCATTACTTTCGGCAGCGTCCTTGGACCCCAAAAAAGCTGGTGCATTGAGATCGACAGACGGGTTGGCAGAGTAACCCAAGATAGCATGAGTCAGGTGTTGGGCACGGAAAGCGTGCTCTGTCATAGCCTGCTCTTCAACATGGCCCGCTAGCGCATTCTGGTTCTTGAAACGGTTACGATCGCCGAACGGATTCTCTGGACCCTGTACTGGAAGAGTCATCTCGCTATAGGGAATGTTCACATGCATCTGCGTGTCTGTGGGACGTGTAATAAGAGACGTTTGCTTCAGAGGATCCTAGGGTTCTTTCCGTTAGCGAACAAACTCGGCTTCAACCTGGTACTCACTTCGGCCAACACATCCGGGGCAGCCTGGAAAGCCGTCCGTGGTGGCGCAGACACCTCGACACGGGGTCGTTTAGCGGAGGGTAATGATGAGAGGTTGAATGCATCCTTGATGTGCGATATGTAGTCGTTGTCTTCGTCGGAAGAGTAGCCTGGAATCAAAGACATGATGAGAGGGGTTGTAGTCTCGCTGCAGCAGTAATCTCCAGAAGAAGCTGAACTTGATTAGGTAAGAGACAAAGAGTCTAGTGGGGATCTGAAAGCCTGAGGTCATCGACTTCTCTTGCCCTCAGACTAAGTCCTCCTGCTACGACTGGCTCGCTTTATTCTTCCACATCATGGCCGAGAAAAATGTGGGTCGACCATGGACGGCCTATGAAGATTCTTGTCTCTCAGAAGCAGTCGCTAGATACGGTGAGAATGCTGATTGGAAAACCATCGCGCTTCAAATTCCAGGCAGAACGAATAAAGCATGCCGAAAGGTGATATCCAAAAGTATACATTCTTGTCCAACGTAAATTAATATACTATCATAAAAACCAGAGGTGGCTTCATTCTCTCTCACCTACAATCAAGAAATCCGCTTGGGCACGAGAGGAAGACGAAGCACTCGTCTCACTATATGACATTCATGGGCCAAAATGGTCTTTAATTGCTAGACATATTCCAGGGAGGACCGACGATGCATGCTCCAAGCGGTATCGCGAGGCCCTGGACCCTCTCCTGAGGAAGGAAGACTGGGCTCCGGAGGAGGATGCTAAACTGCTCGAGATCAGTGCGAGGTTAGGCAGAAAATGGAAACAGGTGGGACAGGAGATGCAACGGAGTGGGTTGGGATGTAGGAATAGGTCTGTGAATTCATGGGTTGTTTTCATATCGATTTGATGGTTGATCCTCAACAGATGGAGACTTCTAGAGCGCAAGGGCATGCGAGCTCCGTTTGCGCAGCCCACAGTGGATTTGACAGCGACGATGTTACCCCCTTTCCCCCATCTTCCTTTAGGCATAGGGACATCAGGATCTTCTGAGTATTGGCACGATTTAACTATACACGGAATCAATGTGCAGGCTCATAGACCCCCCACTATGACTACTGGCACATCGGTAGACATCTGCAACGTGGAGAACAGCATTCATGTTCGACACCCATTACCCGCTTTTCAACCTAGCTCCTCGTCACTCAGCGCTGCACTCGCACTTGAGGACGCGAATGATTCACGTATGGATACCCCTTCCAGTTCATCTAGGCATCGCTCCCCGTCTCATCATTCTACCTCGGATGTAACATTGCAAGTGCAATCGGCCCAAGAAACTGGCGATCACACCTTGATTGACGTTGAATATGATTTCTCGTATTCTTCATTGACCTCATCTCGAGCGCTGTTGGACATTCCACAAGCCTACTCAATGGACAGACACGGCTCTCCTCAGGTCGACGCTGTCTGTAGTAGTCCTGTACCTAGTCAGTGTCTTGATTCCGGCTTACAATCTGCCACATCAACGCCTGTAATCGCCACTCCTCGTGCCCTTTCTGTCCTTTCTTCAGCTCCTTCAGAAGACGAATCTGCACTCGACAGTCAGTCAAATCAAAGTGTACCCTTCGTTCTGAACCCTTCGCCGTTGTCACTGGCATCTCCGAGAGCTGGCTCATCCCGTACCAATCACAGAATTGATGGCAGCAAGGTGTCTCTGCCAATCCTCTCGGCAACCTTACCTGCCAGTGAAGAGTAAGTTTTTTCGGCCAATCAAGGTAGAACTGGTATAGCGACCTCATTGCTCGTTTTTAGCCCCTCCATCCTTGGCTATTCTTGCGGATATTCACAATGCTGGCTACCTGATACATCTAAGAGCAAATTTTGTTTCGCTACATCCAAAGCTCTTTCTGAACATGTTCGAGTCCAACATCTGAACGATTTGGATGCTGACAGTAAGCCATATAGATGTGGATTGCAGGGATGTGGAAGGGGTTGGAAAGTCAGTGTTTTCTGCACCCCTTGCTTCTTCAGCTAAAATAGTGTCGTGAAAGAGCATCAATGGTCTTCAATACCATCTGCAAATGTAGGTCCCTCATTGCAAAGGTTTATCCGATACTTACTGTGCATGTAGATCCAAAGCTCATTTTCGACAAGCGATCTCTACACTTGCATCCGCCACTGCTACGGTCATAGAGCCTCTAGCTACTCAGCCATTCGAACAAGAGCCAGGTGCCAATATTGTCAAGAAAAAGAAGAAGACATATCCATGTCCTCACTCGAATTGTCTGCACGTGTACAAACAGCTCAGCGGTCTCAGGTATCATCTTGTTCATGTCAGTGTCTCTTCTTGTGAGAGTGCTTTGATCTCTACCCTGATGCATTTATTGGTGCAGGGACACCCTCGCGAGCCGCCTGCTCAGCTTCACCATGTTCCGCCTACGTTGGCACGAAAGGTTGCTGAAAAGATGCAGCGTGAAACAGGCGGGCCGTGATAGCCATCAGTCGTGCGATCTTCCTGAAGTTTCGCTCTATTATTGTACAGTACAGGCCGATCATAATATGTAAGGCAGTCTCGAACAATTGTAATCTAGTGGTGTTAATGCTGTCAGGCCCTATTCCATACCTCAAACGCGTGCATCAAGGCCAGGACTC
The DNA here is from genome assembly GCF_000320585.1 of Heterobasidion irregulare TC 32-1. Classification (NCBI taxonomy): domain Eukaryota; kingdom Fungi; phylum Basidiomycota; class Agaricomycetes; order Russulales; family Bondarzewiaceae; genus Heterobasidion; species Heterobasidion irregulare. The sequence continues at coordinate 2,953,877 of NW_009258197.1, read as the reverse complement.
TTCGAAGCCGTTAGCTGAATCAATTGTGCCCTGGATTTTGATTCCTGACAATGGTGTTCATTACATCTATTATTTACATCGTTCATCGTTCCAATCCGTGACCCTCGTTGCGTGTAAGTAATGTGAAACAACACTACCGACGCAGTCAAAAACAGTTCCATGCCACCCGTCACCTTATGCATGTATGCGATGTTGACTGTATCGTAGTCATTGGAAGGAGTTTTCTTGATGTCAATTCCGACTATCTCGCACCACCTGTGCCACCGCCGAACTGACTCGCGCTGTAGAAAGTTACCGCGATCAGTTGTCGTTTATAGGCGATGGTGAAGATGGAAACTTACAGATCTCTGAGAGTAGGATCGCCCATCAACTCGTCCATCGATGGCATGCCACCGCCACTCTGGACCCTGTTCATCTAGGAAATTTGTGAGACGTGTAACAACATGATATAAATATGTGAAACCTACCATGTTTGCGACGGAGGGATTAGACATCAACCGGTCCATACCGCCATTGGCCATCATCTGCTGTGCCATCTGCATCATCATCGGATTGTTCATGAGGCTTGCCAGATCAGGCATTCCGCCGCTAGCCCCACCGGGTGCCCCGCCTCTACCACCAAGATTCCTCAGCATGTCTGCCATACCGCCTAGACCCCCCGCACCTGCATCAGGAGAAGTCGCACGAGGGGCAGGGCTGTCCGACGTCGGTGAGTCGATACGCGCCTCAGAATTCTGTAATCCTGACTTGAGGCCGTTGTTTGTTGGATCAAGCTCCAAGCCGCGACGGAAAGCTGCTGCCGCCGCCGTGTAATCACCCAAAGAGTACTGGGCGTGGCTGCCAGGCAGTGGGCATCAGGGACGAGGTCGTCCGCAGAAAGGTGGAGAAAAGACACACCCTAGGCGATGATAGGCTTTGACAAAGTTTGCATCAACCTCGATGGCCCTCTCTGCATCGTCGATTGCTAAGAGATGATCACCCTTGCTCGAGTATGCAGCGGCGCGGTTGGAGAAGTAGATCGGGTTGAGAGAATCAAGCTCGATGGCCTTGGTATAGGCTTCGATGGCCTTTTCATAATTCTTTGCAGACATCAAGGCATTCCCATCCTGCTTGAATTTCTCCGCATTGGCTTTGTCCTCTGTCGAAGGGGACTGAGGTAGCGCGACGGGGGTGGATGCTGACGGAGCCGGAGTGGACCTAACTTTGTCTTTCGTCTTCAAAAAGACATCAAATATGGTAGGAAGGGTAGCGGGTTTAATGCTGAGGCGTTCAACCTGCTGCTCATTAGATAGGTCTACATCGAAAGCCTCGCCTATGCACTGGACTGTACCGAGCTTTGAGCATTTCACGAAAAAAATCCAAGAAACCCAGATACACACTTGCAATTTCCAGGCCCTCTTTATCGTCCTGCTTGACAGTGCCATCCTGGATGGACTGGTTCAGGAAGTCGATGATAGAGAGCACAAGACGTTGCTGCTTTTCTGAAGACATGTAGCACGCAGGACTAGTGGTCAGTAAACAAGGGTCAACAAACAAGCGCGTCTGGTTCATCCTGACCACAACCAAGCTCTGCAAGACCTTTACGCGCAAACTCAACGATGTTCTTTTGTGCAATCTCCGGAGAGCCTCCTCAGGACCCTGTAATCTCTTCCAAGTCCGGACATGTGTATGAGAGGCGTCTTATAGAGAAGTATATCACCGAAAATGGCACGGATCCCATCACGGGAGAAAAGTTGGAGGAGGGTGACCTTATATCGGTGAAAGCCAGTACGTCTTGGGCGCTGGGCCCTCACCTTGCAATCCTTGACAATCTTTTCTCTCACAGGCCCCAATGCGGCTCCTCCCCGGCCACCCACACACTCGTCCATTCCTGCACTCCTGACGGCTTTGCAGAGCGAGTGGGACGCCCTTGTACTTGAGACTTTCACCCTCAAGCAACAATACAACTCGACTCGCCAAGAATTGAGCTATGCACTATATGCACAGGATGCTGCTAGTCGCGTTGTGGCGCGTCTCATGAGAGAACGAGATGCAGCTAGAGAGTAAGTCGCGTCTTCGCTGTCGTCACCGCAATTGATGACCTGTTTCTCCTAGGGCTCTAGCAACCGTCCAAACGTCTATAGGCATCACTCCAGCAGCGCCAGGGGCCGATGTAGAGATGGGTGACGAGTCAGCACCCTCAGAAGGCATCCTTCCTGCAGCCGTCGTCGCCCAGATTGATGAGACGCACCAAACGCTCTCCGCCTCTCGCAAGAAACGTAAGGCGCCTGCCGATTATGCCACCCCTGCACAGGTCAAGACCTTCACCGCGAAGCACACCATATCATCCCTTCATTCTGCATCCCCCGCCGGTATCACATCTATCGCCATTTCGAGTGCCAATCCCTCGCAGTTTTTGACCGGTGGGAACGACAAAATTGTTCAGCTTTACGACCGAAGCACGGACAAGGTGTTGGCGTCACTGAAGGGCCATACCAAGAAGGTCAATCATGTAGCATTCAGGGAACACGAAGGTGATCCCACCTTGTTGCTTTCTGCGGGCGCAGACAAGATTGCTCGTGTTTGGTCTCACGACGCCGCTTCCGACGAGTATATCCCCAGGTCGACTATCAAAACGCACAAAGGCGATGTTACGGGCTTAGCTGTTCACCCCACGTCGACTCTTCTTGCTCTTGCTTCGCTAGACAAAACTTACTCACTCCACGACCTTACGACCTTCACTCAGTTATACCGCTCTTCAGCAGCCGAGGAATCATTCTCGTCCTTGGACGTCCACCCTGATGGGACCATTCTTGCCGTTGGTACACCTACGTCCACCATCCAGATATTTGACATCCGGTCCGGGGACGTTGCAGCAACCCTTGTTGCTCCCGATAGCACACCGTTCACAGTGAACACTCTCAGCTTCTCGGAGAATGGTTATCATCTTCTCGCCCCCGACTCTCTCTCGTCTGTGGGCATATGGGATCTGCGCAAACAAAAGCTTGGACATTCGATCCCGCTTGGAGATAATTTCAAAGTCAACAAGGTCGTGTACGACTACAGCGCGCGTCTCCTCGGTGTTGCAGGCAATGAGGGTGTTCGCGTATATGCACATAAGACGTGGGAAGAGCTGGCGAGGTTTGAAGAGGGAGGTGAGGCATCTGATTTGGTGTTCGGATCCAAGAGCTTGGAGATCTGGGGTACTAGTGGCAGGGAGGTTAGAATTTGGGGCTTGTCCGAGTAATCTTGTATCTCGACGTCCGCTCCAGGTGGAAGTACAGCCATCTGTATGCCTCACACTTTCACAATTCAGACATGGGCCTGGGACCAACCTCCGCGAATGAGCGCTATTTTTGAGTGCAAAAGTAAATGGTTGTCTCAAGTCATTGCTATTCGTCACTGCTAAGATACATCTGTATGAATGCGAGAAATATACAAGGGCAAGTACCAGTACCCGTGGGGAATCGAAGAAAAACTGTTCATACACTGACGTGTGGGCGTGAAACCTGAAAGGAAATAAAGAAAATGTTCTAAAATCTTCAAACTCTCAGGACCACGTCGTCGGTCCAAAAATATCGCCTGGCGCCACGGTGGAGAACGGCAAGCCCATGGCATCGGCCGTCTTCTGCCAGACAGTGTTTCCCCACCAATTCAGCGTCACTCCACCTTTCGGCAGCTGTACGGTGAAAAATATGATGAAAAGACCGAAGATAACTCCTGCATCCAAGCCAGACGACAGGAGATAGTTGTAACGCATCCACCAGCGGAAGTGGAAACGGCGGATGAACCACTGGAAGATGGCCCCGACGACGATCCATGATGAATAATTGATGCCGGAGGCAGGTGGGACGATGCTCAAGGCGTTGAGCGCAACAGGTATGTGTACGTATCTTAGGAACGACCGGGGGAAACGTCGGGCGAGGAAGTAAAATGGGATGGGCAGCAAGGCACCGATGAGGAAGAACCATACGATGGGATAATAGCTAATGCAACTGTTAAAATATGTCACCTCGAAAGGGAATGAATGGACATACACTGCGCCCGGAGAGAATAGTCGTTGTGGCCCAATGCCTCCCCAGATCAGCGAAGCTGTGCTGAAGGTCAACAGTCCAGGGCAAGTGAACATGTCTTTTTGGTTGGGTTGACAGATGTCCGGAAGACTAGTGAAGATCCATTCTTGGGTGCCGATCGAGACGAAGACGGCAATAACGGATGCGACGACCTGGCCCATGAACATCATGCGAGGAGGGATCTTCATATAGTGTCCCATTTTGAGATCGCTGACAAAATACAACGTTTGCTGCGTCGAGTTGTGCGAAACATATTTGAACACCATGGCAGCTAGGGGACGGCCAGGAACCATGTAGCCGACGACTATTTCGGCTAGGACGTTCAAGGTGAATTGTTGGTTGGTGATGGCTTGGACCATGCCGAGTGGGACTACGAAGACGAAAGCCATGATGACAGCCACGACGTATGCCCAGACGGGAAGCTTTGTGTCGCAGATCTCGATCCCAATAATGCCCATGACGAAGGAGAAGATACCGAGAACTGCATACCACCAGCGAGGCACTTCAGGATAGACTTTCATCAATCGCGAGTGCACATCCTTTTCGTCGGCCATGGATCTACGGAATTGGCGCATGATATCGTGGCGATACCAAACTGCGGAGCCTGTTAGAACTTTGAACTCTCGCTATTGATGATTACACTTACGGAAGGTGTGGACGACAACGGCAGTATAGGACGCGAAGCACGTTCCGTACGTGATCGCAAAAGTGATCGTCAGATACATAGGCGAATATGCCTGGTACTTCTGTTCATCGAACGCGCCATCCGTTAGTATGGCGGTAGGATCATAAGGCAAGCCTGTGTTGTCGAAGGACTGCGCGCTAGAAATGGGCATAAACTTGGCAAAGAAGACGTTCTTGGCTGTTTATCATGTGATAAGAACGCATGAACTAAAGAATTAGAGAGGAACTCTTACCCCAGAGGATCGGGATGACGAGCCAGATCCAGAACACGAACGAGACAAACGAGTTGAGCTGAGCCCACCACTACAGGCCAAGTAAATAAAGCTGAATATGTTGAATGAAGAACAGAGCACTCACAGGGACAACTAGCGGGCTGCCGACGTACGAAATCATCGCCCAGTCGAATGTGAGGAAACCCATACCCAAACCACTCGCGTAACCGAAAAGCGTATTAACGACAATGTTGTTCGGAGCAATCCAGCAGACCCAGTTGAAGATACTGAGCGCTGTGAACAAGAATCCAGGAACCCAATACCATATGAAACTGCAGAGACATGCAAAGAACAGGAACCTTTCGCGGGAAATATGCTTCGTTTCCTTTTTGCCGTAGTTCTTGTGCATCGTGTTCAGGAGTGCGGAGCGGACAAGAACGCCAGGCCAGATCATGCTAGAAGGCCAAACAAGGAACTGTCGCACTAGACCAGCAAAAGAAAACCCTAGTAACTGCACGGCAAGGCCCAAGACGAACTGCTTGCCGATTCCCCATGGAGTGTTATAGAAGAACGTCTGAGTGGCAATGATGTCGGTGACGGGAGCGCCATAGACGACGACGTTGGCCATCACAGATATGAGTGTGTGTTCCTTAACGTTGAAAGGTCCGGGGTTGAGCGACATCGAATAGCCAAATAAGGTGAGTCTCCAAGCCGGTAGAAACCTTTCCATGGACTTCCCAAAGGGAAGAACGATGATCTGAACGAAGAGCGAGTTGATAATGACGGTTGGGTCTGGAGGAGAAAATGTCAACCCTTTGGCAAAGACAAAGTCATACCGCCGACATACATCGAAGCCAAAAGACGGTGTTGAAGGCCGGGATGATGATTGACATAATAATTCCGATGAACCACCTTCGAATACCTTGAGCATATCGGTACGGCGTCAACACTCGATCACTCACATGCGAAACGTATTGACTGGCATTGAGGGATCATCCGTGTTGGATACAGCCGCTCGAACTTCTGGGTAAGGCGACTCGCTAAGAGATGATGAGATTAGGGTAGAGAAGAGAGCTGAAAGTAATACTCACTCATTGTAGGTGATCTCCCCGGAGGAAAGATAAGGCTTTGACTCTGCTGCACGAGAAGAGTCCCATGTAGTAGATGCGGTCTCCGATCCAGCCGACAATGAGACGTCATCCGAGGCAGACCACCGACTTCCTGCTTTCTTGCTACCTATCTCCATACTGTCGAACGTAGAGCCAGCAGTCGAGCTCCCTTCGAAGTCGTAATTTGGGTCATTGAAGTGTTCCATCAGCTCATCCTCGTCGACGTCTGAGGGCACGTCAGGGATCGATTTGCGATGCCTCAGCTGCGTCTCGCTAGGCGTTTCGAAGTGTTTGGCCTCCATTGCAAAGAACCTGCTCAACGGCAGAGACACCACAGCACAGAGTGGGGACGAGCGCCGACAGCTGGTTGGAGCAGGAGGACGAGGGATCGGGTAGAGGGGGAGGGGGTAGCGCGGAAATTCCTTTTGACGTAGAGAAGACAGTGAAGGTCCGCCTCGTCCAGGTCTTATAGTCTCGTGTGTAACTGAGAGGACTCACAGTTATCAGACGCTCGCCGAGGAAAACGGTATCAAGACGAGTGAGACAATTAGACCGGTGTGCGGTACAAAAGACGGTGGACAAGCCCAGGCCATCAGGTACAAGTGGCAGGGTGGCATCCATATATAAACTTCGATATATCTGTCGAAGAAAAGTGGCCTACCTCAAGGTAACTGGCCAAATCGACGTGGTAAGACCGTTTGAGCAGACAAGTGGGATAAGATGACATATTGTATCGACTTGCACGCAGATAGAAGCGAATGCGGGAATGCGTGCCCTGGGATTACAGGTCCATGTTCCGAGAGACTTGTTGTTTGAGACATTTCAATTGTCTTTGCGAGGGTCATGAGAGAGAGCAAGACAATAAGAATGGGCGCTAGCAGGACTTTGCAGTCTGATCTGATGTGGATCAGCATGGATCTCGGGGCTCCAAATTCATCTAAGTTACCACATCGGGTGTGAATGGTAATCTTATCAAGTTCGCTCGCTGGCCCGCTCTGGTCCGCGCGAGCCGCCCATTCCCACATCGTTTATAGGACAACCATCGTGGCGACCGAATACGACCGAATGACCTGCGATTGCGTACTTTGAACCGTAGATGGCGAACCGATGCTGCTTTCTTCCTCTAAATATGACGGGGTGAGCTGGTCGGAGGACGCTCCTGAGTCTTCTGCCTATCCCAATTTCGAAGCACACGCTCCTGGTTCGGACACATGGCGACAACCGTTGAGACAATAACCCAAAACCTTCCAGCGCTTGCGCTTATCCCTTCAGATCATGCTGGAGAAGCACGGGCTCCTTCATCATCCGAGACAGAAATCCAAAGATCTTATCGCTACACCCATCTTCTTCCTCACTTCTCTCCTGAAACATATCCGCCATTAGAGCCCTTTGAGCATTTGGATCCTGGATTCCGTGCACTGTCTCATCCGAACCCTACCTCCTTCTTGAATGATGCTTCGGCTGTGACCGAGTTGACACCGAATCTGGGGACTGAAATTCATGGCATCAGCCTAGCCCGATTGGATGCCGACGCTAGGGACCAACTTGCACTCCTAGTGAGCTCTGTTTCGAATTTAGTCCTATTGTTTGCTGATCATCGACGCCCTTCGCCAGGTTGCCAGGAGAGGTCTCGTCGTCTTCAGGGGTCAACAAGAATTTATCGACAGAGGTCCAGACTCCTACTTGGAATGGGGGAGGCACTTCGGACGGTGATCTTTTCTTACCTTTCGTGTCCTGTTTCATGACTGATATGATCTGTTCATAGCCTTCACGTTCATCCTACATCAGGACATCCTCAAGGATATCCCGAGCTGCATCTCGTTTTCAAGTGGGTAGTCATCTCACGTCCTCTGGACTGTGCTCTAATGCTAGCTGTATTCTAGGGAAGCAAACACCACCTTCAACTTTGAGAGGGACGAGAGCATCACATCCACTCTCTGGCACTCTGACGTCTCGTATGAGCTGCAACCTCCCGGACTCACCACGTTCTTTTTGGTCTCCCAGCCTTCGACTGGTGGGGATACACTCTTCATTTCTCAGGTAGCGGCCTTGAAAAAGCTTTCGCTCCCATTTGTCGCATTCCTGCGTACATTGAAGGCCATCCACTCGGGAGTCGAGCAGGCCAACTTCTCGCGTGCAGGTCGGAGAGGTGGAATTGTGAGGCGTGAGCCTGTCGAAAATGCCCATCCCATCGTCCGCCGGCATCCTGTAACGGGTGAAGAGGCATTGTATATCAATCGCCAATTCACGCGTCGCATTGTTGGTCTCAAACGCGAGGAATCGGGCAAGCGATGTCTTCCACCATTGATGCTCTGTCGTTACTTATACCCTTCCAGACAACCTCCTCGAATTCCTGTTCTCGCATATTGACAAGGCTGGCGATCTCCAAGCCCGCGTTAAGTGGAGCCCTAATACCGTTGTTCTCTGGGATAATCGGGTCACTGCACATGTAAGCGCTATAGTTGTCCACGGTCTGATTTGTTTCTTACTTTGACATAGTCCGCTATAGTGGATTACGGAGAGTCTAAGGAGCGCCGCCACGGTGCCAGAATCACCCCTCAAGCGGAGAGACCGATTCCTGCGCAAGAAGGTTTGAATCTGGACGTCTAGGTAGACATACGGCTTGATGATTCGAAGGGAGCGTGTGATTGTCTATAGCAGCTGGAAGGATGAAGCTTCTGTATAGTTAAATTTGTACGAAAGTCGTTGAACGTTCTTTGTCGTCGAAATCACTGTTAGCTGCAAGCTTCAATTCCCTTTTATGGGTTGGCGAAGGCAATACACAGTCAATACACGTCATGGCCGACTGTCGTTTACCGCGACTGTCGCGGATTTCAATCTACAACTCTTTGTTTTGCTCAGTACTATGCCTTCGTCTCTGGGGGCGACAGCATATGCTGTATTCGCCGTGATATGCGTATCTATCTTGAAGGAGCTCAATGCTCGTGTCACGGAGCCTTACATGGTAAAATCACTCCGGGCATCAAACCAACTTCGTCCTTGACAAGTGTTGTTCGGTACAGGACGAGCCATTCCATGTCCCACAGGCGCAGGCGTACTGTGAGAATAATTGGGCTTACTGGGATCCCAAAATTACGACACCACCAGGCCTGTGAGTCTAACATGTTTTGCCCATCGTTCTGAGCTGGCTAATTGCTTGACATGGAGACAGATACATCATAAGTGTCGGCTTGAAAAAGCTCTTTGTCTTCAAGTGCAACCTCGCTGTGCTTCGCCTGACACCTCTGCTAACACTCCTTCTCCTACCATTCGCATTGACGCGCCTTATATGCTACCACAGACGTGTCCGCTCACCATCATCCATCTTCGAAACCACTTTTGACGCGGTGGTCGTCTCTGCATTTCCGATTGCATGGTTCTTTGGATTTCTCTATTACACGGAAGTCCCCAGCTTGCTTTTTGTCATCACGACTATCGTCGCTGCTACTCAAGATAGGCACTGGTTAGCTGCTCTGGTACGGGCTGCTCTTATGTTTCGTGAGCAGTGGGGACACTGACCGACCTAGAATGGTAGCTAGGTATCGTCAGCTGTACATTTCGCCAGACGAACATCGTTTGGGTGCTCTATGCGTATGCGTCCAGCCAGCTGATGTACCTTCGCTGGAGGCGTGTTGATCATGCTCAAACTCCTCCGCCCAAACTCCACGATCCACCAGCGCTGTCAGCTGAGCCAGGTGCGACTCTCTAGCCTCTATATATTATCTAGCTCATGTTCATCGATAATGTACCATTTGCTGCAGCCGATATTCTTAGGTTGATGGCCAGCGCCCCCAAGGTCCTGCCTGACATCTTACTCGACTTCGTGCCCTACGCATTAGTGTGCACCATTTTCGGGGCGTTCGTCGTATGGAATGGGGGCATTGTGCTAGGTACGAATGACCGACGGCTCTCTCTGATCGACACATCTGAATGCAATCTCCATCAGGCGACAAGTCGAATCACATTCCTTCGTTTCATGTACCGCAGCTGTACTACTTCGTGGCCTTTGCAACGATGATGGGTTGGCCTATCTTGGTCACAAGTGAGGGTGGGCCCCAAAAAATGCTGCGGGATGTTGGATCGAGGATGTTTTCTAATCGAAGGCACGCCTTATTTGATTCTATCCTGCTCGGCGTCCTCACCCCTCGATCAGGCGTACTGTGATCACCCTGCTGGTTGCGGCGTTGATGGCTGCGAGCGTCCACCTCTTCACGTACGGCTTGACTTTTCCTCTTACGGGACTTCGTGATTCACATTCGGCTTCAGGATTCATCACCCTTTCTTGTTGTCGGATAACCGCCACTACACCTTTTATGTCTGGCGTCGCATATTCATGCTGCATCCTCTTGTGCCGTATCTGTTCATACCCGGATATATCGCATGCGCTTGGGCATGGTTCCTGCGTGCTGGCAAGTTCACCTTCTCTGATAGCCAGGTGATCAGCCGCTGACATGTTGTCAATGGCAGGACACGGGCAGTCGCTGTTGCAGACCCTGCTGCTCCCCGTATGCACTTTGCCGATCCTGCTCCCTACACCCCTTTTGGAGCCTCGCTACTTCCTGATACCGTACGTGCTCATGAGAGCGCAGATTGTGGACGTACCGACTTGGGGATTGGCTTTGGAAGTGGGATGGTATGGTGTGATTAACGCCGCGACGATGTGGGTGTTCCTCTTCAAGGAGAGGGACGGCGCAGTGCGATTCATGTGGTAGATAGACTTTGTTGTTGACTCTATATGGAGAACGACTGAGTGCATGTTCATCGCGGGTTTGATCGAGACACGCCTGGGGCGCAACAAGACCAAACAAGGCAGCTACGCGTGCGGCAACGCGACCGGTTCAAGTTGAGTTGAACTGGGCTTTACCGCATTCGTAGCAACCAACCACTCAACCACTCCAACCACGGCAGCCTTTCTCCCCTTTCTTAACCGCTCTCATGCCTGCCTCTTTTACGAGCAGCGCAAATAGCGCTAACAAACCAACTACTAGGTCCTCTAGCCGCTACTCCCTCAACCTCTCGTCGGTGAGCAAGGCCCTCGCGGACGTTATGAACAAGGATGCAAGGGAGTCCTCTGTCGACAAGGCGTCCAAAAAATCCAAGGATGCCAGCGCTCGTCGACTCAGCGTCGTCGCAGAGAGCGGGCCTAGCGCTCGTCGGAACTCTGTGGGCGAAAAGCCTGCAAGCGTTGTTTCTCCCTCCTCGACCGTCAGTCGCACGACGCGCCGACAGTCCACCCTCGTGAAGGTAACGGAGGCCCCCCCACCAGGGGAAATGGGAGTCAAAGATACGGCGTCGGGGGATCCGCTGTCTCTGGCTCCATCGTCCAGGAGGGCAACTTTACGACCCCGCAGCACCATCATACCCGCTACTGGGTCTGCCCTGCCTAAATTCCGACCTCGGTCCGTGCTCATCGAGCCAGCGAAGAAACCTTCTTCTCCTCCCCGTGTGGGGACCCGTAGACGCCTCAGCAGCTCGGGCGACGAGATTGAAGTGAAACCGGCGGGCAAGAGGACATCGCTGCTCAAAGCCACATCTCCCAAGGAGAGGGCGGAGAAAGCTGCAAGATCTATCAGCCCTCTTCCCCAGAGGGTTTTGAAACCCTCTGCAGCTATCACCGTATTGCCCCCGTCCCCATCTCGCAAAGTGAAGTCCCAGAGCCGTAATACCCCTTCGCCTGCACCTTCGCGGCCTCCGAGCAAGACCGCCAAGTCGACGAAGACCGTGTCACCCGCGGCTATCTCCATCCCTCGCCCTCCATCATCTTCGTCGTCCTCCAGCTCTCTTCGGACGCCCCGGACACCTCAGACGCCTACGCCTGTCAGGGATGTCAAGGGTAAAGGTTTGGCTTCTAGCAAGACTGGCAGCCCTCTCAAAAACCCGGTCAAGAAGGAGCCGGAGTCATCATTGGGCAAACGCCTCCAGAAACGCTCTATCAACAGTCTCAAGGACGATTCCGGGTCTGGAAGTACTACCTGCGTCTTCTTGACGGAGGGCAGTAGCATTGACAGCATGGAAGCCCGAGACGTTGAATTTATGCTCTCAACCATCTCTTCCCCGAGCGCTCCCACCCCGGTTTTGCCTCGAATTCGAATGGGCCGTCCGCCGCCTGATGACGAGCCTGTTACGCCTTCGCGCCCACCTGGCACCCTTCCGTCCCGTTCGAATCTATCATACCTTTCCCCCATGCCTGCATCTAGCGATCATTCGCCGTTTCCTCGGCTCAATCGACCGGGTGTCCACCGAATTGGATCTATACTTTCTTGGGAGCAACTAGTAGCTGCGGGGGAACACTCACTCGGGGAGGGGGAGGCTAACAGTATGATCATTGACATCACCGCGCCGTTCTCCGCCAATGCATCACCCGCACACAGCAATATCTCGCTTGACATACCAGACAGCCCCTCGCTCAGTGCGCTTCCGTCACCCGTAGGTTATGGATCTATTTCACAGATCCTCCTTCCAGAGGTGACACCGTCTCCTACCAAAATGATGTTGACGCCGGAGCGGCGGTCTCATGTCGACGGGGGGGTCGTCACGATGCTGCGGCTCCAGCTCGCGTCCATGGAGAACACTGCGAAAGAGCGCCTCGGGCAAATTCAGAGTCTCGAGCAGCAACTTGCTGCGGCGAAGCTCGCGCGCATCCGTGACGCAGACGAGCTCGCCGGACAGGTCGGTGCCTTGGAGCAGCAGATGCGCAACAGCCTCGCTGTGCGCGAGCGCAATGCAGAGGAGCAGACGGCACATATCATTTCATTGGAGGAGCAACTCAGTCGAGCGATCGCTGTGCGGGAGGAAGCTGTGCAACGAGCAGCGAAACAGGCGGCTGATAGCGTTATGCAGCTGCACACTGCGGCGGTGAGGGTGGAGACGCAAAAATGGGAATTCACGTGCGCCGCGCGTGTAGCATCGATGGAGTGGAGCTCTGTTCGGGCCATAGCGGAAGGCGAAATGGACTTTGTACGTTCAAACCGTGATATGTTGAATCTGTTGTTGGCTGGGCTGGACCAGAGCCAGCGGGAGCTACGATCCGCCATTGTCTTATGAACAGTGAGTCGTTTTATTGATGGATTGGAATGCCTGTTGACTGTCCTTACCTTGTGCAGTTTATGATTTATGATTTGCATGATTGTATCTATCCCATCTATCGCTTATGACATTTCCATGTGCGATGCTGCATTCATCCTCGGCACGCTGTATATAATGTACTTGACTATATAAATTGTGTATAAATTTGATGTGAGGAGATATTGCCTTCGATCACTGCTCATAAACCAAAGTCGCCTCAATGCATGCATCCAACAAACAAGCATGATGGTCATTAGGAGTGGCTTGCGAAATTCTCTCTCTGACTGCTTCTCGAAGACGCTTGGAACTGTAAACGAACACTATGTCAGGCCGACATCAACATGAGTAATTCAAACCGAGACGCACTCAGCTTCGCCATATGCGACTTTGATATCGTATTTCATGGAGGCTATTGACAATGGCCATCTAGCAAGGACATCAGAGTCCCATATGAAATAGATGTACACTTTGCTTTCAAGGCTGTCCAGCAACACCATAGCCTTCGCTCGGACTCCAGATATTCTGTCGTTACCGTCGTTCAGGGACATGGGCTCGATAGTCAACGGGAATTTAATGGACAGGAAGGTGAGCTGCGAGCGAAGCTGGTTGCATGCGGACCAGAAGTCTCCAAGGGACTGCACCACCTGTGTACGCAGTCAATGTTGTCCACGAACAAAAGGAACGAACAGCTGATTGAACGTACATGCTTCACCCCCAAATTTCGCATGGAGCGAGCTCGTTGCTGTGCCACCCTCATGGTGGTGTCCGTGAATATAGGAAAATGGTCCCTGAATCTGGGAGGCGACACCTTCGTGCGTGTGATCTCAATTTTCGGGAATATAGGCGAAAATTTCTCGCACGGGACGGTCACTCGGAACAGAGAAGCATACACTAGGTCAAATAGTTGAGGGCTGACTTTGGCCACGCGCCAGAGATTAATTTGTTCCAGAGCATCGAGCTCAGCTGCAGTCAGCAAGGTTAGGTCTATGGAAAGAATTCTCATGTGCTATTGGGGATGCACCTTTCAATCTGAATGCTTCAGCCTCGGTGCTATTGTTCTGTATGTCGATCAGTCTTTTCGATTCCTCAATAGCTTTCATTGCCTCCTTCTTCTCGGCTTCAATCTCGTCCAGCTTCTCTTGAAGACGGTCATGTTTAGCCTGCGTCTCAGCGACGTCCGCACGGAAAGCCTCCAGTGCCAAACTGTAAGTTGCGAGGTCAGATCGTTGGTAATGATATCACGGTTGGCAGACAGTGAGAATACCGCACGCTTGGTCGGAAATTGTGTTCTTCAATTCATTCAAGTAGTCTTGATCGCTGTTGTCAATTTCGTCTGCGATCGCCTGCTCCTCCTGAAGCTCTTGCATTAATTTTGCGTGCTCTGCGCGCATGGCAGGCAACATGTCTTGAGCCTCGGATATTACATTTTCGAGACTTTCGGCGTCCTGAACAGCGTTGCCGATGCAAAGCGTATCAGTCTTGCTGCAGATGTACATCACATGAATTGCATACCTTCTGCAGGTTGGAGAAGCCGCTATCCGCCGCAGCTTGTAACTGCTCGACCCATTGCAGTCTCCAGTCATACCACTGCGATCGAGCTGTGGCTTGGTTGTTCGATTTGATGAGTTTCAGTTGGTGCTACAGGAGTGGGAGATGAATGACATATATGAAGGTCATATAACAAGAAGTTGTCAGACCAGTAGCTCTTCTTTGACGTCCTCGTCTGCTTGAGAATACTCGCGGAAGAGTGCTGGCGTGATCTTGGCAGCTTCCTCCTCGGCTTGTTGATAAATATCCTTACTATGATCAATCCACGCTTGTAGGTCTTTTGCGACATGAGAGTAGAGTTCCAACTGCGGAACGTCCACTGTCATCGCCGCAAAATAGTCCGCTAGAGGTATGTTCGCTTCAGAAAGTGACGACCGTCTGCGACCTTGCAGCTGCGATGGAAAGACTGTCGATCGTCGGGGTGCAGCCAATTCGTCCATGAAACGGACACCAGTCATAGCGAAAAACTGTTCGATGGAGATCGGGGGCTAGTTGTGAAGAATGTCTCAGAAGGGAAGAAGAGGAATAGATACTGATATAGATATACCTCGTTATTTTCTTCCTCCAACTCATCATCAACGGGTACACCTGCCCTCCATCGTTCCGTCTGATCAACAGGATCTAATGTGCTACCAGTGACCTCCGCTTCAGGTGACCACCTCTGCTTCTCCAAAGCCCTTTTTGACATGGAAGGCGAGGCGCTTGGCGGGGGAACATATCCTGGAGGAGGTCTCATGGGTAGTGGCGACGCCAGGCTTTTCCTGGGAGTGTTTTGGCTAGCCTCAACTGTGTTTTGTACTTCCTGTTGGCCAGGAGGAGAAGGCGTTAGTCTGCTCTGGTCCCTTTCGAAGACAAGACTGCGCTCTGGGTCAAGTTCATTGACACTGCCTATGCTGGCCCTCCCAAGTCCCAAGCCTGGTTTCTTTTTGGGTGAGCTTGACTTCGCTGCATCGGCCGGCGCAGCTGACGGACCAAGGCTCTTACGTTGGGCAAAATACCCGGATGGACGACGTAAGCCACCCCCAAAGCTCGGACGTCTCACGGCGGCGGCAGGAATGGCTGCCTGTTTCGCATGAGCAGATTTACTCGGCTCTATAGACCCGATATCAGACGGTAAAGGACGTTTGGCACTCGGTTGTGGGCGCGCGACCGGAGGTGCAAAGGCAGCAGTACCCCCTTTGCGCGGTGAAGCGGAGGCCGTCATAGTCTTGACGGGCGGCGGAAGTTTAGGAGGGGCGGTTGCAGTTTCTGAGTCGGGGCTAGTGAACACGGGCTGGGACCGAGGTTCAATTGATCGAGAAGATGACGCCAGGGAGTTGGTGGGGTTGGGAGGTGACGGTTCAAAAATATTCGATCGGGGAAGGTTGGAAGCAGGAGGCTGTTTGAGGACGCTCGATTGAAGAGCATCCGTTGCCTCTTCCGAGGGCGCCCTGAAAACGCTAGAGTGGAAAACAGGAACCTGACCAGGTGGCTGCGGGGGGGAGGCGATTGATTGTTGCTTCGGAACCAAATTAGCCATGACTTCATCGGCGTGTCTTGGGTAAGTCGGCTGCACAGTGGTGAGGTCCATCGTAGAACTGGCGTCTCCCCCACCACCCAGACTTTGCCTCCAAAGCTTAGTTACATTGACAGTCTCGTTGCCGTTCATCTCTGCAGAGTCCCCCTCCGTGCTTGTGAAGGTATCATCGTCAAACTCCTGTTCTTGCTCTGCAGGAGGGCCATCATTTCCTAGACCAAGGGATTCGCGGGCACGCATTAGTCGGGTCTGAGCATCAGTTAAATCCATGTCATCCGTGCCAGTACTGACATGCCCAGCATTGAAGTCGTAAGTACCATCCTCGTCCTCGTCGCGCTCAAAAGGCATGTCGCCGGAATGAGTCATGGCGGCGAGTTGACGAAGAGCGTCGCTGGGGGGCTCGGGTTTACGGAGTGATTTATTGAGGGGTATGGTAAATTCCATTGGTTGTGTATGATCAGAGGAGGAATCGGCACCGGTGCTTCGAGAATTGTCCTGCGACATATCGCGCGATAAAGACATATCCTGGGAAAGCGAGCTTTCTTCCTGGGAAAACTGGTCTTCACCGCCATAGGATTCGTCTGCTTCTGGTGGCGAGACAGAAACTTCAGCGAGGGGTGGGCGGGGAATGACCGACGATCGTCTTTGTGAGGCCTCCCCAGAGGTTGGAGCAAACGAAACTCGTGATTTCCGTCGAACAGCGGCGTGGGCATTTATGGCCTGGGTAAGCTCCATGTCGTCGTCGTCGTCTCCGCTGAACTCCCCTTCATCAAATTCTTCATCCATGATTCCTGAGCCCTCATCCAAAAACCCAGCGGGAAGTGGAGAGCTGTTGGGATCGTAGTCCGAGTCGACATCCATTGAGGCTTCTCCATTCTCGGTGAACGCCACAGACATGCGCACAGAGCTGCGACGGCGAGCCAAGTTTGCGCCGGGGTAGTCATTCTCCTTATTCGTGTTGATCGCAGGGTCGGGGGTCACTTCGGGAGCATCACTGCCATTATCATCCTGGTTGGAGGACTGGGAGCCAGATATATCCGAGGCGTGGTCTTTGCGAAAGAGTCGAACGTGTGCACGATCTGCAAAGCTGACGCGTCGACTGAAGCTCCTGCGGGTATCGTTTCCATGGTCTTCGTTGCGGAGATCGCGGGTGAAATCCATAGATTGTGTACCATCGTCGGGTAATTCTGTAGAATCTGGGGAGGGCGGTTTGATAGAAGATTTGAGGATACTTTTCCTCGGCGCCTTGTCCGGTTAAGTGAGGGTGTAGGGACGCAAATACGGGGCACACCCACCAATAAACGACGCGCTTTGGAAGCAGGGCTCAGTTGTTTCAGCACAGAATCGCCTGGGGTGATGCTGTGAGGGCGGCGCCTGTGAGAGGGGCGTGCTGGTTTTGTGTGATGAGGAACAGCAATGGATTTCCGGCGGGTAGGGGTGGGGGCCATGTTTACAACTTTACGCGTCGAGTCGCTGCTGCCACCGCGGGGACCGCGTCGAGCATGAACCCGCACGTGGCAGCCCACACCGTAGCGCACGTGACAGACGCGACGCGGTCACCCACGTGTGGCGGCGATTCGCGAAGTTACCCCACGCCCATCGCGTTCGAATCACTTTGCCCCTACCTCACCGCTACGTCGACCTCTCCATTGACGGCTATGGCGAGCAAGTCGAAGCCGACAGCCCCCGCCACTCGCGCGTCAACTCGTGCTACCAGATCGTCGTCTCAAACTACCGCACCTTCACCCGCACCAGCAGCCGCGCGTGCCACCCGTACCACAGCCAAGACAGTCCCATCTCGTCCCCCATCTGTACAATCCAATGCCTTGCGAAAGCCCCTTGTTAATAGAGCCAATGCTACTGACATGAAACTCATGGCGAAGAACGCCGCGCCTGCTACCAAAGTTCCTTCTCAGGCTCCCAAAAATGTTACTGTGTTGACCGATGAAGACAGAGAACCAATCAAAGTATGTTTGCGCAACTACACTACTGACGGCCAGATGACTGAGATGCAACTGTCAGGCGTTTTTGCGCATACGCCCCCATTTGAACCAAGATGGCCCAACAACATCGCCCTATCTCGAGCACCTCTCCGATACGTCAGTGCGGATGACTGAACCCAATATTGACCAAGCTTCTGGCGTCGCCCCTCGCCCACGCTTTCGACCATCAGCTGTTTTGCCCTCATCGGTTTATACTTTCTCTCATGTCTTCCCAGCGGCCACTCAGCAGCCTGAGTTCTTCACAAAGACAACTTTGCCCCTGGTTAGAGGTCTACTCGACGGCGAAAATGGATTGCTGTTTGCGTATGGCGTTACAAACTCTGGGAAGACATTCACGATGCAAGGCGGCGCTCGCGAAGGGTCTGCAGGCATTCTTCCTAGGACTCTCGATGTGATCTTCAACAGCATCGAGGGATTGCACAGTGATTCACGCGTATGTCTTCCAAGATCTGTGACTTAGGTATCTTGTCTAAAGGCTCTCAAGTGCTCCCCTCTTCGCCTGCAAGGCGTGGAGTTAGGCGATGTCTCTTCCAAGGTGCACACCCATGCACCATCTTTGGACAACCTGTCTCTTCCAACCAATGAACCTGTCTTAGCTGAGGTTCTTGCTGAGCACCTCGACTCCACTGCGATTCTCGACACAGATATCGACGCAACTGTGCTGAGTGTCGACCGAAACTATGAGTACTCGATTTGGCTATCCTACGCGGAGGTGTACAATGAGAAAATCTACGATCTGTTAGCTGACGTCTCTGAGACCAGTGCCACTCCAACAAGCGCACATCCTCTTCTGCTCACGCGAAAAGCGTTGCCCATCAAGCCTTCCCCTCCACATGATAGCCCTGACGGGCCTCCGGGAACGTCGACAGGGAAATACATTTCTGGGATGAGACAGCTGCGAGTCAACAGTGCGAGCGAAGCGAAACGCTTAGTGAAGCTTGGACAGCTCCATCGGCGAGTGTTCGGAACCCTCGCGAACAGTCAAAGTAGCAGGAGTCACGGAGTCGTCACAATCAAGCTACTCAAGAGGCACCGAGGCGAGAAGGACGTGAGCTGCTCTTCCCCCTTTCCTTCCTCTCTGACACAGAGCGTGACGCTAATGGAATGTGAAGGTACCTTCGTCGTATACCACAGCTCGCCTGACTCTCATTGACCTCGCTGGATCTGAGCGGACCAAGCATACTCAGACGACCGGCGAGCGCCTGAGAGAAGCAGGTAACATTAACAAGTCGCTCATGGTCCTTGGACAGTGCATGGAGGTCATGCGTGCCAATCAGCGACGTGTGGCACAGAGTCTGGCAGCCCCGAGGAACGAACGATCAGATACACGGGACGTCAAGAAGACCCTGGCGGTCGTCCCCTTCAGACACAGTAAATTGACGGAGATCCTCATGGACTACTTCGTCGGAGACGGACGCGCTGTTCGTCGACAGCCTTCTCCCTCGTACTCAACATGCAAGTGCTGACGACCGACGTTATTCTGTAGGTCATGATCGTGAACGTGAACCCGTACGACACCGGTTTCGACGAGAACACGCATGTGATGCGATTTGCTGCCTTGGCGAAGGACGTCTTCACTCCTGCGCCCGCCCAGCGCGTGCCGCCGGTCCAGCGCAAGATCGGTCTGGGTGCGCCACCGCGACCAGGCGTCAGAAACAGCGAGGTCATCCCTCATTACCGCAAAGTGACCATATCTACCGGAGGCCATGATGGGCGCAAGGTCAGCAGAACTGAAGTCCAGGTCGCCGAAAGTGAGACGCTGCTCTCAAGTGTGAATATACCGAGGTGCTGAACACATTTCTTTCAGTGGACGAAGATCCGGGAGACTCTGGAGACGAGTACGAAGATGAGCCTCTAAACCCGCTCGTCGAAGCGCTGTTTGACGAACTCGAGACTCTCCGTATACAGGTTCGTTCACATATTCATTTATCAATCCGAGTTTTTCTTCTTAGCACATGAAACATAGCTGGTCGAATCCGAAATGCGCTGCGTCATTATCGAGGCCGAAACACGCGACGAGGTTATTCGCGAGATGGAAGTGCGCATGGCTGATATGCAGAAGACGTTCGCTCGCAGACTGATGAACGAGGCGAGCTTTCTTCGTTTTTTGATGTAAACGAGAAGGCTCAAATTTTACGTTTTAGGTCGAACAGAACGAAATGAAGACGGACGCGAAAATCGACATGCTTCATCGATCGGGCCTGTTCGGCAAGACGCCCGGCAAGGCAAAGGCTGACATTGAAGACATGCGTGAGGAGCACGACGTGGATATGAGTCTAGTAAGCATATCGTTCATGTCCAACTGTAAATTGAAGTGTTCTAAATTCGGTAACAGACGGCAGACGGTGATGGAATAACTGAGCAGGATCACGACAATCGTGACGAAGACGGAAGCGCGACCGAAGAGAGCTCGACAGAATCAGACTCGCGTTCTCCGCTTGCGAACAAGGTAAAAAGGGACGGAAAGCAAAAAGCGTCTGCCATGCCCTCGGAAATCAGGATTCCAGTGCCGGCAGGACCCCAGCACTTACCCCTGCCCTCGGAGCACTCTGATAGCGAGAGTGCGGACAGCGAGGCCGAGACGGAAAGCAAAGTCTCTGAGAGCGCTGGAGATGATGATTCCGAGGGCGGCGATGTCGATGACGATGACGATGATGATAATGATGAGGAAGACGACGAGGACGATGACGAAAGCTATGTGGACGACGAGACGGAGGCGGAAGAGACCGCACAGCAGACAGAGGATTCTGACGAATCTGAGCCGGAAGCGCCGATGCCTTCACAGCGCGAAAGCATCTCGTCCTCGTCCAGGTCCTCGCGTTCCCTCCATGCGAGCCAAACGTCGAAGCCACTTCCAGTCCCGCCTTCTCTCGTCTTCGAGGACGATGTCAAAGCAGCGCGCAAACAGGCGGAGAGCAAGAAACCTGTGCGCGGTGGTGGCAAGAAGGTATCGCACCTGGCGGACGACCTGAAGGCGCTGGACTTGTCAGGTGGCGCACCATCCTCGTCGGCTCGGACCACTCGAAAGTCTACGCGCGCATCTACGTCGCAGAAGATGGTTCTCGACGAGGAGTATGCTTGGGATCAGGCAGGGCCAGACGATTCAACAGTGATCGTGCCGAACACGCAGGGACCGAAAGGAAAAAAGAGGTAAGCTATCATGTCGGGGGGTTAATTTGACAGGCGCTGACACTGCTGATAGGCAACTGGGGAAGAAGCCTGTGATGACTGAGGAACAGATCGAGTTGGTGGTGGGCCAGGCGGAAAAGGTAGGCAATGGAAAACCCATACGACGGATGGCTAGGGGAAGTAAGTGAGGTTGCTATCTCTCTGGCTATACTTAGGACTTAGGAGGCGCCGGTTGAATGAGCGTGCTAAATTTGAATTTCATGGATCCGGCGATGGCATGGCGCCTAAAGTCTAAAATCGAGCCTGAGGAATATTTGATACCGTTTTCGTCTCCAAGAATGTTGGCACTAGAGTTGACAGCAAACATATAACCGCGACAGACGCCGAGGGATGCTAAGCATGGAAGGGCCTAAAGACTGCTCGTGATGCCGTCTGCATCCACAAATCGTTCAAGAGACGATCTTGTGAGATCTTGTGTGGCGAACAGGGGTAGGTACCTGCGGCCGGGCCGAAACAGTCGGCGGGACTGCCATATATGGGCCGGGCAATGACATCAGTCGTGGCAGGCGTATGGGGCTTGTCAACGGGCGAGTGAACTGCTTTGCTCAGTGTGCTGGCTGTGTCACACACCCTCTTTACCCTCATTACTCTCCCATCTCGCGCCAACTCATCCGCCCCTCTTTCTCACTCTTGTATACTTCTCCCCCTCGCCCATGTCCATGGCGAGCTCTCTTCCTCCTAATGGTGCCGCCTCTCGCGCTCACGACAAGGCGAACGAGATCTTGACGGACGACGCCGCAGCGAAAGCCAACACCACTGTGCACACCTTCGATCCAGATGCGACACCAGAGCAGAAGGCCAGTAGTGCTGGAAAGGGTAGCGCGCAACTCAAGTCCAAAACAGAGCCCTCTCAAGGACAAGTCGGCAATCGAGGTTCGTCGGTGTCCGCTTGATTCTCAAAATATCATCAGGTCTCATAACACACGCTGAGCAGAAGTTGCCATCGACACCGGAAGGACCGATGTTATACCCACCATCACCATCGAGGATATGGACAAGGAGGCCGAAGAAGGCAAGGAAGAGGACACCACTCCCTTTCCTGGCGCCATGCCGTCGCGAGCCGTGGCCGCCATTCCCGATTGGTACAAAGTCGGGTGGCGCGCATTTACCGACCTTGACAAGCCCGATGATCAGGACAAGAAAGATGAACGCATGCTGCATGCCTTCATCTCGGAGCAGTATTACGGCGACTGGTACCACAATGCTGGTATCATCATCTTCGTACGTGTACTCCCACATTTCCTTCCCCGGGCTCCTCACAGATGCCCCAAACGATAGGCCGTGTTTGCTTCACATTTCCTTACACGTTTTCACTTTGGCTGGGGCTGGCTATTGATCATACTCGCAATCTGCAACCAATACTACACCACTTCCATTTCACGCGTCCGACGGCGTGCACGGGACGATATTCAACGCGAGCTTGTCAAGACGCGTCTTGCCTCGGAACACGAGTCCGCCGAATGGCTAAACCACTTCCTCGAGCGTTTCTGGCTCATTTACGAGCCTGTCCTCTCTTCGACCATCGTGGCGTCCGTTGACCAAATCCTTAGCACCAACTGTCCACCATTCCTGGAATCTCTTCGTCTCAGCAGCTTCACTCTGGGCAGCAAGGCGCCACGCATCGACAAAGTGCGCACATTCCCTAAGACGGCGGAAGATATCGTTATGATGGACTGGGGCTTCTCTTTCACTCCCAATGATGATTCAGACATGACTCCCCGTCAGCTGGCCACCAAGAGCAACCCAAAAATTGTACTGACCATTCGGGTCGGTAAGGGTGTCGCGTCCGCAGGCATGCCCGTCTTGGTCGAGAACATGACCTTCAGCGGTCTCATGCGTATCCGCATGAAGCTTATGACTAACTTTCCTCATGTACAAGTCGTTGATCTATCTTTCCTCGAGAAACCTGTGATCGACTATGTCCTGAAACCTATCGGTGGCGAGTCGTTTGGATTCGATGTTGCCAACGTGAGTACAAACGCATACAAATGTGGATTGCCATACATTCATTGCCTTGTTGGATAGATTCCAGGCCTGTCTTCTTTCATCCGCGACATGGTCCATTCTATCCTCGGACCTATGATGTACGACCCCAACTGGTTCACACTCAATTTGGAACAACTGCTTTCGGGCGCTCCTCTGGATACCGCCATCGGCGTAGTCAAAGTGACCATTCATTCCGCGCGCAGTATCAAGGCTAGCAAAATTGGAGGAGGAACGCCGGACCCTTACGTGAGTCTCAACATCAACAACCGGCAAGAGCTCGCGAGGACGAAATACAAGCGCAGCACGTATGTCGCGCGCCATTTTTCTTGGTTTATATATATACGTCTTACGTGAATTGTCAGCCATAACCCCACATGGAACGAGACCAAGTTCCTTCTCGTCACCAACCTTTCGGAGAACCTCTCTCTTGCTGTTTTCGATTACAATGAACACCGCAAGAATACCGAGCTGGGGGCTGCTATGTTCGAATTATCGAAACTCGAGGAAGACGCGACTCAAGAAGATCTCGAAGCCCCTATTCTAAAAGACGGCAAGACTCGGGGTGACCTTCGTTTCGATGTATCCTACTTCCCGGTGTTGAAGCCTGTCACTAATGAGTCCGGCGTTGAAGCGCTGCCTGATTCTAGTGAGTCTTTTGCGATCGAAGGTATTCTAGCCGCTGACCACAGCGACATATCAGATGTGGGGATAGTTCGCCTGGTTCTGCATCAAGCGAAGGACCTAGATACCACGAAATCACATTCTGCCGACATGAACCCATTCGCAAAAGTCTTCCTCGGAAGCTCAAACTCGCCGGTCCATTCGACGCAGAAGGTGAAGCACACCGTCCAGCCCGTCTGGGAGTCCGCTACCGAGTTCTTGTGCACGGACCGCACGTCGTCCGTCATTACCGTCAAGATCATCGACGACCGCGATTTCCTCAAGGACCCCGTCGTCGGCTACACCTCTATCCGTCTGGAAGATCTACTCGCCACGCGCACCGAAGCAGGCAGGGACTGGTGGAGATTGAGCGGTTGCAAGAGTGGCCGGCTGCGCTTGAGCGCGGAATGGAAGCCGCTGAACATGGCAGGAGGCTTGCATGGCGCGGATCAATACACACCCCCTATCGGCGTCGTCCGGCTCTGGCTGCAGAAGGCGACGGACGTCAAGAATGTCGAGGCTGCGCTCGGCGGAAAGGTGAGCTACAGTCTTGTAGATGCAGAGGTTTCAAAGTCTCACCTGTCAAGTTCAAGAGCGACCCATATGTACGCGTCCTCGTCAATAACACGATTCAAGCTAGGACCGAGGTCGTCAATAACAGTGAGTCAAGCATGCGATCATGTACAATATAGTCCTTCTGAGCCTTCGCATAGATCTCAGCCCCGTATGGGATCAAATCATCTATACTCCTGGTAAGCCCGATCCGCGAGTGCAATGACAAGATTATATCATCTCATGACTTTTGAATATTCACTTGCCAGTTCACTCACTGCGAGAGACAATGTTATTGGAGGTTATGGATTACCAACACTTGACAAAAGATCGATCGCTTGGCACTGTCGAACTCAAGGTTGCCGATCTGGCACAGGAGTCCGATGACCCTCGATTCCACTATTCATCGTTGGGAAAGAAGGAGGTTGTGGATCCAATCCGTCTCGATCGCGGTAACTCCTACAAGGGACAGCTGCACTACGTCGCCGAGTTCGTGCCCGCCATCGCTCTCAAGGGTGTCAAGTTTGATACGTCTCCGAATGAGCTGCAAACCGCGATTGAGGGCGGCGGCGGCGAAGAGGATGGTGAAGTCGTGTCGGATGCTGCTTCGTCGATCTCAAGCTCGAGCGAGGAGGCTCAGGCCGTGCCACACGGCGTCACTGCGAGGGCACCCATGGGTGACAGGAGTCACACGAAGGGCGCATCGTCCACGGACACCACTGGTACGAAGGAGACAACCAAGTCGACCGAGCCGCAGAGCCCTATCGTGTCTTCGTCGAGCGTGAAGAACATATCTGAGAACGGGGCGAACGGCAATGGCAATGGGGCGTCAAAGGAGCCTGAGGACAAGGGCGTAGAAATGAGCAGGGAGGAGCTGCTTCGGCAACGTGCGTCATTGTCCATATTATCGTCAGCGCTGAGTTAAGGTCTCGGTCACCATGTGGCGATTGCTCACAGAATCTGGCATCATCATCTTCAACGTCAAGTCTGGTGAGCTGACGAAGAAGGCACGTCTGGAGGTTCTTCTGGACGAGGGCTACTGGCCAGCCTTCAGCACGGCGAAGGCACACGGCCATCGCGCGGCTTGGGAACATGTCGGTGAAGGGTTCCTCAAGGAGCTCGATTTTGGTCGTGTGTGGTTGAGGTTGAACGAGGCTGATGAAGGGGAGAAGGACGACATTGTCGGCGAGTGGAAGGGCGATGCGAAAGCATTCTTGGGACAGACTCTCGTGAGTCTTTCATGAATACTTGGACTATTTCCGGATTTTGTTGATCGTGTTTGTCAGGATGAGCCGGCTAAATTCGCCCTCTTGGATGAAGACGAGAAGGTTGTGGCCACCGTCGAAATTGAAGCACGCTATGTTCCCGTTCCTGTAACCCTGGAAGCTCGGGAAAGTGTCAACAGTAGGTATCTGCTCTATTGGGTGCGGATGGTCGTTGATTCAAATTCATTATAGATCAAGGTCTTTTGCGTGTGGGCTTGCTCGATGGACATGGCATTCGCGGCGTCGACAGAGGAGGTGTGTAATCTTATTGGGCTGCGTCCAAGGAATGCACTCATCTATGTACTAGGCAAATCCGACCCCTTCGCCGTATTCACCCTCAACGGCCAACGGGTCTTTAAATCCCAAACCAAGAAGAAGACACTCACACCCGAATGGTTTGAAGACTTTGTCGTGTCTGTGGTATGTACATCTCTGCCTTGGTCAAACCCTGTCTTGACCATCTATGTAGCCCTCGCGTGTCGGCGCAGACTTCCGGGTGGAGGTGTTTGACTGGAATCAAATTGAGCAAGCAAAATCTTTGGGCTCAGCGTCAATTGCCCTTGACGACCTCGATCCCTTTTCTGGCGTCGAGCGCACTGTGCAATTATCGCACGAAAAGCACGGCGACAAGGGCGAACTGCGGATGTCGCTCCTATTCCAACCGGAAATCATCGCCAAGTCGCGCAAGAACACGTCGACTTTTTCTGCTGCTGGGCGCGCGATGACACAGATCGGCTCAATCCCAGTGGGCGCAGGCAAGGGCGTGTTCCATGGAGTGACCGGGATCTTCAAGCACGACAAGGACGGCGACCTCGAGAACGGCGTTGTGTCTGGATCTCCTAAAGCCACATTGAACCAGGATCTTCCCGGCTCGCAGATGTCGCAGCCGGTTGGTGCGTCGGAACACATGGGCGGCGATGGTGCCGTCTTCCCTGCTATAGGCAAGCCGGACTCTGTTAAGGCCGAACCTGGGACGCTGAGAGTCACAGTCTTGAACGCGAAGGATTTGTTGGCGGGAGGCGACAGTGTGAAGCCATACGCTGTGATCAAGGTCGGAGACAAGGAGCAGAAGACGAAGCACGCGGGAAAGACACTGGCTCCTGAGTGGTAAATATGCCCCCGCTCTACTGATTATCGGCACATACTAAGCGTCTTGTTGTAGGAATGAGTCCCTTATATTTGCTGCTGGCCCTTTCACGCCCAAGCTCTATGCATACATCCATGATCACAAGACGCTTGGGAAAGACAAGCTCTTGGGTGAGGCAGAAGTCGACGTGAGTGGATTTCATAGCTCTCGTCATATTTTGAATCATCCTGACCTCGGGTCGGTAGATCTGGCGGCATATACAACCCGTCGGGACTTCCGCTGCCGATGTGTTTGTCGAATTGCGGGAAGGTCAAGGCCTCCTCCGACTACGGCTGGAGTTCGACGCAGACAGCAGCATTCCTACCGGCCGTCAGTCGACTGTATCATCTATGGAGCGTGGCCCAGCTCTAAGCTCACCGTCACGATTTAGCATAAGGGGACGCAGACCCGGTTCGGACAGGGATGATTGATTATTGGATTAGCGACTCTGCGCCCCTCATTTCTCCCTTCTATTTTAGTCGTACGCCACCACAATCTCTTTTTGAGATCGATTTCTCTTTGAATATAAAATATGGTAGGACCGAGCAGTGACGCCTGCGAAGGGCGTCGCCGTAATGGGGTTTGTCCATAATTTTCGGCGATGTTCTTGTTTACCTCTTTTTCGGCCATGTCATAGCCTCTGTCCTCGGACTTCTAGCTGTATTTCTCTGCATTTTCGTTCTTTGTACTAACAATATATATAATCCCATTTTACTGTTAGCGGCTCACTCGATAGTATAACCCGACCGAGAACCGCCAGCGCTGAATTTGATATGAAATGGAGCCAATATAACGAAGCAACAAAAAATCGTTCTCTTATCCATATGTTATCGGAAGAAACAGATGATGAAGAGATGTTCGTGACCTGCCCGTCGTTGAATCACAATCTAAAGACACGAGTTAGCATACTATTTAAAAGTCTGCAGGATCATGGCTTTACCTCGCTGCGCAGGCCGTGTTTTTCTTGCATACGTGCTTGTATCCCAGGAACATTGTTCTGTTTTACGGCCACAAGGTAGAAACGACCTTGCGGAGATAAAAGCTCCTGAACAATGGGTCTTTGTCCTGAGCTGTGTCCTCAGATATATTTGCTCACGAAAGGACTGACCTCCACCTGCCCAAGCAAACGATCGGTCACTCGCATGCCGTCCTCGCCACCTGCCCACGAGCCTGCAATATCAGCTCGATACTGTGCAATGTCAGCCTCCTCATCGAAAGTTGGTACATAAGGCGGGTTGAAGACTAGAATGTCGATAGAGCGAGCGAGGCGAGATGATAAAGGTTGTGTCAAGTATGCGGTGATAGGGTCGAGCGGGATCTACTAGGTGTCAGATATCACTGAAATATTAGTTTGAACAGGCGAGGACGGGCGAGACAATGACTCACCTTGTTTTGGGTCCCTGTGAGGAGCGTACAGTGAGATGCGTGAGGGTTGATATCGGTGCAGAGATAGACTGTCAAGGCTGCACTGAGTAAAGCTTCGAGAGGAAAAAAATAAGAGGGCGTACGGGCATTTGAAGGACCCAAGATGGTGCCGATAAAACCGGACACACACCCAGAGCCAGATCTGAACGATACATTAGGTGAAGATCCACACAACGAAATGTGAACGATCGTACGAACCCAATTTCAAGGCATATGCGAGGATTGAGGTCTCTCAGAGCCTGTGCATCCTGCTCGAGTGCATCCAGCAGGAGAAATGTATCCTCTCCAATTACAGAGTCTCAGAGAAGCAGTGAGCGGTTTCTTCAGACTATGACATACCTGCCGGTTCGTAAACGTGCTCAAAGTCAAATCTTGTCAGATGAGACGTGTCTGGTGTTGGAATCATAGTTGCATGTCAAGGTGCACAAGCCCTAACCCCATCCATGGGTTGTCTGAACTGAGCGCGCGGGCAGCAAACTTAGTTGGGTTCAGGCCCTCAGGGACACTCGTATCAATGTGTCGATGGAAGCCTCGATCACCGGCAACATCATTACTTTGGGGAGAAGAATAAAGATATATAGATATAGAAAGAGCTGTCGTAAAGGGAAGAAATTCCAGCAATTGTATGATGCGCTACAGATTGAAGAAAATGGTAGCGAACAAATTCCTCAGGTCCGTTCTGATGTGCGCCTACCGTCCCTAGCATCGAAAGCTCTACCTACTATATTGTCCAGAGTATGTCCCTGCGGAAGCCTTGCCTTGAGTATGTATGTCCAAAACCCGGGAGCAGCCCTGATATCATCAGACTTTGACGTCGTCAAAGCGGTACTTCTCAGAATAGAGCGGAACCTCTCCGAGACTAGGCGGCATGCCAGGTCCCGAGTTTTGATACGGATTGTAGGCAGGCGCAGCCTGTGAATCTACCGGTCCATTGATCCACTGTATAGTAGTCAGTAATGATGTTTCATTAGATGGAAACGAATATGCTTACAGATGGGAGGTAGGCGGCCGGGTGGAAGTTTGTAGCCATTTGGTTAGGGGGTAGGGACACCTTCAGTTTCTGCAAAATTCACACGTTAGCCCGAGGTTCTCTTGAGCAAGTCTGCAACCAGATTCGTTGACGTACAGTGCTCATCGTGAACACACCCGGCATGCTGACTGTCCACTTCGGTATGAATGCGCTGGGGCCTTTCATGCGCAGATCATCATCGGCCCAGCGTTTGACCAGCGCATTCGCACGACTTTGACCATTATACTTCCAGATGAAGAGAGGAATGTAGAAGAAGAGCATGATTCCAATGAAAACAGCGAATGAGATCGCACGAGCCTGGAAGAATGGTCCTTCACGATCGCCTGGGCGGCGGTGGTCCTTGGACATAGCGCGAAAGATGACGGGATAGACGGCCGTTGGAACCACGATGGAGGCGCTGGGGAGAGAAGGAGGTTGAGATGTTTTTGGACAGTGCGACCATTACTATGAACTCACAAGAAAGCGGCTAACATCCAGCAACCTTCGAAGACAGGATAAGAATACCGAGAGGCGAGGTTTGTCAGATTGGGGATACGGGTAGCCCAAGCATCCGGAGAGACCTAGGGGGAATGAGGTGATGGGCTAAGGAAAGATGATAAGATGCTTACATGGCCATGAAGCTCGTAAGGCAACACGGGGGGCGGTTGCTTGCGAGAAAGATACTGAACAACATGTCAGGGAAGCTAAAATACCGAATGCGAGCGTCTCTCACCAGGAGGATGTCGGAAGGCGTCCTCTGGGGCTGCGAAGTGGTGTACATGCTGGCCATTTCGAGAGAACTCCGGAAAGCAGCTTAGAAGACGACGTAGGAAGCAATTACAAGGAATAATGAACAACGACCAGGTTGCGACGGAAGGCTGAAAGAAAGCTAATTCGAGCCTGTCGAGAAGCAGCTACAGAGACCTGTCTGTGTAGAAAAGAAGGGAGAAAAGGAGGAGTAAACTGGCACAAAGGACAGTAGCAGGAATCAAATCTTGAACTGAGCAACCGTCTCCATCGGCGGGTACGGTCGGTACGGCGCCGACATCGCCCCGTCGGTTGGTATTGGGGCCCCGCGAACATCTCCAATCTCCTGGCGCAGACTTGACAGCAACTTTCGACCGATTGAGAGCGATCGCGTGAATGGAAATAATCGCATAGGTCACGCAGTGGTATTCTGCCTTGTACTTAAGTCTGTAATCACTCGATGAAAAGATGAATAAATCAAGAAGATATTCAACAATTGATTTAGTGAGCTGGATACATGGAAGAGTATAAAGCTACTCAATGCTGACAGACAACGCAATGGATACAGGATACGGTAAACAGGATACAGAGACGAAGGAGTATACAAATCGATTTGCACAACATAAAGCAGTCTGAGCTCGTCCTAACAGACACTGTCCACGAATAGGATTTACAAGACACAAAACTCTGCCATGGTCGTTCGGCAGAGGCAGTCTGTTTCTCGATGGAAACGCGAAGGGGAAAACAAGAGCAAAGGAGGAGGGGGAACAGGGAAAAAAAGGTTAGCATGGAATACTAGAGCGTCGAAGTAAGATGCAGGTGTAGTCTACAAAGTAGGTCAGCACTCGAAACAACATCTAGAATGATCATTCACCGACCTTGATTCGGTATTCACGAGTATCCCATGTCTTCTGACTCTCGTCTACGATGGCATCTGAAGCTCCGGCCAGAACCAGGCACCACCCTAAAAGAAAGAAGAAAACACTTCGGGTCGACATATCAACCAATTAGAACTGACGAGCAACGGAGTGTCAGCTATCGCTCGTAGGGCGGAAAAGCAGTGCGGCTTACCTCGAACTCGACATAGAGGCACAACCCATGCCAATTACCCCCGTCCGTGACAACGTCCAACCGGCCAGAGCCAGACGATATCACCGAAAAGGGCAGAGACCAGTTCGTGATCCTATCACCTTGAATACTTTACCCCAGAATTTCCATGTGTGCATAAAAATAAAAAAGAGAGAGAATGAGAGAAATGAGAGAATGAGAGAAATGAGATAGATGAGAGAAAGAAAGAAATGAGTGAAGAGAGAACGAGAGAAATAAAGAAAAGGAATAAATGATAAGAAAAGAGAAAGAAAAAAGAGAGCGAAAGAAAGAATCGAGAGAATGAGAGAAAGAGAAGACAGAGAAGACAGAGAGAGACAGAGAGAGAGAGACAGAGAGAGAGACAGAAAGACACAGAGAGAGAGAGACAGAGACAGAGAGACAGAGAGACAGAGAGACAGAGACAGAGACAGAATAAGAACGAGAGAAAGAGAGAGAGAGAGAGAGAGAGAGAGAGAGAGAGAGAGAGAGAGAGAGAGAACGAGAACGAGAATGAGAGAGAGGGAATAAGAACGAGAATGAGAGGGGTAACGAGAATGAGAATGAGAATGAGAATGAGAATGAGAATGAGAATGAGAATGAGAATGAGAATGAGAATGAGAATGAGAATGAGAATGAGAATGAGAATGAGAATGAGAATGAGAATGAGAATGAGAATGAGAATGAGAGTGAGATAACGAGAACGAGAAAGAGAAAGAGAGATAACGAGAACGAGAGAAAGAGAAAGAGAACGAGAACGAGAACGAGAACGAGAGAGAGAAAAAAATAGAGAGAACGAGAACGAGAACGAGAACAAGAGAGAAAAAAGAGAGAGACAGGCATACCTGCGCCCAGTCGTTCCCAGAAAACTGCCAATACCTACCTCGACGTCCCGAAAGGCTCAGAACCCTCACACAGTCAACCGAGCTCCCGTCTCGATCAGGATCCCGACCTCCACATGCTCAGAAACCCCTCCCCAAGACGTCCCCCAAGCGCCTCCTCAGAAGTAGGAGTAAAACGGACCGCGTTCGGCCTCGAGCGTCTGGAACGCGGACAGCTGCGGCATCATCCACTCCTCGTCCGGAACGGGAGTGTAGGTTTCCCAGTCGTAGAACGATGGACCCTCTAGGTCGAAATTGCACTCGTCCTCCTGGGGCTGGAAACAGACCTTCGCCACCTTGTTTGCCGCCTCTGCGTCTTCCACAGGCTTCTCCGCGTTCTCCACGGTCTCCTCCAGGTCTTCCATGCGCTGCTCCTCTTCATCCTGCTCCTCCCCAGCCGTCACGAGCAGTTCCACCTCGAGCTCCTCAATCTCGTCCTCCGAAAGCGACGCATCCGCACAGTCTGGCATCTCCCCCCTCTGCAGCGCGCGCGGCGTCGAGTCTCCTTCGTCGCTCCACTCGTCCTCCTCGATGCTGCGGACCAACATGTTCTGCACCTCGAACTCGTCGTGCTGGTCCTCTGAGAGCAGCGCGGACTCTTCGATGACCAACGGGAATCTCACGTTCCGGCGCGCAGACCAGGCTTCACTATCGGTTGGGATGCTGGCTCCTTCCTGCGGCAGTGGCTCCTGTCGCGCGTCCTCCAAGCTATGACTGGCGCTCCAGAACGTAAGGTCCACCTCTGGCTCTGGCTCCTCTTCCTCTTCAGCAACAGGACCGGGGGCACCGTCCTCGAGAAGCCACTCGCGCCGCGCATCCTCCAGGCTCAGGCTGCAGCTCCAGAACGTCAGGTCCACCTCAAACGCATCGTCCGCGTCCTCCGCGTCCTCTTCGACGGTCAGCATGCCCTCCACCTCCATGGCGTCGCGCGCGTCTTCGGCAGCCGTAGGGTCTACCTCCATATCGCACCCTCCGTCCTCTTTGACGACCTGCGCGACATCGACCTCCATGGCATCGAGCCCCGCATCGACGACGGGGGTCTGGGCCTCCTCCCCCCGCGCATCGCCGAGACTGCAGCTCGCGCTCCAACCCGACATGCCGACGTCCTCGACGGGGATCCCCAGCTCCTCGCGAGCCTCCTCCGCGAGAACGGGAGACGCGCGCGCCGCTTCTGCGCGCTGCAGGGCGATCGAGGCCAGCACGAAGCGCGGCGTGATCTTCACCGGCGCGGGCCTGTAAGTGGGGGTCGCGGGCACGGGGGGGCGCGGGCCAGGGCGCGGAACGGCCATGGGGGGGACGAGGCCCGGGAGCCTGCAGAGGGCCTGCGCGCGCGCATGCACGACGCGGCGGCGGAGCGCCCTATCGGCCCTGACGAGCGCGCGCATCGCGGTGCCGGGGTCGGCGAGCGCGAAGCCGGCGAGGCACCACGGGTCGGTGGGGTGGAAGATCTCGGCGGGCGCGTGGGCGGCGCCGTGCTCGCGGATAACGAGGCGCTGCGTGTCGGTGGAGAGGCGGAGGAGGAAGGTGCGCCCCTCGAGCTGGACGGAGTCTGTGATGGCGGGCTTGGTGGAGTGCGGGTGGAGAGAGAGGGAGGAGGACCACGGGGAGCGCCCGGCGCGGTCCTCGAGGTCGGTGTTCTGGAGCATTGAGAAGGGAACGCGGTAGGAGAAGGAGGATAACATGGTGATGGATGATAGAGTGTGAAGATAGTGTGAAGATAGAAGGTTTGGAGTTGTGTAGAAGAGCTCGGGGAGCAAGTAAGAGATGGTACGAAAGAACGTCTCTTGAGAGGAATTAGGCGACCAGGGCAGGGTTATATGGATGACCTACAGATTCAGACCAGGTCAGTCAGGAATAAAAGTCAGCAAGGGAGTCGAAGACGGCCAGATAGAAGTCACGGCTGTCTGGGCGTTTTCGAAAAGTATCAGCGTGAAGACAAAACAGCGGACTGGTTCTATTGAGCTGCTTTACAGCGAGTGTAAGAAAACAGTTTGGCTTAAGACCTCGTAAAAATAGACCCCAGCTGAGAAATTTTACTATTTAAATGCAAAGATATCGACATCTCTAGTCGCAGCTGCAAAGTCGGCAGTCAAGGGGTGCAAGGCTGCTGGTCGAAACTTTGATAGCTGCTAGGCCAGCACGAAACTCGAGCACCAGAGCATCTCCAAGCTAACTTGATGCCTCTTGATGCTGTGAGTGTAGGAAGGCGCAAACGAAGAAAGCTGAGAAGGAACAATGACGGAGGAAACAGACAAGCGCCCGTAGACGTCACGGAAGGCTCGGCACCTCTCGGCACTGGCTTGCAAGCCGGTGACTGCCACAGTGGAACAATCTCCTTGTCTCTCTCGACAAATCACTCTACTAACACCTGTACCACACACGGTCTCCAGACCGATCCCAACGCCCCCTTTCTCACAACTTCTTTTGATTCTGTTTCTACAACTAGTGACGCTGGCTCATCTGACCGCCCATCATGAGTAGCCCGTCCTCTTTGCGGGACCTCTACGGCACCTCATCGACCCCATGGACGTTTGTGCCCCCGCCCAGCCCAAACGGATCCTCTTCAGCGCCTCCCGCGGCCCCAAGCGTCTCCGCGCCGTCCTACACCTTCTCCTCGCGGCCCGCGCCGAACTCCATCTTCGAGCTCTCGCCGGGGCTCACGGAGCCGGGCGGTGCAGACGTGGTGCTGCTCCTCAAGACGCTCGTGGCGAGCACGGTCCTGCAGTACGCGACGACGGCGATCGCGATGCCGTGGGAGGTCGGCAAGTGCTTGCTGCAGGTGCAGTGGGTCCCGCGCGACGCGGGCGACGAGCCCCCTGAGGAGGACGCTGCCGCTGCCGCCGCCGCCGAGGAAGAGGTGCGTCCGCCCGCGTGCTGCGTGCTGCGCGTCGGGACGTGCATGGCTGACGGCGCTCTGCAGCTCAGCGACGAGTCGGGCGAGGACTCGGAGTCGTATTTCGCGGATCCTGGCAGCTCGGCGCGGTATCCTGCCCAGCGCCCGGCGGACGAGCAAGGGTACGTGATACGCAGGAGCCTGCTCGAGGAGAGCACGCAGCCGGAATACATCATTCCGCTCGGCAGCGCGGACGGCGTGTGGGGCATGATCAAGCGGGTGGGACGGTTTCGCAGCGAGGGATGGCTCGCGCTGTGGAAAGGTGCGCGGGGCGCGGACATGCAGATCGCGCGGCTGACAGCGATGCGAAACCGCACACAGGACTACTGACAGCATGCATCGCCGAATTCCTCTCGTCGACGCTGCAGCCGCTCATCCACGGTGCTCTCGAAGCGACGTTCGCACCCGCGTCGGCGTCGCCGTACGCCTTCCCCAGCCAGACGTCCTCGCTGCTGCTCCCCGTCGCGTCGCAGATGATCACGGGCTTCCTCCTCTCCCCGCTGGACCTGGTGCGCACGCGGCTGATCGTGCAGTCGTTCACGCAGCGGCACCGGACGTACAGCGGGCCGCTGGACGCGCTGCAAAAAATTGCGCAGGACGAGGGCGGGCTGCGCGGGATGTACCTGCACCCGCACCTACTCGTGCCGGCGCTGCTCGACAGCGCGCTGCGGCCGCTGATCGCGATCGCGCTGCCGCCGATCCTGGCGGCGCGGGTGTTCGGTAGCGCGGCGATCTCGGCGGACACGCACCCGGTGACGTGGGGCATGGTGGAGCTGGCGAGCAGCTGCGTGGGGCTGCTGGTGAGCATGCCGTTCGAGACGGTGCGGCGGCGGCTGCAGGTGCAGCCGCGGGGGCGGGCGGTGCGGATGCGGACGTGCGTGGAGACGCGGCCGGCGCCGTACAACGGGGTGGTGGACGCGCTTTGGCACATTGTGACGGAGGAGCGGTCTGACCTGCCGATCGAGCGGCGGCGGGGGGCGAGGCGGCGGGACAAGGGCAAGAGAAGGGAGAGCGGGGTGGAGGAGCGAGGGCGGGAGGAGGTTGGAGAGGGGGGCTGGTGGAGAAGCACTGGGCTGGGGCAGCTGTACCACGGGTTCGGGCTGAGGGTCGGTGCGAGTGCGATCATGGTGGTCCTGACGGTGTTGAGCGGGGGAGACGAGGGAGAAGCGGGGTGGGCTGAATTATAGGACGTGATACATATTACTTGGCAGGTAGCTCCGAATGCCGACGATTGTCTCTCCTGGCGGCACTGCAAAAATATGAGGCGCTACCAGGGCTCGAACCTGGGTTCCAGGAACAGAAGGGGGGTCAGAATCCTGAGTGATAACCACTACACTATAGCGCCGTGCGGGGTGGGACGCGGCGGGTGACTCGTAGTGCGGGGGTGGCGGTCGCGGATGCAGACCAGAGTCGACGCAGCTGCGAGACGGACTGCGAGCACGATGTCGACCACCGACAGCATCCCCCCGCACGCGTCGCCCGCAAGTGACCCAAAGTCCATCACAGGCCTCCTCTCCCGCGCTCTCCGCCGCATCCGCTCCACGCCCCCCAGGATCATCGCATCCCCCGCGACCCGTCCGTCTCTCGCTCCTCCCACCCAGCCGTTCGTTCGCTCACCCTCACCCTCTCTCTAGAGCCTCGCCGCGCAGCCGTCGCCCTCATCCTCCGCGTCGTGCCCCCGCCCAATGTGCCCCTCCCGCCCTCCCCGCCGCCCGCGCCCCCCTCTCTCACCGACTTTTTCGACCTCGACTGGGTAAAACACCCCGCCGCCCGCCCCGAGATCCTCTTCCTCCGCCGCGCAAAGGCAGACGCCTCCGAGGCCCACGCCAACACCCGCGACGCCCACGTCGCTTTTCCCGGCGGCAGGATGGAGGAGGGCGACGAGGGCGGCCTCTACACCGGTGAGCGCGCTCCCACTCGCCCACTGTCCGCCGTTTTGGTCTCACCCCTCTCCCGCGCCCTCGTGCAGCCATGCGCCAGACCTGGGAGGAGATTGGCCTCGATTTGGCAGAGGCCGACTACACCTGCATCGGCCAGCTCGACGACCGCGAGATCACCACCTCGCTCGGCAAGCGCCTTCTCATGATCCTCTCTCCCTACGGTGCGCCCGTCTCGTCCGCCTGTCCTGTCCGCCTCACGTGCTCACACGCCTCCCCACAGTCTTCCTGCAGCTCACCCCCACGGACCCGTCCACGGACCCGACCCCTGAGACGTCCCTGCACTGGATCCCGCTCACCGCCCTCTTCCCGTCCCCGACGTCCGTCATCGGGCCCTGCCCCGGCCCGCTCTGGTCCACCGTGACCGTCGACGCCGCCTCGCGCCTCGCCCCGCGCCACTCCACCGCCCTCCGCCTCCTCATGCGCGCCCTCGTCGGCAGCATGCAGTTCCCCGCCCTCGTCCTCGCGCCCCCCGCCGCCCCCATCGACCCCGACGCCAGCCCCGAAAAAGAGCCCCTCCCGCGCGGCTCGCTCGAAGTCGAGTCTGGCACCGCCCTCCTCCCCCACCGCGCCGCCCTCCACCGCCACCCGCACCACCCGCAGGCCCTCAAGCTCTGGGGCCTCTCGCTCGGCATGACCCTCGACCTCCTCGCCTACATGGCCCCCGCCCCCGGCGCCCCGCTCACCCCGTGGGACGCCGACGCCCTCATGGGCGTCTCGGGGCTCCCGCTCGGCGCGGACGAGGACATCGACTACGACGTCTGGAGCGCGAGCGGCAACGGCACCGGCGCCGACGCGGGCGGGATGCGCCGCCGCAAGTCGGGCAGGGGCGGCCGCCGCGGACGTGGGCGCATCAACGCGCCGCCGAGCTTGACCGCCGTGTTCCCGCGCTTCTCGTACCCGGACGTGAACTTCTGGATCTGGTGCGTCCCATTCTTTCTCGTGCGCGCGCGCGCGCGTTGTCTGGACGGTCGACTAACGCATCTGTTTTCGTTTTGCGTGCGCTAGGGTGTTCGGGAAGCGCTACCGCGAGGTGATCCGTGGATGGGAGACCTCCGTGCGCGCAGGCGGCACGAACGACAGACGGTACGTGTGCGCCGCTCCTCTGCCTCTCCGTCTCGATCTCACGCCCTGCGTTTTTCTTTCTGTCTCTCTTTCCTGCTTCGCCCGCTCGCCCCGGCGCGCAGGATAAACTGGACGGGTGCCGCACTGACGACGTTCTACGCCGCCGTGCGCAAGGCGCTCATCGTCGTGCTCGTGCTCCGCGCCATCGGCGTGCTCGTGAGCGTCACCGTCGGCCTCTGGTGGGCGTTCCGCTGAGACGCTCGCCGCGGCGCAAAAGCTGGCGCGCCGCCTTCCCTCCACACTCCGGCGCACCCCCGTTCACGAAGGCGGAGACGGAGACAGCCGCGATCTCGCTCCAAGTTTTCATTCCATTTCATTCTTCTTTCGTCCACATATTTTCCTGTCGGTACCGCACACTCTTCTTCGAACACGCCCGCGACGACCCCTCTCCCTCTCCTTTTCTCTCTTTTCATCTCCTTGCGGCTCTTCGCGTCGCGTGGCACGCATACGATTCTCAGCGCGAGCGGCAGCGACTCGCCCGTCTTTTTTTTTTCTTTCGCTTTTCTCTCACTTTTCTTCCCCTCGTCACGACGACGGCGCCGCGCGCGGCCCGCGATGGACACGAACTCTTGTGTTGACTCTCTCTACGCGCCACGTACGTACTGTCCATCCTGTTCACGCTACCCTCACACCCCACCTCACACACACATGCCTGTCGTCCTATCTCTGTCCTACCTTGTCCTATCCTGTCTTGTTCCTGTCCCTTTCCCTGTCCCTGTCCCTGTCCCTGTCCTTGTCCTCTCTAGCCACATGCGGATTCTCCCAAAGCTTTTCGTCCCGTCTCGACCGTGCGCCCGTATTACTACTCACTGTAAGCAAGCGAGCGCTCGGTGGATGCGCGCACGCCTGGATCGGCGACTCCTCGGACTCGGTATGTAGCAATGTACATACGCACAATGCACACGTCGCCCGGCAGCTTTTTTGCTGCCATCGGCTCACTATTTGCCGTCGCCACCTGCGCGAGTCCGTCTGCTTGCTTTGCTTGCCAGCTTCTGCTCGATGCTCGAGTGAGCGGCGCGTGGGCAGGACAGGACAGGGTCTCCCACTTTGAAAGGAGGAATCTGGCGTTCGCGCCACAGCGTACATTTCTTCGGCCCATTTGTCAAAGGTTACAAATAACAAAACTTCTTCCTGCGGGCTCAACTCTGCGGGGCTCGCCCACCTCATGCTATATACTCGTAACAGCTCCGCTGTGCACAGCGCCCTCTTACTCTACTCTACTCTACTCCGCTCTACTTCAGCTCAGCGGGAGCCCGCACACCTCGCAGTCGTGCCCTCCAGGCGCGTTCTCGAACGTGCAGTGCGGGCACACGCGCATGCCGCCGCTCCCGCCGGTATCCGCGATCTGATCGAAGAGCTCGGGCGGGATGTCTTCGTCCATGCGGTGCGACCCGGGGCCGGCGGACGATGGCGCGGCCTGGGACGGGCGCGGCGGGGCTGGAAGGGAGAAAAGCGTCGGAAAAGAGAGGACGGCGAAAAAGAGTGACGGGGTGCTCACGGGCGCTTTCTCGCGCGAAGGTCACCAGCGTGTGCCAGCTCTCGGTCGCGAGGATCGGGTCCAGGATCGCAGGGTCGTCTTTGTCGGGATTCGACGCGACGCGGATGAATATTTTCATGTCGTCCTGTACGGCGATTGCGTGTCAGCATACGTATACGTGCACGACGAGCAGAAGTAGACGGCGCACCTCGGAGACGAGCCCAGACGTCCCCAAGAACGCGATGAGATGCCAGTCGCTCAACCACTTTGCGAGCTCGAACCGCCGCGGCGTGTCCCCGTCGTGCCGGCTGTCGCTCACGTCAGGTGCGCGCTTGTCGTTCAACGTCCTCAGGACGCCCTCGATGCGCTGGTCCTCGAGCCCTGGCCTGTTCTCAATCGTGAATGCGGTCGAGTGGAAGACAGGCGACGGATTTTGCGGGAAGCCATGAGTCACCTGCGCGCGTCAAAATGAACGTAAACGATAAATGCTCGCGTCAAGATGCCACAGACGAGAGATGGGAGGTACGCACGTTGACGAGAAGGTACTCGACTGGGAACGCGGGCTTCGCGCTCTTCTTCACCTCGATCCCGTACTCGTTCTTGTATCTGAAAAACACGTCCGGGACGTACCGCGCATCGTTGCCGTCCTCGCCTCTGCTCTCATGCTTCACGAGCATCGTCCCTGGGTCAACGCTAGCCTCTATCATGTCCGCCTGCACCATCCCAACGGCTTGCTCGGACACTTGATACGCCGACACGTCGATCGCGCCGTCCTCGGTGCCGGTGAGTACCGCCGTGACGAGACGCGAAGAGAACTGGCCTGTGGGCGAGGACCGCGAGGACATGGGGTGGCTGGCCTGCATGTGTGCAGCAAAGATGACCTCGAGCGAGGAGAGGAAAAACGAGTTTGGATGCCGCTTGTAGACGTTCTTTGTGCGGTCCTCAGGCGTGGGGTCAAGATCAGTGAAGATGTATCCCACAATCTGGAGGGGCGTCGATGCGGATCTGGCAAGCTCTTTGATGCGAGGCTCGTCCTCCCAGGGAAGACCTAATGAAAGGCCATCGAGTTCGCCCTCTTGCGGTGGCTCGTGAATCGCTTCAACGACGGCTTTCACGCCCATCGGGACCTTGTCATAGGCTTCATAGCGTCCGATCAGCCACCCGAACCGTTGCAGACCTGTTACCCTCCAAGCTTGCAGGAAACGATCGACGATTTCCATGGACGCGATTTCAAGATGATCCACTGTTCTGAACGGTTGGCTCTGTAGGGTAATCGCTGAAGGTTGGCACGCCGTGCAGATTCCCGCAGGCCAGCTCGGGTGACCACCGGTCGGGCAAGGGACCTTGACTCGGTAATCTGGCGGCGTCAGAGGGGGCAAGGCGGCGGCGGCGGTCGATGAGGTCTTTGGAGTGAGTTTCTTGATATATGCGTGATATGAGAGGTGCTTAATGCTGTGTTCTGAATGGTAGGCCGTGTCGTATGGCTCGAGGGGCATGCAGTAATCGCACATCCCGCTGGGACCGTGTCGACAGAACTTGGAGTCTCTACTGCGAGGGATCTTGCCGTCCTGTGTCCGCCAGTACTGGTCGACGGGATCTTCTTGCACGATTTCCCATGGCCGTGGAATTGTTGTGGACGCAGAGGAGGGCGCCGGGGCAATCGCGGGGCCAGAGGCGGGTTCATGGGAGGTACTGGCAGAGGGACGTTGCTGGTATGTGACAAAAACAAGATCCCCGTGACTGCAAGCAAAACGACGAGTCAGACGACGAGATCGTGATACGAAGCAGAGGGGCGCACTTCAATCCCAGGTTAGCCAGATTTCTGCCCTTGAGCGTGGAGACGAGGGTCTCGTTCCCTCGGGGCTGATTTGAGATCGCAAGAGTGGAGGCATCTGCATCCGTGGTCGTTTCCAGGATCTAAGATAGCGAGCGAACGTGAGCTAGAACGCGAGACTAGGTGAGGTGTTCCAAATACGTACTTTGGCCACCAGCTCGGATATATCGGTTGTGGGCTGGACCTCGAAGCGAAAGTTGCCGTCTCTTGATCTGATCCTGACCAGCTTCAGCGTCTTCAGCGATTTTCGCGGGGCTGGAGACGGAGAAGGGACTGACCATCGTGGTTGTAGGATGAACAGCGCTGCTGTGCGATCCCTGCCAGCTGTGCTTGCTTTGAGGAAGGTGACGCGTCCAAAGACCTGCGTCATGCTGAGTCAGGGGGTGACTCGCGTGACGCTCGCGTGGCCAGCTGTGACCGACGCGTCTAACTTACAGTAACGCGGGGACCAAACTGGCGGGCATTCGGAATTGTGTTGAATTCCGAATAGTTTTGACTTCGTGTTCTCCAGATCTGCGGCGGCGCAGTGGCTGTCCAGCCCGACACCGCCATCGGTGCACATAGTGAGGCTGTCAGTTTGAGAAACCTGGCGGGAGTGCGAGACTCGCCATGCGTGATCCCATCCTTGGAGATGCCTCCACGTCCTCTTGAATCGCTTCACCCCCCACCTAGCTCCCTCCGCACATTGCACCCACGACCCCAATTCGTTCGCAGCCGTGCAACGACTGCACAAGAGCCTCGACGGACGCCGGTCGAGCTCCTCTCCCCCGCAAAGTGCACGCCCACACTGGAACAGACGCAATTGCAAAAAGCCGCGGCGGTGGCTGCCGTAGATCTGTAATGCCCGCGCTGTCGCCATCTTGTGTCTTTATGGCGAATCACCCACACCACCGTGCTCTCCTCCAATGCCTGCACTCCGCATGCCTGCTTTCCGCCCGTTTCGAAGCCATATCCTCTCTGACGCCCGTTAAACATGCTTGCATTGAGAACCGAGGCCGCGCCCGCCGAAGAAGCCCTCACTTCCTTCGACTTTGCAGGCGTGCAGAGCGAACTGGACCTCTGGGAAAACCTCTCTTTCTCCTTCGACATGGACAAGGATCGCTCCAACCCTTCGGGGCACGCTCCCCACACCACCACCCGTTCCCACAGAACCAGATCCGCAAGCACCTCCTCCGCCGCGCCGTCCAATTCGCGTCCCCAGTCGAGTATGGTGAGCCCGCCGTCCTGCGATCGCGCACATCGTGCCCGAGCTCACATAAAACTGCAGGGCCCTCCGCCGGTCCCCCACATGCCAGGACCGGGCGTGCAGGGCCCGCCTAATATGCAACTGCCTCCTGGGACACCCGTCGAAGGCTACGAGGCCCTTGCGCGCGCTCTGAGCGCGCTCCAAGAGGCGTACATGTACCTGCCCGTGCAGTCCGGCTTTCCGTCCGCCAATATCCCCAACGATCCAAACCGATACCCGCCACAAATCCCGCCGAGCCTCTACGCCCAGTTTCCTTCGCTCCTTAATGCGGCCGGCGCGCAGCAGCAGCAGCAACAACAACAGCACCCTCAGCAGGTGCCGATGCCCCAGCAGTTCCATGCGCCTCCCTTTCCTTTTGCGTTCTCCCAGGACGGACAGCCTCTGCCTTCGCTACAGCCGCTTCCTTCGCTGCCGCCGTTACCCCAGGCTCCCCTACCTCGCATCAATACCCAGCAGCAGCAGCAGCAGCAGCAGCCCGTCGCGTCTACGTCTCGAGCGACGAGGTCCGCGTCCCCGCAGGGCTCTCCCGACGCCGGCAGCCCCGTCGACCCCGAACTCGGCATGAGCGAAGAGAAGCGCAGGCGAAACACCGCCGCCTCCGGTAAGCCGTCGCCCTCGCCCCCGCGCGCGCCTCTCCCGGCCTGACGTCGAGCGCGCGCGCGCTCCTGTCTCCCCCACAGCGCGCTTCAGGATCAAGAAGAAACAAAAGACGCTGAACCTCGAGCGCACCGTGTCGGACCTGACCGGGCGCGTCGACGAGCTCGAGCAGGAGGCGTCGGACCTGCGCCGCGAGAACGGATGGCTGAAGGAGATCGTGATGCTGAAGAGTAAGCGCGCCACGGGCGACTTTCTGCCTCCCGCTTCTGACGCTGGGGGAGAAGGCAAGGACGGGACGGACAAATCCAAGGACAAGGGCGAAGGGAGCAGCAAGGACCGCGACACCTGAGCAGGCAGGTGTATTGCAGGAGGATGTA
This sequence comes from Heterobasidion irregulare TC 32-1, assembly GCF_000320585.1. Taxonomy (NCBI): domain Eukaryota; kingdom Fungi; phylum Basidiomycota; class Agaricomycetes; order Russulales; family Bondarzewiaceae; genus Heterobasidion; species Heterobasidion irregulare. The sequence goes on along the minus strand of NW_009258197.1, from coordinate 2,910,276 downwards.
ACATGGATGTACATGATCTCTCTCATCTCTACGACATGTCTGTATAATCGACTGGATGCGGATCGCCTGCAGAAGGCTTTTTTTTTTTTCGTAAAGTGGCCGTTCACCATCCGAAAGCGGCGAGCAGAGCGTTCGCATATGCCCAGCCCTTCCCCTGCCGAAATCCACGGGGGCCAACCGATTCCCTATGTGGGAGAGGGAGGAGACCACCGGGTCATGCAGCACCAACTGAGTTGTAAATTAAGTGCAAAGTTTCGACTCCGCGCGACGGAGCCGTCGGGTCCCGCTCGCTAACGCCATTCGGAGCAGGCGCGGACGTTGCTGTCTTCTCCGGGGCTTCACCGTGGCCTGCACCCAAAGAACGCATCGGGCCAGCATTCTATTCTCCCTGCCGCTGCGCACAAATACACGCGTGTGTGTGTCGTATACAAGACGTCGAAATAAGTTAACGACTCCCGTGAAAACGCGCGGGGGGGTCACCGCCCCCGCTGCTCGTGGACGACGACGTCCATGACGGACCTGTGCGGCGCGCGTCAGCGGGGCCCGCAGACGTCGCGCCGAAAAGCACAAAGAAAGCAGCACCACGCACCGGAGGTTGATGGAGTACCCCGTCTCGACGTCCGTCAGCGTCAGCGTCTCGATCGGGTGCACGCCCGGCGCGAGCGCGAGGAAGTCCATCCTCACCGACTGGCACGTCGACGGCCTCAGCGGGCTGTCGCGCACGGGCCGTCCGAGCGTCGATGTCAGCGCCCGGGGAGAACAGAGACGGACAAGAGACGCGCTCACCCCACGCGCACGCGGTTCTCCAGCGGCACGACGCCGTGGCCGTGCCCGCCCTTCCCCGCGCCGTCCACCTGCCGCCGCCTCCGCCGCTCCGGACAGCTCACCTCGAACCGCCGCGTCCACGAGCTCTGGTTGAACACGAACACGTCCAACGTGAACCGATCGTGCGGATATATCTTCGGCGGGCCCCCGCCGTCCGCCGCACCCACCCCCGCCTCGACGGCCTCATTCCGATGCGACAGCAGCCCAACCGACACGACCACCTTCTCGCCCTCCTGCGCCTGGTCGTGCTCCGCGCCGTGCGCGCCGCCGCCCACCCGCGGGCCGAGCGCGCTGGGGGACACGCCGCCCAGCCCCGCAGCCGACGCAGGCTCCGCGTGGCCGCGCGACCGCGGGATCTCGACCGTGGGGCCCACGCTCCCGCCCCAGCCGGCCACGGGCCCCTGCGCGCGCGGCGTGGGCGGCAGGGGCGCGGACGGGTACGCGGGATAGGCCGGGGTCGGCGGCGGCATCGCGTCGAAGAAGCCCTCGTCCGCGGCGCCGGTGGGCAGCATGGGGCTGAGCGGCGCCGGGGGCGGGATCCCGCCGAACCCGGACGTGGCCATGGGCGTCGGCGGGGGCGGCGCGAAGGTCGTGGTGGGCACCGTGGGCGTGCGCGCGTAGGACTGCACGGCGATGGAGGGAGGGGTGTAGGCGACTTTTGAGAGCGGGCTCGGGGACGTGGTCGGGTAGCTGTCGCGGCGGTTTGCGGGGTTGAGGAGCGAGGTCGAGGAGCGGTAGTTCATTGGCGGCTTGGGGACCCTGCCGGGAACGGTGGTGGGGAGCGTGTGCCGTTTGTTCCCTGCGACGGCGTTAGAGGTGGGATTGGTGGGTGGGTGATGCTGTTGCTGTGAAGCGAGGGACATGGCGGTGTAGGGCGTAGCGGTGGGGAACGGGGACGCGGGCTCCGGGAGCGCGTTGTGCGGGTCGACGCCTGTGCTCTTCCCGCTGGAAAGCAGCGCGGAGAACTCGTCGTCGACGGTCCGGGCGACGCTGAGCGAGTCGCGATTTCGCTGCAGCGACAGGTCGAGGATGCAGTTCCAGCGCGACACGAACGTCTGCGTCGGATACAGCACGCCGGACGCAGACACCTCGAACGGGCGCCCGTGCACGTTGATCGTCACCGCGCGCTGCATCTCCCCCTCCGCGGGGGGCTCCGCGCCCCCGAGCAGCGGCTGTTTCTCCGGGAGCGCGGACGCGAGGAACTCGACCGCGTAGAGCACGTTGTACTGTTCCATGCCCAACATCTTGATCGGGAAGACCTTGCCCTCGTCCCACGTGATGAGGCGCACGCGCGTGCCCTCTCCGCCGCTCACCCGCACGTCGATGTCGTCCACGGAGAACCCGTGCCCAGACTCGCCCGAGTTCTCGATCTCGACGCACAGCACGACGGTGCGCTCCGTGTGCCCGGCCGCGAGCTCGTCCAACTCGTCATCAAGGTCGCGCGGGCGCTCGGCGTCGGGCTGCGGGAGGAGGACGTACGGGACGAAGACGGTGCGCATGCGCACGCGGAAGCCGGATACGGTCTGGAGCGTCTTGCGGAAGGACTTTCGGAGCGTTGGGTGCACGGGTGCGGTCACCGTGGTCGGTGAAAGGGCGGACGCTGAGCGCGGCGACGGCGGCCGCACGGGCGAAGGCCCGAGCGCGAACTCCTTTCTGCGTGTGCGTGGGCCCAGCCTGGTGGTGGGCAGATCCAGAGGCTTGTCCGTCTGATGAGCGAACGTCGATCCTTGTCGCGGCGATCAGACCCAAGACAGAGACCAGAGGACAGATGCGCGCTCACCGGAGAGCAGACCCCCGAGTAGATTAACTTCGTCGAGTCCAGTTTGCTTCCTAGGCTCATCGTCGTCGTCGTCGGCGCCGTTGAGCACGGCGGGTGTTTTTGGGAGCCCGCCCGCTGCGGCGATGAGGGTCGCAAGGTGCTTGCGCGCAGGCGTGACGAATACCGGCTTCTCGCGCAATGTCATCGAGACCGTCAAGCACAGCAAAGGATCGTGCAAGTTCATGCGCAGAAAGACTGCGACAAAGTGAGATGGTCCGCGCGCGGGATGGAGCAGGCGAGGATCGCTCACCGACGTTGACGGACATCGAGTAGACGGCGACCCATTCTTTCGTCACGGCATCCCACAAGAGCGCGAAGGCCTCCTTGCCGTCTTTCGCGTCCCCCCACACGCCCGAGGCGAGCGGGGTGCCCTCTGCCTTGACGTATCTGCGGTCGTGCTCGGTGGTCAGAGGCGTTGGGTTCGGCGTTGTCGGCGGGACGATGTTGGGCGGGATGTGGACGCGGGGTTTGAGCGACGATGCGCGGGGGGGCGTGGAGATGCGGACCGCTGGGGTGAGGAAGCCCGGCGAGGGCGAGGAAGAAAGGGAGACCGGGGAGATGTAGGACGCGTCGTAAGAGACCTGGACGTGTGCGAGGAAGGAGAGGAGGGCGATGGGCGGGTGCGCCGGGTCTTCCAGCGAGTCCGCGAGGGACTGTACCCTGAGGATGAGCAGGAACTGCAGATGTTCGTCTGTCGAGGCGGCGCGGCGAGTGAGTGAGTTGCAAGGCAGTATGTTATGTAGAGACGCCGCGAGGGAGACGCACCGAAGAAGGCCAGCCTTCTGTCTACGGCGTGGGACTTGAGCTGTGCGAGCCATTTTTGAGGGGATATGTCGTGGGAGGGGAAGGCGAGTGCGGTGTTGGGGACGAGGACGTCGAGGGCGGAGGCGTTGACGAGCTGGGCCAACGACGCCATTTGCAAGGTATCGCGGCCTCGGGCACTCGAAGCGCGTCCCTAGACCCCGACCGGGACGACTCGCCGTCCAGTCATGAACCACGACCACAACTCCTACTAGCCCCCTCCTCGCTCACACATGTTCTGCTGCTGCTTTCGCACCCGCTCAGATAGCACGGTCAGTGTCTCCCCCGTGCTCCCCGCCGCTCGTCGCTCATCGCGTCCTGGCCAGTCGTCCCAGCCAGACGAGCGCACTCGCCTTATCCCCCAGACCGAAGAACCGGCGTGAGCTCCTTCGCCCCTCCTCAGCCGTCGCAGCGCTGACCCTCGCCTCCCGCAGACCCATCCGCAATGCCGTCGTCGTAGACCCCGAGCGCATGGCCGAGCGCCTCCGGGGCATCGTCCGCTCCAAAGAGGGGTGAGCCGCCCCTTATCCCGTCCCCCCCCTACCGCGCGCCGCTCACCTCCCCGTCTGTCCCCCGGCAGCAAGATGGTCAGCCTGAACACGCCCCTCCCCTTCAACCTCCGCAACAAGGCCCTCACGACCTACTCGGACCCGTCCACGTCCCGCTCAGGCCGCTTCCCGTCCCCGCAGCCGTCGGTCGAGACCGCGCAGACGTCCGACTCGGCGTCCCACGACCCCGATAACGGCGACGGCGAGGAGCGCTCGGCGCTCAACGTGCGCGTCGTCAGGGTCGTCGGGCCCTCCGCTGCCGGTGCGTTCGCAAGGCGCGGTCGGAGCCACGCGCGGGTGGGCGTCATCGACGAGCAGGGCGGCCCGTCTGCGGATGTGCCGGCAGAACGGCCGATGGGCGAAGAGGTGGGTGCACTCCTCTCGAGTCCGCGCGGCTATCTGACCGAGGAGGACGTCGGCGCTCTAGGTCGTCCGCGAAGGCAGCCCGCCCCTCAACAGCGCGTTCAGCGTCGACGGCGTCGGCTCGCTCTCGAAGAGCTGGGGAGACTGAGCTTCCTGATCCTCGTTCACGTATACCCCTCTCCACTCTACCACCTCCACTCTCTTTTTTATTTTCCGGCACCAGGCTTTTCTTTCCGTCTTTTTTGTTCGTCTTTTCCTTCATCTATCTTCAAGGACAAACCTATCGTCTCGTGCTTTCGAACGTGCCCGATAACATACCGCTCCTTCACTCGATGCATTTAGAATCCATCTGGCCGACATGTACTTGTATACGCGAGGTCGTCTACTACATATATTTTTAGGAGATCTGGCTGATGTTCCGGACTGGCGCGCCCGACGCCTTGAAAACGACGAATTGATCCGGGCGTTCCCACGCTCGCTCGCTCGCTCGCTCACTCACTCACTCACCTCCTTCGACGATGTCATTCGGACGCCCGCCCTCGATCTCGGGTGGATTCCAGGTGAACCCGCCCGACCGCGGCTCGTTCCCGCTAGACCACGACGGTTCGCACCCGCTGACCCTGACCCCGCCCACGCGCGCGACGCGCTGATGTGCCCCCGGGCCGTGACAGGGGAATGCAAAGAGGCGATGATGCGCTACCTCGACTGCCTGCGGAAGCACGCGAGCGCGTCGACGGAGTGCCGGCACCTGAACCGCGACTACCTGGGCTGTCGGATGAAGAAGTGCGTCTGCATCTGGTCTGTGTCTGCCGCGGTTGCTGAACGCGCGCTGCAGAGGCCTGATGGAGCCGGACGAGTGGAAGAACCTCGGCTTGTCGAATCTCAAGGGCGACGACCCTCCTGCGACGGCGAAGACGCCGTCGGCGGCGGGGGCACCAGACGGGGGGACGGGGGGCAAGAAATGAGCCCGTGCTTCGCATCTCAGCCAGTGTACTACAGTATATATCCCCCATGTAATGAATCGCGCACCGCGCACCGCGCACTATCGCTATCCCACCTCCTTCACGCCGAGGGCGAGTCGTGCCCCCTCCTGGCCGCGGCGAGACACTCGTCCTCGAGTCCCTTGACCCAGACGACCTCGATCCCGGCGTCGATCAACCTCTGGGCGCCCTCGCACTTGACAAAGTCGTCGGGCTCGCCGACGCCGACGAAGCAGCGGCGGACGCGGGCGGCGATGAGGGCGTCCGCGCAGGGCGCGAGGCCGGAGGTGCGCACGGAGCACGGCTCGAGGGTGGTGTAGACGTCCGCGGCGCGCAGCAGGTCGTCGGCGCTGGCGGGGGGCGGGGCGGCGGGGAAGAGGGCGGCGAGGGCTGCGGGGGAGAGGGCGCGGGCGTTTGCGAGGGCGTTGGCCTCTGCGTGGGTGTTGCCGGGGAGCTCGCGCGAGTGGCCGGTGGCGAGGACGACGCCGCGGACGACGAGGACGCAGCCGACGCAGAAGGCGGACGGGGACGGGGTGCACTTGTGTGCCTGTGCGAGGGCGCGACGGAGATGGCGAACATGCTCGTCTGCACGACGGGCACGCACGCACGCTCAGCATCAGCATCGGCGGGGTGGGCGAGGGCGAGGACGGGGCGGGGCGGGGACGGACCTGGGAGGGCCATGGTGGCTCGGGAGCAGCGGCTGCGGCCGGGACATGTCGGAACGTGCGGCGGCTGGCTGCCAAACTCCGCCCCGTCCGTTCCCGCGCGGTATCCCGCCTGCTTTCTCCCTCCACCGCATCCAGCACGCCCCGCCATGGCCGCCCTCCACGCCGCAAAAAAGTACGCAACCCTCGCACCCACCGTCCGCTCCCTCGCATCGGGCGTCCCCGCCGCCCCCTCTGTCAACCTCGCCGCACGTGCAGGCTCTGCTGGCCACGCCCACGACCACGCCCACGGCGCAGTCGGCCCCCGCTCTGACCTCCCCTCCAGGTGGGCCGGCGTCCTCAAGCTCGCCTCGAGCGGCCTCGTCAACCAGTCGTACTCCACCGGTAAGCCCGCCCTCGACCAAAAAGAGGGAAAAAAAAAGCGTTCGCGTCCTAACACCCCACCCCACCCCACCCCACCCACCCTCACCCTCCTAGCTCGCACCTCCACCGGCGCGCGCCTGCTGCACACCTCCGCCGCGCGCCGCGACGCCCCCAACGTGCCCGACTTCAGCGGCTACGCCCCGCAGTCCGACAGCACGAACCGCGCGCTCTCCTACTTCATGGTCGGCTCCATGGGCGTGCTCTCCGCCTCGGTCGCCAAGTCGACCGTGACCGAGTTCCTCGGCACGCTCTCCGCCTCCGCGGACGTCCTCGCGCTCGCCAAGGTCGAGGTCGAGCTCGGCGCCATCCCCGAGGGCAAGAACGTCGTCATCAAGTGGCGCGGCAAGCCCGTCTTCATCCGCCACCGCACCCCCGCAGAGATCGAGGAGGCCCGCCAGGTCGACTGGAAGGCCCTCCGCGACCCGCAGTCGGACGAGGACCGCGTCAAGAAGCCCGAGTGGCTCGTCATGCTCGGCGTCTGCACCCACCTCGGGTGCGTGCCCATCGGCGAGGCGGGCGACTACGGAGGATGGTGCGTTGCCCCGCGTCCTCTTTGCGTCCCCCCCCGCGCTCCCGCTCACGCTGTGCGTCGCTCCGCCCGCCAGGTTCTGCCCCTGCCACGGCTCCCACTACGACATCTGTGCGTGCGCCGCCTCCGCCCCGCCTATCCTCGCTGACCCCCTGTCTCCCCACAGCCGGCCGCGCCCGCAAGGGCCCCGCCCCCGTAAGCGCGCTTCGCTCCTCCATAACCCCCTCACTGATTGACTGACTGACTGACCGACCGACTGGCCACCCCCCGGCAGCTCAACCTCGAGGTCCCCGAACACGACTTCAACGAGGCCGAGGGCAAGCTCGTCATCGGCTGACCGCCGCCCCGCGGCCGTCCCTTCATCACGTACTTCGTTCTGTAGACCCGCGCCGCGCCGCGCCCTTCTGTGCACGCCAGATCCGTTCCCGTGCTCCATCGCAATAGACGCCGTCGCACCACGCAGAACGCACGCGCCTGCCTGCGGTGTGCCCGTTCCTCGTGCTCATGCGCATGCTCGTCCCGCGTCCGAACATCGGGCTTGCCGCGAACCCTTTGAGCTGCAGTGCGCGTACGCACCAGAGTCAGTCCAGACGGACGCATAGAGACAGACCGCGACGACACCAACGCAACGCTAATAAGAGCAACGTCGCGACGCGTCACTCGCCCTCGTGCATCTCTTATTTACGAAGAGCGGCAGATCACCATGACCATGACCATGACCATAACCGTAAATTAACCAAGTCAGGCCGGGCGCAGCGCTCGCCCGTGGCCGATCTTACTACCCCAACGCAGAACAACCCGACGCAGAACAACGTCGTACGTTCTCCGTACAACACGCTCAGCCCCCGATGCTCCAACGCCTCAAGGGCAGCGCGCCCCGGCGCAAGCCCAGAAACGCACCATAACGCACCATAACTTGGCTTAGCTTAGCTTAGCGCAGCCGCGCGCCGTGGGCCGTGGGCTCGTCCCGCGTGATAAGGTATAATGAAGCACCGTCAGATCGTGGCATTAAGTAGCATAGGCGGGGGCGTGGCGTGGCGTGGTGGCGTGGTGGGGGGTACGGTACGTGCGTGTGCTCGTGATGCTCGCCCGCGCGCGATTATAGTAAGCGGCGGGGGATGGGAGTGTATGCGTGCGTGGCGTGGTGTGGCGTGAGTGAGTGAGCGAGCGAGCGAGCGAGTATGTACAGGATCGTGCGGTGTGGTAGTAGAGGAGGAGGATGAGGAGGGGGGGATGGGAGAGAGTAATAAATGCGTGGCACGCGCGCGCAGGGGATGGTGGGTGGATGCGGAGGAGGATATGCGGGAGTAGCGGTGGTAGTGGCGGTAGCGGTGGTGGAGTGACAGTGGTGGTAGTAATGGTAGACGAGGGGCGGGACGAGCGTGCGACTGAAACCGTAACGAGACCGAGACCGAGACCGACAATTAAGAAAGCGACGACGGCGTACGAGAGAGGAACAGGAACAGTAAAAAAAAACAGGAAAAACGCGGCCAGGAAGGGGGGGGACAAGAGAGGGATCAAGGCGGGGCGGGATCAAGGCGGGGCGGGACTAGCGTGGGAGACATGCGAGACATGCGAGGCGTGCGAGGCGAGAGAAGAGGGAGGGAAGAAAAGGGGAAAGGCGAGCCGGGAATGCGATAGGGCGATAGGGCGATAGATAAATAATATGCACTGTAAGAGAGGACCATGCTGAATGCAGACGCGTCGACGACCGACGGGACCTATGAACACCAAACCACCACACCATACCACACCACACCACCACACCACACCAACGAGACGGAACGAGACGAAACAGAACAGTCTATGCGCGAGGTCACACCGCGCGAGTCGAGAGTCGAGGCACGGAAACCCGAGAAACCGAGAAACCGAAAAACGGAGAGGAGGCAGTAGGATACTTGAGGCGAGCGGGAGAGATTAAGAAAGCGCGCTGGAAAAAGAAAGAAAGAAAGAAAGAAAATAAAGCAGGACGGAGCGAACAGTCCAAAGCGTACGCCCGGCACACCCGTCATCGCGACCGCACAAAAAGAAACAGAAAAGAAGCCAGAACCGGAAGAGGAAGTGGGAGTGGGGGAAAAGTGAAAAGCCCGGACGGCCATCACCAAACGCACCGCTCGAGCGCCACGCCCTCCCGCTCCCAATCCACATCCAACCACGCATGCCGCGCGCCCTCCCCCGCCCGCACGCGCCTCCGCCCGTCCACGTCCAGCATCGGCTCAAGAAACGCACACAGCGCCCTGCTCTCGTCCTCCCCAAACAAATACTTCTCGCGCATCACGCGCGCGAGCGGCCACGGCTTGAGGTGGCGGATGTACCGCAGCGAGCCCGCCGCGTCGAACAGCTCGCGCGCGTGCCGCGCGCCGCGGCGCACGTGCGCGGGGACGGGCCCGAGCAGCTCGATGATCTGCGCCATGTGGTCGTCGTCCTTGGAGAACAGCTGCCCCTGCGACTGCGGCTCGAAGAGGTACTCGGCCGTGAGGAGCTCGAAGACCTGCGGGCGCGTGAGCTCCGGTGCGCCAAAGACGATAGGAGGGCACTCACCACACACGCGACGCTCCATATGTCCACCTCGCAGCCCCAGTCCGTCCGCCCCAGGATCGCCTCGGGCGAGCGATACTGCCGCGTCTGGATCTCCTCCGTGAAATGCCGCTTCGACGGCGTGGCGTTGCCCAGGTCCGCGATCTTGATCGTGAGCGGGTGCCACATGTGCGGGGATGATGGCGGCAGCTCGGGCTCGGACGTGGGTGCGGAGGAAGCGGAGGACGAAGCGCCGGGGGAGGAGGACGAGGAGGGCGAAGGGGTTGAGGACGGGGAGCGGTGATGCGGAGCGGTCTGTGCGAGGAGAGACGGTCCGGCGGGGGCTGCAGATGCGAGCGAAGGCTGCCTTGTCACCTCGGCCTCGTTGTCGGCAGACACGACCGTCGTCGTCCGCGGCGGATCGGCAGGTGCGCGGTCGCGTGAGCTCAGCTGGAGCTTGGACATCGCACTGCCGAGGCTCGTCGCAGGCGTCGTGACGGCGGTCATGGACAGACGCATGGCGGCGTCGGCGTCGCGCAGGAGCGAGCCCTGGTAGCTGCTCGCACACGTGCTCGCGCTGCCGGCGGCACCTGCGGAGAATGCGGAGAGGTGGGCGTGCATGTGGCGGCGGGAGGGGCTGGCAAGGGGCTGGGACTCGAAGATGTGGACGGAGCGGTCACGGGCGTGGGCCATGGCGAGGGCTGCTGCGGAGGAGGAAGTTGCGGCGGTGAGAGAGGAAAAGGAGGAGGCGACGGCTGCGGCTGCGGAGCGGCGGGAGCGGGCGGGGGGGATGGGAAGTTTGTGCGATTGGGGAGAGGGCGAGGCGGAGAGTTCGGAGAGGATGTGAGACTCGATGTCTGGGATGGAGATCACTGTAAAGGTGTGCGGAAAATAAGTTTTCGGAGGAAAAGGGGGGTTTTGAAAAAAAGAATAGGGGGAAGACGGACAGATGTTCTCGGGCTTGATGTCTGTGTGGACGAGGTCGCATGCCTCGTGTAGGAACTGGAGGCCGAGGAGGAGCTGGCGGGTGATGCTCTTGACGAGAGCGGGGGGGACGCCTGTGCGGCGGTTCTTCTCGATGAGGGAGAGGAGGTTTGCGCCGAGGGGCTCGAAGACGATGCAGACGTGTGTGTCGGAGGGGGAAGAGGAGTGGGCGAATGCATCGAGGAAGGAGACGAGGTGTGCGCGGCCGGGGTGAGTCGGGGCGGTGTCTGCGATCTGGTTGAGGAGCTTTATCTCGTCGCGTGCGGTCTCTGAGTAGCGGCCAGCGGACTTGACGACCTTGAGGGCGGAGTGACGGGAAGTTCTGCGAGTGGGTGCAGGGCATGAGGAAGAGGCGGGGAGGAGAGAGAGGGGACGTGAGCGCACCGGTGATCGCGTACTAGCCAGACTGTGGAAAAGTGGCCCCAGCTGGATGAGCAGAAGACGGGTGAGAAGGGTGGGTGGGAAGAGAAAAAAAGAAGAGAGAGGAGGGAAGGGCAGTTACCCTAGTTTGCGGACGACGGAGTACCTGCCGGAGTGGAAGGAGTCGTCGAGGTTGATCTGGAGATAGCCACCGGGGTTGTAATCTGCGGGAGACTCTTCGTCTCGCGGCGCCATGGAGGGGAGGGGGTGGTTGTGGCTTGCAGAGAGATGCTGGGGAGGGATGCTGGGGAGGGATGTGCGAGGTCGGGGTGTGGGCGGAGGGAGGACGAGGAGGAGGAGGGAGCGAGGGCAGGACGGAGGGGAGAGGGTGGGAGGGGATGGAAGCGGGCCTGTGAGAGGACGATAAGCGGACACCGCAGAGGCCACGTGTCCTGCGCCGCCACATGCCGAGACCACGCATCGATGTCCGTCGCGACCCGGTCACGTGCCTCGCCTCTACCCCGCGTACTGACCCCTCGTCCTGACCAGCCCCTGTCTGCCCGCACACACCAGCACAGCGACCGACGCTGCGATGCCGTCCACAGCGACGTCTGCCGCCGCGAACAGGTTCATCGGTGCCGTCGAGGACGAGTGGCAGCTCTACACGTGCGCCCCCTCCGTCTAGCTCCCGTCCACCGCGCCCCCGCTCACCGCAGCCCACCAGCGACAATGCCGCAGACTACACCATCGGGCCCCCCATCGGCTTCGGCGCCTCCTCCACCGTCTACGCCGCCATCCACCACCCCCCTCACACCCCCTCCTCCTCCTCCTCCTCCTCCTCCTCTTCCTCTCCTCTCTCCGCACGGCGCCCCGGTGTCCCCTGCGCCCTCAAGGTCCTCGACCTCGACTCCCTCCCCCAGAACGCGCTCACCCTCCTCCGCCGCGAGACACAGCTCATGTCCCTCTCCAAGCACCCCAACGTCCTCCGCGTCCGCGGCAGCTGGATCGACGGCCACAAGCTCTTCATCGCCCTCCGCCTCATGAACGCAGGCAGCGCAGCCGACGTCATGCGCTACGCCTGGCCCGGCGGCATGCACGAGGACGTCGTCCGCTGCATCCTCAACCAGGCCCTCCAGGGCCTCAAGTGCGTCCCCCCCCCCTCTCCTCCCCCCTCTTCTCCTCGCTTCTCCTTCCTCGCTTCCTCCGCCCCTCTCCCTGCTGACCCTCCCTTCGCCGCACCTCCGCGGACCCTACCCATATCAGCTACCTCCACATAAACGGCTTCATCCACCGCGACGTCAAAGCCGCTAACCTCCTCATCGACGACGACGGCACCGTCCTCCTCGGAGACCTCGGCGTCGCCGCACCCCTCCACGACGAGGACCACCCACACTCTCCCCCCCTCCCCTCTCCCTCACCCTCCCCCAAACCCCCCGCCCCGCGCCCCGACCGCGCGATCCACTTCGACCCCGCCGCCCGCCGCCCGCGCCCCGGCAAGCGCCGCTCCTTCGTCGGCACGGTGCGTCCCCCGCGTCCCCCGCGACCCCTCCCCTCTCTACCCCCTTACCCAGTGCGTGCTCACCCCCGCTCGCGCGCACAGCCCTGCTGGATGGCCCCCGAGCTCATCGCGGGAAAACACTACGACGCGAGCGCCGACATCTGGTCATTCGGCATCACCGCCCTCGAGCTCGCACAGGGCCGCGCCCCGCACTCCCGCGAGTCGTCCCGCACCGTCCTCCTCCGAACGTGCGTCTCTCTCTTCTCGGTCGCTGCGCATTCGTCATCGTTATCGTCGCGCGCGCGCGCGCGTGTGTGGCGCTTGCGCCGTGCTCGCTTTGGGCGCGGGCGCTGTGTGGCGCGGGGCCCGACTTGACGCGTGAACGCGGCTGCTCCCGGTAGACGAACGGTGCTGACCGGCGGCGTGGTTTGCTGCAGGGTGCAGGGCGCGCCGCCGACCCTGGACCGCGAGGGCGGCGTGCACAAGTACTCGCGCGCGTTCAAGGAGATGGTCGAGGGCTGCCTGGACAAAGACCCTGCGAACCGGTGCGTCCCCTCCCCCCCTCCCCCTCCTCTCCATCTCCTCCTCCCCACCCCCTCGCCGTTCCCTCGCCGCGTCGCCGTCCTCTGTGCGCTCCCGCGGCGGCTGACCGGTGTCGCGTGGAATTTCCGTCGCAAACGCAGGCCGACGGCCGAACAGCTCCTCCAGACGCCCTTCTTCCGCAACTCGAAGAAGAAATCATACCTCGTCGGCACGCTCCTCGGTCCGTCCCCACCCCCTCCCCACCCCACCCCCCCTCGTCCCTCCTCTCCACCCCCTCCACTGACCCCTCCCCCTATCCTCCCGCATCATCGCACACTCGACGTCCTCGCCCCCTCGCGCGCGCGCGCACGCCCACCAGTCGGCCTCCCGCCCATCGCCCAGCGCCTCGAGCGCCTCCGCCAGCCCTCGCTCCTCCCGCACGGCACCGTCGACGCGTGGGACTTCCCCGCCTCCGCCGCGCCCACCGTCTTGCACGCGTCCGCGGCGGGCCTCGGCGCGAGGGGCAGCGCGCGGGGCAGCCTGCGTGCGCTCGGCGGGGTGTTTGATGGGGAGGGCCGGGGCGAGGGCGGCGAGGGCGGCGAGGGGTCGAGCAGCGGCGAGGGCGGCAGTGGAAGTGGATCTGGATCTGGTAGCGGCAGTGGCAGCGCGAGCGCGAGCGAGCGGGAGGAAGACGGGGACACGTCCGCGGACGACGGCGGTGCGGCGGCGCGGGCGCAGGCGCAGGCGCCCCTAGGCTCGTCCGCCGCCTCGTCCTCGTCCTCGTCCCTGCCACCGTCGAAGCCGATCCCCGTCCCCGTCCCCGTCCCCGCCCCCATCTCCGCCTCCACACACGGCTCGCACCACCCGCCTCCGAGCCCCAGCACGCACGGCCATCGGGGCCACAGCCACAGCCACCACGCGCACGCGCACACGCACGCGCACGCGCAGCACCGGTCCCGCGCCGCATCGTCGCTGTCCTCTTCCGCGTCGCCCTCGCCCGCGCCATCGACCCCCGGCTCCGTCCACCTCTCCGCGTCCCCCGCGTCGAGCCCCGGCTCGGGCTCGGGCGCGGGCGCGGGCGCAGGCAGCCCCGGGTTCTGGAGGAAGTGGAAGGGCGCGGGCGCCGTGCGGAGCCGCGGCGCGGGCAAGGGCGCGCGGGGCGCGGCGTGAGCCCAGCCGCGGCGCTCGCTCTATTTCGGCTTCGCGCTCTTCGTCCCGCGTACCGTGTCCTGTGCTGTCTCTCGTGTTTTGTTTTCTTGGGACGCCCACGTCCGTCCGTCCGTCCGTCCGTCCGTCGTTCACGACGCCGCGGCCTCGCTATACCCGCGCCCTTTCTTGGTTCCTCGGGCGATCGCCCCCTTCCTCTTGATGTCTCCCGCTCACGTCCGTCCCGCCCCCACTACCCCGCCCGACTCGGACACACGCGGCCGCCTGTTGTACCCCATCCCCCACCTTTCGATGTATCACCGCCCACGCCTGCACTCACTCGCTATATCAATCCTCCCATCGCACCACCACCACCGCACAGTAGCCTACTCGTCCTCGTGTAGATAGCCTGTACTCGCTCGCTCACTCACGCAGCCACTCCCCGGTCCCGTCCCAGTTCATCCTTCGTACATAACTCCACCAGCCACAATAATATAGCACACTTGACCCACAACGATTTGTGGCTGCGCACAGCACGAGGCGCACACGAGCAAAGTCGGTGTAGATGCGCTCCGCGCGACTAGTGATTGATACTAACTAACTAGCTAATGTGGACCAGTCCGAGACGACAACATGGTATGGCAACAGGAGGTAAGCGACTGTGTGGGGCAGCCGGACAACAACGTATCGTTCACTGCCGCGCTGGGTAAAAGCACGAAGAGGCGAGAGGCAAGAGGAGAAGGAGGACGCAAAAAGGGCACAAGGAGGAGGATAACATAGAGAAACAAACAGGAACTGGATGAACGGCGATTGCGGGGAGGAGCAGAAGACGGGGAAGATGGGGCAGTCCGGTCGGGTGCGGGTGGAAAAGGGGGGGTGGGGGGTGGTCTATCCGACGGTGGGGTATGGGCAGGCGGGTAATAAGTGTCCGGCTCATCGTAAAGTGGGGGCGTAGATACGAGTACGCATGGGAGAAGATGTGTTAGCAGACGTCTGTTGCTTTCTTTGATCGGCGGGGTGCGTGGCGGCAGATGGGGGCCCTCAGAGGAAGAGCGCGCCGGACGCGCCGACGAGCGACGCGCCGAGGGCGAGCAGCAGCGCGGGGGCGGAGCTGCTGCTACCGGCGGCAGGGACGGCGCCGCTTGTGCTGTTGCTGTTCTTCGAGCCTCCCACGCCCGTGGCCTGCGCGGATCCGGTAGCCACCGTTGATGCTACCATCGCAAAACACACGTCAGCCACGCGGTCAAGGCGACGGGGTGCGGGAACTAGATCGCAATCGAAGGGATTGGGAGAGAAAGGACGGGCTCACCGGACACGGCGGGGGGGTTCGTCGAGTTGTCGTTCGTCTCGATGTACGCGTCGGACATGGGCAGGTGGTTGCACGTGATGATGGGCTCGATCGTGAACGCGGGCTGGTGCGCGAGGGCGTCGGGGAGGATGTAGCCCGTGGCGACCTCGACCGTCTGCTGGAACAGGTCGTGCTCGAGGACGATGAAGCCCGTGTTGATCGTCGTCGCGTTGCCGAGGATGTTCTCCCAGTTGAGGAGCACCTGCTGGACCGTCGTGGTTCCGCCGTGGATGTTGAAGTCTAGAGAGACGCGCGTGAGAGGGCAGAAGCAGGCAAGGGAAGATGGACGCGCACCGTCGGTGTCGAACGTGGCCATGGCACTGATTCGGGTCCACATGACGGGGGTCAAGCCCATCGCTTTCGCGATCGCACGCACCCGGTCGCTGATTCCGACACCAAATCAGCGATCGTCTCTTCGAAACGAACACGAAACGCACTCGATATCACCGTACGGAGGCCGCATCATGTTCGGGGTCACACCGAGCACATCCTTGATGATCTTTTTCGTCCATCCAAACTCGGCGATGATCTCCTCGGTCGACAGGGTGGACAGCGACGGGTGGCTCCAGGTGTGCACCGCGATCTGGTGGCCGGCGAGGTACTCCTGCTGGAGGAGCGCGGGGTAGGAGATCGCGCGCGAGCCGACGACGAAGAAGGTGGTCTTGAGGTTGTGCTGGTCGAGGTAGTTGAGGAGGTCCGGGGTATAGGGCGCGGGGCCGTCGTCGTAGGTCAGGCCCCAGGTGAGCTTGTCGGGGCAGTTGACGATGTCGGTCGAGCGGGTGCACCCGCCGCAGGTCCACCAGCAGCGCTCCGTGTCGTTCGCGATGGCGCCGGGGTTAGCGGGGCACCCGCCGGCGACGGTGGCGGAGAAAGTGGGGATCGATACGCCCGAGTTCTTGACGTCCTGGATCCATTGCAGGACCTCGGGGGAGTCCGTCGGGGGCGGCTTGTCGAGCGCGGGGTAGTTCGCGATGACGAGCTTGGACACTGCGCAGATAGCGCCCGTCAGACCACGTTGCGGAGACGCTCATGAGGCCCGAAAAGGACACAAAGGAAGACCTTACCGTCTGGAAGCCCTGGCGCGCTGGGGATGGCGCTGGGGGTGGTGCCTGCGCTGGGGGTTGTTATAATTGAAGTCGCTGCGGAAGGGGCATTGGCAACGATGGACTGCAGCGGCAGGGCGGTGGGGTTCGTCGACAAGAGGGAGATGGAGGGAAGGGAGGCCGAGGAGCTCGCCGCGACCGTGACCGACGACGCGCCCGATGCGGCTGAAGAGGCGGCGGCAGATGCGGACGAGGGCGCGGACGAAGAGGAAGAGGCAGTGGGGATTGCGCTGGAGGAAGCAGAAGCGGCGAGGACGACGGAGGCCTGTTGGCGGGCAGCGTGCTGGAAGGGCTTGTGGGCCAGTGCCAGGAGTGGCAAGGACGCGACGGAGATCGCAGAGACGAGCTTCATGGCCGTCTGGTTCGAGGGAGAGAAAGGGATGAAAGCAAAGAGCGAGAGCAGTGGGCTGGGGCAACACAGCGCAGAACAAGCGAGGTCAAGCCTCGACGGCTCAAGGCACTGCTCTCGGCACCTCTGCCGCTCCACTTCGTTTTCCCGCTGTCACTCTCCCACTCCCGCTCATGGCAACGCTCCAAAGGGAATCACCCGCGCAACATGTCATCCTCATAGTACCACACTCTCTACTACACGCGAACAACAATACACCGTGCATCATGCCTTTTTGGCCTTCTTCGCCAGAGGCTTTTCCAGGTCGATCTCCTCCTCGCTGTCGTCGTCCTCGCTGTCCTCCTCAAGGTCCGAATCGAACCCGTCTCCCCCGGCAGTCCCCAAAAAGTAGTCGATCGCATCAGGGAACACCTCGTTCGCGATGAGCACCCCGAGCTGATCCCCGTCGTCAGTCCGGGCATCCGCACGACAGACAACGGCGCCACTCACATCCGTGTAGTCCTGAGCGGTCTCGAAGAAATTGAAGAAGCTGCCAAACTCGGACGGCAGGTCGTCCTCGGGGTCGCTGTTGACCAGCGGGTACGACTTGGTGAGGTTTCTGGCGTCGTCCTTCCAGTTGATTTTGATGGCCTGCCATGATCCGTCAGTTTCGTTCCTCTGCGAACGAGAAATGTCGCGGGAGCGGTCCATACCTGGGGGGTCACGTCCCGCTCCCAGGAAAAGTCGAGCATCGACGGTGTGACGCCGTCCGCGTCGGGCGTCTCGTCGTCGGATGCATTCGACGGCTGGAAGCGGTATTCCTTCTTCAGGACGGAGTCTGAGAAGTACGGGTTCTCTTTGAAGTACTGCGTGCGTCCATAGTCAGCCCTATCCAGGCGGGCATAGCGCGGATACAAAGAAGCGTACGAATTCGAGCGTGAACACCTTGGGCTCTTTGGCGTCGCGCACGACCCACACGTCCTCGAGGTAGCTGAGCGCAACGCGGTCCGCCTCGTGCTGGGCGTGCACGGCGAACGAGCTGTGGTTCATGAGCGCGACTGGCCAGAACAGCTTAATCGTCTTGAGGACTTCGCGACGGTTCTGATATACAGGCGTGAGGGTTGCCTGCGCGCGGCGCTCTGCCCCATTCAAATAACCTCAGCGTCGTCCGAGTGTATGTATAAGAACAGGAAAGATGTACCGAGAATGAGCTCAGCGCGCTGGATATCCTTTTGAACGTCGGTCAGCTTCTTCGCGTCCTCATCCCCGATTTCGACGCCCTCCAGTGGGTTGATGCTCTTCTCGACGTCGGCACCGGGGGATGCGCGCTTTTTGCTGGTTTTTTCGGACATCGTGAACGAACGGAGGGAGGAAGGTTGCGAGAAGAGGAGAGTGAGAAAAAAGTGATATGAACAGGGACTGCTGCACTCCGGGGGCAGTGGCTGATGGACGTGCGACGCGTCGGCGGACTTTGAACATTTTTGTACCCCAAAGTCTCCCCCAAAATATACGATTATCAGGACCAAATGGGGAGAAGATAAGAGTCGACCGTACACTTATTTACAGGAAGAAGCGGCTCGCAAAAATAGCATATCGTGGAGAGCGGACCGCATTCAGTATATGTATCTGAGAAAGGGGTGAGCATAAATATCGAGTATGTGCCAATGTGCAGATATACATGGCCGCGCAGAATATCCAACAGACAGCTCGCAAACCGGGAGCGCGAATGGCTAGCGTGTACGGCCCTTAGCTAGACACTAGAAGGGGACAGCAGTCGAGAGGTCTACGAGTCCAGCGTGCGTGTTCACACGCGCGGCGCCTCAGTCCATCCGTTTCTTGGTGCCGAGCTCAATCTCCTCCATCTGCTTGTCCGTCCGTCGGGCTCCCCTCGCCAGCCATTGCGCGTTCGCACCAGCCTTCAGCTTCCCGACATCCACCCCGAGGCCCTTGCCCTTGTGCGCCGACCGGAAGCCCGGACCGCTGTAATGAATGACATCCGTCGGCGGGAGAAGCCTTGGCCACGCAACGTAGTCGATGCCATAGAGGAAAATGAAAGTGAGGGCCGAAGCGAAAATCATGAACCAGAAAATGAAATAATAGAAGAGAGAGTAGTCTGAAACGTGATGATCAGGCGCGATGGTCGTGAGACTGATTGATGGAAGAGACGAACCGGAAGAGCGGGGCAGCGTGAGACCTGCTAAGATCATGAACAAAGCGAACGAGAGCGCATAGGGGACCTGGGTATTCACGACATGCCCGTTAGCGAGACTCGAAGAGAGTTGCAATAAGAAGAGCCTTACAGATCGTATGATGAGAGGCCTGTTATCCGTGATGAGGAACAGGGCTGAAGAGGGGCCTTTCCGTGGAACCCAAGTGCCGGTGATAAGATCGAATGCATCCTGTTGGAAATAATCTTCAGCGCGAAACAAGAACTCAATCTAAAAGAAGACGGACCTGCCGAGCGCCGTCGAAGTAGTTGTTCTTGAAATAACGCATGACAGATTTCTTCAAATCATCAAAGGCACCGACGCGAGTGCGTTTGCCAGTACGAGTGAAGTCTGTCTTGAGGGCGCCTGTACCAGCGTACGCCCTCGAGATGTAGTCCGCATGGTCGGACCACACTGCACACATGGGGGTTGAGAATTTCAAAGGCGATAGAAAATAAACAATAAATCGTACTCTCGCGGAGGTACTGGTTAAACTCTTCGTGATTATCAACAGTGTCATTCTCAGCCAGTACACCGACGGCCTTCAGTTGACGGTTCAGCGTCCACTTGGCGGTAGCTGCTTGCGCGACGTTTGTGCGGTCCAGATTGTCCATGCAATTTGTTCTGACGACTCCAAGCTGCCAGTCGACGGGCTCTGGGTTGCCCGAATCCACCCGGAAATATCTAGCAGGTCCGCCCATGTCAACGACGATAGGAGTGCCAGAGAGGGATTACAAACCCGTCCCGTATCAAATCGTCAGCGACGCTGTCTAGGAGCAAGCTTATGCGGTCCCATCGCATATGCTTGCACTCGTTATGGAAATCGAAATATTGGTACTTGACCCCCGGTACATTTGCCTTCCAACGACGAGATTAGCTCTACTCATGGACAGCGTGAAGAATCTCACCTCAGAGACGTTCCGCTCGTACGCGTCTTTCACAGGCTTCTCGTATCCCTTCTGGTCGACCAAGTTCACCATTGTCTGCTCGCCGTACAAAGAGACTTGTTCTTGGAGATGTCGGCGAGTCGCGTCAACCTAGCACGCACCAGGCTCAGAACAGCCCGATCCGACGGTATACAACAGTGCCTACCGAGTCAGGGAGATCCATGATCTGCAAGTCCGGCTTGTACCTCAGCGTGTTCACCTCTGCCCAGAACACAGGCACGCTTCCACGAATCTGCACAAAGCTTAATTTATGCGTGAAGTCGTCGGCGTCAGGCGTCGTGCCACCAATGAGAACAATTTGCTCTGTCTCGTTGAAGTTTGCAACGTGGCCGTCGTGATCTACACCCCGTCTGAAATACCGCGTGCCTGCACGGAACCGCGATCGGCGGCTTATTAAACTGACTTGTATGTTTTGACCATTAATCGACGAGAGTCGGATATCAAAGGCTATGGTCAGGTGGTATGTTAAGGCAATTGCAGTATGAGAAACAAGAACGCATCACATACAGCCATAGATTATTGGGAGAATATAGGAACTTAGCTGCAAAGATGTCAAATACAAGCATCGATATATGTAAGAGAGACGGCTCACATCGTTTTTAGGATTTGAGATGCTGATGTCAATGAGCCTGGATTGCAAGTATCTGAGTGAAGGTGAAATAATGAGCAACAGTTCCGACATTACAGAGCTGTCTCCTACTTATTCCAGAAAAATCTGTCGTCGGCCTAGATGAGCGAGTCAGCAAAAGTCTACTGAATCACAAACACGCGGACTCACCACTTCCCAGAATGCCCTGCCTTCGTCTTTCTCTTGGGCTACCCACTGCGCTTGTAAACGCCGTGTCACGTCAAAGCCATAGCTGAACAAGAAGACTCCGCTTTTAAGATGTGAGCGGACGAGTGCTAGTAGGTGCGCCTCGACAGGATGTGGGGGACTTGATACAGATGCGGACGGATCCAGAGGAAGTATTTCGAAATCTACTGCACGATAGACAGCATGTCCTAGCAGGGTTCCTCGATGCTCACGGCCCGTGAAGACAATTAGATACTCCGCTAGAGGTCGAGATTACTGTGAGGGCGCATTATAAACGTGTTGACACGCAACTTACACATTGCCAGTGTAATGAGACCAAGGATGCCATAGACAGTTTTGCCTGAGCGTTTCGCATTGCTGGGTATAGGCGCGTTGGGTGCTGCATGTCTTCCTGTCAGATATAGAGAAATCAGATATATGCGATAAACACACCATCAAGTACAATATCTCCTGAGCTTCTATAAACTACCATCGGTCGTGCGCCAACAGGCTCCACAGGAACAAAAATATAGGATTCCTCTCCATTTAGGTAGCTGTTTGATGTCGTTAGATGTTCGCAAGTATCGTAAAGACGCAGTGATTCTCACAGGTTGAGACGTTGGTGGAGGGACTTCATGGTGGTGGTGGGTGGATAACACGCGTTCGCTAGCAAGTGTTTACAAGAACGCACAGTGGTCACTTCCGAGATGATCACGTTGAGGAGGCGCGCGCGGCGCGTTCGCCACAGACGAACCTGAGGCCTCCATCCACAATGAAACTTACGCCCGAGCTCATCGCACAAGCACCGTCTTCCTTGAATGCCCTTAAGGAACGGCAACTTGACCTTCGAGGTGTGTAAAGATCCCGTCTCAATCAAGGCGCTCACAAACCGGCTCACAGGCTATAAAATCCCTGCTATCGAAAACCTTGGTGTTACCAAGGTAAGGAGGTATTGCTGCTCTCGCGTTATATGGACTCGTTGACGATCGCTTTGATCATATGCAGGACCAGCATGATGCTATAGATTTGACAGATAACTCGATTGTCGCGCTCGGAAACTTCCCCCTACTCAGACGCCTCCACACACTTCTCATTGCGAACAATCGAATAGCATCCATATCCTCTTCGATCCACTTATCTACTCCAAACCTCACGACCCTCGTCCTCACCAATAACAACATACAGGAGTTGGGAGACCTGGAACCGTTGAGGGAGCTTAAGGGACTGAAGTATCTAACCTTGTTGGGAAATCCAGTGCAGGAAAAGAAATGGTATCGGGAATGGATTGCTTGGAGAATACCAGGGCTAAGAGTTCTAGATTTCCAGCGCATCCGGGATAAGGTACCGTCCCTGCCGCCTTTACATGTGTGTCTTGTGCAGAGCTGAACGGTCTCGGTCTCAGGAGCGCAAAGCAGCAAAAGGGTTGTTCTTAACGGCCGATGGACTGGAGAACTCGCTGGCGAGCTCACTATCAACAACAGCTTCTACCCAATCCACCAAGCAGACAATATCGACAGATGAGCCACGGCTAGCGGTCGCACCAGGGAAGGCAGGTCGGCTGATGTCAAAAGAAGAGGCGGACAAGGTGAAGGCGGCCATTGCAAAGGCTACTTCCATCGAAGAGATCAGAAGGCTCGAAAGGAGTCTGAAAGAGGGCTTCGTCCCAAGTCTGGAGGCTGTTGGTGCATAGCTGTACAGGCTATCAGGCTGTATTTTCTTGATCAACTATAGCAATCATCAATTGCCGATCAATGACATGATTGTGATGTATTGCAGGATTACGAGCAATAAACAACGACGATCTGTACAGTACATGGATTGAACGAATGTCGACGGGAGGGAGCAGGCGTTTCAGTAGAAGAGGGTACAAACTACCTAGACGACATTGACGCCGAAATTGCCCAGCCACAGGCCGTGGAACGTGAGAGCAATGACAGCTGAGAGATTTGCTAGAGAGCTCCAGCCGTGCAACTGAGAGAACTTCGCGTTCAATGCTTTCATAGCATCCGATACCTGGAAGAATGGTTGAAGTAAGAAAGAACCCGGACACCTGATCATTGTGTAAGCCTTACACCGGGCTCATTGTACGCCTTGCCCTCATCCTTTTCCAATTTGTGGCGGGCAAACATTGTCCTGATTGGTCGTCTTGAATCAGTAATTCAATATGAAGATCAATACAGGTACTGACTTGCTGGTAAGGGGACCGATGACAAAGGAGTTGAGAGCTTGCGTGAGAAGAACAGTGGCAAGACTATAGGCTTGGGCGACATCAGCGAGATAGGGGCGCTTGACATTATCGAGGATAGCAGGGTGAGAGTAAGTCCAGGCCGCAAGTAGGCCAGCAGAGATGGTGATGGTGGTGTTAAAGTACACAGGAAACGTGCGGTGTTGTAAGGCACCAAATTGATGTCTCGCTGTCTTCACCAGTTAACCAACCATCGACTAGCAGGTGCCTCGACGACTCACGCAAAGCCTTAAATGCGATGATCCCTGAAGAAGACATCGATTACATATACCTGGCATAGGACATCAATGATGCATACCTCCAAAGAAAGTCACCCATAGTGCTAGAGTAGAGCCGCGTCAGCTCCTCGTAGCCGCTCTGAGTATAAGATTACTCACACATTCCGAACAAGAAAGAGTATCCCATATAGTATGCACCATTGAGTGAGAACAACTGGGTGAGGTCTGCGAAGGACAGGATCTGAGCTTGGGACATGTTGGAGACGACGGTGAATGACCGATGATTGCCGGGAGACGAATGACCCTTATAAGCACCAGGAGGTCGAGAATCAGAGAAGGCGAGACCGGCGGAGAGTCAGCAAGGCAAGCTGCTCCCCGAATTTCCGGTCGAAGCGCGCTTCAAGTACGCGCGCATCACGTGACTACCGCGCGTCGCGTCAGCGACGAACTTGATGCCTCCATCATCCCAACATGGACGCGAGGCTGCCCTTCGACCTCGTCGATCAATGCTCACCTATCTTTCTGATTCTAAGACGCTGTCAGCAGCCATCCAAGTATTGAAGCTTATCTACAATGTGTTAAACACCGCCCGTCGTCCATCGTAATCGCTGTTGCGCTCAACGAGATCGGCTCTGCTCTGCCTCAGGCCATGAGGCTTACACCTTCTATATACCTTAGATTCTGTCTGAGGATGGCATCGTCGACGAGCGCGAGCTATCAAAATACCCCAACACGCGAGACTAAGGGGCTATCCCGTCCAAGAACGCCCATGTTGTGCGAGCATTGGAGAGCTTCTTCAGCCGAAGGGTGTCATCACATCTAACTCAACGTGTTGTGCAACTCAATGCTCCTTAATAACTGCAAGGATCATACATCTCCCGTCACTACTCTTTTTCCAATAGAATCTCAGCGTTTCCAACGAGCACTATATCGCTGGTGGTTGTACCGGTATCTGTCAGTGAAGACTGGAGATCATATATTGCTCATGACGACGAAGATAAGATAGCCGTCATGAGCAATGAGCAAAATCCCCTCATCGCACAGACACCATCTGGAGAACGCCTGGACTCTGTTGCCTTGTACCGATCCATACGAATAACTTCTGAATGGATTTGCGGAATGCTACGCAAATATGTTGAGATGTGAAGCTAACACTTACATATCCTAGGTCTTCAGCTCATCTACCTCCGGAATCTCAAGACTACAGCCCTGGTATTGTCGTATCCGCAGATATCGATGTTTTGGCAGGCTGTATTGACCTGCACCGTGGCGTTTTAGACTCTGAATTCTGGGGGAATGATTCCGCTGAGAACCCTTCTAAACATCAATTCTTTTTGGTTGATTCTTCTCTTCTCACTAATTCAAGATCGAGCACAGACAACGGCAACGATGGTATCCCGAATTCTATTTATCGGGCATTACTCGACGAAGTCAAGGGAGACGCCGATCAATGTAGCTCCCAAATGCTTGCTAACTCGCCTCTATGTAGGCAGTTTACACCTGTGAAATAATTCAAGTGTGTGCCATATGCCTATGTAATCGAAGAACGACATTCATCGCGTTCGAACAATGCTTTCAGTAGATCACCGTAGTTGAATGGAGTATGCATGAGCTTGTTGTGCATGTCAATAGTACTCTGCTTGATTGTCTTTTAGGTTTCCAGGATCTCCGAAGGCGCAATAAGCCCGCAGAGCATGTCCCAGTCTACTTCAACGAGAATTAGGACGACGGACGGCCGAAACAAGATTGGCTTTGCAAAGATTGCATCATGATTTCATGAAGCAGAATTTGTGTACTTGGTGGCTCAGTCGTAGGATGGACATGAGGTCCTCCATGTCCCCATCGGCAGTCTTTTAATCCGAAGCCTGAAAGAAGGGAAACCAGGTTTTGAAGAGTTGCTGGTAGGCCATGTATAATCCGTTGCAGATACGGCTGGAATTGCCGAACTTAAACCAGAAATTTACATCATGCCGTGAGTCATTTATGCAGAAAGTATACTCCCAAAAATCGATCGAATGTTTCAGCACTTTTTCACACCGAACGTGGGCAGTGATCGAGAGTCCATTGGGAATCGTGACATGATTCCAATACCTCAACTACTTACATTCAGTACAATTGTAAACAGATAGCCTCACTCGTTGATACAGAAATTGACTCACTTTCGAATCTTCTTGTAAAATGTTCACAAGCAATCCTTCAGAATCCGTACAGTTATGTCCTACAGTTGTGTACAAGGTGTCTTTGGGAAGCTCCCGTCGACGAGACCCTTCAGGTCTCAGTGAATACGATCCCAATCGAATTTTCCTCCCCTACGTCTTCCCGCACCTAGTGGTGTTCGGTCTTCCCGATTGCCAGCATTCGTTACAATATGCTTGTCAACGAGCTGGAGACAAAGGTAAGGTCAGATACCATATCTCTCCTGGTACGAACGACGTACATCATTCAATGTATTAGCTGATTTGGTCAGCGTGGACAAATATGCGGTCAATTGCACGTCTTCATATTCCTGATGCAGAGGTTGAGCGCAAAACTTTAGCCTGATGATGCATGCTTACGATATCGAACTCTTGTCGAAACGCCTTGTTTTCACTCGCAGGTAGGGATGCAAGCAAGGCGGTTAGTGAGCGAAGGGTGGCGCTATCCTTCGGCGCCTTGCCTGTGTGCAAAAGTTAGATAGCCATATAAGTATAGCAAGTCAAGCACGTACCTGCCATGACATCCTTGACATACTGGACTAGGATGACGATACGATCATGTAACATCTTCACTGCAGCGCGTTGAGTCTGCAGGTGAGATTCCACTGACAGTATTTCAGGAAGAGTAGAGAACGAAGTAAGGTTGCGTTGCACTCACAACTCGTACCCCCCTCTCCTCCTCGTGCTGTCCAATCAACAGCGATCCGCTCCGCTTCTCCCGTTTCAACACTGAAAGGTGCCTCGATGAACACGGAACGCGATGACCGATCGCGGATCTCTATTGTTGGTTCGTAGGCTTTCAGAGGCAGATTGGCGTTGGCATCGGAAGCCCCGACGGTCGAGGACGGTTGGAGGAGCAAGAGAAGTGGCGTTGAGCTATATGGGGTGAACTGAGTAGAAGCATAAGCGTCGCGCGAGAATGGTTTCGTGTGACAGGATATTGACCTGTTCATGAAGAGCGATGTGACGTGCGGTAGGTACTGGTGCCACCGTATACCATCCGATAAATTCGAGAGATGGAAAGACCTGCTTGTCTGAACAAGATATTAACACATCAAAGGATCCCCCGAGGTGGCCACACGCACATTGATCTCTTCGAGAAACTAGAAATTCATGATCGACTTTCTCTCCCTCCTTCACAACGAGCTCAAAACTATTGACAATATCGACATCACGTCCATTCTGTGTCCCCAGCAATGCACCCAGGACTAATATGGACTTGAGCAAACCTAGAGTAGTAAAGATGACCTTGAACTGACCGAAAGGAAGACTCGACTTCGTCTGCAATCTGAGGCGCGTTAAATGCTCTGAAATGTTCAAGATTGGAAGAGGATGCCTGAAGATGTTAGCCGCTATGAGCAGAGGAGGTAACTCTGTCTCAAATAAACTCACAGCGACAGTGCCAACCCAGACAGAGTGCTAGGGGGGAGGACTACGGGTAGTTCATCAGTGTCCATGCTCGTACTCATTGTATCGTGAATTGTGGTTTCAAGGATCCCAGTAATGGACTTCAGAACACTGCGGGGACGGGTGGGGTAAACTGATTATTTATGATTAACTCATATCTAAAGACTTGTCGACACTTCGTTTTGTCGGCCGTCTAACGGTATTTTTTTTAGATTTCAGGACGCTGAATGATGTCGCAAATGTTTCCAATGCTGCGTGTTCGATTTATTATGTAGCGAAATACTCCAACGACCGTGAATGAGGTTGGCTCCGACTTATCACATGCGAAAGTAACCGTTATTGGTATCATAATACCTTGACGCGTACAAGCCTGCCCTAAATCAATCCGTCGCGTAATTCTAGTGGAGTGTTCAGTGTCGCGTCCCACTGCATCTACTAGCTCTCTCTCGACATGTCTGGATTCGACGCAGACCGTGTATACTCTGTATCCGTTCATGATATCTCCAATCCTGCCTCCTTAGAATCTCCCTCGCAAACTGAGAAGCTGCTGCTTGACTTCCTGCTTCAATACCGGTTAGGAGGCGAATTTGTATACCGGTTCGTGGTTGCAATGTGTTCCAAAGTCTTTGTCCGAATTCATTGCCAACAGTGACAAACTTCGAGGGAATCTTCTTCTCAAGCATTATCAACTCGAAGTCGATCTAGGACACATCAGCCTGTACAATGACGAGATTGCTCATGCGATTCAAGATCGGCCAGCAGATGTTCTGCCCTTAGTGAGTTGATCAAATATCTCTATTTTCGCGGCTATCAATCATCGCAAAATTGAAGTTCGAAAACGCTGCAACGAAAGCATCTCGAAGTATCCTCTTCCCACTAGCAGGTGGCTCAGACGAGCGCGCGGAAGCCGCCTCGCAAACAATACCCAAGATACAGATCTCCATCAAGTCTGGCTTGAACCTATTACAGTTCCGTGGACTTACTGCAAATACCATCAACAAGCTAGTTCGAATACCGGGCATCGTCATCTCTGCATCTGTTCTTTCATCTCGTGCAACCAAGCTGCATCTCCAATGTCGTGCTTGCCGATCACCCAAGGTGATCTATCCTGCTAGTGGCCTTGGTGGTATTGGTGGTGGCTCTGATCGGGGCCTGCCTCGAGTCTGTGACGCACCAGAGGTAGAAGGTCAGAAGAAGGAATGTCCGATGGATCCGTATATCATTGTGCATTCAAAATCGACATTCGCCGACCACCAGACGCTGAAGCTTCAGGAGGCACCGGACATGGTTCCTGTGGGCGAACTTCCACAGCACATCATGCTTTCGGCAGACAGATATATCACTGGACATGTTGTCCCCGGCTCTAGAATCATCGCCACGGGCATATATTCTACGTACCAAGCGGCTAAAGATGTGGGTGATCAGCGTCGTGGATGACCTAGAGGTACTAAACTTCGCACAGAAATCAGCGGGAGCAGCGGCACTTCGTAAGCCCTATATCCGCTTGGTCCATCTGGAACTCTCCTCGCCATCTTCCGGGAGTCCTGGAGGACTTAATCCATTTGGATTACACTTTACGCCGGAGGAGGAAGAGGAGTTCGGAGAGATGGCCAGGAGCGATGGCTTTTACGAACGTTTTGCGAAGAGTGTGGCTCCAAGTATTTTTGGCAGTCTAGGCGCGTGTTTCAGTTGCTCGCTTGAGTCACAAACACGGACTGATCTTGCGTGCAGATATCAAAAAAGCAATCACCTGTCTCTTGTTTGGAGGCTCAAAAAAGATATTACCTGATGGTATGCGTCTTCGAGGAGACATCAATGTCCTTCTGCTGGGTGATCCCGGTACAGCAAAAAGTCAGCTGCTCAAATTTGTGGAAAAGGTATGGTTCATCATCCGTCAACTCAAAACATTATTTTTAACTTGTGCTCAAGGTTGCACCTATTGCTGTTTATACTTCTGGAAAAGGCTCCAGTGCAGCTGGCCTCACCGCATCAGTTCAGCGTGATGCCGTTTCCGTAGGTTTCGCTCCCTTGAATGACTTCTCCAAGGCTGATCTTTGGAATAGCGGGAATTTTACCTTGAAGGTGGTGCCATGGTCTTGGCAGATACTGGCGTGGTCTGTATAGATGAGTTTGACAAGATGCGTGATGAGGACCGTGTTGCTATACACGAAGCTATGGAGCAACAAACGATTTCCATCGCGAAAGCTGGAATTACCACTGTCCTGAACTCGCGAACAAGTGTCCTTGCAGCTGCCAACCCTGTATGGGGGCGATATGACGAAGGTCGGAGCCCAGGCGAGGCATGTGCTGGTCTTCTCTCCTCGGTCTTTTCACTGAATATTATTCCTCAGAACATCGACTTCCAGACCACTATTTTGTCTCGATTTGACATGATTTTCATTATCAAGGATGAACACAATGAACAGCGAGATCGGGTACTTTTTTTTGCCTTCCTATGGAGATATGCATTGAACTCATATTCTTGCAGATGATCGCAAAACATGTCATGAATATCCACATGAACCGCCCAAACAATAGTGCAGACGAAAACGGAGATGTCGTTGGGGAAATCGACATTGACAGGATGAAGCGATATATCTCGTACTGCAAATCGTGCGTTCCGGTGTGAGAAATCTTTCGTCGTGACTGATGTTCCGGATCATCCAAGGAAATGCGCTCCGCGGTTGTCCTCCGAAGCTCAAGAGATGCTCAGCAATCACTTCGTTGACCTGAGGAAACAAGTGCAGAAGGTTGAATTGGATAATGACGAACGAAGTTCCATTCCCATCACTGTTCGGTGCGTGTTGTACCTTGTTACCATTCGCCACTCGTACTGATATCTTTGATGCAGTCAATTGGAGGCCATCATCCGGATATCTGAATCGCTCGCGAAACTGGTGCTCTCGCCTGTGGTCCAATTGCACCATGTCGAGGAAGCCGTCCGGCTGTTCAAATTTTCCACTATGAATGCTGTCTCTGCGGGTTCTGTCGAGGGGCTGTCTCGCGGTGAGCTCAATAGTGAGATTACCAGGATCGAGAAGGAGATCCGCAGGCGTCTGCCCGTAGGATGGAGCACTAGCTACCAGAGCCTGGTCAAGGAGTTCGTGACGCAGCAAGGCTATTCAAGTCACGCGCTTGAACGGACGCTATTTGTCATGGAGAAGCGTGAGATCATTCGGTTCTCCGGGCAAAAGAAGGTGGTGCACAGGTCAGTCCAGATTTTCCGCTTTACATACTGACTGTTCTGAGACATTCTCTAGGGTGGGCGTTTAGCCGGTTTGTTGTTCATAGGGTCGGTCGTTCATCTGTATCATGTCGAGTTGTCGCTATGTGAGCTGTTGCGTTTTTCGCTGTCGTCACCAGGAAGCATTGTGAGTTTCGAAGGGAACTCAAGGAAATCTGCTCAATCGTTTGCCCGCAGAGAAATCTAAGCAAACAGGCGAAAGTCCTGCGCCGAACTTTGTTCCGAAGGCCCTTCGTTCAGGAATTAAATTCTGGCGACTCGCGACATTCTTTCCGCAGTTCTTCGACTATCAGCGTCGAAGCACCCAATGATGGTGATTGATCCCGACACTACCATGTTAATGAAAAGATGCGACGGGTATTTCATTGCCATGTATACTCTTCTCTATTGTCCTTGACATTGAACTCGGAGAAAGGTGTGTAGTTTCAACAAATCGGGCCCAATACAGCGACGATGAATTTGTGTTTTGTCCTGAGGGCAACGTTGACGAAATGGTATGCGCACCTTCCTCATACGATCACTGGACAACGACCTGCACCTCCACGGTGATGCTGTCCGAGGTAGATGGATTACGAGCGTGCTGATTATTGTCTGCAATCACTAATGCCTAACCTCAAGCTTTGACTAGAGCCCATGGCCTGTGGGAGCTTCGCAATCCATGGCACCTCGAATCCATCCACGCGATTGGACGTGGATATCACAAGGCTACTTTAGTAGCCACCACAAGCGCCTATACTCTAGGCTTTTCGAAGTTTGATACACAAGCGGTAAGATCCCATCGTCATATCATTTGATCTAGAGACTACCTTCCTGTCGTCGTGAGGAGTAGTACGAGTATTCATGGAAGCAGAAATGAGTCAGGGATCAAGGCCATGGTTCTCGATCAACATTTCTCTCCTATCAGTTGATGGCTCGCTGACGCCTTCCATCATCCAGTGCTTGGAGGAGGCGGCAGTGTGTTCCTACGCCCGCTCAGAACTTTCTAGAATCTCGCCGCCTCTAGACCTGATGGTCCCAAATACGTCGCTGTCGCTGACGGCTCTTCACAAGCGCACGGCAAACGCGCCGCAGGAGGCAGGACTGTAGGGATTTCGAAGCCCTCCTTTCCTCTTTCGCGGCACCTTACCTCGCGGCTTGCTCGAGGATCGGACACGCACAAGGGGCCTAGGGCAGACACCTAAACGTGTCCATGTATTTTCCAGGCCTGTTGCCATGGCGGTCCTACCCAGTCCTAGGTCAAATGTGATGGACGACTCCTTTGTTCTCTGGGCGGCTGCTATTTCAATCGGGTGGCGAAGGGTGATACTTGTCACCCATGCCTTCTGTCGCGCAACAGTAGTTGGATCATTCATCCAGATAGTGACTCGCGCTGGCTCTGTGTGGGAGGGAACTGATCTCGGCGTGATCACATTACGCAGGGAGCCAGCCCCGTTTTCGTACCCGTTGACTGCAACTCCAAGATTCGCCACTCTTCGACGTAGGACCGTGGATCTTGTGATATGGCCAGCGCGCTGACTTACGTGCTGTAAGGGAAGTTTAGCAAGCTTGTCGTGCCGTTGGAGCCGTTTTGTGCATTCGGCGGCGCCCACGTCAGATATCAATTTTGATTGTCTCGCCCGCCCACAGCCAACCATCTCCCGGCCTAAACACTGCTGACAATCATACTAGTAAGCACAATTCACTTCGACTCCTGCAATCCAGTGATATCATTTATGCGGCATGCACCCAGAAAGCCGTGGCCCTATAAGTCTAAACAATTGTCTGCTTCAGACCATGCCTACTGGCGCCGATAAACGCCCAATGTCGGCCTCCGTCCACGTATCCATGCCCATCATCAACATTGAGTTGACGGCCCCCACTTTAGGACGATGCAGCCGTTAAGTTTCTGTTATCAGGCGACGGCCCTCGCCATTAGCTTCTGTCATGCCCCGAGATACTGATTTGGTTTCGACCTCGTATTGATCGAATGATGACTACGGAGGAACTACGTGATTTCGGGATCGTTCCCTCAGCATGGATGTGACATGGTTGGGAATAATTGTAAGCGGTGTCAATGATGTAGGTATGTTGGATTTTGTCGAAAAATAGAAGAAGGCGACGTGTACTAATAACGTCACGGTATAGGGGGCTCGGAAAGTGCCTGACG
This sequence comes from Heterobasidion irregulare TC 32-1, assembly GCF_000320585.1. Classification (NCBI taxonomy): domain Eukaryota; kingdom Fungi; phylum Basidiomycota; class Agaricomycetes; order Russulales; family Bondarzewiaceae; genus Heterobasidion; species Heterobasidion irregulare. The sequence goes on along the minus strand of NW_009258197.1, from coordinate 2,878,115 downwards.
ATGTGAGTGTGCATGCGTGAAATCAGTCCATTGCTCGGAGGAACCAGCGCGGAGATCAAGCGGAGATTTGCAAGACTAGGAAAGCACGAGTAAAGGGTGCGGCTCGGAGCGCTGGTTTCAATAGTCAGGCTCGCTTGATGGTGTTGTCGTTGTCAACTCGGCACCAGGAAGTAGTAATCATCGACGGGAAGACACGGAGCACATATGAATGTCGTGATAGCGTCCGGCATGCAGTCGACGGAGGAGGGAGGAGACATATCTGAAGAAGAAATAAGACCACGTCAGATGGCTGACGCGAACCACGTATGGCCGCGGAGAGCGGAGGAGGGGGGCTGAAAGAGGAATGCTAGTAGCAGAGTCCAAGGAGACGGGCTGCAAGAGGGTTGTACTACCAAATCGGCGAAACTCGATCATGCATGATGAATCGAGGGGACTGTGAAGGGGCGGCGATGAGTACGAGCGCGCTAGCAACGTGCCCTGGCGATTTTGGACGTGCTGGGACCATATGGATCAATGCGTGCGGGGGTTCAGCGCTTCAGCGCTCAGCACGATGGTGTGCGGTGGAATATAATTTGGTGGTGTTCGGTCTGGGAGGGCAAATGGGCACCGCCTTGGGATGGGATGGGATGGGCTGCGGCGTCAGAATGCTTGATCCAGGCGAAGAGTGGAGGAAGAGCACTGAAGTAGCATCGAGCACAGCTTAGTACCCTGGCTTACCTTGCCGTGAGCGAGATGGAAGTGCGAGCGGTCGGCGGGCTAGATCGAGCCGGCAGGATCTGCCGACAAGGCGAACGCCGAGGGGTGGGAATTCTGTGGATATGTGCTCTGTTGCTGCGCACACTCCCTTCCTTCCTACTTTCGCCCTCCATCTCCCCTCGTACTTATAGCACCTGCTACGCCGTAGTCCCAACATGACGCACAACTTCTCCGAATTCGCTTTCGACTATATCAACCCCGATAACTCCAAGCCCTCCCAAGGCTACGACGTCCCCTTCTTCGACACTGCAGGCGAAGTCGTAGTACCCCCCGTCGAGTCTTTCGAGCTCCAGATCGACCACGACCTCGCCGCCTTCGACGAGGACCAGCTTCAGGTCCTCTTCGACACCGCCCAGTTTGCTGGTTATAGATCGAACGAGCCCGTCTTTGGCCCCGGCTCCATCACCGCGTCTTCCCACTCGGCCTACGACACCGTTTCCACCGTTTCAGAGTCCTTCTATAGTTTCCCCACCTCTCCCGCCTACGCTCCCAGCAGTTTCCCATTTCCCATCGAAATGGACTTCAGGTCCTTGACCGTCGGCTCCGACTACGGAGTAACCGATCCTTCGGCCAATCGCTACACGTCGGGCGCTTCTCCCGACATGGACCTCACCTCCTTCGGCGTGTTGCCTCCGTCTCCCCCCACTTCCCCTCCGGTGCATTACATGCCCAAAGCACGCTCGGAGTACACACCTGCAACAAGCTCAGGGAGGTACCATGTCCCGGCTATCTCCCAAAATGTCTCTCCACAACTGCCCACTGTCCCTCCGGTACCCTCTGTTCTTTCTGTCCACGATAGGAGCGAGATCGATTCGGAGGATCCGAGGCGTAGGCATCAGTGTCCCCAATGCAACCGAGGCGAGTCGCTCTTCGTTCTAGTCTTGCGTCGTATGCTTATTCGTTCTCATCTACAGCCTTTGCTCGTGCATATAACCTAAAGACCCATCTGGACACGCATAATCCAGAACGCCAGAAGTCGTTCATCTGCCCACATCGCAGCTGTGGACGAGCATTCTCGCGCAAACATGACCTCCAGAGGCATCGTGCAGCAATCCACCATGACACTGCTTCGTCAGCGTCATCGGTGTCGTCTATATCACCTAGCTCCCGCCCTTATCCTCAAAAGAATGGCATTAGCATCGTCAGTTCAGGACGGGAAAGGTGTCAGTCATGCGGCAAGAGCTGGTCGGGTCGAGAGAGGCGTTGCAGCTGCAATAACGATTTACGCGTCAAGTAGTTCACCATACTCAGCCTGCGTTGGGGTCTCGTTTGTCAGTCGCGAATTTCATGCTTATTGTCGTTGTGTCTGACTTCGATTTTCAGGTACGGATTCTATCCCACAGCCGCCCGTCCGGCCGCCTTGCTTCGAAAGTGCGCGATCGGCATGTCGTGCTACCCCTGAAGCGGGGTGAAAGCTTGGCTTCACTTTTCACCATGGCAATGTGACCCACGCGCGTCCATATGGTGATCTATGCTAGGCGTTGTCGGACGTGCTCGAGCTCGTAATGTACAGTAGTGTCGTTCCTGTTCGTCTTTCGTTTTGTGTCAGTGCCTTGACCTGTGTTGGTTGTTCTCTATTTTCTGCCCGGTGTCTCCTTCCGAATCTAATCAATTTTGTATTGTAACATAGCGGTGAATAGAAATTATTCTCAGTAAGTTTACAGTCTGATCAATCTGTCTAAATGTTCGATCCGGATCCGAAGGTGTGCAGCGAGTAATCGAAGTTGTGCTGCAGCCTGTGCTCTGCGCGCAGTAGCGCTGCACTTGTGCGAAGGCAGTATTAATAGAAAAGCGCTGCGAGCAGTGCGGCGCTCTGTTTGGGCAATGTTCTACGGCGAGTACACCATGCGCAGACACGCAGATCCTTGGCCCTCTCTCTCCTTCATCTCCTTCACCCCTCAAAAAAATGGATGATTGTCCTATCTTACCCAAATGCACGAACAGCGACGACGAGTCTCTGCACCCCGACCAATTCGACAAAGACATCGATGGACTGGAATTGGACACGCTAGACGTCACTGCGTTTCATTTCATTGTAAGCAGAATCATCGCGTTACCCAGTTCGTGCATTGACGAGCAGCATAAGGACATTACTCGTGCTACGAAAGCGCGTTCCGGTGCTGTCTATGTGCCAGCATGTGCGGGTAGCAGCTACGTCGCCGGTCCGGCAACGACGCTCACTGGTTCACTGAAGACCAGTGAACATCGTCGCCAGATGGCCAGGTCCCCTTCTACCGTCATAGGAGCTGAGACACTTACTGAAGAGAACGTCAGTGGCCCCAATCGTACGTGCTCAAATTCCTTCTCAGGATGGCCAAGCACTCAGTTGTCTAGCGCCCTTTTAAAAGCCTCTCGCAGCGACGTGGGAGCCGCTGCGTTGAGGAGACTGTGCAGGGCTGTAGGATGCCCTCGCGCGGAAGGCGGCGGCTCGACAGCCGTCACCCCGCGCGGAAGAACATAAGCAACGGCCGCAGGGCAGATGCGTCAGGGACTCCCAACCTACGCTGTTCAGTGGTGTAGGCTGGGAGCCCTTGACACATCTGCCTTTTCTTCGAAGTAGTTCTTAGATCAGCGGCCCGCGCGGTTACAACAGTCGATGTGAGTTCTCATGCTGACCGCTCTCTATATGCACTGACGCTTTTTTTCTCTATAGTCGGAAACATGCACGTCCGGCCATCCACTCTTAGAGGGAACCACTTGACCATCACGGTGTCCAAGTGGTATTCTTCGGGAGGCGGTTGTATGCAGCTCGCGCTGTGCCTCATGTAGCGACCTACCCGACTTCATCTACTCCCCAGGCCCCTCCCCATTTCCTGTCATGGTTGACTTTCAGACTGATTCGCTCGATGATCTGTTCTGCCTGACTCGGATCTCCTGCGATGACCTCTCAATCATGTTTGAGCTTGATATATCTTTTAACATCTCAACCTTCCCATTCTTTGACCAATCTGATGATTGTTTTCTTGGAAATTATCTTGTTATTAACTCGAAGATTGATTGTTCACGTAGAATGCTGTAGTGTTTTACCTTCGTTTTGAAATTACGTTTTGTTCCGAATACCATAGCAATAAATGCAGTTCTCACCATGTCGTCGTGCCGTATGCATCGCTACAACGCTCGCTCATGACAACACCGTGCGCAGCTCACTGGTGAGGCCTGTGAGGGTCTCTGCTCGAATGCGAGACTCTATCGCGATTATCCCGACAGCAGAAGACTCATCACAGCCCCCCGATCTCAGCTATCGTAGGATGGATTGCCGGTTGGTGGCTGTCCACTCACCGACACAATCGGAGGGTCATCATGGACTGCGAGAACCGCAGGCGGGCCTCGCAGATCTCTACGCGATGACAGACTGCACTCACAACAGCGCACAGCAACCGCCCTTGGACGTGGTGGTGCAGAGCTTCGCAGCTGCGGACCCCCATAGGAAATTCCCTGAACAGCCTGCTACGGGCAAGAGCACTATCCTGCGAGCCCCTATTCTCCGTGCCAGCTGGCTTATATACTTGCGCACAGATGGGCGTTCTGTGATCCGCGCATTCGCTGTCGTCAGAGAAGGAGGAAGAAACACCGCTCCGAGTCGGCTGTGCTTTGGTGCTGGGTTCCGGCTGGCAGACGCTGCCAATAGGCAGTTTTATGTAACTGCAGTGATCTGAGCATGCTGTCGAGATCAGCTGGCGATTCTCTGCAAGTAGTACGGCAGCGATCGTGTGCAACTGTTCCTCTGCTGCGCTGGGATATCCCAGGTGCAAGGGTTCATAGCAATCAACGTTTAATACCTCAATCGAGATGCGGGGCAGATTAGAGGGGACTGCGTAGAAGCTCGAGGAAGGTGGTCGGCGGTCGCACATTTCAACACTGCATATTTCAACACTCCTTCGGATCGTAGGATCGAAGCGGGGCCGAATCAGGATACTGTCAGGATACATTTGATAATCGGCGACTGTTGCTTACTCCTTGCTTTCGGCGAAGTGCCCGCTGTAAACAACCAAAGGAGAGCTCAACAGTGGAAGGATGGTGTGGAAATGGTTCATATAGTTGACTCGTCGTGCTGGCTAACTGCGTCGGCGAAAATGTGTGGAAGTAAATGGGAGTAGAATCTAGATGATCCATAGGTTGCAAGGACTCAAACGTCACGAAGGTTGAGCTTCGGGTTCGCTCTGCGGGGAACCATTGACAATTCTGTGAGGTCCAGTATGCACATATCCTTGCGCTGCGAGTAGTAGGAGGATCCGGGAGATACTTAAAAGCGGGGTTTTTTTTTTCGAACGAGCAAGAGACCAGGCGTTATGCGTTACGTCAGAGATAATTTGGATCTGTTACGTTAGATCTGGGAGGTCGCTGAGCAGCGTGAGACGGCGGGATCGAGACGATCATCATTCGACCCACTCATCCATGACGATGTTATTGACGTGGGTCCTCGACTCTTTCGATCCGACACTCCAACCCACCGACATATATATAAATTTCTCGATGGCAAACCCCGCCCCGGGCCATCTCTCTCAGCATGTCTTCTCGCACCGCTAAAATTGATGACCTTCAGCGAAATATTGTTCAGCCCACAGACGCCAGTAGGAATTATCTGACTACAGACCATGGCGTCAAAGTGTCCGACACCGATAACTGGTATGCTACCTCGATCTCAAGGCCTTCTATTCCCATTCTGACCTAGCTCTTACCTAGGCTGAAGATTTCAGACGGAACCCACATCGGACCTCACCTTCTTGAAGATCAAATTGGTCGTGAAAAAATATCTCATTTCGACCACGAGCGTATTCCCGAACGCGTCGTGCACGCTCGTGGCGCCGGTGCTTTTGGCTATTTCAAGCTTTTAAATGATCATGCGGCCAAGTACACTTCTGCGCCTGTGCTCACCGACACTTCATGCACGACGCCCGTGTTTGTGCGCTTTAGCACTGTCCAAGGCTCTCGTGGGAGTGCTGTAGGTTACTCACACACGCTGCTGTCACCGCCACTTACGTTTAAACAGGATACAGTCCGAGACGTCCGTGGATTCGCGATCAAGTTCTACACGCAGGAAGGAAACTGGGATATTGTCGGCAACAACATGCCCGTCTTCTTCATTCAGGAAGCAATTAAATTCCCAGATTTCGTTCATGCAGTCAAACCTGAACCTAATAACGAAGTTCCGACTGGGCAGAGCGCGCACAACAACTTTTGGGACTTTGTTGGACTACAGCCAGAAGGTGAGCAAATTTTGCGTGCAAATTTTTATTTTCGCGTTTTGACGACTAGTATCAGCGGCTCACATGGTTATGTGGGTCATGTCAGACCGCGGCACTCCACGCTCGTTCAGGATGATGCAGGGTTTTGGAGTCAATACGTACACGCTCTTCAAAGAATCAGGCGAGCAATACTTCGTGAAGTTCCACTTTATTCCGGAGCTCGGTGTCCACAGTCTCATGTGGGACGAGGCCCTCAAAGTTTGCGGTCAAGACCCAGGTAAGTCCCCTATTTTTATCTGTTTCGACAATTCTGAGTGTTTATATTTCAGACTTCCATCGCAAAGACCTCTTCGATGCCATCGACAGTGGCTGCCCGGCGAAGTGGAAATTCTGCATTCAAGTGATACCTCAATCCAGGGAGCATGACTTCGAGTTCGATATTTTGGACGCCACGAAAATTTGGCCAGAAGAGCTTGTTCCCCTTGAAGAGATTGGAGAGTTAGTTTTGGATCGTAACGTCGATGAGTATTTCCCGCAGGTTGAGCAGGCAGCGTTCTGCACCTCGCACGTCGTGCCCGGTATAGGTTTCAGCGACGATCCTCTCCTACAGGGCCGGAACTTCTCGTATCTCGATACGCAGATCACGCGGTTGGGTACCAATTGGCAGGAGGTGTGCGATATAAAGACATCCATTGTCCAGTTGGCCCATAATGTTTCACTAGCTCCCTGTAAATCGCCCTATCTGCCCTGTTCTCAATCATCAGCGCGACGGTCGATTGCGGCACCGAATAACGTCTGGTAGCATCAACTACTGGCCCAATCGCAAGGACCTTCTGCCGCCTGTTCCTCCAAAGGATGGTGGTTATCATACGTATGCTTTGGAGATAATATGTCGTTCGCTTTCTAATGCCCCTCGCCGCAGATTTCCTGCAAAGGCGGAAGGTATGAAACAACGCATCCGCGGCGCAAAATTCCAAGAGCACTTTGACCAAGCACAGCTGTTCTTCAATTCTCTCTCGGCTCACGAGCAACAGCACCTCATCAATGCCATCTCCTTCGAACTCGACCATTGCGACGATCCTGTTGTGTATGAGGGATATATCAAGGTTCTGAATTCCATCAATTTCGGACTTGCCAAGAAGGTTGCTATGAACGTTGGTGGTGTCATCCCTGACAAGCCAGCGAAGCAAGGCCATGGAAAGAAGAGCAAGGCGCTCTCACAGGGCTACTACATGCCAAAGGAACCTACCATCGCAACTCGTCGTATCGCGGTTTTGGTTGCTGATAACTTCAATCTCGATGAAGTGCGGGCCGTTCGCACGGTTCTCGAGAGTCTCAAGGCTTTGACGCTTGTCATCGGCCCTCGTCGTGGAGAAATCTATCCGGAGGGCGCCAAACACGAACCAGGCAAAGGATTGGCCGCCGACCACCATTATGAAGGCATGCGGTCGACCTTGTTCGATGCTGTGTATATCCCGTCTGGCAATCATGCATCGCAATTGGCAGGGAATGGGCGAGCAATACACTGGATTCGCGAGGCGTTCGGGCACTGCAAAGCCATCGGAGCTGTTGGTGAAGGTGAGTCTAACTTATTTCGCCTCACAATATCGCAGCACATTGATTTTGGTGTCACTCATAGCTGTCCATTTCCTCCGCCACTCCGTTCAGCTACCCGGCATCGATTTCGTGGACGACGACAGTGCGGTAGTCAAATGCTCCTACGGAGTCGTTACCACAGGTCATTACCATGCCAAGCCAGCGGACACGCTCCAAATCGGTCCGGACAAGGCGGAGTTTGTGGCCAGCTTCGCGTTTGCTGTCAGCCAGCACCGGTGCTTTGAACGGGAAATGGATGGGCTGACCGCGAAAGTCGCTTTTTGACCGGAAAGTCAGATCCTATCGTTGAAAGAGGTCAGGTTCATGCAATGTCTGAGGTGTACGATAGGAGTCTATGCTGTTGTATCATCATGTCAATAAATTATAATCCGGGTGTTGTATATGCAGGGCCAATGTACTGATCAGGTCCAAAGCGGAGCTTATGCTGCGTATTACCAAAGACACCGAAGATGAAGGATAAAATACAAAATAGATACACAGCAAGTGCAATCAGGTACAAAAGTTGTTTGGACAGCCATTCAGGCTGCAGGCTTAGTCTACTGTAAAATCACTTCCTATACGCCACTCCCCATGACCAACACTACCAAGACGTATGCGTTGGCAACAACGATCACGAGCCAAATGGCGTAGCCTAAACCCTTCAGCGGCAATCCATTGCTATAGTCAACTGACTGTCTGATTTCAGATATAGCAATATTTTCCTGCTTGTCGTCCACATGCTTCTCTTGACTGATCTCGACTTGCTCTTCTATAGCATGCACATCAATGTCGATCGTCCTCACCTCGACGTCGACCTCAGGGTCGACATCGGTGTCCCCCTCGCGCACTGTAGAGGGGGAGATTGACGTCGGCGAAGGCGTCGGCTTATTGACGGTCATGACAGCCGACGAAGACGTGAGCCACACAAGCGGAAGCACGACGAAGGGGAGCACGATCGAGAGGGTGACCTGCGAGGCGATGAGGAGGGTGTCGATGCCTTCGCGACCCACGGCGATTGCGACGACCATCGAGGGTATGAGGCCGATGAGTCGGGTTATGAGTCGTCGAAGGAAAGGCTGCGGTGACACGATGGATGGCTTAGCCTACGCAAAACAGCGGAGACAATAGTGCTGTTCGTGACTGACGGAGATTCTCCATTCTATGAATCCTTCCGAGACGATCTGGCCAGCGAGGGTGGCCGTGATGGAAGCAGTCTGTCCTGCACATAGGAGAGCAAGGGCGAACATAGAGGCAGCAGCTTGATAATTTATATCAAGTTGTGTATATGTTTTGCAGGAAAGAAGAGTGAAACCCACCCTTGCCAATATGATCTCTTATAAGGTCGTGGGCATCAAATAAGCCAGCGGGCGCGTCGTCGGGATCTCCGTCCTGGAAGAAGACAGTAGCGGCAATAACGAGAATTCTAAGCGAACAATATGATGTCAGATTTTACCGACTGCATACAGGAGAGACGCTTACGCAGAATTAATGGGCACCGCAACACCCAACAAGCTCATGACCATGTCGACGATGCCGTGTCCCAGATGAGCTTGGATGAACTCCAGACTATTGTTATCCGGACGACTAAATTTGTTGCGATGCTGCCGATCGGAGGAGATCCTTTCCGCGCGCGAGACAAAAAAGAGAGAAGAGAACGTTGATTTTAGCTTGCGACTGAGACGCGTCAGGCTCGACGCGGGACCAGTTGCGACGCTTGCGCTCACGGGCACAGGTATGGGAGGGAGCGCGGTCGACACCCGGTCTTGGGTAGCGAGGAAGGAACCTAAGAATATCGCATGCGGCATCACCGTTGCGCCCAAGATTCCCACCGCTTTTCCGACGCATCAGCAGACGAATCTTGATGGGTGGAACCGGCTGCTGTTACCTGTGTATATAGCATTAGGCTTGCTTTCGAACAGCTTCTTGGACGGCACGAAGCCCAGGAATACATGTGGCCAATCAGCGCCGATTTTGGCGAGCAAAATCAGGAAGCACACGAAAACTGCAGCAACCTAGACAAACTGTCAGTTGACTTATTTGGGGGAGATAGGAAACAGAGATACTCGACGAGGATGATGACCGAGAATTCAAACATCCTGACGGGGCGCCCATGTCCACGAGTGGGGTCGCCAATGATTAAAAATACAAGGACGTCTGTAGCCGTGAGCAGGACCGCTGACCACAACGGTAGTTTGGGAAACAGGAGGACGAGGCCGATAGCTGATCCGAGGAGCTCCGCGAGGTCTGTGCTTATGATAGCTATCTCACACAGGACATAGAGTGGGTATAATACGCCATAGCGGATCAGAAGGCGATGCTTGGGGCGGTTGTAGAGCAGTAGCCGGCAGTGAGAGGCTAAGTCTACGTCAAAATGATGTTGAGTGAGATAGTCTGATGGGAAGGTCTCATGACTACGGTATTACCTGCTCCAGTAACACAGCCCAATTTTGCGGCCATGGTCTGCACATGGTGTGGGGCGAATGAGTGCATGATCAAGAGGATCAAATCAAGTTTACCTGGAGTACAACAGCCCCCAGGCCTGCCATTAGAATGACAAAGAGCATAGGTCTGTATCCGAAGCTGGACCCAGCCTGCATATCGACACTCCAATTTCCTCTGATGTCGCGAAGAAAGCGTCAGCAGAGAGTCAGAGTGTGCAGCGAGACACGGGACTTACGGGTCAAAGTAGGCGACTGCACAAACGATGCCTACGCCAGCATGTTTCTTCACATGGTGGAATGCAGTCTGATATGTGGTCACCAGGCGGTGAGGTCTTCTTAAGTGCCTCTCGACCTCGCGGGAGGAGGTCGGCGGGTGATCATGCGTTTGGAGGGCGAGAGGCGGGGGCATACGGGCATGGAGGTGGGGACATGGGGAAGTAGAAAGGCGGAGACATAAGACGTGGAGGAGGAGCCCAGTGTAACGGGACGCTTGGTTGGTAAGGGCCGAGGTAGCTGCTCATCCTAACCGAACAATATATTCATTCGGTCGGCGTTCAGAGGTTCTCACTGGCGTGGGACAAGATGCAGTGTGAGTCCGAGTGCCCGGTGTGGCAACCTCGACGCGTCTCACTCCTCCCTCCCCCTCCCTCCTGCCACAACATGGACCTCAACGATTTGCACCCGCCAGACGACTACTCTCACCGCTTCTTTATATGGCACGAGTGGATTCAGGTATGCTCGTCGCATCGCCTCGAAATATCTCATCTCAACAACACCCACCATAGGCAAATGGACCGCTCACGTCCGACAATGTTTTTGAATACTTTGCGGCCTCCATGTTTTATGACAAGCAGAGCAACAATCAAGTTCTAAGAATGCAGACCATGCACACCGGCATGCCCATCGTCAACGAAGCAGAGGAGCTCAAGTAAGTTTCAAGCTTGGCCAATGACGTCCATCGCTGTTCATATCCAGCGTGTATCGTACCGTTCCGGCGGGTCTAAAGGCGCTTCACTGGCATCGAATTTGCCCTTGTCCATGCGCAGCCCCCTTCTTTATTTATCATTCACAAAAGGGAGCGGACTTCTCCCGAAGAGAGTGAGTCAAATCCCTTCTCACCAACAACAGCCTTTGATATCGCGGTATTAGCACGGCCGTTGGCAGCATATTTTATCATGAATAATCGCATATATCAATCTCCAGACATGTATTCAGTTCTGCAGAATCGGCTAGTAAGCACCGGCATTCTCTTCCGAATCGTTGGGACTGATGTAGATGCTCAGCTCACATCACTCTACTCGTTACAATCCTCTCTGGATATCCTGCGTAAACACAGACCAGACTACACCCCGAGAACAGGATTCGTCTGGCCGATCATGGAACCTCCCACGTCTGAGGATGGCAACAAGAAGAGTGCAACCGATGATGCCTCTGCTTCAGCAGAACCAGACCTGGCGCCTGGGCTAACGGCATCTCTCGAGAAGGAGAAAGAAATGTTATCATCTGGAACCTCGAAGAAGCTGCAGAACAATTTGCTGCTGCTCAATGCGATGCGAACAACTGCCGCACACACTCGCCAAACGTTCGCCTTGCAGACGCAACAGGTCGCTGCACAGAACCCTGCTCCAGAAATAGTACCTGTAGCCACGGCTGCCCGCCAGTCGATGACTCCGGCACCCCCTGGCATTCGTGCAGCCACCCCTCTCGCGGCTGCCACTACTTCGGGATCGCACGAGGCCGTTCCTGCGAAAGTTCCGCCAGGGGCAGGCAAAAAGAAGAAAAAACGTAAGTGGTGGTCCAGAATAGTTATCCTCGCACTGGTTGAATCCCTTGAGCAGGAATGTCGGTTCCTGCACTGCCAGCGTCGTGATCTTCAACCGGACATATCTATATGCCCTAAACTTGTATCTTGAGGTTGAAGATCGCAGGCGACTGCCGATACTGTCATCCTTGCAGCGTGACCTCAAGGATCGGATCCCGTATGAATGGCAAGCTATTATCAGACCTCCACAGCTTACAGAACAGTTAAGATCACTCAATCTTTTAACCAACCATGCTTAGGGATCATACTAACATCCACGGGCGGCGACAATGTAACACCATCTTCTTTTTTACGAACCAGCAGATCAATTACGACATGAACCTCCAAACGCGTCTATCGTACAATTAAGTTATATCATCGATAGTAAACCAGACAATATGAAGCATGGATGATAAAGTAGAGTCTCATCCCGCTCCAACTCCAGTCAGTTTGCCGGTAAGCCACCCGAGAGGTATCTGTAAACCTGCGCTCCGAGGACCAACACCTCCCACACCCAATGCCAAGGGGTTCGCAGAGGCAAATGACTGTTTGCGGGCTTGTGCAGCCTGCCTAACTATAAAAACGCGATTGGTCAGCGATAGTACCGTAATGCTGGCAAGATATGGAATGTGCAAGGGCGCCGCGCTCGCTATCAGTTGGGCGCAGGAAAGTTCCGGAGGAGAGGAGCACAAGCCGAATAGATGCGCGTACACATGTGCACGCGCACGAGGATGCGTACTGTTTCTCATCGCATGACGGGGATTTACCTGAGCCATCTATTTCCTCGAGATTTGTTTCGAGTACCAGGCCGCCCTGGATGATCTCTGCGAGTATGTGATGAACCTGCATAATCGTGAATGGGAGAGCGGTACAAACAGACCATCGCTTGAACCATACCTCATCAAAGTGGAAAACCAAATCGAGCTCGCAGACATTCTCGAATGCCCTGTCTAAGGACTCTACGAATACCTGAATACACATGACGCCGTCAGCGAAGCAAGACCATATATTGGAACGAAGTGAACACACCTGGATCAAATCGAGTATCCCAAGCTCACTTTCTGCCTCGTCGACCACGAGTACAAAATGTAAGGTCGCATAACTACGATAGACTACCCGCAACCTTTCACCCTCAGGCTCCTGCTGCCCAAGGAAGTCTTCGAGCTCAGGCGCGTCCAGAAAATTGCAGAGACTCGGCGAGCGTCCGCTAATTAGCTGGTATATCTTTTGCACTAGAGTTTGAGATGACCGATGAATTGGCGAGTAGAACTTTGTCAGGCGGGGGACACCGCTGGTGTTAACTGAGATCGGCATCAGTGAAGACCGAGGAGACGCAACGAAAAATGACCACACAAATGATGACGGCATGGATCATTGCGCTCGATTCGTTGGAAGAGGCCTTACAAAAGCCTGCAAAATTCCGGGGAGATCAGTGTTAGTAGAACGTCATGCATTAGAGAAGGAAGATATGGCGTCAAGTACTGCGCAAGGCATACGTTTGGAAAGGTCGAGAGCTGAAGGTTTGAAGAAATATTATCATAAATGGAAGCCTGGCCTTTTGATGTGGAGTTCAATGAAGGAAAGCTTGAGAATACTACTGGCTCGGTTGCTGCAGCAGACCGTCTGACAAGGTCTGACATCGGGTATTTCAGTTGGCACCGTCACTGCACCGTCATGTCGTGACTGGATGTCACGACTCCTCATTAGGAGCTTGCATTATATTTGCGACCGAGCGATTAGACACGATCAGAACTGATTGGGGTTTCAGTGCTTTCAGCTCGAACTGAGTTATCACTTTTTTCAGGTTCAATCAAGTATCCTGTTTTTTTCCTAGTATGAGGATTCCATCTACACCAGACAATGGCATGGTCCATGAGTGGTGTCAGGTTCGCCTGGAGGGCCGTGATATTTAGTATTCTATTGTCTCAAATTCTCTGATGAACGGAAGGGCTGCATTTATGTTGTTTCATGCAATTTGCTCTCGCTCCGAACGCCTCGAACGTCTCGCCGAGACATATATTTGAATCACACAGCTTGAACATTAGTGACTTGGCGTTAATCGGAGAATATGTGATGCGAATCGGTCTGAGCAGTCGATTAAGGCCAGACTCACAAGAACCAAATATCAAGCACCACGATGCTACGATTCGTCTCTTGGAAGACTCCATCCTGGCTGCAGCCTCCCCGCCAAACTACTGACTGGTCCCGAAAGCCCTCCTTGACTCTTGAAGCTCTCCAAGAAATTCTTGATCAAATTATAGTCCATCCCGCCCTCCGCATCCAAGTCGATATCCTTGTCTTCCTCGCCTTGTTCCAGGGCAGCTTGCAACTCAGCGTCCATGACCGTCTCTATGTCAGCATCATCATCGGCCGTGGTCGCATTTGCCTTTCCTTTGCCCTTATCTGCGCTTGGAACGGAGTTGGGCACTCCCTGTGATTTTTGAGATCGTGACCGTGCAAGCTCGGCATCCATTGCCTGCATGACCGCCTCAAAAGAGTCAAGGTTGGGGTTGGCATTCGGCCTTGGGCCAGGTTGGGGTTCTCTCAACCTCTGCTCAGATGTGTTGGCTTCAGTAGCAGACGAATTCGGGGCTTTCCCAGCCGAATGGCTCTCCGTCTTGATATGAGATGGTACAAATGCTATAAGACTCATCAGATGGCGATTGTTGGGAGTGATGAAGAGTGTCTTACCCCCTCGATTCTTTCTTTCACTGATTATTTCTGTCCACTGCTCGTCCGATATTCCAAGGGCTTGCCTTGAAAATTCCAAGAACTCATCCTCTTCTTCCTCCATGTCCACTTCGATTTCGCCAACGACTTGGGGCTGATCTTCCTCTTCTTCTTCATCGATCTCGTCTTCTTCGTCCGTCTCGTCATCGGAGTCTACACCCTCATACCTGTCCCGCATCAAGATTGGTGCACGGACAGGCTTCTGCTGCACTTGACCATCATCCTCGGCTCCACCAATGGTGTCTGTGGAAACAGTGGTGGGCGCAACTCTTTGAGAGTTGTTGCGAAACGAGATCGGCATTTTGCCATATTCTGAGGGATCGATACCTGGAACCAGTTTGTCCATTGCTTCGCGGCGGGCTAGTTTGGCAGCACCATCGTCCTGGTCGTCGTCATCGTCCGGATCGTCTGAATCGTCGTCCGAGAACTTCTCGTCGCTGAACTCATCCATCTCGTCCCCCGATGATTGTTCACTGCCAAGAAAGTATTAGTTTTGGCTATCAAGCGCAAATTAACGATTGACACACTCTTCAAACTCTGCACCCTCGATACCACCTTTCCCTTCAAGGAAAGTTTCGACCTTTTTAGCAAGGTCGTGCAATTTCGACGCCTGCTCTATCTCCGCTTTGCGCTCTTTTGCTAGTTCGCCTTCAGAGAGATCAACATCCATAGCGTCCGGATTGATTGGAACATCTGTCTTTGGAGCGCCCATCTTCTTCTCTAGCATGTCATCGAACGATTGTGAGTCGATGTTGAGCCATTCATCTGGGTCTTCAGTGTCCCGTGAAGGCTGCACGGCTTCTGTACCAGCTTGGAGTAAAGCCGTCGTCACAAGCGACGCGAATGACGCGCGCGAAGTGTCGCTAGTAGAAAAGGTCAATTTGATGATCCACAAAGGTCTATCATTAACTCACTCCTGACGCCGAGTTTGTAGGAAGATCTGAGCAGCTTTGTCTTCAAGCGAAGTCCACAGCTGAGAGCCTTCTAGCTCGCCTTGAAAATATCCAGCGAACACTAAACTTTGGATATATTTGGCGTAGTCGGGGTGGCGTCGTAAGGCGTCCTTCTGCGCATCCCTCTAGAGTTTCTCAAAAAGATAACTATGTGTGCAATATATATACGATAAAAACATTTACCACAGAATGGATACCCTCAATGGTTGTTTGTGACGCATCAGATCGATTTTTACTCTCCTGGAAAAGCATTTCGAACCCGCAAGCCTTGATACAAAGAAATTTTACTCAGTCACTTGAAAGAAAGATCGATAGCATACTGGGACTCACAATTTTCATGCCCACATCCCTCCATCGCCACTCGTTACTTCCCTCGTTTTCATGCCACTGACCAAATATCTTCGGAGGGTAGAATTTTTGCCCGACTAGCTGAGCGTACGCTGTTCGTGTCATTTTTACTGTACGAAGTACAGAAGGTTGAGGCGGGAACCGAGACATCTTGCGAGCTGCCTGTGCATTGAGGTGAGATGAATTTAACAGGAGGCTTCAGACGCGCCTACCCGCAGCTGAAGGGCATCACGAGTGTAGAAAGTTTCCACAGCCTTTTGAACAAGCGAGGGGTCCGACGACAGTGCTCTAGCTACATCTAGAGGTAGATCAGCCTTTGTCACATGGATGTGCTGTTTGAGAGCCGTCGGGTATCTAGTTCGGTAGACATCAATACCAAGGTTGCTATTCGCACAAACTTCTCGAATCTTACCCACTAAGTCTTTCCCAAATAGCTCGCTCTACCTCTGCTGGGGCTGCTGTGTAGGTAGATGAATCTCGCACCAAGCGTAGTCCGTCCTGTATACTTAGAAAACCTTCAGCGTCAAGACTGATGGCGTCCTCTCCATCACTTTCTTTTGAGCCTGGAAGTCGTCGATGTGTCTTTTTGTTAGAAGGCGGAGATATGTGTGAGAGGTCTATGAGGTGAATGTGGGATTTATAGATCCAGACCTGTAACGAAAAAGAAGGCGTGCCAAATGACTTACTGGCCACAACAAGTAAGGTCCTAGAAAGCGTACCCGATTTTCAGAGTTGGAGGGTGAGACCCATGATGGAAGATAGTCAGCAGCTTCGATGAGTAGAAACTCTCCATCAGAATCGCGGACGCTGTCGAATACGTAAGAAAAACACAGAAAGAAAAACAAATCGACAAAACCTTATGACAAGATCCCATTTTGCGCTCATTTCGCGCAGTAGATATACTGTGCACCATTCATCGTCTACAGAGTCTCCCACTCTCATATGACCCTCCAGCATCCATTCCTTGCTTTCGAGATTTTGCACAACCTTGAGCTCAAATGGATCTCGATGCCAGACGAAGCCTTGAAGGACATAATCGACAAACGACTGTATAGCCACAGCGATGGCTGTGACCGATGCTCGGTCTGATGATCCTTGAGGAGGATATATTGTATATTGTAGAGTGTCTTCAGATATAGCCGGCGGTTTATTGAGTATATTGTTCATGTTGTCCGTTTCGAAGAGACTGGAATCGTCAAATGGACGTTGCGTCATTGACAGGGCACAAATAACAGTAAGCAAACACATTGGTGTTCAGCTTCCATTTCAGGCGATAGCAGTGATCATGACTTCGACATCTTTCAAAGACCGGAATCTACTAGCGGTCATTGGTGATGAAGTGGGTTGTCTCTCGATTCTTCAGGATATCACGCTTATCCAAATGTTACTGTAGGACACAGTTACCGGTCTCCTACTTGCTGGTATCGGGCATATAACCCAACAACAGAAGAAGAACTTCCTTGTCGTAGACTCCAGTTCGTGTTTATGTCCAGCGACCAATGGAGGTTAATCTCACAGTGGCATTGTGGACACGCAGAAACTCAGGTATCTGCTATCGAGGCCGCTTTCCAGGAATACACCGAACGCAAGGACATCGCCATCCTTTTGATAAACCAACATGTCTGTGCTACCTTGAACTTAGTGGTATACAACTTACTTGATGCGGTACGACAGGTAGCAGAGAAAATCCGTCCAACAGTTGACCGATATCAACAAGCATTCCCCTCATTACTCGAGATACCCTCGAAGGACCATCCTTATGGTGAGCTTGACCTCGCTGATATCATGCTATAGCACTAATACCTTCGGGTCAGATCCGGCAAAGGACTCTGTGCTGAAGCGAGTACATAAATTATTCGGCGAATAATGTCACAATATCTATCGTTGAAGAGTCGAGTGCTGTTAATGCGTGATTGAGCCCGAGGTTCAATGACTGGTACAAGCGAGGTCCCTGACTGTAGTCTGTAGGACACTGTAGGTTCTTCGACGTTCAAATATTGGCTATGGGTCCTGTCATCCCCGACCACCCTGCTATGGCCGTTCTTGGAAACTGATTTGAGCCCGAGACTATGTGAGAACCGGAGACCACTTCAGAGCTACGGTATGCCTGTGTTCGGCTTTCCGACAAGGATCGAGTCTATATGATAGATCAAAGCTGCATCCAACCCTTTCTCTATACACTCGGGTATTTTTCTTTTGTTACGTACTGCATAATCACTTAGGTCAAGTTCATAGGAGTATCTGCTGACGCCAACGGTTGCAGAAATTCAGCAAACGTCCACCGTGTTTTACCTTCATAGAGTGCCAGACCCGATTGCAGCGCCCGACCATGTAAGAATAAGGCATTCTAGGAGAGTGCATTATGTATCCCACTTCATGATGGGCTCGTTCTCTCGCACGCCCACTGAACGCTCTACGAACACTCGCACAGGGTTCCGGCTGCTGGAATCTGGATAAATGATTCAACACGAGAGCTCCTATGTTTGAAGCAGGGTGACGTACTTGGAATGTCGATTAAGATGTAGCGGAAGACGAAGTAGCCCAAATCATCCTGTGCAATGCAGAGTGTTTAATAAGACTCCTTCAACGACATGATACATTTAGACAACATACCCTTATCAGTTCCGCATGCACCTCACCCTCTTGCCATACCTGCCTCACGGAATCCACACGAGCCTCTTCTACACGAGTTCGACTCGCCCCTTTTAACGAACCGAACAACCCTGTTATGTTCCCCCACATACTCTTATCCTCCTCTTTTGATGACTCCCTTCCTCTGCTTTCGGGCCCCATCTCTACCGTCATAGACTTCGGAGCCACTGGATCGCCCGTCAAATATCTGAATAACTCCTTCGCAGATTCTGCTACGTGAGCTGCATGCTCTTTTGACATAACTATGGCACCGTCCCATGTAAGATCGCCCAGTGCATCAGCGATATCTTTCGTCCACAGCAAGGCCATGTTGATATACGACTCTGATGAATCAGGTGTTGCGCCTGGGGAGCGCGCCTGGACATAGAAATTCAGGAGCATATGCTCTTTGCCGGATTGATCCACCGCGATTTGTGAGGAGACATGACGATTGCGGTGTCGTGGGCGAAGAACGGATGGCGGGTTATTGTGGAAGATCAACGGGCCTTGTAGGTATTTCGCGACCTATCAACATCTTGAGTTCTGAGATGGAAAATAACGCAGTTGTTCCGTGAAGGAAATTGAACATACCTGCGGCGACGCTTTGATACGCTCACACGCATCGTTGTAAAGAACTGTTGGGGAATTCTTCGAGAATAGCTCTGAGGTCAACGCGTAGACCAGAACACCTGTCAATCCTGCTCCAAAAAGTATGACGGTGAAGTTTGATGTCCGTGCAGTCGTTCGAAGCACTAGGATACATCACATACGCCGCCTGTCGCCTCAGCCCACGAGCTCATAAAAGAATGCTGTGTAGTCACGCACCCTTGCCTCCAGCACTCAATTCAGACCACTTCTTCACGTTCCCATCTGTCTTGGATTGCAATGTCCCAAGGCTAAATGGGCCGACAGTGTCTCTCCGAGATGTTCCCTGCTTTTGGTCGAGTGCCTGGGAGAGGAGTGACGAAGGGACATGATCGCGATGCGTAGCATATGCTCTCAATGCAGACGAAATCGCAAACCGAGAAGACGTCAGCTTTCTTGAGGAGTGGGGAGATGGTAGACATGTGTGAGCCTCAAACCCAAGCTGTCGTAGACAATGAGCTTTCATTTCCACCTGTCTTGTTCAAGACCAGTTCACTTGGATTTCAGGGCGAAGCGACGTCGGCAAATGCCGCCAGCGTCTAGACCGATTGAAGGAAAATTCAATGTCGCCACGAGCATACTTAAGTGTAGGTGCCAACACTAGTGCAAGAGGTGCCAGCTGTTCAGTATATTATGAAATTCCTGGCACTTTTACTTTTAGGCCCCAGCTTTGTCGACTAAAATTCAACAAGACTCATACACATAGCTAATCCGTCCCAAAATCCGCCAATTTCTGCACTACAGATTTCTTCAACTACGAAACATCGTTAGCCTGAGAAAGTAGGTATTTTAAGAAAGACTCACAGCAGGGCTGTTACCATCTCCTTCAAAGTAAGCGAGCATGACTTCTTGCGCAACCCAGTCATTTTGAATAGCGCCGAGGTCACGAACAATAAGTGTACGATGCCCTGCAGGGTCTGGAGGGGCTAGAAGGAGATCTAACGGCGTGTGCTTGAGAAGAGGGGCATTTGGAAAGATAGTCTTCAATTTGCCGATAGGTGATTGGACGCTCAATTGTTCCTCAGAGGACAGGGTGCCTCGTTGGTGTGCAAGTTGTTGGCGAGCATTGAGTGATCGGATGAATGCATCTCTTAAATGCGTGTACGACGTGTTGCGAGTGGGGACTGGTCATAGGCGTTACGGCAAGCGGAACCCGTGCAATATGGGAGGGTCGTTTCACTTACTGATACGAATAACACACGCTGTGTTATGGATAATGTGCTCTATTTTTTCTTGTGGAGTGGCGGATTTGGGTATCTTCGACCGGCATTTTAAGAGAAAGCCTTCAGGAGGATCAACAATCAGGACGTACATTCAAATTTGGGTTTGACAGGTCGGCGTAGAAGCCGACAGAGTAGACCTTGATCTTCAAGAAGGAGACTGTACGGACACCCACCCCTATCAGGGAGAATGTAGGCATGGGGACTTTCGAAGGTATCCTCAATGTGGTAGGAAAGGTAATAGATGTGTCTGGATCGACTTTATACGCAGGTCAAATCTAAGGAAGCACATAATTTTGGGCAGGTCCGGACGAACCAGTCGTGTGCTCAATTTCGGTAGCGTTCGCATCCAAATGAGTGATGGACTGTGAAGCAATTACAGCCGACAAAGCAAAGACAGAACCCCAGATCAACGGCCTGAATCGTGACATGGGGAAGGCCTTCGTATACGCTTGACGAGGGGATTGCGCCTCATGACAGAATAACGATGAGACAGGCGCCCTGGCAGCAAGCAGACGCAGTAAGGGATACATGATGACCAGTGACCGCTTGAATGGAGGGATGCCAACGAGCCTCAACCAAGAACCAAGCCGTTCAGTATGAGTTCAGTATGGCAGTGCAGAGACCTGGCACGCCCGAGGCACCGACACTGCAGCGCCCGGGGTTTTTCGTGTAAATGCTTCGGACAATTCCCTAAGTATGCTTTTTGTCAGAAGCTAATTATCAAAAGGGCAGAAAAGGACAGAAATATGTCCTTTTCATAAAACAATTCCATAGGATTCTTATGGAAAATTCCAAGCTGCGACGCGCAACCCTTGCCACGTGCCCACGACAGAGTTACGCGTCTCTTCCGACGTGTGAGAATTGGCACAGATTGACGCTTTCATATACGGAGTGCACCATTAGAGGACGCGTCATCGAAGGACTCGTCACCAAGAGTATATAAATCCGTGGTCTGCCTGTTTCTTTACTCTGTTCAGTACTTGATTTTGATCCGAACGCCCAACAATGGAAGCCTTTCTTGACTTGCATACTCTCCTAGGCTCCCAATCATCGTCGCTCAACGTGGACGACATCATGGAGGATGATGATATGTCCATCCCAGACTCCAGCGACGATCAGTTACTCATCGGAAGGCAGCATACCCAGCTGCAAAGATATCTGTCATCTGTTCCCTACCAATGCGAAAGCCCAGAGGAAATGGATGAGAAGCTTCAGGTTATCATAGGCAAGATTGGTGTTTGTGCCGAGACCAAGAATTGGCTTGTCCTTTCGTCTTGGAACGGAGCCTTACATTGGTGCGTTGAGACCCACAGCATCGAATTGGCTGAATTGACATTATTATCTTGTCAGTTGGCTGCTCATGCGCTATCCTATTTCAAAACCTCTGCGAGCCAGGTTATGCAGGCTCTACTACGAACTCTGTTTGTTGCCCGGGATCGAGCCTCGGGTTATACATAGCTGGGTTGATATGCTTGCTAGGCTTCTTCTAAATAAACCCAACAGCAAGCGCAAACTCGAGTCTGTGGATCTCCAGCTTCCGTGGAAGCCACTGTGGCGAGCTCTTCAAAAAGAGATCCCAATGAAAGGGAGACTGTACGACTCCTCGTAAGCTGTTTTCTGCATCCCGCAGATGTAAGAGCCTTACAGATATCTTGTAGGCGTAATCTAGTCAATATATTATTGTATCTAGCAGAAATGTGCAGGCGGTACTTCCCTGCCGAAGAAATCCCGGAAATGCTTTCTACGTTCGTCCCCCTTGTAACATCTGAGGTTTGTCATAATCGCGCAAGTGATGTGTACTGTCGTTTAACCAATGATTATCCAGTCGTACCTGGCTATGATCCCGGTCATAATATCGTTTATGCCACCTGCTCGGTGTCATCTTTACATGCCTGCCCTTTTCAGTTTATGGGAGGCGTTCAATTCCACCAAACTTGACGACAGACTCATCGAACTCGTTGGCGAGCTGTCCGAGGAACACGTCGCAGGTACGGCAGGACTAGAAGGAAGTGTCGCGTGGAAAGATGTCGGAATATGGAGCTCTAAACAATGGACTGTTCTCGTTGGAAAAGCTCTAGGCTCCATGAGTGCGCCTTTGTCTACCTCGATTTATTTTTGCACTGATCGGATTCGGCCTCAGATGTTCCTGTTGGAGGTAGCGGGGTAGGCTCTCAGCTGGACCGTCGACATTGTACTACGACGCTCAGTTATGTTTATAGGGCGCTAGTACTACGGGTCGATATGCTGATAGTAAAAGCAATGGTGCGTCTTCCAGAATCAAGAAGGTTATAGCTCGTTTTGGTGAGGCCGTTCATACCAACATACATCCAGTAGATAGATATTAATCTTGATTTGTTTTAGGTCCCTTGGCAAAAATGTTAGTTTATTCTATGGCAACGGATGCCCCTATTCGCGATGCTGCACCAACGTCTAGAGACCATCGTGCCATCGGAGAAGGCTACCTTGCCGGTTCAAGAGCTCTTGACTCGTTGGACAGACTGATGATCAGTACCGAATCATTCTTCCATCCGTCCAACCATGGTCTATGGTCGATCAGCGTACGGAAAACTCTTCGCTGTATTCGTCGGTTCGTTTTGATTGTATCACTTTGCAGCTGACAAGTTTCATATCACACTTGGCGTACGAGTTCACAAAGCGCTGTGAAGAAGAGCGGGATCCGAATTGCAAGACTCCAGCAGTTCGTTAACCTTCACTCAACAAGTATTGCAGACTCGCTGAGATTGTTTGCCACTAGGCTCGCCGACTCACCCTAGCAATTCGTCGCGCCTTTGTGACGACTCTTCGTACTCCAGCTTTGCTCTCAATGTTTTCGAAAGACCCGATGTCCATGAACTTCGCACAGAGTGCTTTGCGCGCCATGGCCGTTCTGGAGCCGAGCCTCATTATGCCCGACCTCCTCGATCGTGCTTATAGCGGCTTGGAAGTAGTAAATGAGACTCACAGGACGACTGCCGTTCTGACCATGCTGTCCGGAATCGCTTTACCTCTTGTATCAGAGAACATATGGCTGGGCGGCCAAAAGCATGTCGTGCCTCTTTTGGAGATGTGTATCCCTGGAATCGACCTTGTTCGTAACATTTCATGTTTTGACGTCTGGCTGTTAACTTGGATTGTCTCGCTAGAACGACCCCGTGAAGACGGTTTGCGCAACCATGTTTATCATCTCAGTAGTACAACACATCAAGGTCGGGGATCTTTCAATGGCCCAATCGGGCTTGTCTCTCTCAAGTGATGCTCCCTACGAGGATATCATGGATGTTGACCAGGATGTTCGTCTTCCTGATGGCACCGATTTGGGAGAAATGCCTGTCTTGAGCAGAGAAGAGGAAAGGATCCTAGTTAGAGAGTCTACCGCCTCATTTGCTGGTACAGATGCCTTTACCTCCGTATTAGTCAGCTGCTGACCTTTGCTCCTTCGAAGATTGGGTTACGTCCTTCTTTAGACGGATTTTCGCGCTCTACGAAAATTTGCCGGAAGAAGGAGGTAAGAAAAATATGACAGGTGGCAAGCAAGAAGAAAGTGTCCTAAAGTCTTTGAAAAGCACTTTGGATATCTTATGCCTGCATCTTTCGGACCCGCTGTTCGATCTCGTTTTGAAGCTTGTGTACGACTATGCCACCACGAATGCGAAGTCCAATGCAGTCAGAGCGTTTGGTCAGTTGGTGTCTACCCTTGCTAGGGCGAAGCCTGCGCAGACTATCGACAAATTCCTGCCATTCTGCATTAGGCAGATCAAGGAAGAATTGAGACACGGTGCATCGGGTATCCGTACGACGTCAAGTCATGCCGCCGTTCCGTCCGATACCACATTCCACTGGAGTAGGTCACTGCCATCGAAAATTCTCAGCTTTGCAGATGCATAACCGTTATCTGATAGATATGTCCATCATTCGTGGATGCTTCGGTTACGATGGAGCAGCCGTAAGACATTTCATTGACTCAAGTCTGCTGGGTTTACAGTATTGTCATTATCATTCTATCACTGCAGCTTCTCAAACACAAAACTCAAATCTTGGATCTCTTGTCGGTACTTGTTGAGAAAACGTTGAGTGAAAGAGGATACAGCGGAACTGGAGACTTGTTAGCTCGCATCCTAGCTACTCTCTCAGG
Organism: Heterobasidion irregulare TC 32-1; assembly: GCF_000320585.1. Lineage (NCBI taxonomy): Eukaryota > Fungi > Basidiomycota > Agaricomycetes > Russulales > Bondarzewiaceae > Heterobasidion > Heterobasidion irregulare. The sequence goes on along the minus strand of NW_009258197.1, from coordinate 2,853,673 downwards.
AACATATCCGCTCAATAGCAGATTCGTCAATACTGATGCATGGAACAGCCCAGGTTTGTGCACCATTTTCTTCGAGTGAGCTCTGGCTAAATTTCTTATGTGACTAGAGTTTAACAAGGACCACAATATTCACTGGGGTAAGACTTTTGTGGCAGAAGAGGTGGAAATTGAATGGCACGGTAATTGCAATGCAGCACATATTTGAAAGGCTATTGATGGATTTTCCAGTTCCGTCTGAGGAGGAAATATCGTTTGTGCTCGAAATTCTAGATCATATTGTGGCGCCTGCTCTGGCCAAAGTCGAAGTTTTGTTAGAGAAATCTTCTGCCTGGACTAGTATAGATCGCAACGATTTCTGTCGGTAGGTCTCTTGTGTCTCCTTAGACTCATTCAATAATGTTGTTCATATCTATTCCTTAGATACCTCCAGGTTAGCAGATCTGCCTGGACTGGCTTGTACACCCTCTTCCAGGAAGGGCCCAAGGAAGTAGCCCAGTCGAACTTGGATGACAGCACTGAGGTTGAGGCTCTTGTTGTCTCTCCGCTCATGGTTCAAGCCGGGTTTGCCCTTTCGGATCCTGCAGATCCTCGATTCAAGAGGGCAGTCGCACACCGTGAACGTATGGGACATCTTATCCATCGTGCTGCAACGGCTTTGGGGCATGGCTACGAGGGCGAAGATCACATCGACGCTGTCCTTTCGGTCGCCAAGGCCATCGATGTGTACCTTCTAGGTTACGCTATGGGCAAAAGCGATTTTGACAACCTGCAGAAGAATTATACTCAGGCGAGAGAGTAAGTGCTCGATAAGCTCTACGGATGAGATACATCTGATCTCGAACACAGCTTGAGCCGAGCTTGGCCAAAGCAGAAGAGGGACTCTCGCCTTATCTTGATCAAGCGCGGACAAGTCTACCATGGCAGCCGCCTCTACATGCATTCCCTCTATCGACGTCGGTCTGCTCTAGATGATCAGTTGTTGAACGATCTAGTAGAGCTGTCTCTGTCGTCATACACTCGAGTGAGAAAGTGTGCCTCCAAATAACTTCAACTTGGATCTCGATTCTCATCTATTCTTAGGCATACTCAAGCTGTCCTTCGCAATGTGTGCGGAGTACGTATTCTCAACGATTTGGCTTATTTTCTTCCAGAATAATTTTCTTCTCAGTATTACGTACGATCTACAAGCATGATGTTGCCGACGCTATACAACTCGCTCGCGAGAGGGACAGACCCAGACCGCATGAAGGGTGCTCTGTATATCTTGTACGACAAAGAGATCGGTACGAAGGCCTCCTTTTACATTCAATCTGTCTCTCACACGATGGTTGTAACAGCGACGTACGCAATTGCAGGTACAATTTCCTAGAGCGACTTAGAGACCGATCCACTGATACATAACGCTGCAAGATCCCAAAACTCCTAATCTTTATGGACGCTACCTCATCGCCTTATTAAATTGCCAACATGAGGAAAAGGTATGTTTAGAAACTGCTTCTAACTAAATTGTCCGAATGATCATCATCTTGTCCTTTCTTTAAAGCCCTCGATTCAAAAACTAGTCACTTCTCTTGCCCAGGGATGCTTGTCTAATCTCACAGAGGAATCCAACCGAACTCACGCATATCCTGATGACATCCCTGGCGTCAAGGAAGCTATGCGTGCCTTAAGCTTTGAGTTTTCTCCTGCATTCATCGATAAAACGATACTTGAGGAAACGCTTCGCAAGGAGCCTGCGAGAGCCACAGCATGGAAGCTCAAATATGAACAAACTGTATGCGTTATCCTGATTCTGTATCTGTGCGAAGCTCACGCTCACAATTCAATTCGAGGTTTCGTCTATCATCGAAGTTGCTCTGAAACCGACTACCCATGTAAGATTCTATAATCACTGTATTAGCTGACCTCATCCCTCTTTTTCAGTGGAGATATATCCAGATTGCGCTCGACTTCTTGTACGGATTGCTTTGTCGCGATGTAGCACCTTCTTCTGCGATAGCAAAGTTATTTATAGATCACAGCACCAGCCCTCATCCACCATTGCGGGCCGTGGCACAAAAGTATGTGTCTCATCTTCTAGGATATATATTGTTTCTATAATTAGGATCATAGGGGAATCATCAAGTTGTGTGCGTTGGTGAAGATTCGTACCTACTCGAAATCGAATGAAGAACTTTGGCTGGACGAATATTCAAATCCGCTTCGGAGGAATGTTCCAATCAAGAGCGATGCTGAATTTTACGATTACGTTCAGCAACCTGTGCGCTACGACGGAGCCGCCGAGTAAGTCTGGATCATCAGTTCAGAGATGTATCGCTAAGACTTTTATAAGGTATCTGCTCATCGACAAGCCTGCCTCAGGCTTTCTTACTTGGGCACCGTTCACGAAGGCGTATGTTGCTGTGGCAAATGGAACTCCCCCATTCTCGTGGGACGTTGAATGTCAGCCAGCGCTAGAAGCTATCCAGTCTGTCATTAGTGGGAGCAGTTATTACGGTGACTTGACAGCCTTGTGGGGTCAAGAATCCAGCAAAAATACGGCAAAACCCCTTTTACGAGCAGACAATGTGTCATTCATCAAGACTATTGGTTTGTCTCCGCGTTGCAGGTATATAAGCATCGGACTTATCATTTCCTAGCGAAAACTTTTCAAGGCGATGGACTTGACAAGATACTGAGCACCATAGATCCTCTTCTATGGGAGACTGATCGGTTCAAGCAACGTGCGGGAGCGGAGGTACTGTCAGGGCTATTGCGAGGTATGATTTAGTTTCGATTGTTGAGTTCACCAATGTTCTCACGATCTGTATAGGAAGCAAGCATTGGCCGAAACAGCTTTCTGACCACATATGGTCTTGGGTATCATTTCGTTTAGATCGCATTTTCGCGCAGATCAAACCAGATACTATCGGTCTCTGGGAGGGTGTCGTCAATGTATGTCTTAATCTCGTATTACCCTTCGCCAGACCTCATCATGTGCGATGGTAGACGCAACTTGAATCGCGGGATCCCCGAAGGAATACTTTGCTGGTCGCTTGGATTCTTTCTCTTCCCCTCGACTTACAAAGTGATTCTGCTTTTGCTGGTGAGTTTTCATGTTATACCTTGCGAGGGGATATCCTGACCTCCTCCCTTAGTGACCAAGTCGTTGACCATGTTAGGGTGTTTCATGGATTATGTTGGGTATAGGAATCCGCAACTCGGAGACAAGTACTTCAAGATGTTCCTTGAGAACTGCAACGTCGGTTATGCTGAGGTGAGTGTACTCCGTATCCACGAGCAACAATGAGAGAAATGATCCCGCGTATAGATGAGGGTCAACATTGCTCAGCATTTCTATATGATTATCACCAATCGGTGGCGTCCTTCTTATCGCTCGGCTGAGGCATTCTTAGAAGCTTGTCAAACGACTGAAGACCCGTTGCATATCCAGTTCGTCATTCACATACATAACTGTCATAGATCACCTCTTAAACTTCTGAAACAAAACTCAGGCGAGCCTTCTATCTTCCTGGTGTCCTCGAGATTACCCGCCAGATGGCCAAATGGAAGCAGGAGCGCCTCCCCCCACCCAGAGTAAATCAATCCGAGTATGATAAAGTAGGACTGACTCGTAAGTCTGTCAGAAACTTTGATTCTCTTGTCTTTACCGAAGCGTTTTCAATGAAGTGCTGAGATGGATGTGGATCGCGTTCTACGCCCCGCATGCCCCGTTGATGTTCCCATATATTTTGCCAATGCTGTATGTACCTCATCCAATAGTTTACCTGCATCGTCTGACATAACCTCTAGGCCAGATTTCATTTGTATGTCGGAGCTTAGTGACAGTTCAGAATTGCAAACGCACAGCCAGGCGGTCATGTACATCCTTTCTGCTGTCGTTCCCCCTCCCGGATTGGTCAACTCTATTGTCACAAGCTTTGTCGACGCGATCAAGTCCGCAACGGTAATGATGTTCGCTATTGCCTACCATACTTCAAAACTCATCAACATATATGACAGTCATGGCGCACCCGATTGAATGCTCTGCCAGCGCTGGTTGTATTCTTCTACCGCAACCTCATTAGCATCTCTGATGTAGGTGTGATCATGGATGTCGTTATCAATTGTCTGTCGGATGACAACGTCGAAGTGCGAGAGATGGCCTCAAAGGTCCTGTCTGGCGTAGTCCGCGTATCTCAGCGACAAAGTATCATCCGCTTGAAGGTAAGACACACTTCCGCTAACATGGATTGATATGTCTGATATAATCGTCTGTAGAATCAGTTTTTATCTCTCGCGCACAAAGTCAAGCTACCTGCACGGCAGGATCCGAAATATGGAGATTCTCTGCGAACCCTGCATTCGGCCATTCTAGGCCTCTGCGCCCTTATCGAAAGCTTTCCGTATTCGGTAGAAACGTGGATGCCTTCCTTGACCGATAGTGCGTTCATTCAATCGTTTGTGCTAGACCGCGACAAATTTATCCTCATTTCCCTGAGTAGTATTGGCAATGCATGCAACGGATCCTCCTCCTATATCGACGACTATCAGGAAGTGTGCATCCGAATTCAAGAAGGTATGCATACATCCTGTCCTCGTATTAGCACAGTTACTTATATGTGCTTGATCAGACTCATCAGGTACTCTTGATTTCCTTCAGGTAGTTGACACGTTCACTCATGATATTTTTAGGACACTTGGCACAAAGATCAGCTATCCTTCAATGAGGATCAGCTACAGAATCTTTCGACTATGCTTGTGGGCACCTCTTACTGTGAGTTTAGCCTCAACCAAATTTTCTGATCGACTTGGCTGACATGTACTCTCCAGATGCTTGATGTCAGCAAACCGACCAAGAAGAACCCTTCACTTCGTTCTCCGTGTGTGTACTTGTATCGAATAAGACTCTGTGTTTTCTATGGACACCCAAGAATGAAATCATATTCCATCGAAGTCTGCGTCGTCCGAATGTCCGAAAGCAAAGCGGATTGTATCTTCCGATACTCCTCCAGCACCAGGCTCAATCGATAAAAGGACTTGTAGAAAACATGTTTCCGTAATATGCAAACCGCCAGCAAGGCGCCGCATCCAATGCCGTTGATGTTCGTCAGGTGAACGAACATGAACAACGCTAAGCTCAGCTCAGTAAGTAACTTAGACTGGAAAGCACAGCTCTTTGGCCATCTTGTCGCTGTCCGATGTTCTCCGACCACTCTGATCTCGTCGTTCATCTCGAACTAACCTTTGATATAACATCCCAAGACGTATAAGGATCTGTTCTCGCAGACTTCGCGAGTATCGATGGTCGTGGCGGCGTCTGCCGTTCTCGACCGAGACCACGATGACATACCATATTCCACTTGATAGATGATGACGAAAGAAAGATCCATGAGATCACCTCTCGCGAACGACGGCAGACGACGCCAAAAGGAATTTACCTCTGTCTATGCGCCGTCGGTGAGTGTAGCAGACACTGACAGACAGCGCAGACGTCCTTGTATTTGAGGCATAGGGAAAGATCAGTGAATCGAGGATCTGCACCATCAACAATCGCGGAGCCTCAAATTGACTGATCGACTACTTTTAGACTAGGTGGATGGATATTCCTCCGTCGACGGTCTCGTATACTCAAGTCGAAAACAAGTAGGATGAACGCAGTCGTTTCAGTTTGTACTCACAGAGGAACACGAGGTAAAATGGTATTCTATATAGGCAAACACAGCTGCCCGATGAGTGTAAGGTAATCTGCCGCACTTGATGTACGGTAATCTGGATAGCTTGTCGGCGGTTCCATTGAAGGCACATCTCAACAGTCCGACGATGAAAACACCAAACTTGACGTACAAACCCAGTCCGATGATTGTTTTAGTAAGGAACATCGAACACATCACTGCATAGATGATTTCTCCGCACCTACAATCAGTATACAGTTCTCCCCATTTTTCGCTGAGGTCATAGAACACGAGGCAGTGGCATAGTGATGTGTGATAACTTGGGGAGGCGGACAGGGGCCCTAGGTGCGGCCCGCAGGAGCGACGCCTGTTCGGGTGACACTCTGCAAGACGTTGAATCCAGTGTTCCCACAGAGCATTCTGATGCGGAGTCAGAGAGGCTGGGCTGGTACGTGCAGGCTGCGTGCAAAGCAAGGGGTGGAGCATGTTGGAGCACGGGACAAAAGGCACAGAGAGATGACTGGAGGAAACTGCACACAGCAATTCTCGTCTCCATCGCACGGACCATATTAGAAGGGGTGTATTAGAAGGGGTGAAGGGTCTACTGGGATCCAGTGGCCCAAGTGACTGGAGAACGCCTGATGGGCGCTAATCAAAAGTCCAGAAGCAGAAATTGCTGGTAGGAACGTTGCAATCGAGCCTACGTCCATCCGCTCTTGCCTGTGAAGAAAGAGGAGTACATATGGGAGAGAGGGCATGCTATGCCGTGTCGTCGGTAAATCGCGCTTGCATAGATGAACGAGGAGATGAGGGCAAAGAGGACCTTCTGCGGCTGCCACGGGCGGAATACACGTGTCTCGGATGGGCATCGGGAAGACGCCGTTGTCGATGGCTGACGTTTAAACTAGGTCAGCGGCTGCGGGGAGAACACACCATATACGTGGGAATGCTAGCTCATGCGAGCATGCCGGTAGTTGAGGCGGCTTACGCTGGTGTCAGTGTTTGGGGCGCAGTTGTGGTGTGGCTGATGGCGGGTCTGTAGGGCTGATGGGCGATGGCTGGAGGGGTGCAAGGCTCACCGCTGTATGTTATCTCGGGGATCTGGAGTCGAGGTGATGTGAGTGTGGGAGGATTGTGACCGAAGTGAAATTGGGGCTGGTCACGTACAAATACAATTGGTCGGGGGCGTACATAAGTTGTTGTTTCCGCTCTTCGCCGTCTACCACCTCCACGACGACCGATCTTTCTTGTGCTTGTCCACATCGCTCATCGATATAATCTCTAGATACACGACTCTTGGGCGTGTTCAATCCGCAAGCGAGTTTGGCCACGACGTCTGGTCCACGACAGAATACGGTATTTATTGGCAATTGCCACCGCGCGAAGGGCACGTTGTGATCAAAAGCTGGGACATCTTCCGTACGTGAGGCTTGCCTCGCCCCCATTCCTTGTTTATCGAGTCCATCCAACACCCTCAACCGCACTCATCTCCGTCTCCATCCCACACAGCTCTTCACTCATCCCATCTTCCTTTACATACTCGTCTCATTCTTCAACACGCGTCCTCTTGCAATCCTCCTCCCGGCCGCGCGCTGTCCGCATTGACCTCTTTTTTATAACATCCATCTTGCATCGCTACTAGACCCTTTGTCCGCTTCCAGCTCCCATCTGTGCTGCTCAGCGGCCAAAAGTTCACGACGTGGGCTATCTATTCAGTGTAGTGACGTCCACACGCACCCACATTTCCATCGGCAGCAATATCGTTCATCTTTCCCGCAACTCGATTATTCTCTCATACATCCTCAATCTTCTTTTTATCTCTCAAGCATTGGAGTCATTCCCCAATTTTATCGCTAACTGGTGAGTTGTTCCCTTCTTGTCGTCACCAACCTGAACTCACAATTCCCACCCAGTTTAAATGCACGACGCTGTCACGACCATATCCCCCGGCACTTTCCAATCGTCTGAAAATCCTCGTGCCTCTGCAGTGACGAAACAAGCAAAAATCGCCAAATCTGCTGATTGGACTCGAGATTCTGCTAATATGGAAGATACGGCCTCCGATGTAAGTTTCAAATGCGCTTTCATCGTTTTGTCGTCCTTGTGTCGCCATCTCAATTGTCCTTCCTGCACGCCTTACTACGATCTTCGTCTGACTCCTTGTTTGATTGGCTCGCTTAGCGCCGACAACACCAGATCAATTCTATGTACAGCAATCAACCTATGCAGACGAAGTACCAGCCTTCAGCTTTCCGCCACTCCCCTCTCGATCACAACACGGACATGACCTTATCGTCTGACGGTGTTGTTCAGAATGGTGGACGATGGCGCGTGAATCACAATGGTCAACTTGTCGACACCGATGCGGACACTTCGTGGGACCTTGCTAACGAGCTCGTCAGGTTGAACATTTCCAGTGGAATAGATGCTGGTGACGATTTGCATGGCCAAATGCGCACGCCTCCTAAATCGAAGCTTGCGGCTGCTGCCGTTGTCCAACTTCAAGAATCGAGCCCTCTTGAAACTTCATCCGACGCTAGCCTGGACTCTGGATCGTCCCCTCATGCTTCCGAACAACACCTCATTCTTCCTTCACATTCACGCGGCTCATCGACGGATACCACCTCGTCTAGTCAAATATCGGGCTCCGGGAATACCCTACAGACGTCAGCCCTGGGTTTAAATGTCGGCAGCGAACACAGGGATAGGCCCCACTCTTTCGACGGTGGGCTTTCGAGTGCCGACCTGCGCCGCCTTCAAAATGCTGGCTCGAGTGATTCGACAGACCAGTCCCATCAATGGTCCGGTCTGCTGGCAACTGCGGATAAACAAGCGCTGGCCGAGCAGACTGCCTATCCCTCACTCTCCGGATATCCTCGTCAACACGGCCACACGCACGGTTCTGCCTCATTCTCTCAGATTCCAGACGACATGCAGGTCAACTACGGCGTCCAGCAGCGTCAATACCAGCCTATCGCCGAGAATATGCACGTGGCTAACGCCTCCAATGGCTTCAATACTGGGCGATCCAACGCTAGTATGCCATCATATCGCCCCCAGCCTGCACGTGGCTACAACCCGCAGATGCAGTCCATGGTACCCAGTAATGCGACCCTGGGGTATGTTGCCCCTCCCACCCACACCACCCACTTGTCGCTCGGGAACACCCAACAGTTGTACGACATGATGATGCCCCTGCACGACAATCCGGCTGTTGCCCGCGTGCAACAGCAGCACAACGTGTTCCGCGCCTCTCACCAACACTCGACATCTGATCCCATTCATCTGCGTGAGGCGGCCGCTCTGCTGAACGGCGGTATGCCGCCCTACGCAGGGCCTGGAATGTACCCCGGCGCGATCGCCCCTGCTGCTATAGGCATGTATCCTGGTCAATTCTATCCTCAAGACCAGTACTCGGCCGCGAACGTTGCTGCTCAAGTCATGGCTGCTGCTCGACTGCAGTCACACTACGCAGCCCCATATGCTGTAGGGATCCCGAGCCACGATGTCAGCCAACCTATGGGAAGCTCTGTCAGCGCCATGAGTTCCAGCACTGGCGTTGCTGTTGATCCCAGTGGCAACGGACCCAGTGCGAACAATCGGAAGCTGGGCCTGTACAAGACGGAGTTGTGTAGGAGCTGGGAGGAAAAGGGTACTTGTCGTTACGGGCCTAAATGTCAGTTTGCGCATGGCGAAGATGAGATTCGCAAGGTGTCACGCCACCCGAAGGTAGGCGTCTGTTCCTTCTGTTCCGTTTATAATATAACTGACAACCATGCTTGGTGCAGTACAAGACCGAAATATGCAGGGTATGCTCCGTTCTTCATCGTTCTATTCCATTCATTTTAATCTGTCATTCGTAGACATTTTGGGTTTCTGGGTCCTGCCCTTACGGAAAGCGTTGCTGCTTTATTCACACTGAGCTTCCTGCGTCGGGTGCGCCGCCAGGCGCCGATGGCGCACCTCCGCCGAAGGTCAACCCAGAAACTCGTGGTCGGTCCGACAGTGACTCGGGCGAGGCTCCAGTCTCCCTTTTGGCTCGTATTTCCGCCAAGCGCAATCAGGATGCCGTGAACAGCGCACAGAACCCGGACTTGGCTCCTTCGCCCAGCTATCAACAAAACTCGCGCCCTGGGGCGCTCAGAGTCGACACATCTTCCCTTGATCAACCCAACATCAAGCAGAACAAATCAGCTTATCCTTCATTTGCTGCCAACGGGGTACTGTTTCCTAACGGAGAGACTTCAGGAAGTCTGTCCCCAGGACCCGTCACCGCCGGACCAGACCTCGGCAGGCAAAGGGCCGACTTCATCGGTTACGGCCAGGTGCGCCTGTCTCGTGCGACTGTTATACTCTCGCCTTCTAATGTAGCTTGCCTCTTTTTAGTCTCGCTTGAATACAAGGAGCTCTTCGACGGCGCGCCATTCTTTCAATGGTTCTGACATTAACTTGAACTTGAATACCCCGCCGCCTACGTCTGGGCAAACTTCGCCATTTGCGATGTCGACTTCGGAAACTCCGACCGCGCGTCAGGGTGGGCACGCGCGCGCAGGCAGCGCTGGAAACTGGGGCTCCTTCTCTAGGAGTGGGCACCTCGCTGCGCCGTCTCCTTTTCACGGTCCGCAATCGGCGAATCCAGGCAATGAGACGAGGATGAACACGCCTTGGTTGTCTCCCGACCTCGGAACCAGCTCTCGTTACGCTGAGAAAAGCTGGGTCTGAGTACTGAGCCCGCGAGGTTGAAATCGCCCATCCGGAGGACGGCGCAGGTACCCTTTCTCTCTTTTCTCTAATGATATTCCTCATGAATTGCATGTGACCGGACTTTGATTTATCCCCTTTTGATTCCCTGCTTGTTTGTATGTTTTCTCCAATGCCCAACAGGGGCAACGCTTTTCATGCCTCACGCTTGTTTGGTTGTTTTCTAACTTTGCCTAACGTTCTTCTTTTTCTCACTTGCTACCCCAAGTGCAGTTTTACCCTCCCCCTTCCGCAACACCCATCGTACACGTCTATGTCATCTCGTCTGCGCGTTGTCGAATCGTCTCACCTTTCCATCTCTCACCCCAATCTGACGCAAATTAGTAGCCTGATTTATTCTCTTGTTCATTCGTCCACAAATCCGGATCCCAGAAGGGGTAATCTCATTATTCCCTATACATCGCATCATTTGCTGTCTATTGTCATGTTCTTATTTCTATGAATGAATCCAGACTTGTCTCTTCAGCGTCTCAGCTACGACATTGATGAAATATTTGTATCGTCGGCCTCAATCAAATCGACTCTTGGCCTTTCCAATTCTATCGTATATGGTTTGTACTCAGATACAATGACTCGCTACAATAATTGTCAGTGCTGAAGCTTTTTTAGAAGACTGCACGAATGGGAAGTATATGCAGACCCAAGGAGAGAAAATGAGTAAATAACATAAGTAATAGCTTGTGTAAGCAGAGGTACTTTATATTTTCAAATCTTGAATCTCTCGATAAAATTCGGCCATACGACACCTGGTGTAACCAATGTAGTCAAACTCCGGTTCAGCCACATCCCCTTCAATATCATCTCGAGCTTGGACAAGTCCCCAAACAGCCCACAGAGCGTGAGATGCGGGGCTCCAAGCGCGGACCTGCTGTTCAAGCTTGGCTAGCTCATGCTCGCGAGCCTCTTTGGGTAGCGCAGAGAATGGCGTCGAGTCGGAAGAAGGAAGGGGTGGTTGACAGTGCGAGAGGTAAGCATTGTAGAATATGCGTCGCTGTTCAAAAGTCGGGTAGCACCTAGGCTGCAGGATATGTGGCGTGGAGGAATGATAATTCGCGGTCCACTCATGGAAGTGGTTGGCGATGTCATATGCAGCTGGGTTGGGCGAGGCGTACTCGAAGTCAACGACAATGATCTGTGATAAGAAAGGTCAGATGTCTAGATTTTTTCACACCAATGGGAAAAAGAGACGCACCTGGTGATGTTCGGGGATTCCTTCCTTCAATTTGTTCAGCTTCAGCAGATTCCCATATTGTGCATCATTGTGACAGAAGACCCGATTACTGGCCCCCTCCCGCTGCTCAAACTCGTGCAACCACTTTATGTACTTCTCCCATCTGGCTTGGAATACGTCCAGGTCAAGTTCCTTCCGAATCGTTTCAGAAATGGTTGGAAATGCAAGAACCAGACGCGCCGGTGGGAGCCAAGAGCGAATGTTCTTTTCGGCGCCAATCTGCCAGGAGGTTTCCACGCCCTGCGTTAGCGCAGAGGGTGCCTCAATAGCGGCGATGTCTACCCCATGCAACTCTGCCATCCGCGCACCGATGTATTCGCTGATTTTCTCCGCCCGGATATCGGCCGCGGTGAGCGTGACTGAGTCAAAATATTCCTCCACCCGGCCATTATCAAATGTTCCATAGATGCGCGGGCCCATGTGGTAAGAGGACGAGAGGACGTGCAAAGTGTGCAACTCTCGCGGTCGAGAAATAAGCGATCCGGAAGAAGGACCATATATTCTGAGTAGAAGAGTGCGGGTGGGTGTCAACGAGGAAGAAACGAAGAATACGGCATTGGTAAGAGAGCCGGAAACTTTATGGATCTTGAGCGCGTTAGGCGAGATGTCTGACTTGGACCATGACGGCACGCGAAGGACTTTAAAAATATCGAGCAGCTGCTGTGCGAAAAAAATTGATTTGTACTGTCTGTGGAGAAAGGGCCATGGCTTATTAGAACGATATGAACTGAGAAAGAGGCCGCGGGATGTCAGACCAAGAGACGGCGCTCATTATCTGCGCCTGCCGGCGGGGAGCCAGGACATTGTAAGCTGAATCGGCGATAGGAGAAGACAAGCTTACCTGGCATCTAGTCTAGCGTTTGCGTGTCGGATACCTTCCACCAATCCGTCTCCTGAGGGTGGTTCTTCGGAATACAACGTGCCGGCGAATGACGATGGGGAACAAGATAGGGTAGAGCCGGTTGGTGCGATCCCAGTCAAACTGTGTAGAGAGCTGGTGGAGGACCGCTTGATACTCCTCGGAAGAGAGATAGGAGTGGCAGGCGAATAGTCAGGACCGGCAACGTTGGGAGACATGGTTGAGCGAGAACAAGGTGGTAGGATATGGTGGTCACGGATGAAGATGAAGAAGGAAGGAGAGCGAGGGCGTCGATAAGGTCGTGTGATCAAAAACTTGGGGACCGCCATGTGCGCCGCCTTTCTCCGGCACGTTCGGGCTTCTTGTTGTGGGTGGTCGTCGTTGCTGTTCGTCGTCGCCGTTGTCGTACAGGGCGTCGCCGACGAATGCCGCAACCTACTTTCAGTACCACAAAAAAAGCCTCAGTGACATCACATACCCTCGTGATCGGCAATGAGGCCGGCCAACTCTACATCTCAACTCTCTTCCCACCCACTGCCGCACCTCCAATTCCCAGTTCCTTGACCATCTTTTTGCACACTTCTCGAGCGCCCATTCTTCTCTTGCAGACTATTCTTAATTGTGCCCCTCTCTTCGCCGTTCTGTCGCCTCAGGCCTCCACCGTTCACTCGCCTTTCTAGGATCGCGTTCTAGACACGGAATTTTTTCACACTCTGTTCAATCTCAACTATCTCTCTTCGATTGAAATGATCCCACCTCCCCAGACCTGAGTGCTATATTTCCCGCGGATCATAGAATGTTTCCACTTTTCTGCAATGCCTCGAGAGACTCTTGATTTGAAAAGGTCACCGCTCAGATCTCAATTCTCGGACCTCGGTTAGGCGCTGTCAAATTTCCCCAACGTTTGAAGGCTTTCTGTGTGCTCAGGTGCTCTGCCATGTTCGAGAATTCTCAACGGCACAGCCTGATAAGATCTTGCCGATGCTCTGAGAAAGGCATCGCAGCATCGATGCTGTTGGACTCGCGCCGGCATCGTTGTTGTCCAGGCTGCTGCGCAGCTGATCGCGGTCGAACACTCGTTGAGGTTGGGCTCTCTCGCTTTTTCTACTTTTGTCTAGGATCATCGGTCTCCGTTCGTAACCTTTGATTACGCGATGTTCTGGACCACCCCCTTCTGTTTTTGTCGGAGAAAGCGTTGACGTATGTCTAAGCTTGATGTACAATAATTTCCGGCTCTCCTAAACGTCATCTTCTCTCTCAACTCGATTGGCGTTTTTCATGGCCGTTTGGCAATAAACCATCGGATCCCGATGGAGAAGCAATTTTGCTCCAGTGTGCTCTACCAAGGTCTTGGAGGCTCTGCTTGTACCGCCCACACGGCTGTTCATGATAATGGCACCGTTCCTCCGACACCAAACCTTGCTCTTCCCTTGACCGAATTGTGTCAGATGGCGGACGTAAAACGTCGACCTTCTCGCTCAGCTTTGCCATGTCGGGCGCCTCCCAAATCGACCGTGTTCTGCTAGAACCAGTCGCCGCGTCTAGCTTGAGATTTGAAAATCGCAGGTCTCATGAACTACCCGGCCACTTTCGGGTATGTCATGAGCATCCTAACGATACCTTACCATTGCTGCAATAAAATCGGCTTTTGAGGCTGCCTTGCACATTATGGATAACCTGATCGACTTCTTTCTCACGCCTTGGCGCATCTGTGTCTTCTATCTTCCTACGGCACCGAAAAGGTGAGCCGAGAAATCTCATGTTCTTTGGTGTAACCCTGTATACAACGTCTTCCTAGAGCACGGTGTAGTGGGTAATCGTTTAGAATGCATGGGGTCAGTGTTGTCGCATACGAAGCTCACCACACGCTTCTCCTGTCAGCTGAAGACCGTTCGGGTCGCAGATTCGCACGGCTACCCCACATTGCTCTGAATCGATCCCAAGAGCTTCCCATTGCTGTCGTAAAGACAGATATAGTGACCCTCACAAGTCCCATGAATTGGGGCCGGCACATGTCGTGACATGCCGACCGCCCGGTGACTAACATCATTCCCAAAATGAATGGTTGAGGCAGCAGAACTGCCTGTAAGCCTGCCTCATTGTCGCTTTTTCGACTGTGACATCTGTTTTTCTCCGCTGAGCCTGACGCCAAAGTGCGCTAGTCCACTTTCTGATGTCCGTCTAGCATTGGTCCTTGCTTGTCAGAATCCCACGACAAGTCTCCGTGGGTAGCGCACGCATATGACGTTGATGGGCTGCATGGTCGCCTACTATGTCGCCTGTTTTTTCGCCTCTCTGCGATGTTGCGTGGCCATTGATGCCTCACTTCTGGCAGGGATCCTCAGGCCATGTCTTCATGTAATTAACACTACCAACACCAGTCCAATATCGGCCCAAGATGATTTAATTATAGGAAAGAATACATCTGGTGGTGCCTCATTCCAGATGCAATCTACCACCCCCGATCAGCGAGTCGAACTCGGTCGAATTCTGCAAATAGGATTTCAGAGGCTGGATCTAGACATGGGCCGCGTAAACGTACGATTTTGACCGCGACACTTCCACTTCATGTGCTCTTCGGCGTTCGGCTTTTCCTTTGAAGACGTAAGGCCTCAGTCTATTTGAATCAAAATTGGGGACACTAATAGGGCTCGCTTTTGTCATGTTTAACCTTTCGTAATGACGTGGAGGATGGTGGGTGGGTGGATTCAAGATCTACCCACTTTCTCGTAAAGGGACATAAAAGAACTGGCCAAAACAAACACTCTTATCTGTATTTCCACTCGTTTCATTTATGAGTAATACTATTCAGGGCCCAGGTCTCTACGCTTCGAAAACGTGTACAAGGTACAGCATCATCGACCCGGTTTGTTTCTCCTAGCCCACGATTGAGGCTTGCTTCAACAACAATATTTCGAGGCTCTATAGGTTCTGATATGACTACAAAGTACAATACAACACTATACTTTTGATTCTATGTCCACTTCAGATATTTTGGCAGGTGTCGGACCGGCAGACAGTATATCGACTGGCGGTGGTGCATCGTGGCTCTCTACCGATGATCGCCGCAGAAAAAGAGAGATCTAGCGATGACATAAGATAAGCACAAGCTGCCACGTGTTCGATGACCACACATGAACACACCATGAGGGCGAATCCCAAGCAGGGGGAGCAGAGTGTCCATATACTCTAGGAACGAGAGTTAGCTTTGGATAGACGGGCAGAGATCAAACGTAGCGTACTTGGACTGATAGCGCTACGGCATGCAATGCCTGTGATAGCTCCATGGGCGATGAGATGGAGTATAAGCTATCCATGTCGAACGACTCGAAGCCTTGCGCCTCAAAGGAAGGGGGGAGTGTGTGAGATAACTCGTTCTGGAAAACTGCCCCAGCGATAGCCTGACACCTCCCAGATCAGTTTCGTAACGAAAGGAAGAACGGAAAGCGTACTAGTCCAACTGTAGCGCCAGTGAATCTCACGAGAAAGAATGCGCTGGTGCCCGTTGCCAGCTCATGGGGCTTGAGAGCGTTCGTGAAGATTTGATAAGGCGCATGAAAGAGTAAGCCGAGACCGAAGCCAGCGATAATCGGCAGAAGAGATTGCATGTTGCGAGGAGTATTGTCCTCAAGTAAGTGCAAAAGGCCTGAGTTGTGATGGGTATCAGTAACGTCATGACATATTTTGGTGAATAAGATAGTGTGCCTACCAAAGCCCAGGCATGAGATTGCCAAGCCGATGCAGATAACTAGTTTCTGACCACTAGTATTGTTTGTTCGTTGCTGTCGGTAGTGAATGAACCAAGCAGCAGGGAAAGAGGCGAGTGACGAGCCGAGAGAGTATGGAAGCAACATCAATCCAGCTGTTAGGGGTGTGGAATTATTGACAGCCTAAGATTAGAAGTTCAACATGTAATCAGTACAATGATGCATCCCTCTTTACCTGGTAGTACAGAGCCAAATAAAATGTCCCGGCGTTGAATGCGAAATTGTGAAGAAAGTTGACGATTAGAATGATAACTAGAGATATCATCGACATATGATAATTTTGAGAAACAGTATGCCAATTTACCAATTGTGATATTTTTGAAAGCGGTTGGAGGGAAGAGAGCATCTCGCGAAGTGTTTAACTCATACCAGCCTGCACATGCAAGGAGCAAAGCTCCGACAATGATCAAAACCACTGTCGATGGTGCAGTCCCTAAGAAATAAAGGTCTCGGTGTAAGAAGATGAGAGAATCTCATCAGACGCACAACTATTTGAACTTGCGAAACTGAACCCCACAATGATACAACAAGACCCGGATATGAACAGAGCTCTGCATGACACCGAACCCCAGTGATGAGACAGCGTATAGATGGCAGGCAACTTGGTCACTTACAGTCCGATGAAGTCAAATCTTTGTAGGAAGACCTTCCATGATGCACCTTTCGGTCGCTTGGGTCCCGCACCATAGAGGGATAAAACCAGCACGATGGTGGCCACCAGGCACACGGGTAGGTTCAAGTAAACTGCGATAGATATTAGCAAAAACCAAACGGAAGCGTGATGCCGACACGTACATGCCCATCTCCAGCCTAGCGAAGAGTTTCCTTGACCTATGACGATAAGATGACGATAAGGAAGGTATATAGAGGCGAGAACGAGTGTACTGAACGCACTACTAAAAACACCTCCAAGAAGAGGGCCTGCTATTGCTGAACAGCTCCAAGTGATACTCAGAGCCTGAGACCATGTTGCCCTTTTGTGCACCTCCACAATTTCGGAGGTAATGACCCATACAGAGCTGACAATTCCGCCACCGCCGACTCCTGCCAAGCCGCGAGCAAGAATTAGCCATGTGATACTCTAAGAGTGCAGTGTCAGCGTGGACACCGATGAGAAGTAGAGTCCGAATACTTGAGCCGCCCCGCAAAGCAAAGATCCCAAGGCGAAGATGCTGATGCTGACATAGAGAACATTCTATAGACATTTTTATTGAAGGTGTGGCACATTGAGACGCGCGAAGACATACTTTTCTTCCCACCAGATCTGAGATGCTCCCGTAGAACGGCTGGCACACTGTTTGGGTGAGCATGTACGCCACGCTAACCCATGTATACTCGGTCTGAGAAGCCTCGAACTCATTAGCAATGGTGGGCAGGCTGGTCGAGACTATGGTCTGTCTCAAAAAGGAAAATTAGAAGGCGATGATGACTAAAATATCATGTACGTACGGAGTCCGTTGTAGCTAGGAATAAGGCCATGGCAGCACTGGCGCTCCGTATTAGTCTTGGTGTTTAAAATACACAATGAAATCATGTTATACCCAATATGAGCTATCAATATCCTCAGTGTCGATAGGCGAGGGGAAGAGGCGATACTGCGGAGCGTCGTGGTGCTGCTTGTAGGTGACTCTTTACCGCATAAAGATGGGGTGCTGCATGCTAGCGAACCGGAGAAAGAAAAAGGGGAAGCGCTACCTGCAAGCGTAGACTGTGGAGAGAGTACTTTCGCGTCTGTTTTTTTATCGCCCTGCGCTGATAACAGTACGGGGCTACAGCACTCAGCAGATGGTGCGCGGGAAGGGAAGTGTAGAGCCGAGTTCATCGTCATAGAACCGGAATATTCGAGGCTCGAGAAGATGAAGAGTGACGGTGGAGCCGACCACAGGAGAGACGATGGGATGGGTCATTATTCGTGTGGACATTCTTATATCGGCGGGGAGGTTGGATTTTGAATCACCCCGTCCCTCGTCCAGAATTCCATTGACTGGTCAAGGATCAGGGGCAACTCGCTGCAGAGACACTTTCGGCACTGTGAAATCCCATTGAAGGAGGAAGATCCTACAGAAGAGATCTTGGAAAACTTACCTTTAGACTCGAACGATGCCGATCGGGACAAATAATGTTTGTTTCTGTGACGCCTCTCAAGTCGTTGCGGGCCCAGGCAAGAGAAGAGAAGAAGCGGACATGTCTCATCATGACTCCTGATGCGAGCTTGACGAATCATGAAAAGGTAAAAGAACGCGTTTCCCAGAGACTGCCAGCGAGTTTGGCCACTCAATCACAGACAGGGTTCGGGGACCCCGACCCGAGTGCGCGTGGAGAGAACGCTATGGCCAAAGGTACGTAACAAGACATACAAAAAAGGGACGATCACGGACGATGTAAGTAGACAACGGTAAAAAAAAACAAGTAATGGCTCACAGCTGATTTACCGGCCCTAGCGGACCCATACGATGTCCTCGTGTCCACGGAGGCACTATAATACAAAATCGGAGACCTTGGTGCTACCTGGTAGCACACTATTTTATATGATCATGATGAACAACCGCATCTGGTCCAGTTGAAATCCGGGTTTGAACATAAAATTGGCCGGGAGTGAGAACATTATACCGAGTCAGATGTATGACTAAATAAGGAGCGAAGCCTTCTATGTCTACGATGCCGTCGCCCTCCTCTTCTCCTCTTGTATGGGGTCGGACTCGCTCGTCCGCTGCTCAGATCGTTGACCTGAGATGCCGGAGAGAGGTGAAAGCGATCGACAGATGTTCCAGGGAGAATATTATGCAATAATCAAGACCCAGTGAGCTCTCTTATTCTTCTCCATACGCGAGATAACCAACCATCGCCAATAGAATGGGACAATGGCGGTGTGAAAGGATCCCTACCGTTGTCATCATGAATTGAGGTCTTGGAAGGTCTGCTACTCGAAGACGGTGGGGCGTTTGAATCGTCTGAAGCATTTTTTGTCGGCCCTGGACTTCGGCCCTCCACATCGTCGGCATATTGTTGTAAGATGTCCCTTTGACGCGGAGATAGAGATCTGTTCAAAAACCAAAAGCCTGAGTAGAAGAAGTGGCACAATTCAACTCTGAGATGCTTCACCTCGGAAGTTTGACGTTAAATTGGACGAACAAATCCCCCTTCTCGCCATAGACTGGCGTGATGCCACGTTCTTTGAGTCGCATTTCCTCCCCTTGCTGTGTACCTCCAGGAACGCGGACATCGACTTCACCATCAAGAGTGGGAATGCGTACCCTCCCGCCTAAAAGGGCGGTGTGGAAAGGTATTCTAGCTTCGTGGTAGAGGTTCGCTCCCTGACGACGAAAGACCTTGGAAGCCGCGACATTGACTCGCACAAGTAAATCACCTGGCTGGCCTTTGCCTTCAATCGCCGCATCTCCTGCGTTAGGCACACGTATAGTCATACCATCCTCCACTCCTGCAAGGAAGAGACGGAAATCGTTGAAGGTTCTGTGGCATAGAAGACGATGAACGCACCAGCAGGGATGTCAACCTTGACGCTTTTCCTTTGACGAACCTTACCCACTCCACCACAATCTCCACACTGACTCCCATGAGGCACACTGGTTCCCGAACCATGACAAGCAGTACAAGTGCTAGCCATCCGGAACCCATTGTCTATGACATAAGACACAGAGCCCGAGCCTCCGCAGGTTTTGCAAGTCGTTCTCTTGGCTCCTGCTTTCAGCCCGCTCCCCGAACACGGCAAACAATCAACAACTGGCATCACATGGATTGTCCGGGACGTGCCCTTTGCGGCCTCTAGAAAGCTCACGCCAACAGTAGCCTCGAGATCCTCTCCACGAACATGTCCACCGAAAGGTGAACCCCGAGTACGAGCACGCCCTCCGAATGCACCGAACAGCTGTTCGAATATATCTGCTTGACCACGACTTCCAAACGCACCACTGAAGTCATGAAAGCCGCTGAAACCACCAGCACCGCCGAACGGATTACCCCCAGTCGCGTTGGGATCGAAGCCGGGCTGTTGTGACGCCGTGCCGTACTGATCGTAGGCCGCTCGTTTCTTGTCGTCTTTAAGGACCTGGATAGGTGTCATAAGCAGCATCTCTAACAGAACATTCATGTTGGTTGTACATCATAAGCCTCCTGTATTTCCACAAACTTCGCTTTTGCATTTTTGTCAGGGTTGGTATCAGGATGATACTTTCGAGCTAGCTGTGGGATGGTCATCAGCAGCGAGTTCCGTGTCATGGGAGGCTGAAATCAACCTACTGAGAAGTAAACTTTTTTTATTTCGGCCGCACTTGCATCCTTGCCCACCCCAAGAACTTCATATGGATTCTTTGCCGCGCGCGAGGGAGCAGATGCGTGGAATTGACGCTGATATGACCGGATATGAGACTTACAATGAGGAGAATTTGGTTATATACAACACCTTTCCTATTCCACTCAAGACTTGCTCGACTCGTTGAGCATTGTGACAACCTGCCTGAAGGCACAGCGTGCGATGATTCCCCAATGGCTTGCGTGGAATGGCTCCAGCCCGAGCGCAGGCATAGAAATGGATGAAGGAAGTTATGCCTTGCGAGGACAGACGTGGAGACATAAAGACACCTGATAAAGTTGATTCGAAATGTCCGCGCGTCTGCTATTGCAGTGGTCGGTGGTCGTGGTCAACAATGTGGAAATTTCATCTACGATGAGTCACATGCGACGGTCCAAATATCACGTGCTCATTGTCTGGACGCGTTACGCTTACCGCTAATCACTGGCCTTTCAACTGATTTGTCCGTCTTTCATGATGCTTGAGAGTTCGTTGACATATTGAATGGCACACATATTCGAGAAGGGAGCTTCTCCGCTGGCTGTAATCTAAATAGGAAATATGCACCCTTCCGTGACATGATTACATGGACCTAGATGAACCTACAATCGCGCAATCCACACCGTCCAAAGGCAACGATGCTTCACCGGCGAGTTAAATTCGGTCCGATGCCTTGAAAGCTAGTTCAATTGCTGAAAGAACATGTGCAACCTAGTGATCACCAACTTGACCTGAGAACGTTCCCATTTCCATATGACCTAACATGGCTCGCTGGTGTGTAAAGCTGTGACTACGGACATCAAATGTCGTGCCTTCTCAATCTTTCGTCACATACTCCTCAGTGCCAAAAGGTATGATATCTACTCAAAAGGCCACGTCTGATTTCCCCGTCCTCAAGATTTAGAAGCTTTCCTCAGGGTGCGGTGTAGCGAGCATTCGGGCCGTCACCTGAAACGGGCCAATGCAGTGACTATCAGGGAACACTGCTGATAGATACGCACAGGGTGCTGACCTTCTCGTTCACAGAGACCTCACAGAAACGTAGGGCCGGTGATCATCGTCGGGCTTTAACAATCAATCTCTGGTCATTCTAGCGTTCCACCACGCTTTGCCATACGATACCACAATCTCGTCCCCCTTCTTTATTGGCTCCGACAAGCTCCAAATGCTCATCCTCAACTCGCCCGAGACACTCCTCCCATCTCTAAATTCTGCGTTTGGTTTGGTCCGAATGCCCCGATAGTCATTGACGAATCTGGCCTCGTTTCCCATTCGACTGGCATCCGAACCGACACTGGTTCCGTCGTGAAATCGATAGAGCGACATATCGTAATCGGAGTCAGGCCTGTCATCGCAATGCACCTCTCCGATGTAATCGACTATGTGTACACGTGCAGCAATTTTTCCAGTGGCAAACAGACCGTACTGTCCACACACAGGATGAGATGGCTCGGATATGGGTTGGATTATGAAAGAAGACCGTAAGTTCTCTGCCTTTGTCGGTAAGTTGGCAACGGTGCCTTCTACGAAGGAACGGATAGCGCTTGAAACCGATGAGTGATACGACTGCGATTGAGTGTATTGGATATGAATCGGCCAGTTTTTGGGTGTATTCCGTTGATGCGGCATCGCCAGATGTCGACGTCGATAAAGTCGGGCATGAGATCGTATTTGTGAGCGTGGGATGTAATTTCTAAATATGATCAGAACAAGCGCTTGTTCTATCCTTCAGTGGGCTCAGCAACTGCTCAGCAGCGCCTCAACCATCCCCATCTACTCTACTGTACTACTGTTCAATGGGCCGTGTTGCCAATGCATCTGTCGCACGGATCTACGCTGATGTGAACGCCAAACTTGGGCCTTCATGGCACGAGTATGGTTAGTAAGGATCTCTTCATTAGCGTAGCTATGCTGATTTTGCTTTCATAGACAATCTTCAAGTGCAGTGGGGCTCGCAGGATCATTACGAAATTGTTAGGAAAGTTGGAAGAGGGAAATACTCAGAGGTGTGTCTGTGTCTCTCTCAAGCAGACTGAGTATATGTCCCTTCATATTCCTACGCAGGTCTTCGAGGGCGTGAATATCGTCAATGATGAGAAATGTGTGATCAAAGTATTGAAACCTGTCAAAAAGAAGAAAATCAAGAGAGAGATCAAGATCTTACAAAATCTGGCGGGTGGCCCAAATGTTGTTACCCTTCTGGATGTAGTTCGGGACCCGTCCTCCAAGATACCCAGCCTGATCACAGAAGCCGTGCACAACATTGATTTCAAGATACTGTATCCGCGGTTCACCGACCATGATGTACGATTCTACATGTTTGAGCTGTTGAAGGTAAGTGAATGCGAACTTGAGCTCTCCCTTAGCAGCTGAGTTTTATCTGCAGGCACTCGATTTCTGCCATTCTAAGGGAATCATGCACCGGGATGTGAAACCACACAACGTCATGATAGACCACGAACGTCGCAAAGTATGCGTTGGAATTCTGCATTCTTATACCGTGCATCAATTGACTTGCATATGCAGTTACGATTGATAGACTGGGGATTGGCCGAGTTCTATCACCCTAAAACTCAATACAATGTTCGTGTCGCCTCACGGTACTTTAAGGGTCCCGAGCTGCTTGTGGACTTTCAAGAATACGACTACAGCTTAGATATGTGGAGTTATGGCTGCATGTTTGCGTCAATGGTGAGTCTTTTGCGATGACGAATGCTTCGAGCTCACGTTCATTGTGTAGATCTTCCGGAAAGAACCTTTTTTCCATGGACACGACAACTACGATCAGTTGGTAAAGATTGCCAAGGTTCTAGGTACAGATGAGCTTTTCGCATACCTGGAGAAGTATGATATCGAGTTGGAGGCTCAGTACGATGAGATCCTCGCCAGGTATATATCAATTTCCCTCCCGACCGTCAAGGCTCTCTCAGCCACTGCTTCAATCCAGGCATTCGAGAAAGCCGTGGAGTCGCTTCATCACATCTGAGAATCAACGGTACATCTCTAATGAAGCGATCGATTTCTTGGATAAACTACTTCGCTACGACCATCAAGAACGGCTCACTGCACGCGAAGCACAAGCGCACGCTTACTTCGGTATGTTACGGAACTCATCTTTCTGAAAAACTCACAGTTCAATATTTCAATCGCAGAGCCGATTAGAAACGCTACAATTCCTATTGCAGAAAGCGAGATCACCCTGGCTTAATGCACTTCGAGCTACATGGGTTGTTCCTTTGTAATCTCAGCGTAAATAATCATTGTCCTCTGTTTCACTTTTCCGATGACGCGAGATAGTCACTTCTCGATTTAATTGGATGCCTACGCGTCAAGTCCAAATTGTATCCGAGGATCGACGCCCGAAATAGGTCATAAATAGTATAGTGTTTTCATACTTGGTCGTTAAGAACTTGCTAATCACCCTAAGAAGCTAGGTAGATCGATGGATGAGAATTAAATACGACTGCCATGATCAGAGACTATAAGGGCTCCTACATTGTATCTCAAGAATCCGATTTTTGGGGGCTGCCGAATTGGACTCACAGCTGATCCTTTGAAATGGCCAAACGTAGGTGATCACGGCATGAAGCTGGAGACATGTGGATGTCCTTCCTTACATCATTCATCTAAATTTGCTACATCACACTCGACCAAGAACGATGCCCAGGGTCCTTACACCGGAAATTTGCCATGCACAGTCGCATCGGCTCAATCGCTGTCGGGAGTTGTCGGCTACTTATCGGTTATAGAACTTTTACTGATCTATACATATTCGTAACGCCCAAGCAGGAGCGGCAGCGGTGGCGGCGATCTATCTTTGTTTGGTGGTCTACTCGAGCTTCGTAGACGCATGGCTACTACGATAGGGCATCACCGATAAGGTGTCGTCTGATCCCATAACGTTTATTTTTTAACCTCACTCCCGCCCGTAGACGGTCATGCACAGCCTGCCAGCAGTATATCTACGCGATGTACGATACCTCTTTTGAAAGTCACTAGTCCTCTCTTTTGCAGCAAGCCACTATGGGACCCTACGACCTGCTTATTTCGGGAGCTTTGCTGTTGTCAGCTCACATACAGAACGTTTTTGCTTATGACAATTCACGTTTCGATAACGTGGGTCATTTTTGTCCTTTGAACGGCTTTTCAGCAGGTTGTTCATCTCTGAGCTCCTAGGTTGCTGTGTGAGTTGAGGAAAGCGAGATTTCTCCGCGATGTCAAACCTGAATGAGTATCAATATAGCTACTGGGGTCAGAACTCGTACGGTGCTACACACTCTGATACGGCTAATTATCAGAAGAACCTAGCATACTATTGTCAAGTCAGTACTCATTCTACGGACATGTTACTCCACTAATGGAATTTTCGACTAGGATGATGCTATTGATGTCATTCCAGTGGCCTTTCTTAATGTGTTTTTCGGACCTGGGGGCCTTCCATCTATGAATTTGGCCAACGTAATGCCGAGATCATTTTTTGCTTATACACGCCTGCACTGATCGGGATTTACTTCTAGACGTGCAATCCTACCGATAACACCACTTTCTCAGGCTCTTCTCTGCCTAACTGCTCCGCATTGGCATCTGACATTGAATTTTGCCAGTCAAAGGGGAAGATCGTGACTCTGAGTTTGGGAGGTGCTGGTGGAGGCGTTGGGTTTACAGATGACACTCAAGGTCAGAGCTTTGCAGACACTATATGGAACCTTTTCCTCGGTGGCAGCAGCTCTACCCGACCTTTCGGCAGCGCTGTTCTTGATGGGTAAAAACTACGTTTCGCGAGTTCAGAACGCATGCTATTGCTTGCTGATGGTTTCCTTTAGGGTCGACTTGGACATCGAGGGCGGGACCTCTACGGGTTATGCCGCGTTCGTAAATAGAATACGCTCGCATGCTACCGGCGCTAGTAAACAGTAGGTTTGACACGATGCCCTCAAATTTATCTGATCGCTTCCTCCTTTTTTTAATGAAGATACTATATCTCGGCAGCCCCACAATGCGAGTATCCTGACGCATCATTGGGTGCAACTTTAGACGCTGCTAGCTTTGATGCTGTCTATGTACAATTTTGTATGTTTTGTGTTATTTTAACTGCTTCATGCATCATTGATACAATTGACGCCACCTCAAAGACAACAATCCGTGTGGTCTCCAAAATTTCAATACTAGTTCAGTAAGGATCTCTTTCTCTATGATCATTTCACTTGTCTGATAAATCTTAGGACTGGGACTTTGGACTCTGGTACGGTGGTTGCACATGATCATTTATCGACGTGATAAGCTAATGAAAATGTATCAGGGACTACTGGGCAAGGAATATTAGTCCCAACCCAGATGTCAAGATTTTCATCGGTGCTCCAGCATCGAGCACAGCGGCAGGAGGAGGATATCAGGATATCAACACGCTCAGCAACATTGCAACTCAAATGCGCAAGAGTTTCCCGTCCTTTGGTGGAGTGATGCTTTGGGACGCCTCACAAGCATACGGTAGGTCGGAATCAAATAGTTTATTCTTGTTGGGAAAATTCAGCGAACTTCAGTCAACAATCGATATGATCTCGCAATCAAGAATACGCTGACTGCCGCTGGTGGAACTGGGTTCTCGTTCCCTACTTGCTCGGCGCCTGCGTGGAGTTCTGGAAATACATATACTGAGGGTTCTCAGGTGTCCTACGGCGGGTGAGTAGGCGGTTTGTCTTATCGAGGCTGCCCAGATGCCCTCAATTCAAATTGGAAACACCATAATCACACAGCTATATATGGGAGGTAGGGCCATCCTGTGTGTCTATCAAAAAATATGTTCTAAAAGAATCGTGTCCACTCCACCAGGCGAAATGGTGGTCTGCCTCTCAGCCCTCTAGCAACACGAACAGCGACTGGAGCGCAAGTATGTCCCTTCTTTCAATGATTTCTGATCTCAAGAACGAACACCGTTCCCATTTTTACAGTTAGTGCCTGCTCGCAAGGGGGATCCTCCAGTACTTCTGCACCGACAACTTCTCAGTCTTCTACTTCTAAGCCACCCACTACCACTACGTCACCCCCCGTCACCAGCTCCACCAGCAGTGCACCGTCATCTACACCCACGTCTGGTGGTAACTGTGCCGGAATTGCTGCTTGGATAAGCTCCGTTGCGTACACTGGCGGGCAGCAGGTAATTTACAGGTATAGCTATAGTGATACCTTCATGATCAGGCATGCTGATGGCACAATTTAGCGGCCATCTGTGGACAGCCAAATGGTGGACAGAAAACGACACGCCCGGTGGTGGGTTTCGATAGTTTCTCGCTTGCAGTCGCTCATAGTTCAGCTCAGGCTCTGCGGGAGTTTGGACCGATGATGGCGAGTGTTCCGTCTCAGTGGCCGCATCTGTCACCAAGAACTCGACCGACCCTCCCTCAATTTTGAAAGCTGGAAATATTACGTGGACGGAGACCACAGGTTCTACGTCCCACCTGTCTCGCCCGGCCAAACCGGACTCCGAGCGAGACATCCAAGTCTAGACTTGTTATCCTCGGCCCTGACTCCGTTATGTGCACGGCATCAAGTGCTTTTTGGAATTGCAGTCACCTGTCTTGATTATTCGCTCACCTCGAGCGCTGAGTGGCGGTTTGATCACATCTAATTTTACGATTATGTATTTGAGGAATTTATGGCTGTGTGCTCACATTATATCATGATAGATGTTTTGTGAAAGGCAACTCACTGGCAACCCTCCGTGATTTCGATGACCACTAGGTCAGAGAATCCTTGCGCTTGATATCATGATCCTGGCGTAATTTTCAATCAAATAATGCGGGTGCGCTGCCTGTGATCGACAACCTATGCATGCAACTAAATAGCTTGTTTGAGTCATGGTCTGTATCTGGAAATCGTTGAAGACAATGCTTCACATCTCGAAAAAGTTGATTAACCATTGTGTGTGGTGTCACAAGTGCTGGTTTGGAAGTTCTGGCCTCTAGATGTTCATCAGCATAGCACGTTCGAACAAGATCATCTTTACCTTCGAGCCCGGATTGAGTTTTTGGTTTGCTCCTTGCTATATGACGTGCGTGCTGGGAGATTTGGCAGTCTCCGGGCCGCGAATTTCAGGTTCTTACTGGACCGGAAATCCGGTCTGAGCAGGAGTCTCGCTAAGCTCAAAGGCCGAGGTCGACAAAAAAAGTAAGTCAATGGTTCCAAATTGCGCAGATAGACAGAGATAGACTGGGCATTGGGTATCAAGATCGTCGTGTGACCACGAAGTCGTGAACGGCGGGCCGAATATACGGCCCTATTTTGCTGTTCATTGTACCGGTCGGGTCACTTATGTCGCGGTGAGGAGAATATCGGGCGTGTTTGGTCGGGTCGCTCTAAGTGGATTTGCGATGGAAGCTCCAGAAGGAACAGGTGAAGTGTTAAAAACGTCAACAAACACAAGAGGTCGCTAGACGCTCGATCAGTGCCCAACACATTGATTGTCCAATGCGCATTGCACAGCAGCGGCTGTAAAGAGCGCCCGCGATACAGTATAAACGCATAACCCTCGAGAACATGATACATCCCATCATGTCATGGGCCCTCACCCGTGAGGCCAAATCAATTCGCGAATTGGGCGCTTGCATTTGACTGTGGATATTCTACTAATATCCTGGCCAGTTGACTCCAGTTGACTGGTTTCGAAAGTTGAGCAGGTCAGAACCGATCAAATCTTATTACATAGCGCTGTTCCCCAGACTGGGAAATCGCGGAGCCAGATGAGCAAGCCTACTCTATTAATGGTGCAAAAGCCTGGGACATCACACAAATATAATATGTCACAGCGGCGCAGGCTGATGTTGCTGATGCGGTGTACAAGTACTCTCATAGCGCTGTGGCCCGAGGTGGGCAAGAGGCAGGAAGCAAATATAGAACAGGTCACATCGGGTTTCCATTCAAGCCAGACTGCTCAAGTGCCAAGACTTTGGACGAAAATAGCTGGGCGTCGCCAAACAAGTCACAACCACCACCTCCGTTAGATCCCAACACCATCTCTTCCGCTCTCATCGTCTGTGCCTGCACCACTCAGTCCATCCTGTTTATCAGCATCTCTCGTTTGTTGGATGCGTTCTCCTGTCGCCGATCTGTCATCTGGGGCTACGTGCGCTCGTCGAACAGAGCCCGGAACAGCAAAAAATAGTTCTTGGTCTTGGCATTCTAATTTTACCCCTGCCACGGAAGTGCAAAGATAGATTCTTGGACTTGGCTTTGCTCAAAAGCCCTGCCATCGTTCTGTCTGTCTTTCGTCAGCCTTTTTCGCCCCTTACCTCCTCTTGTTCGACTCGCTCATATGGGTTCCGTAGCTTCCCCTCCACCCCACTCCTCTGACCATCCCGCCATTGCCGAATATCCTCCCCAGTCGTTGAACAAACCGGAGAGGCTCATCTCTTCGACATGGCAAATTCTTGAACAGGTAACGCCGCATCTGCGCACTCCGCCAAGGCTGATAAGCTGAGATGTTACCTGATTTCCATCAGCCGCCCCCTCCAAGCTTGCGCGAGATTCTTGGAGCGTACCGTACACGCGGGGACGGTGACAGAGAGATGTTGATGGCCATGCTTAATGCGAAAAGCGCCGAAGATCAGGTATGGAACCCTACCAGTGAAGTCGAACGTTAATCACGGGTCTCATAATGTGACTGCTCCTCATTCAGCGGATAGCTTCTATGGCTTCCTTACATCGCTCAATGCTCGAGTATTATCAGCTCGTCCCACCCTCGGCCCATCAAAGCCCCAATGACCACCCCTATTTGGAGTCATTTGGTGCTTATTCTCATCCAGGGCTCTCTCCTCAATCGAATGGAAATCCTTCGTCATACTCTCCCCGTATCAACAAAGAGCCACATAGGTCCTCACATACAGTTCATCCGCGCAAACGCCATCGGACATCCGAGTCCCCACATGCAAATCATCACTCAGTCCCACGTGCTCCCACGCCATCGTCACCACCGCAGCTACCTTCGTCACCTTACTCGTCCACTCGAAGCGACTCTACACAACACTCGCCACATTCGCGGAGTGCTATGGACATCGGCTCTCTTCTATCTGCGGGCGCTCGCGAGGCGGCACGTGAGGAGGCAGAGAGACGGGGATCGCCCCGAGACGGCATCATGGACCGCGCTGCTCCTGTGCGAGGCCACCATTCAAACGCGAATTCTGTTGCAGTTGTTTCGGTTTGATGTACGATCATTGTATCAGTCCGTTTCTGTACTCCGTCCTGTAATCTGTGCTCATATTGTTTTCCTTTTCCCTATGTTCCCGAATGTTGTGTCCGTAGTTTCGTATTTATTTGTCCTATCGTCTATTCTTCTATAGTATCTTACAGTATGCCTCTCGGTTTGTTCGCGTCAACGTTCTGTTGTGGGATGACTGTGTTTTGTTTCAGATGAGATTTCTAGAAGTTCTTGATGATCATGGCGATGATTGAGGCATGAGGGACACACCCGCGAGCTTCGGGTATTCATACTGACAGCAGGATCGTGCGAATGCGAGGTCGATATGCGAACAAACCCGCTGCACATGTGTTTGTGAGACCTTAGAATAGACATGCCAAGGATTGCGCGAGCCGCTGGATGCTCTGCTGACCTGTCTCGTAGCTAGGCCATGCCCGAAGAAGTGTCGGATACTCCGCAAGCGGACTCTTGCGTGAACGAGGGCAGGACAATCGATGGGCATATGCAAAGGCCAAGACTCGAAGCTTGGGATGGTCGATAGTCGGTAGCATGTCGCGCATGGGTATCCGGTCCACTTAGATGCGCTTCTATACATTGACGCTTCACGGACTGGTTGAATTGTATTGGAGGGTTTCAGGGCTCTGCTCCTCGATGTCACGGTGCTTGGGATTTTTCATGGCAGGTGCTTAGAGTTTTGGCTTAAAATGAGCGCGACTCGTGACGGTGCCGTTACACCACGTGATGGCGCGTTCTTCCCATGCTGAATTTCTTACCAGCAGCGGCAACTCCCTTTCAGCGCGCAGCATTCGCCCAAACTCCTGCCGGGTCCTCGCAATATAGCTCAACAATCTCCGCCTGGGCCACCCATCGACTCATACGCCTTGCTGCGATCAACCGAGGCCAATGCCGCCACCCGGAGGTGACAGCGAAGACGAGTTCGACGCGCTCTTTGACCCCTTTGGGGGAATCGACTGGAATACAATTCCTGGCCTCGCTGACTGCAGCGAATCTAATCCATCTACGTCTCGTGCACGCCAGCAAAATTCAACTGTCACAGCGCCTGAAAACCCTGCGCCGTCAGCAGGGGTTGCGACGCCCGAAAGTGCGCAGGAGTACGAGTTCGACGATGTCGATGCCTCAGTTTTGGTTGAATTAGACGTGCTTGAAGAGAGGATGACGACAGGTGCGCTTCACTCATCCCATAAACGTTGATGTATGCACTACCGAACATTAACAACTGGGCTGTATGCTAAGGCCCGAGTGCCTTCAGACCATCGTCATCCGCACCACAATTGCTTTCTTCTCTAACTTCAAGCACCACGGCTTTGAGAGGCATACAGTGTGAGTGTTGCGTAAATAACTCAACGACAACGACAATGCATTTACGGACTTTCACGGAAACTATAGCCTTCACTGACAACTCGCGAATTTCACCTCAGGCCTTCTATAGCTCTCGACACGAGAATCACAGACGTCACTCGGAACACGTGCATGGCAATGCGCTCGTAGGTCCGAATGAATGTACGTGCGCTCAGCCCACTAATCCTAAACCTAACTAACGTTGGTAACTTATCACAGCCTCGTCTCCTCGAAGGACTCGTAAAGGAAGCAGGGTCGTCGAGGGAAATGTCTCAGTAGTTGTTGTGGATCCACAGACACCAAAGGGACAGGGTTCTGCGCATAAGCGGCTCAGACAAGCGTCATCGACCCCTGTCGCGGGGTCGTCATCGAAGAAGGCGAAGGGAAAGCAGAAAGAGTCACCTAACGCAGGGCTCAGAAAGATACTAAGCGATTTTGAAGATGAGTTGACATGTCCTATGTATGTCGGCTGCTCGTCACTGGATCGCTTTTCGTGAGGCTGGCTACTAATGTTTTCGTCTATCCAGATGCTGTGATATTTTGTGGGTTGTCTTGTTGACGCTAATGATTTGATCACCGATTGCTTCCAGTGCTGCTGCACATCTAGGAAATCCATGTGGACATACGTTCTGTGGGGATTGCGGATGGCAGTGGATTTCGAAAAGCGTTTGTGCTGACATTTTGAGCTCGATTCGCACTTTGAATATCGAATTTCTGATACAGCGAAAAGCTCCAACTTGCGCTGTCTGCAGATCAAAACTGTTCGTCAAGGCGCCGATGATACCGAACTTTGCCATGGACAACACGATCGACAAGCATATACAGGCTCTCGTGTCTAGCGGAGATGAGGGATGGCGAGAAGGTGGGTCTAAGCTAGCAGAATGGCAACGGCGAAAAAAGTGAGTGCGCAGGCCAGATGCGGCCCTCTTGAGACGTGGCTGATCGCGTGTCTTTAGTGCATGGAAAGCGCAAGCCACGGTGCGGGAGAGTAAAGCGAAGACCCCTGTTGCTCGTGCATTACCAGCGCTGGTCCTTGTGGATTCAGAAGATGAATACGCAGCAGACGACGCACTTCTGGCTCGCCTTATCGAAGCACAGGAGGCAGCCGATGTCGATTATGAAGGAAGTGACTTGGACAATGACGGAGAAGCCCAGGATGGAGAGCAAGAGAGTAGCCAGACTGAGCAACCGAGTAGCCCTGCTCCCGTGTCCCGTCACAATCGCGGACGAGGCGCACCTATTGTCGATAGGGGAGGTGGACGCGGGCAACGGGCACGGCGGCGGAGCCACAGGCGAGGCTCGCGGGGTGGAGGGGGCGGTGAAAGGGGCGGTGAAACTTACCGAGGTGGGAGAGGTGGTGCAGGGCACAGAGGAAATGGGGGTAGCAGAGGAAGGTGGCGAGGCCGAGGGGAATGATGGGCCTGATCGATGCGGAAAGGAGAGTGGGGAGGGGTGGCCATGTGTGTGCTGCGTTTTTTCAGTTGTTCGGCAGAATTTGCATTTGTTTCTTCTTCGGCTGACTCGATTCCTATTGACGTCTGTTCCGAGTGTGCTGCGATTGCGGCGTGCGCTGGAGCCACCATCGATGTCGATGTTCGGTCTCGGTCTCGCAGCACGGATCCGTTCTCGATGACGCGTTTCTCGTAAGTGTCGTCCCGACTTATCCTGGGCGCTTCCACGCCCGCCGTAAGCAGCAGCCTCGAGTCTCCAGTATGTCCTTCAGCTCCCGAATCAGTGCCACAGGTTCCATTATCACCTCCCTCTCCTTGTCTCTCACTCTCGACCCCCCACTTTCTTCCTCACAGTGTCCAGCGACGCCATGGGCCAGACACCGAGCTTTGCCTTCTTTCCTGCCTTGGGGAGCACGCACACCGTGCCGATTCCCACGCCCTCTGCATCTGATAACGATAGCAGAGACAAGATTCGTGAGGGGGCGGGCGTGCAACTGGTGTTCAGAGCACGCTTAAACAGGGAAGAGGCACTCGGTTGTCAACGTGATAGCGTGCAACTTCAGGCGTGGACGGATGCCCCGGTTGAGGGACGCGGGACAGGCGAATGGGCTGCCTACACTTTTTTGCAGCCCGATGTCGACCTCCCTTCCCATGGGCTGGTGGACTCCGAAGCCGCTCCGTTTGTGCCGTCGTCTGACGCTGTAGTGGAGCCAGAACCAGAGGGCCAGGCCTGCTGGACGCTCAAGCTGCGGCTGCGGCGGGACGCTCTAGGCGAAGGCGAGTCCGAGCGTCGGTTCTTGCTCACCTATAGGCTGCTCTATCCCAACGGGGAGGTGCGCTGGCTGGGCTCGCCGGGGCACGACGTTGTGTGTGTTCTCCAGCGGGCGGACCCTTGGCTCGATGTCTCGGACGCTTGGGCCGTAGCGCCGCGGGACGGTGGCCGTGATTTCGAAGCCCGCGGCCAGGCGGAGGCAGATTCTCACTCTGTAGAATTTGCTCGGGTGCGCCAGGCAGACCGCTGGGGCTGCTGGGCCATCGGGGATTCAAGGTATGCAGGTGCAGACCGCTGAGCGGCGGCACCCCAAATTATTTTCCGAGACTGTATACTAAATTTATCTTTCCGTTCCATTTACAGTGTTCGATATCACGAAACAGGATCAGAGGTGACAGGGGCAACCTTCATCGTGCTCCTCACTACCCCTGGACGCGGCACTTTCGCGCTGCAACAGCCCGTCGCACTGCACGCGCGTTCGGGTGGCACGCTCTCGCTCTCTGCCTCCGGCATCGTGACTTGCTCACCCAATACCCTCGTCCACGTCTGCTCGTTGGTGTTCTCGAGATTTATCCCTTCCCTCAATGCCGCCGCGTCCGCTCTCAATCTGCGTTGTCTCGGCACTCACTCAGGCCACGTCGTTCTATCTTCGACAGAGTACCCCGCGCTCGTCTCTTTCATCCCTCTTTCCAGCGACTTGGGCACCGCCGCGACCATGTCTTTCCACGCCCTGTTCGGTAATCTGGGGCCTTCCTGCGGCAGACGGCGTTGCCCTTTATGTGATGTACAGCCAATCTATGCTGCGCCTAGTAGAAGCCACAAAACCCGTCGCGTTCAGCGTGGGCCCGGCCGGCGGTGAGTGCATCGTGAGCTGCGTATATGAGGTCGAGGCGGACGTGCCGGAGGCTGAACCTGGAGATGCTCCATGGCAAGTGGCGATCCTGACGCCTCACACGTACGTCGAGCCTGAAATGGAGCCAAAATCGGAGCTCCCGTTGTCTTACGACGCGTCTGGGGCGATGGGGGAGGACACGCCTTCCGCGCCCAAAAGTGAGCCGGAGCCAACGTCGGAACCGCAGGAAGCTCAGAATGCACATTCCGATGACTCGGACTCGGAGCTCGAGACTCTGGCATCGCATAGCGTGTCCTCGAACCTCACGCTCACGATGCCTGGAGCACCGAGCAGCAATCAGTTGGGCGCGACGCCGGAGGTCGATGTCGCAGCGACGCTGCAGGGGCTCCTTGCGCTGCTCCTGCGCGCCTTTTTCGTCCTGCGGGTGCTCGCCGCGGTCCATGTGCTAGGTATCGTTGTCAATGCGGATAAGGAAAAAGTGAAGGAACGGAAGGAGAAGGAGGAGTGTCACGTGAAAGACGCACTCGCGTACGATGAAGACGAAGAGAATCGGGTGCCAGGGCGGTCCGACATCGACACGCTGAGCGTTATTAACGAATTGAACGAAGAGGAGGATCACTTCCATGTCGTAGACAACGACGACGAAGGAGCTGCTTCCGATTCGACTCTCGCCCCGAATTCTCCCTTGCTCACCACCGCCGTCATCTCCGACGGAAAATCTGCTCGTCGTCCCCCGATCTTCGAGGTCGAGAAGGGACCACTCTCCGCCGCCCTCTACCCGCCCACCCGGATTCGGGATCTAGAGGTGGATCTACAGCTAATCCTGGACGGCCAGCTGCAGCCCACAGCTAGGATGAGGGTTCAGGGCGCGCTGCTGGTACATGTCGAGGGCGGGGTGCAAGGTGGAAGGCTGACAGTGCGGGTCAATGGGCGTCCTGCCGCACAGGGATACGAGGAAGTTGACGTGTGAGCGGATCGAAGCCTATGTACGAGAGTCGCTGTAAGACATCGAGAGTCTCAGCCTCGCGAGTAAGCTGGCGCTGGTCGTCGCGCTCTGCACGCGCCCTCTTGGATGTGCTCGCATGCCGCGTTCGATCGGCCTTCCGCTGTCACGAATGATGTTGACGGCAGAGATGTACGACTGTAGACGTTCTATTGCTCCATAGGCCACGGTCGGTCTGTTTTTTCTCATGTTGTTGTTCTACTAGCCCTTGGATTGATCCGTCGAGGCTATTGTCTGTTGTTGTCGAGTTATCTGTTGTACTTCTGTTGTACCTTGTCGGTTTTTTTTCTTCCTCCCTTACATGATTTACGAAATACACGTGCTGCTACGACCTCTGTCCTGTGTTTTGTCCCTCACGCGCACTTACGCAGCTTCTGCACGGAATGTAATGAAATGTAATTATCATCCTCGCAACACTCAATCAACGAAAACCGGCGCAAGCGACGCGGTCTGAAATTGACTGAGCCTAGGGTACTAGTGCACATGTACAATGCATGGAGAGGCGAATAACCTATATCTCGGCCCTGCAGTTGTTTGTCTCTGCTTTGCTGTTTCTTTTGTTTTTGGAGGAGGACCTCCGACTCATGATTTTTAGTGGTCAAGGTCACGTTCGTCGTCGCTGTCGCCACCATGTCGATGGCGCTTGCGCGAAGAGGACGGATAGTCAGTGCCCCGGTCGGCCGGATGGCCGTGGCTGAACCGTGAGATGTGCCGCCCGACGATGTCGTCGAGCATCTCGGGGGGCAAGTCATATTCGGAAGAGCGCACGGTGATCGTGTAGGCGGCTAGGAAAGAGGGTCAGAAGAGACGAGAGCAAGACGGATGGCGCTAGTCGGATGGGTAGGCGGCGGAGAGCAGGGCCCGGACTGACCTTGTTCGATCTTGAGGAGGGATTGCTGGGTGACGTGCTGTTTCTTGGAGAGCTCGCGGACGTGCGGCGTGAAGCCATCGAAGTCTGCGCCAAATCGGCCAGTCCATACAAGTGAGCGAGTGCAGGGCGCGCGTCCACGGTCGCATGAAGAACGGGCCGGCTCACCGGCTTTGCATCCTCGCACGAAGCTGCTCACCTCGGAGGCCTTGGAACGGCCCGGGCCGCGTTTCGAGATGGAGGAGATGGCGAAGCGCATGAGCTCGCCTGTGAGGTCGGACACGCCCAGCAGGTAGTCTGACACTGGGAGCGGGAAGTACTGGGCCCGTAGACGATGAGTGCTGAGCACCGGCAGACAAGACGCAGATGCTCACGAGGCCGTCTTCTTCGTCGGACAGAGAGCGCTGCACGTCGGCGTACGTGATGAGCATCCCGTGCTCGATGTAGTATGCGAAGCTGAGGGCTTCGATGTACTCCTGGAGACCGGGCGAGACGCTGTGCTGGTAGCGCCAAAAGCGGTCGCCGGTAAGCTCGGGGCGCATGGCCTTGAAGAGGAGCTGGACCTCGCCGAGCTTCTTGCGGCCTTCCTGTGCTGCGTGGAGAGAGAGGGTGCGATCGTCTGAGGCAGAATCGGTG
The DNA here is from genome assembly GCF_000320585.1 of Heterobasidion irregulare TC 32-1. Classification (NCBI taxonomy): domain Eukaryota; kingdom Fungi; phylum Basidiomycota; class Agaricomycetes; order Russulales; family Bondarzewiaceae; genus Heterobasidion; species Heterobasidion irregulare. The sequence goes on along the minus strand of NW_009258197.1, from coordinate 2,816,960 downwards.
TTTATGACGCGATGCAGGAGAAATATGACCTTCTTGGAGAGGTTTGTGATATCGCGGCTGCTCTGCGAGTCCAAGGAGGGTCCAAGCGACGGTTAGATTAGGCGCGGGGAGTGATGGGAAGAACAACGGACCTTGATGAGCCGCTCACGTCTGTCGTTATAGTCATCGAGCTCCTCGCGAAACGCAACGAAGGTGCGAAGGATGGCGGACCTGGCGTTGTCGTCGTCGGGGACGGACATGGGGGGGTCGGAAGACAGGCACGTGATGAGGGTGGGGGTCGATTGCCGTCGGCAGCTGAGAGCAGCCGCTCTACTTACTGGCCGCTCAAGCACGGTCTCAGACGCCTGGAACCCACCCTCTCCACGACGACGACGACGACGACGACGAAGACGACAACAGCACCTGCCTACGATGAGTTTCACACCAAAGCCAGGATGCCCAATGTGCGGCATCGTCTCCGCCGCCCAGCGATCCGAGGTGGACTCACCCGTGTCGCCGACGTCGTTTCGCGAGCGGGCGAGTCAGCCTGAGATCCTGTGGCGGGACGAGAACTTCACTGCCTACCGCGAAAAGGCGAATCCTGTGTCGAGCAAGGGCCACGTTGTCATTGCATTCAAGTGCGCTCTCCTCTTCTCCCCTCTCCCCCGCCCTCCTCATCTCCCCACAGCCTTCACGTCCCCTCCCTCTACACCCTCGTACGTCCCTCTTCTTTCCTCCCCACTCCACATAGCCCTGAGTAGGCCCCGCACCCACCCAGTCGTCCAGCGACCTCCCCCTCCTCGCCTCCCTCCGCGACATCGGCATCCGCGTCCTCAACTCCCTCCTCTCGCCCTCCTCTCCCCTCCTCCAGCCCTCTCCCCTCGCGACAGTACCCTTCCAGACCCCGAACTCCAACTTCCATATCGGCTTCATCACGCCGCCCTTCCGCGACTCCAAAATTCCCGTCACCGACCATCTCCACGCTCACGCGTACATCGGGCCCGGCGACCTCATGGGGCTGGTGGCGCGGCTTGGCATTCAGCGGCGTCGCATGGTATGCGGTCGAAGACCTCATCGCCGAAATACGGTTCGTTCTATCCCCCTCCCCCTCCTCCTTCCTGCCCCGTACACCCACGCGCCGCTGACCCGTGAAACCGTTCTCCTGCATACCTCTTTGCACGCGTTTACGTATGAAACAGCGAGTCGACATCGAACAACCGCGTCAAGTCGGGCTACGAGAACCGCCTGAACGCGCCCATCGACAGAGTCCCCGGCGCCGGTTCCCGCGCAGGCCTTGCGAACGGCATGGAGACGACGGAGCCCTCTCTCGCCGCCCCCGACATCGAAGAGGGCCTCGCTTCGCCCTCTAGCTCCCGTCTCGCCTCGCTCTCAACCTCGACACTGCGCCCGTCGTCCTCGTCTGCGGCCCTCAGCCCCACCTCCTCTGCCCTCAGCCCCACTTCCGCGAGTGTCCTCCGCGGTCCATCGTCTTCGATACCCCATCTCTCGGTGTAGATTCTCCCGCCACGACCGCAGCCTTTTCTCCCTCTTAATCACCGCATATACATACATACATCGTGCCTGTTGCCCTGGTCATCGCCCCGTATTTTTCATTACTACTCATAGCATCTTTCGTTTGTTTTCCTCCCCTATTCCGCTTCGTGTGATAACAGCAGCGGGTCTGCCCCTGCTCGGGACTTCTTTCTGTCGCACTGCGTGACCGGGACCAAGAATGATATATACCGTGCATACAAACTTCGGTTCTCTCATTTATTCTCATTCCGGGATTTTATATGGTCCAGGTAGCGGTGTTACGTCCAACAACACATCATCCACGCATTAAAATCTGGGACTTGAGGATTGTGCACTGAATACATTGGCTAGGCGTGTCAAAAAAAGGGGGGGAAAGACCACGACGAGGCGAGAAAGACAAGATGAGAAGAATATTAAAGTTCTTACATATATTACTTAGATACTGCGCATGCGAAGGTCCGAGTCCTAAATAGTTTATTCTTCATGCACGTCGTCCTGGCAGCCCCTTGAAAAAGTCCGCGCCCGGCTCTGATCATCATTCCCATCGTTCCCCTATCAAGCGTCTGCCAGCATAAAAATAGCGTGTTGATCAGCTTGATTCTACATGAAAGGACACGGAAATACGCACAATAAGACGAGCCCGTCAGTAACGTCGACAGCGCGGTCAACTGATCCTCGCTGAACCGCTTCGAGTCCTCGTGCCAGGTATCCTGATGCGTCTTCTTGAAGTTGCTCGCGCACTTGCGGACCGTCGTCGAGATCGGGATCTGTTATATGAATTGCAAGGGGCCGTAGGCGTCAGCGAATTCGTCGGCACTGACATCGCTGAAGCGACTTACAGGGTCATATGTGTGCTCGGCAAGCACGCTCGTCAGCAACTCCGGCATCCACCGCTCTACCGTGTAAGGGTAGCTATCGACAAGCGCACATATACCCAGAATTGCCGCGTGGCGCTGGCGCACGGCCACGTTGTAAACGGGAGACTGCCTGCTGGGAAGGTCGGAGCGCTTCAAGAGGCGAACAAACCGTTCCTGTGGGACACAGCCGCGAGGCAGACGATGTCTCAAACGCAGTAGAAGAACATTGGAATGCGTTGACTCACCTTGAGCTTCAGGAGACTCCGTCGGGGAGAGAGACGGAGGACACCAGACAGTGTTCTGTAACCCAGATTCATTAGCTAACCATCGACACGCCCATTGCTGTACAAATCATACTCACGTTGCTGCCATCTCTCTGACCTCAACAACTTCATCGTCGAGGCACTTGCAGAGAACCTGCGCAGCCAAGCGTGATCAGCGACATAAATGAGACGTCATGGAAATTTTCGCAATGCACTTCTAGAATCTCTGTGATCTTCTTATCACTGATCAATGGCACCTGTCGGAAATAAAACACTATCGCACAATAATTAATCGAACTTCACGAAAAAGTCTTCGCGTGCTAACCTTGAACCAAAGGCAGCGCCTGCAAGCGGACTTTCCATGACTGAGCGCCCTCAAGGTCAGCAGCTGTCAAAAAAAACAGGAACTAGACAACTATACCGGTGAGTTCTGAATGACATTGAAAATTGCATCGAGGATGGGATCAATGAGCGGTCGTGGCGGTGTCACACCGCACATCCGTACGAGCAATAAACGAGCGCGTGACACAAGCTCCTCATTGTCATTGACTGGTAGATTCACCATCAGTGTCAATGATTGTTGAGGATGAATAGAAGGGCATACCTTCCGTAAAGCGTGTCAGCTCAGGCTAAAAAAGAAAAAAAGTGTAAGCAAGGGTCTGCAATCTCCAGATCTTGGTTCCGTTAGCCACGTACCACGAGCGGAAGAATGTAATCGAAAACAGAGACAGCATTTATGTCATGTACTGTCTGGAACAGCCATCGACAGATTGTCAACCCGACCCTGCAGATAAGAAATTGTTTCGTCACGCACGAAGCAGTAGATGAACGTCCAAAGGCTCACTTGTCATAAGTAGACTGGAATGCACGGGCACCCGGTAAGCGCTCTTCTCGCCACTGAGGGAAGCGTTTCACGAGCTCGGCGATACGTTCTTGATGGTACGAGGCCCGTATACCCATAATATCCAGATCTACTGATGTCGTCCGGCATTCACGGACGAAGGCTTCGGCGCTTGGGTCGGAGTTTTTGGGTTGCCACTGCACGCAAAAAAAGAAGATATGAGGATAAATCGTGCGAGATGCCCAGGGAAACACGCACCTTGACCTTGTCTACGAACCCTATCAGTTCACTAACATAGGCGCGGACCTATATGCCAAATGAGGATGAGTAGTCCCAGACTTACAGTGGCATTTACCAACCTCATCATGTTCGCTGGAAATTTCGGGCCAAACACGATCAATGGCCTCATCCGCCCAGGCAGAGAACTTCCAACTCTCTTCCTCATAGAACGCCCGGTAGAAAGACAACGATTTAACAGCGTTTAGTGACGACTCGCCGTTATAGTCTGTTAGGTGAAACTCTTCGATAATGTAGTCGACAAGGGCTTGGTATCGGCGGGGATCCCTATGATAGAACATGTACTGTGATGCGAACAATATGCGTAAGACAGGCAGCACTCTCAATCAGATGAAACAAACCTCTAAAAATGAAGTCCAAATAGGCAAGGTGTCCGTCTTGATCTTGGTGCTCATTGTATTTTTTATGAGAGGCATCGCCCAGTGCCAAAGTCGTCTCTGACTGATTAATGGCCAGTGCTTGGCACCTATGGACAAGTATTTGAGCCCTCCGGCCGAGACAACGCAAAACGTCCCATACCATTGAGCAGTCCGGCAAGAAGCTCTGCTGCCCCCCGCTGTTTGTTCTGGTCGGTGTTCGAGATGAGCTCCTCTATCAGTGTCTGCAGGGCTTCAAACGATTCGTCTTCAAGAGTTTGAACTACGAGAATATGAACAAACATGCTATGGTACCGAACTTAGGGCCACTGACCTATTGATTTGACGGAGGAAATGTTATCAGATGTGACCGATTCTGCGTGTGTCTCTGCGGTGAAGTGAATCGAAAGGCTTTTCCAATAAGTTGCATCCTTCGCAACTTCTCGAACAGCGGCAATGGCATCTTCGCTCTCTGCTTCCCACGGCTTTAAGATGGGATTGGATATATGCGGTGCAGAGTACCCAGACAGTGTCGAACCCCATACCACCCACCCGGAATCCACCCTCTCCACAAACATTCTAAAAGATGATGAGTTTTTGTTTTTACAGCAAGAAAAGTTCTTACACTTCCGGGTTCAAGTCCAGATCAAAAGGCTGCTTGAACGCTTCCAGAAATTCGGCGGTGAACTCGTGAGTTGGGTTAACTATTGAGACTTTCCGTTTCAGCAGATTGTTGTTCTTCTCGAACACGAGATCCATTGGCCCACGAGCAAAAGTTCGAAGTTTGATATACCGTAGACTTTTCATCACTGCACGTTGAGCATACTATTGTCCATGATGAATACACATCACAAAAATCATCAGATAAACTTACGTAGCGCTATAATACAGATGTTACTTAATAACATTTGGAAAGAACAATATCTACGCATCTACGCACCAGTGAGGGGTGATCATCATGAGTCTTGTCCAGAAAATAGCGCAAGTGAGAACCAGACATCGGGGCGTCTCGTCGAATGAGTGTCCGTAGACATCGCACAGCGAAGATGGCATATCGCCAGTGCGTGGATGGTGATCGAGCGACATCCAGAATGACAGACGTCTGCATTCTCATTAGAATCGGTATTGATTCGAAAGTGATCTGAAACGCACTGTCTGCCTGATGCCTTTGTTGTGCAAATGAATTCGTTGTATGCGCTCTTCTTTGCACCTAGAAACGACGAGATCTTGATCTTTCCTACTAAGTAATACGGTTTTGAAAGCTTCTACTTGTCGCTTCAGTGGAGGATGCTCAATGTCGAATACAAAGTAACAAGGCTCCACAAAACTGTTGATGGCTTCGAAGACGATTATACAGATTGTTATAGAAGGACAAATAGAAACGCACCATTTTCACAAACAGCCGAGACACAATCTTGTATTGAAGACTTGCAAAAACGAACGTCACTGACAGTGTCATGAATTGTGCGAAATCAACGTACCTTCTCATTGGATTGACATCCAAAAATCTTTTGGGCAAGGTCGGCAGCCAGAGTAGGCTCTGTTGTTTTCTTTAGCATTCGGTCTTCACCATGATGATCTGATCGCTGACCTGCTATAGCGTATTTGACTGCAGAGAAAACCTTGGGTCAGTCATGCCCATCATCAATGCCGACCAAAAAAATCACCAAAAGCGTTCATGTTGAGTGTCCAGAGAGCTCCCTTCATTCGATCATCATCGGTTCCAGGCTCCATTGCCTCATAGATGCGCGGCAGGCACCGGCGACGTATACCATCGTAAGTCTGGGATTATCATAAGCACCATGAACGAAAAATAATATAGACTTTGCTTACTCCGCACAGTGCCTCCAATAGCGATTGGCTAGACCTGTCGCATAAAAAATTAAAATGGATCTCTGTACTCAAATGTGGTTTTACATACTGTCTGACTGTATACAGTAATCAGTAGGTATTATTTGTGAGGGGAAAAAAACACACCAGTCGCATATTGCCACATAGACCACTCAACAACGTCGTCAATTAGATCATCTTCCACAGGACCACGTCGCCTTTCGATCGAATTCCATCTAAGACGAGCTGCGTGGTAAAGCCTACCAGATTGGTCGTATCAGATAGTAAAACACCGCGTTGAAAGTGAGAACCAACCGTGCTCTGCGCACGAAGACCGCTCTCGGCCAGGCCTTCTGCCCCGCGTATTGCCTAGCGTAGTTTAGTTCAGACGCGTATCGATCTAGCTGCATGTAATAGCTAAAACAAGATAAGTTGAGTATCGAGGACAGCGGTTGATATTGACTCAACCTGTCTTTGCTATCTCCATAATCGAGCATGAAGGTACGTATAGATTGAATCTACAAGATGGCTCAGTAAAAAAAAATCGAGATGCATCGCACTACTGACAAGAAGATAAACAGCATCGACCGTGTTTTCCTCCCCTTGTTGACGTAGAGAGACTGATGCGGCGTGCATGAATTTGCCAAATCGTATGCGTAAATTTCGGTAATATTGCAGTCGAGGATCCTCTGGATCGGAAAGTGCAAATCCGGCGTTGAGAGGATCAATTGACGCGATCATCTCCGGTATCTCGTTCCTGTGAATATGAGCAAGCTGTATATCCATAGGCTAGATGACAAAGGTCTCACAAGAGATCTGTTGTGGCTAGGGCATGTTGGGCATCTTCTTTCGAGATAGCCTCCTTGACCAAAGTAGGAGTGCCTGAAAAAGCGTTTCGAACGAAACTTAGACAGCTACGATGCCCCTTCAATGTGATGCCTATACATCGCAAAAGACATCAATAACACTAACCGACAGAAATCATTACGCCATACACTGTCACGCACGACCCCTGTCGAGAGAAGCTATTAGAAGCTGCTGAGCGTGCAAATGTTTCAGAAACTTGCCAGGATCGAGGAAACCTTCCAACTTCGTGAGCGAGGGTTCAATTATCTCCTTGAAAACATCAAGTGCGAAACCTATCTCCGCGTCATCGGGCACATGCCATGTAACCTGAGCAGGGATTTCAATGAGATGAAGCAGAAACAAGTCAAGATACACGAACTGTGACGTCTTCCGCCTTGTACAGCTTTCCCCAATGGAGGTGATGATTGTATCGGAATTCTAGAGGGAAGATATTTGGGATCCGTTATTGTTCACCATGCGAAGGCACGCACTGTTGCTGTTCCACTCATCGGGGTTCACAAATTTATCTTCGAGTGGATAGGTGTGCGTTAATGTCAGGAGAAGGCTGGAGAGTAGTTTCCCGCTCCAAGAGAACCCGCGCTTGGCAAACGTCTTGTCTCGCAGTCGACGCAACAGAGGTAATAGCTCGTCCTTGTATTTAAGGACCTATTTAAAATCATGAGCGTCACCGATTTGCACGTAACACTGGTCGACAACATACCGCCTTCCCATCACTGAAAAGAATTTGTAAGGGTTAATCTCGTACGGAAAATAGGCATACGACCCACTTGAACATTGTACCACGGAGAATCGCCAAGTCTACAATGGTATATCAGGATGAGACCCTTAGGAGGAAGGTATGCGCTTACTCCAATGGAAGGTTGCATCAGATGGCAAAGGTGTAGAGAACGTGGACGTAGTCCTCACAGAGCTAGCGCCGTTATCAAGTTCAAAGTAGAGGTTCTTGACACAAAACGGCAAGAACTTGGCTAGCGCTTTGGCGGGGTTCGCATTCGCAACACATTCAACAAGCTGATGCACGGCGCGCACCGCGTTTGGTCGCACGTTCGTGCTCGCATAGTCGAAGATCATGTTAAGTACGAGATCGAAGAGGGGGTCCGAAAGGTGAATGCATATTTGACTGCAGGCGTTGGTCACGGCGTCAACTAGTTGAGCTGCAAAATATATCAGAAGAGGAGAACGGGCATATCACGATAGATACAAACTTTCCGTTTCGCCGCCGGCCTCCTCCGGAAGATTGTCGAACAGAACAATCACACGCCGGATAAAGCTGGCGACCCAGTCGGGAAACTCTCCTGTGGTCTCTCTGAGTACTGCATCCTCTTCTTCCATGGTCAAAGCAGAGCTGCCGTTCATCTGACCATCCGTGAGGCGTTCTGCAGAGATCGTCGGAATGCCGTTGATACCGTGAAACACTTCTGATGAGGTTGGCATTCTTGAATCCATATCGGCGGACAGTGTATTTCCTACAGACGTAAGATCGCCAAATTTGACATACTGAGAGATCTCAATGAGGAATGTTGTGGTGCATAGCTGTGAACACTGTCAGCATGCAGCAGAAGAAGCAATATATTTAGCATACTGTCTTAGAAGGATCGTTCTGAAAATGCGCTTAATGATTGACGTCACTTCTGGAAGTTGACACGGGACTCACGAGGTCGATCCCAGGAAGCAAGAGTTGAAGAATGGATATCAAATGCTTCGCTCCAGGATAGTGAACCTCTCGGGAAACTAGAGCAGGCGCCACTGCACCCAATGCCTTGATTACTGCTATGGTGCGCTGAGTCTGTTGGTCCCAAAGCACTCAGGCATGAGCACATTTTCAATTACTTTGCATCAAGAGCTGCACGTACCTCGACGAGAGCTTCCAATGACGGGACTGCTCTCTCTAGAATGGGATAAAGGATAAGATCCGGCTCCATGAGACTCATCCACTTCAGGCAGCTCGAGATATTGGTGACCGTCATAGAATCTTCGGAGAACATTGCGAGTAGTGCCACGGTCCTGAAGCACTTCACAAGTTCGCGTTTCATCTCTCCCGTCAGCCGGCGATGCTGTGGAATATGATTGAGCCCTCAACAAGGCATGATATAACGACTTTGCGACAAACCACTGGCGTCTTGCATTCGGGCTTCTGCTCTTCGTGCCATCCTGATAATAAGCAACTGTGTGAGCACTGTGGAAAGACCGACGAATTTGTAGGGCGTGTTACGTTTGTTAAACTCATATGCCACGTATTTGATGAATGCACTGAGCTGCATGTCGAAGACCATCAAATCAGCATTCGCGTCGTGTTCAACCAGTTCTCACACCACACCACAGAAACGACACGATGAACGATTTAATAAATAGGAGGTAGACAATACATACATCAGCAGTCCAGGCTCCGGAGTTTGATGGATGAAAGAAGCTCTCCGTTGAAGCGATCAGCTTTACTAGAGAATCCAGGGCTTTCGATCCTCCAACGTAGGTTTTGTAGCTTGGAAGCGGCACCTTGCCTAGATGCACAGATAAGTAATCGCCAACGTTACCGTTCATCATGGAGCGGGGAGTGCCTATTCCGGGGGTGTTCATGCCCGAGGCTAGTGGTGTCATAAAAGGAGTCGGAGCATTTGAGGGAGCATGTGGAAGGCCGTCAGGGGACATTGAATATACGATGATTCTCGCTAGTGAGACTACATCTAATAGTTAGTTTTTGACTTTATAGGACATCACTTCAACTCACTGATTCTCCAAGTGGGCTTTGGAAGACGGCCAATCTCGAATCCTGCCTGGTTATCCGCGGATGGACCTGTAGTAAGAGAACCAGAGTCCGCCAAGGGTATTTCTGAGAAACGGAATATCAGTCCATATTTTGGATCAGTATTAATAGGTCAAGACGTACCCATTGAGGCAAGGCACTTGCACATGATGAAATGCCAATCATACTCGGTGAAGATACCGACATCTTTGATGAGACCCGTCCACAAACCTCCGCGCTTGATGTCATCTTGAGGCCAATTGGGGCGGGCTTCGCCTTCCGACAGGGCATCATCCGGTGTCTCTTGTATCTTGGCCGGATCACTGATGGAAGTGTCCAAGTGTATCTCTGTGATACGTGCTAAAAATTGAAGCATCCGCTCATCATACATGTAGGAGTTGACAGATTCCCATAGCCGGAAAAGCATGGGGAGGTAGGACTGGGGATGGCTTTGGGGAAGGAAGGTCAGCATATAATACTGTGATACTAAGAGACTCTGTAGGGAGTCATTGTGAGAGACAGATGTGCTCAAGGTTCAATGCCACAAACATACATTCAAGTCGGTTCCGTTGATCATCGGCACAAAAGTTGCGAGCATCTCATCGATGGCAGCAGGATGAAAGAACTTCCGCACAGTGGCAGCGATGAAGCCAGCGTAATAGGATGTTTGACTACAGACACATGCAACATTGACAATTCATTCTTCCATGAGCCCACAAGCGAGCGTGGACGCACCTGACTTCGAACTGGCGTCGGGTCAGGAACAGATCATGCACTAGAATATCAAACAGGGGGCGCCACGGCAGCCTGAGGTCCTCAATGGACAGTTTCTTCTTTGATCTCGTGAGGACGTCCAAAGCGTCTGAGCAGGTGGCGACGACGTGCAGGGGCATTCCCGGCGTCGTGGAGAGGTTGAAGTAAAGCAGAACAAGCATTATCCTCTTCTCTTTGGGGATAGGGTATTTGAGGTAGGACCAGCTAAAATATTGACCAGCAAAGTCAGTCTACGCTTGATTTAGAGGGGTGCCAAAAGACAAACTATGTGAGCATGCTGTCCCACTGCAAGAAACCGGGATCGTAATCTTTGGCTTCAACGCATTGGACGATGCGCATACAGATGAAATTGAGCATGTCCTGCATCTTCGAGTTCGACTCAATGGAGTACGGCAATGCCTTTGCATAGGACTTGATCTTTAAGAGGTAGGGATCCGTTGTATGATCGAAATCATCTTGAAGTGAATGAGAGACACCACTGGGTCCCGGATCGTCCAGGGTCAGTACGGACACGTCAGGGAAGGTCATAGGTGTAACAGAGGAGTAGCGCAAGACAGCGAGATGGAAAAAATTAGAGAAGAGAAAGGGGCTTGGAGGATATAAAGCTGATGGTGGCGCGTATCGGCATGACGCTGCCGCATCAGGCAAGGCGGAAACAGTTATCCCACCCCTATGACCACAATGGTACCCGCAAGTCGCGCGAGTACTTCGAGGGATATTACCGGCGCAAAAAATGGCGATTACAGTATCGTACATGTTGTCGGAACACCCTCGGATGACTCGTGGTGGATCGCCTCACATGGTAGACTCCGTCGCCATATTCTGCAACTCTCTCACTGCGTTCGTCCGCACCATCTTCCAGACTGCATCTCGCTGCGCACGAACATCACCCAGCCCCTCTCTTATCTCCTCTAATCGTTCGACGTATTCCCTTCCATCATCCTGCAACTCCCGCAGTGTCGCGAGCGACTTCGTCAGAGTGTCCAACTGCGTTTGTGGAATCGCGAAGTGAGACGGCTCGTACACAGGCGGACCATTGGGATAATTCATAATAAAGAGCTTATGGGTGGGTGGGGCGAGGTCCGGGGCGCGCGCGACCCTCCCCGCATTCCTATTCTGTGCATCTGCGTCCTCGTCCTCGTCCTCACGCTTTGGCACGACAGTGGCACCGTTTTTTGGCCGGTCTGGATCCTCACTGAGAACTTTCCATAGCCGCCCGAATGCGCGCTTCATCTTTGCCTCACCCTCGATGAGGCCATTCGTTGCGCGCTCTAAATCCTCCAGTAGGTGAGAGCGGAAAGATTGCGTGACGGCCACGTTCATGACGAATGATGAGTAATTGAGATGTTGTGGATTAGGCATGGGATAAGGTGCTGTGAGTGGTGGAGTAGGTGAGCGGAGATGGGGAAGGATTGGCGGTGGAGGGGAACGTTCGGAAGGCAACAGGAGTTTGAGACGCTTTCGAGCACGGTCCTCTGCCTTTGTTCACCCAGTCAATCCCATCGTTGACGATGTATATGAGTTGTAACACACCTCCCAGTCCTCTATCCCAGGTCCCCATGCAGAAAGCTTCCCTTTACGTGCCCATCTCGCATCCTTCATCATCTTACGCCCCCAATTGCCTAATGTCGCGCTCGTCGACGCGTCTTCCTCTTCCATATCAAGGCTTCGAGATGGATAGTACCACGAGTTGTTGTCATTTGAAGGCGCTGTGAAGTAGCTTTGCACGATATCAATGCATTGCTTCTAAGCACGTGAGAAATACTCACCTAGCCTCTTCAAAATAGCCAAGAGGACGCTTGTGTCCAGTCGTGTACATTGGCTGCTGATGACTTGTTGAGGGTCGTGATGGTGGTTGGCTTGTGTTCATATGATTTTGTGGATGTTCTGTTGCCATATTGATAGACATGGTGGAAAGAGAATGCAACTAGTGTGAAGTAACGGGGAGACTTGAGCGCATTGGCAGTGAACCCTAACCTTAGTGTCCATCAGAGCTTATGTAATCAAGTTCAGTTTTATAAATACCAGTGCTGCGGGAAGCTGCAAATATCATAGGACCCTGCAGTGACTTACAACAGATTCTGTTCACGTCCGCAGTAGAGACGAGGCCTAAGCCTAGGTAAGAGCTCAAGAGCTTGAGGCTCGGCCTGAGCCCAAATTTCATTGACATTACCGAAAATGTTTATTGGTCAAGCTAGACTGATAAGAACACAGGATCATAAGCTCAATGTGTCATGGAAGACATATGATGGCCCGTCTCAAAGCCAAACAATATGTCAAGAGAAACAGCTGGCGTATGCAGCTGGCGGCAAGGTGCAAGGCCAGGATCCCGAGTCGATGATCCCTTCCCAGAGCTCCTGACAAGTACGAAAGAGGTCAAGGGCGGCCCGTGCATTCTCTACCTGAGCATATCATTCAGCCGTTCAATTAACGGCTGCCTAATCTTGAAAAGAACGTACTGGGTGTTCATAGCCTAAACCAATATTCCGTCCCATAAGGCGATTAACAAGAATTGGGAGCGGCAGTATCTGTCGACATTGGAGGCTTCGACGGAATGGAAGAAAAATAGCGACGTCGCGAGTGTCTAATGCAGGATGGGCAATGCCGAAGACCTTGGGGACCAACATAGAATATTGAATCAGATACCAAGCTAAGGACTCGAAGAGGAAATAGGCTATACAGAAAAGAAATGCCAGAGGGCGTATCCGATTAGTATCTTCTCTTGGATCAAAGACATCACTCGCTGCTGCACGGTATGAAAGTAAGGCGCTGCGGGGAGTGTCGGCTAACTCAAAGAGGATGATTGAGAGTCAATGGACGGACCACTCGCGAGATAGGCGGGTTGCAAACCGGTCTCTTGATAACGATAGTCTGTGACTGGTTGTCTGAAGCATGGGATGATGGAAAGCTGTCGGCATGATTTATATAATGGGGTATCGCATGAAAACAACGCACGTAGGACGGACGAACGTGTCAAGGACGACAGATCCCTGGTAGTCAGTGATTGCGACGCGACTGATATCGTATATTATTAAGCGGTAGGAGAATGTTGAGATATGAATCAACACACGCAACCATTGGGATATTAACGTTCACGCCAATGGAGACAACCTGTACACAGACTGCAAGATAACTACGAGACAATACAATGAGATTGAATGTGAAGTCTCAGTCAACAAAACTCACTCAGAAGGAGGCCGAATATTTGCGACGTGATAGGGGGAAGGAAGCGTGAGGTTACTGTTTTTCTGCGGCGTTGGTGACCTAGAATACAAAGAACGAGTAATCAAACATGGCCAGGCTAAAGACTCGTAAACGCGTGGGACGAGAGAAGATCGGTAAAGCATTATACATCGCCGAGGAAATAAACAGCAGGTTGTGCCAAAACCTGCAGTTAATGACGCAAGACAGATGCATGGGATGAAGGAGGGGTGGAGCTGTTTTATTATTCGGCTTTCAGCCGCGGAAACCACCGACCTCCACCGACATCCTGAACTTTGGAATAACTTGCTGGATGCGGGGGAGATCTCTGTTCGCTCAAACATCGGAAGCTAATGGACTGAATTAAACGTTTGAACAGTCGATCTGGGAGCAGCAACAGCCAGAAGGCGACGTCGGCCTGAGTCAGTAGCAACGTTTCCATCGATAGACTAACAGTTAAAGCCTGGAGTGGATAAGATGCGCTATTTGGCATATGTGCGTGGTTGACCTGTCTCAAACGAGATTGACGTACGTTGACCTAGCGTGCACAAATGGCGAAAGTCGAAGTTTGGAACCGAACGAGTTCGCTGAGGTAATTTGAAGGAAGTTGGAAGGAGACGAAAGTCGTCTTTGATTCCTAATCGGGGTCGAATTCGGCCACTTTGGGCGACATGAAGTTGGCTGGCATGCAGTAAGCAAATGCACCTCTTATGATCGCTTCAATGAAAGTGTCCAATTCGGAGGGATCGTGCAAATGACAAAAGTATATGCTTCATGGAAGGCGGCGGCACTCGGGGAGAACAACCAAACGATCGAGTGCATGAGTCGCTCAATTTGAGCCGGACGTGACCGGATCCGTCCTTCCTGCAAATGTAAGATACTTTACACAAGGTTAGCATCGGGTTGTAACGTATAACAATGAATCAACTCAGTGGACCTGCCCACTCCATGTGTCTGAGTTCGTCGATATACTTTCTAGTCTACAGATATTCATTTCGTTTGGTAGCTTCTCCCAATTTGCCTCGTGACCAGATGCTGATATGTCACTGCGAGAAGAAGTATTGGATACCCACACATGTGGTCATAGATGTGTACCCACCGTTTGTTGCTCAGATCCCGCTTCCAAAGGTCCTGACGCGGGAGGCGGACGCTCGGTCTCTAGCCTCGAGCCCTCCTTCTGTGCCACATTGCTCTGTTCGAAACTCCGCATGCCCTCAAGTCCCCAACGGGACATCATGGCTTTGTCCTACACGGTAGATGTTCGAATCGGGCGTGCGAGAAGAGATGCAAAAACATCACATACCTCGTCCCATGGCGAACCTGTGGATCAAGAAAAGAATATGCGTCAGAAGCGTGTGATAATCATGAGTTCAAACAGGCCCACACGGTGTTGTCAACATCTGCTCTCCAGTGAATACGGCGTTTGCGCCGGCCATAAAGCACATTGCTTGCTCGTTTTCGCTCAGCGTTTGCCTACCGGCCGCTAGACGGATGATTGTGGTGGGAAGGACGATACGGGCAGTAGCTATAGTGCGAAGGAGTGTTTGGTGCTTCACTGGCTGTTTCCCGTTCACTATCGAGTTTCAACATAGCTGGAAGCTGATGCGAACCTCGTTGCCTTCTAGAGGTGTTCCAGGAATGGGGACCAAGGCGTTCACAGGGAATGATTCTGGATGTTCGGGCATGCTGAACACTTCACGTCAATGCTACGCCCGATCGTGACGTCTAATGGAGTGACCTACTTGGAAACCTCCCAGATGAGGCCCACCCGATCCGTATCAGCTTCACCCAAACCGAGTATACCACCCGAACAAACGCTGATGCCAGCCTCCCGGACAGCGGAAATCGTATCTAACCGGTCGTCGTAACTTCTTGTCGTGATCACCTTCCGAGATTATATGAAAATTGCTGGCAATATAAACAAACTAGTGATTATTAAACATACCTTCGGATAGAATTCTCGCGATGTGTCCAGATTGTGATTGTACGCAGTCAGACCGCTATTCGACGATGTCATAGGAAATCAGATGAGATGATTAAATGAAAACTTACGCCTCCTTCAGTTTCTGGGCCTGCTCGGGCGTCAACATACCCAAAGTGGTGCAAACCTCCATGTCCATTTTGCGTACTTCGCGTACCATCTCTAAGATGCGCTCAAATCCGCGTTTGCGACCCGCCAAATCTCTCCATGCGGCTCCCATGCAGAAACGCGTGCTTCCATTCTCCTTGGCTTTCCGTGCGGCTTCCAGGACAGGCTCAATGTTGACTAAGCGAGACGCTTCGGTTGGGGTGGAGTATCGGGAGGATTGAGAGCAGTATGAGCCTTCGAAATTCTGTCAGTACTCGTGATGACGACAAAGGGCTGCAAGACTCACAGTCTTCCGAACAACCACCAGCTGCAAGAAGCTTGATGTCAGTCTGCTTCGCTCTGGACTGACAGGTTAGACGTACTCTTGATATTCATCAGCGTACAGAGCTGGATTTTGTTGGGGTCATGGTGCTGTCTATGGACGGAAGCAGCTCTGTACAGAAGATCCAACAGTGGGCTGTCATAGACATTCTGGATCTCTTCTCTCGACCAATCGTGTCTGGTTGGGGGCGGAATCGACACATTCGATACTGTGACTGAAGCGTGTGTGGCGAGGGTACGCTTGAGGACGAGAAGGCGACTTTGAGCAAAGCAGAGACGTAGCATGGTCGTGGATGTGTAAAGGAGAGAAAGAGTGTGTACACGATGGGCTGCGACTTATCAAAGAAATCACGGACTTGGCGGAGGGATTCGTCGGATTTTACACACCAGATGCCCAAGTTCGCCAGAGTTCGCCAAGTCGACAGTCTCGACAATCTTAGATTGGAGCTTACGTCAGCCCCAAGACGTCGGCCCACGCCGCTTTTGCAGGCTCTAGTGGGTTACTATCCCTGGACCACAGTTGAACAGGGTTTAGGCATTTTAGCCGCCTAGCTCCTACAGCCTCTCTAACCACTATTAAATTTATGTACATACCTGAAAAAGCGTCTTAATTTTACTACGTTGATTTTCTTGTAATTATTGAGGGAGAGGAAAGGTTGTCGGGCAGTGACCGAGGAGGGAGATTCGAAAAATGGCGTAGACCCCAGAGTTGAACTATTAATCCGAGCACTCAGTCACACTGAGTCACGCGTGCCGATTAGAAGTCCAACGGCTTGCAGGTCGCAAGCTGCACCTCTCCGAAGGCCGAAGTCACTTTGCCCACCCTCTTTCGAGTCTCTTTAATCAAGGTTTTATTTTGAGCATAAGCTCTCTACTGACCACCCCCGGATTTTTTTCACAGGATGTATACTTACATATATCTCCTATTCCTATTTTATTTTCAATATGAGGTTCAGAGTGGGGGATCTTTGGGATCTGGACTCTTAGATGTGGCAGAGAGCCATACTTCCCTTTATTTTCTCTCTCCTGCTCCACACACTTCTTGTACAAGTCTCAAAGAATACACAGTCATTTTAAACACATATGTAAGCCTCCCCAAATATTTATAAGACAGCCACTCTAGTGTGAATAAAGATATAGCAGCTGTTCACCATCAGGAATCTGTATAGTAGCTTGAATGGTCTATACAGCTGCACTAGACCACTAGAGGCCAAAAGTAAGACCCTGGTTTGACAGTGCTCACTAGATGTGATTTACAGCTAGTGGTGCCTCCCTAGTCATTACTAGATCACCCTCTGCTTGTTTTAGACTTCACTTCTAGACAAATCTTGGAAGATACCTGTCTTCTAGACAATCTTGAGAGAATTCCTCATCTAGACAGTCTCTATAGACCACACTAATAATGACTATACCCAGAAAATTTATCCTGTTCCTGCCAATTAATCCTATAATTATAACTATGAAAATCACAGATAAAATTGTAATCAAAACAGGAACTTTACATGCTCTTGTATACAGGCCTTACTACTCTACAAAGTCAGTGCCAAAATAATAATAAGAAGTGAAAGGAAAAAGAAGAGACTAGCAAAGGTAGAGGTTGGCAGTGGTGATGAAAGAAGATGAGCTTATGCATGGGTGGAGGAGATAGACGGTGGCACAAGACAAGATGGGTGCAGGCAGAGGCAGACAGCGATGGCAAGAGAAGACAAGTTAGCCCACACTCATAAAAGACAAGCACAGGCAAAAGTAGACAACAGCAGCGAGAGCATATGAGCATGGGCCTAAGTGGGCAGTGGCAGCGAGAGGATCAGCAAGAGGGCACGGGCACAGGCAGAGGGCATCCAGAGAAGATGAGCCCACACTCGTCTTGTGCAAGCATGGGCAGAGATTGGCAGTGGCAGGTTAAGGGTATGGGTGTGGGCAGTATGCAGCTGTAGGTGGGCGGCGCCATCGAGAGATGACAAGCCAGCACTCATTCTGTATGAGACTATGAGTAGTGTGTGGTGGTGAGAGCAAGAGACAGAGCAGCGTGCACAATGACACATTAACATGGTGATGGCACATGCCACTGCCACGTCATATATCATGAGCCTTGGTATGTCTTATCTCCATCGACACCATCTAGCACAACCTCTGCTCATGCTCATCCAAGATGAGTGCTGCCTCATTTTGTCTCATCTTGTCTCACCAGCTTTGCCACCCATCATCTCTGACCACTCTCATACAAGATGAGTGCTGCCTCACCCCCGCCACCCACTATCACTGGCTGTGCTTGTACGAGATGAGCATGGCCTTGTCTCGTCTCATTTCACTGGCATTGCTATCCACTATCTCTTCCTACTCTTGTACAAGATGAGCATGGCCTTGCCTCGTCTCATCTCACTGCTGCCACCATCCATCACCACCTCTGCCCACACTTGTGTAAGATGAGTACAGGCCTGCTCTCCACTGTCTTTGCCCATGCTCATACAAGATAAGCACAGGCCCGTCCTATTTACCACCACCTCCGATCACCTTCTCCACCTGCGCTCATTCAAGACGAGCACAGATCCGTCATTCTAGTGCTGTTTTTGCCCGTGCTCTCCTCTGCTCACATTTGGTGTTGGTCATGTGGCTCTTGAACTGCTTCTTTGATGTGTAGCTGGTTCTTTCCATTGCAGGCCCTGTACTCTCATGCAGAGGGCCTTCAATCTTGTAGTGTACTCTAGTATAGTTTGTAAAGACCGATATCATGATAATTTCAGACTTTTTTTTCAAAAACATCAGATTGAGTAAAGAGCAATAATAAGCAAGGTATCCCATGCTTTTCATTATGCTCACTATTGTCTTACAAGATAATTGATAATCCTAGAGCTGTCTCTGGTCATAGATAGTGATGTCTCGAGAGTCTGCCTTGCCTCGCAAGACTCAACTAGAGTCACTATCCCATTTTGGAAAGGATCAAGCTTGGATTATCTATACAGACTGACACCAAGATATTGAGTCATTACTAGCTATCTCTAGATACTTCTAGCTCTAGTGGACCTAGTGAAAGCTAGGTCTCGGCAGCCAGATTCCTGATGACTACTGGTCCACTATTCAACTATGGTCCAGGGATAGTACATACTGGTCAATTTCCTCCACTAGATGGCATCATGATCAATTCTGTGTTTGAAGACCTTCAAAGGGTGGTAAACAGGAGAATTTGGAGACAGACATCCTAAGGGTCCAAGTCAGTCAATATCTTCCTACCATCTAGACTAGTTCCAGACTCCAATCACTGACCGTCACCAAGCTTGTACTTGTGCCTGCGAAAGTGTTTGAACAGCAATTGCAGAGCTGCCGCAATGGCACTTTTGAACATGGCGGCTGTATGTTAGCCTGTATGCTAACATACAGCCATGTTCAAAAGTGCCATTGCAGCAGCTCGGCAATTGCCGTTCAAACACTTCTCGCAGGCACGAGTACAAGACTATAACCCCTAGTGCTGACCGGTGGCCTCCACGGAAGACAGCTGTCAAGACCACGATAAGATAGATTGTTAGACGAGCTCCGATATGTGCAGGATTACCGAAGATATATTGTATGAGTTTCAAGCTTCAAGCTTGAAGAGCGCCCCGTCTAGTGAGTGAGGTGGATAACTTGACAAAGCTGAGGCAACATGCACTTTTCGAGGGAGGCAGCTTTTTTTCAACAAATAGACATACAAAAAAAGAAAGCAAATACGGGCTAATGAGACAATCCAAGGAATGAAAGAGACAAATATAACCAGGATGAAAGAATGCATAGAGATTAGCAGATGCATACATTACAAATTGGAGAAAGATAACAGTGTTCGACACAAAGTACGATGAAATGCTACACAATGGTGACCTATGAGACACTGGGGTAATCGCCGACTGATTGGTGAAGTGGATACAGCGGATTAAACAGTTGACAGAATAAATGAATACAGTAGATGATCAAAGCCATGTCAAGGCGATCGGTCCATTCGTGATATGTGCGTCGAGTGCGCTGCACCGGATCAATAAGTCGTAAATGAGAAGACATTGGAGGAACGGGTGTTTACACCGCTCATCACTAGTCGTTGCGCTTAACAGCGGAGGGAGCGCCAATTAGAACTGGAGCTGGGGCCGTGCCCAACACGGGGCTTCGCAACTGAGGCAGAATTTGTGCCGCTGGGGGTAGGAGGAGCAACGGGCTTCATCCTTGCGGGGGCTCCGAGCATGACTCCGCCAGTCAGGACTGTCGTCTTTCCACCGTCGTAATTTGTCACCTCGTTCTTGGAGGAGTCGACGAAGATACGAGCCTGGCGTGCTCGCTCACGGCGAGAAAGTTGAGACTTCTCGGTGGAGACAGATGAAATGGTCGTGACAGAGGAAGCATACTCGGAGGACGTGTCGACAGATGAAAAAGTCAAGCCAGAGCTGGAGTTCGACGAACGAGAACTAGACCGGGAATGGTTCGAAGTTGCAGAGACAGGGGAAGTGGACTTTGGGGGAGACACGATTTTCGGGAATGAGCCGAAGACTGGAGTCAACCGTGTAGGCTGACGAATCTCATCGGCGAGGATGGCAAAAAGCTCCTCTTCAGAGTCCTCGTCAAATTGCAGCAATTCCTGTTCGAAAGTCTTCATCGACGCATTCTCCCGCACCCTTGACTGCTCCTGCAAAAGAACCTTCGCTGCCGCTGCAGCCAAATCCAATTCGTCTGACCAAATTGTGATGAGCTTGCCGACCTGACCATTGCCCCAGTTGCCGAAGCGAACTGAGACACAACCAGGGTCAATGAATAGGTCGAATTCAAGACCGCCGAGCGCAGCTATCCACTCCGACCATTGGACATTGGCAGCCCTGCAGGAGGCGTGAACGGGGCGAGGGGGCTGCGTAGTCGTAAATGTGAGGCAGCGACGTCCGGAGCCACGGAGAGGATCGGTGGGGACCCAAGATCTAGCGCAATGAGCCGTCAAGTTCGCCTCGAGGGAGAGCTGTAACTTCAGGAGAGTGGCCGCGGGGTAACGGTTAACGAGAGGGCGCAGAATGTATACGATGGCATGGGCGAGGGTGGCGGGGAGGGACGTGGTGAGAGTGGTGAAAGTGGTGAAAGTGGCCATGACTGATGGATGAAAGATGAAAGCTGAGTTGAGATAAGGTTGGATAAATGGACGTGATCGACCGGCGATGAAAATGTGCGGGAGATGCTCGCAGAAGAGTCTAGAGTGAGTACGTGAAGGACGTCGAATAAGGGTGTAATTATGGAATACGTGAATGCAGAGATCGAATGTGTTGCAAGTAGAGGACTATTGGATCGACACTGAAGATAAAAGTTCTAGTATGGATAGTCAGCATTAGGATAACAGCAAAACGGCTGATAGGCTCACCTAACAAGCTGGAGTACAAGAAGACGTAGAGTAGAATAAGCGACAATCAGTAAGAGACTCTGCAACGATTGACTGGGCAATGTGGACATACCTCAACCGGAACTGAGTGGAGTAGGAGAGAGATGGATCGATCGAAACCCTGGTGAGGATGAAGAAACTAGAGAGGAGTACTTATACAAGAGAGCCATATGGGCGTCTAGAGACAAACAATGAGAGCGTCGGCTGTGAACGCCTTCTGGGGCATTACAGCGAGAAAACAAAAGAAAGTGGCGGCCAAGGAACAAAGCATCCTGTTGCCGTTTTCGGATACAATAATGCCTCATATCACGTGGCCGTGTTCTTGGTTCTGAACAATAGCCTCTGTACGCTCTTCTCTGCTGCTCGCCTCAACATAAACACAGCCCGTGTGTTGATGCATTTACGCTCTCCATGCTTTATCTACACAAGTGGACGTCCCCAAGCTTCTCAACAATCACAGCCCTCAAAAACAATAGTGTATCAGAGATCTTCTTCCACGACTTGCACATGTATCCGGATTCCGCTAAGATCTAGGTACATCAGAACGAATGTACATTTCTGAATCCCTCGAGAGCAGACGAAGCGGTTATACGAATACAACATAATTCCAGTGGTCAACAAGGCACAGTCTCGATCGAGGCCTCACACAAGGCTATGCAACATATACAGACCAGTAGCAAAGTCATCCGCCACCGCCAGCCACCATAATTTGAGGGTCCGCTTCAACTTTAACTCTAATCTTCATACCGACGAGTCCAATAAGCGTTCGTTTCCTTTTGTCGCTCACAGCGCTCCCTTCAAAATCTTGTCCTCGCCGCAAATTCCATCTCGTGCAAAAGCCAGGCCCAACCTTCAAAAGATCATTCTTTACAAATATGGTGCAGTGATACAATCCCTTAGGGGCAGAATCCATGTCGATTTACTTTTCGCCCACTGCGTACAGACTCTCGCTGTCGACCTTCTCAACCCTTCTGCTGAGCACGAGAAGAGGTCTCACAAGCTCAAGAGACTTGTACAGAGGTATGGAGAGGACTAAAATGGTCAAGGTTTGAAATTGATGTCGTTGGTATAGCCCGAACTCGTACTTCATGGACGTCAAGTGCCCAGGTACATCGCATTGTTTACATACCTTGGTCGGCTAGCTCATCACGAATGCTCGTTACGATCTAGGTTGCTTCGCCATCACGACTGTCTTCTCACATGCTCAAACTGTCGTTATCTGCGGTGCATGCGCTAGTGTTTTGTGCCAGCCAACTGGTGGTAAAGCGAGACTGACCGAGGGTGCGTGGCGTCCTTCATCTTCCTGTGACAGAATTCATCATATCTACATCTACAGGGAGCTCATACCGCCGGAAGAACTAAACATCCTTCTTGCTATATATCTACCTTATCTGCATCCGCACTTCGGTCGCTAGCATACACCGCCATCACCCTTACACACGCTCTTCGCATCGCTTTCAGTTCATGCCCTCATATCCCGTGAAATGCTGTTCTAGTTGGAGCTAGCCGCCCGCTTGAGTCGCCCACTTTACATTTCTCTCAAAATTCGCTATGTTGTAACCCCTAGGTCATCAAAGTATCACGATGGCGTGTGTGAGCAGATACTCTCGCCGATGATCCTCAGTGTGCTGCTTTGGCTTTCTTCCATCAACTCTCTACTCGGGTTTTTCGATAGCCTTCAGGCTAAAAAGATCGATGACATTCTGATGTTAAGGTGCTTGCCTACTGCATATGGTAGTCGATATCTCTATTGTACGTCTTGTATGCAAGGCATAGACGATCTATGTATCTATGTGGAAGCATCATCATAGCTTTCCCTTGGGAGGTGGGCGTATATCTGCACGCACAACGCCCTCCTGGGTTGTAACAGCCACAAGTGTTCCGCTCCGAGAATACATCTAAATAGGTCATCAGTCATCATTCTCACGGATATCAGGCCACTCACTCTTCCAATTACGACACCCCGACCTAAACCAGCAATTGGCGATACGGTCTAAAATGCCGAATAAGTCTACCGACTGAAGACGAAGTCTGAACCAGGAACACTCACCATGTACAAGATCCAGTCGCTACAATCAAAGGTATGACTGTGGTGATGTTGATCAGAGTGCACTCACGCAGATGGAAAGAAGAACAGCGACATACTCGTAGAAGAAGATAGAGTGATCGAGACTCGACTGATGTTACAGGTTAGCACCGACAGGAAGAATAACAGCGGATCTGCCATACCACCATTGCCAACGCATCAGGTCCTGCTGTATTTCTTTTCAACCCAAGAGTGTTGGCTGCTACAGGCAAGCTACGGAGACATCTTCAACTACTGGTGATAGTTTCAACATCCGGATAAGAGACGTACAAGTGAATATCGGACATGTATCCCAAAATACACTGTACAATAAGTAAGCGGTGTCAGCAAGCTTTCAGGTGCCAAAATGTATGGATTGACCTTTTGGAAAGGTGTTTCGTACAATACATTGTCTCGCGGCCTCATCCAGTACATGAATACCGGAGTACCTTCTGGGCCCATCTGCTCCTTGATACGTTTCACAGTTATTGGACTACGCGCCCGTTCCTAATGTTCGACAAACCACATGAATATTGCGCCTATCCATACTTATGCGTGAACGAACCTCGGCGTACTGTCTCAGGTAGTCCTTTGTACTCTCGTTCAACCCAGGCTTTTGCGCCATGGCAAGTAATATTTCTTCTTCGTCTTGGCAGTCGTCCGGACGCGGCACATCTGGCATCGGCCAATGATGTGAAGGTTGCCAGAATTCGGGAATTTGGAATGAACAGATGATAACAAAAACGGCACGACCACTCTGCACAGCCCGAACAGAGCGGGTAGTGTATGTCCGGCCTTCGCGCACGCGATCGACATAGTAGAGGATTGGGACTGAAGGGGATGCACTGAGGAGAAAGTAGGACTGCGAAAAGATCAGACGTTGTTACGATAGATGAAGAACATGCGAGCGTACATGTAGAGACTGATGCATAGTCCCATTTTTCCGCACAGGTTATCAGAGCCGTGAAACTACCATTGCTGCAGTGAAACACAGTGGAATATAGCAAAGTGCTTACGTGCAAAGCGTATTCCGGCTTCACGCACTTAGTTGCGGCGACAATCGCTTGCGATATTACCTGTCCTCCAAAGACACCCCTAGAACGAAAAGGAAGCCATAGAGATTTTGAACGGAACAAGTTGGTGTCGAGCTGCTCTATCTCCAGGGAGGTAGATATCTGTTCGTGCTCAGCTTGATCCGGGTCCGCTGTGTCCGTCATGAATATTGAATACGATGAAGACCGGATTTGAGAATCTGGCTGGTAGAAGGTGACGGATCCCGAGCGAGCCCGAATCCAACCTCTTATGCTTGCTAAATTATGACTGAGTTTGCAATGATAGAGTACTTAAGTAGAGGAGCCCGACGGTGTGGAGGGAATTACGACCGGCTACTTCGTTACCGACCCGCTATCCCCAGACTAACTGACGCGTTGAACGTTTATGTAGTTTTGAACTGCTCGCATGGTGATAAACGGATTCACGCAGAACAAATCCCTCACAATTGAAACATATGGCTACAATGCATACTGTGATGATAATTTATCCAGTCAAAGCTCCTCAACCTCGACTGTAAAGCCACATTCGTGACAAACCTGTGTTCCGATCCCATCTTTGCCAGGGTTAGGCTCACTGAACACATGCTTATGCTCTGCATCTTTCCGTTTCTGCCATACACCTTCCCCAGTCCGTCTCCTTAGCTCCTTCAAACCTTGTTCAAACTTTTTATTCTTTTTCTTTTTTGCCTCTACAGCGCGCCGTTCCCATTCGTCGTCAAGAGCCTCCGGAGAGCCCCATTTCTTCCAAGCAAACTCTTCTACCTGAAAGCGACAGAACAGCATCATGTTCGCAAACGTCGATTTATGTGGATTTGCCTTGAGAAGATGTGGTAATTCTTCTGCGTCTCTGAGTTCGGCTGCATGGATGGCCAATGAATTTGGTCAGAACATGTGGACATGAATAGGTATGTGCAGGGCTTACAGTCAGTTAAGAGGTAGTCCTACGATCCTTTGGAGTGAGCAATTTTTGACGCGAAGGACGAAGCAGACGTACCTCTTTACATTCCGTTTTCGTTAGAAGACCATACTTCTCTTGCATGTTGCTTTTGCACTGATTGCAGACGAGGCAGCGAAACATCTTCCTATATGTCTGGTCGATATCTATAGAACTGCATTCCTTGCATTTCGGATTTCGACTTGGATCTAAGGAAATGGCTGATGTATGGAGATTCTAATCAAGAACAAAGTCAACTAGGTCGAATCAGAGTTACTCACGAGGCTCTACATTCTGTGCCGCCCTCTGTCTCTCTCGTTCCCTCTCCTTAGCCCTCAGATCTTCATCGACCTCCTTATTGTCCTCAACCAAGAACCCTCCCTTTGAGTTAGTCATCTTGGACAGGTCATAGTCAAAGTATTTCCCCAAGCGCGAATCCCGCTTGAGCTTCGTAGGTTGTTTGGATGTCGTAGGTGATGTAGATGTAGCTGGAGTTACACCGAGCGGCCTCTTATTGTTCAGATTGATAGCAGACGAAGACGACGTAGAGGCTTCCTTCTCTCGTTGCTTCGCCTTGGCTGCATAAGATTGAAACCCATGAGTTCTGATCCTTCCCAGAATGGTATGATACTGGGCACAGCACCTTTCAAGCGATTGAGTTCTATGTGCCGGACTTGTTCAGGGGTAAGCTGCAAGTCAATGTCTGGTATAGCCCTGCGAGGAGGTGTTACAGGTCTACTTGGGCCAGGTTCCGACATTGTGGACTACAGAGATATTACAGGACAGAGATGTAGTCTGATGTAGAAAGCTTTAGGGCGCTGTGTAGAACTCCGCAGGACTTTCTAACAGGTTATTAACCAGGAGGTGTTAATAACGCGTTAATAACTAATGTTAATAACTACACATTGTGAGCGTGGGAGAATGAAAGTAAAATCGAGAAAATGGGTCAACAAAATGATGGCTCACAGCACTCACAGTTCACTCAGTTGTATACATACAGAAACTAAACCTAAATGGATTGGAGAGGCTCAGATAGCTAAGCATAAATAGGATGATTTGAGTGAGTGGTTGTGGAGTTGGGTTTCCTAGCCTAACCTTCCTAGTTTTTTCTCTTGTTCTGCCACAAGGGGAGGCAACTGCTCACTCAAATCTAGGGTTCCATGAGTAATTCACGGACAGTTGTTAACAAATGTTAATAACATTTGCCTCTCTGAGGAATTTCTAACATGAGTTAATAACAGATTAATGACAATTGTATATAAAGTGTTATTAACATGTTAAAAACTGATTTATTTACATGTTAATAAAGAAAGTGGTGTTAATAACAAGAAGTTACTAGCTCCATTCAATCTCAGAGCTGGGAATGGAAGGGGGAGCTTCAGGGGGGTAGGAGGGGTGAGGGGCTTATAGCAGTGTACCTAGGAGTATCAGATAGCAGATCTGCGAAGGCCTCCTTATGGATTGTGAACTCCTGCACGATATTGAGTACGGAAGCCTGGCATGGGGTCCTCTCTGTCAGCCATCTATGTCATTGTCTGAGTCGTCTAAGTCATCATTAGAATCGAAGCTATCCAAGGTGAAGGTAGTAGTGCCTGCCATGTTAGCGGTGCTCTTAGATGATAAATAAGAGATGGCAGCCTTGAGATCATCTTCAAGATTGCAGAACTTGATGGTCAAGTGCTTTTTTGGCACTTTGTCTTCAGTCTATAGAATAAATGAGCCACAGCATGGAAAGAAGATGGATGTACATACCGTATGGGTGCCATACCACTGTCCAATAATAGTCATATCCACAAGCAACTGTGCACGCTGGTGTCCTCACAGCACCAAATTGAGCCGAGTGAATCTTGAACCAGTGATACGCTAGAGGTGGCTCTCGGTGCCGAGCACAACACCAAAACAACCTCTAATGCAGGGGTGCTAGAGCTAGTATCTGATACACAAGGAATTGTTAGTGATGACTTTAGAAATCGATGGCGCACTGAGAAGTAGCGAGGAGTGTGAGATTATAGCGCCCGAACAGTTTCGGGACTGCACCGAACACTGACTGAACGTTCGGTCGGTTGTGTCGGGGATTCGGTCGGTAACGAGAAGGTAGTGTCGCGACCGACAACTACGTGCTTCAAGGGCCACACGGGACTCTGACAATATACGAGGGAGGACAAGGGGTATGAGCGAAGAGAC
Source organism: Heterobasidion irregulare TC 32-1 (assembly GCF_000320585.1). Lineage (NCBI taxonomy): Eukaryota > Fungi > Basidiomycota > Agaricomycetes > Russulales > Bondarzewiaceae > Heterobasidion > Heterobasidion irregulare. The sequence goes on along the minus strand of NW_009258197.1, from coordinate 2,789,400 downwards.
GAGTACGAACGCGAACAAGGCCGAACGACAAGGATGACAAGTTTTCGGGAGCCGATGAAGACGATTTCGATGGTTGAGACTAGTGCGAGTGAGCTCTGAACTGTGGGGTGCGAAAGCTGGTTTATTCCAGAGTTGTATGTAGGTTTTTATAGTAAACCGAGCCTCTAAATAAAATATTTAAATAAGAAATGAGAGTGGATGTCAAATGGGCGCCAAGCCTTAGCGATCAGAGAAGATAAGAAGGTAGGTGAGATGTCCATATGGGTTCCGAAGGTGACAAGGTAAAAGTTAATCAGCGATGGCGAAATCCCGAACGTTCGGGATCCATCGCCCGAGTGTAGGTAGACGGAACAGGTGTTGGAGAACCAATGAAAAATAAAGAAGAGGTATCGTACGATCAGGGTGGCCAAGTAATGGTGCAAGATCACGTTTGACCGACCATGTGGAAGTTGGGAAGATAAGCAATAAGGAATGACCGACTCACGGAGGACATCGGCCGATATGAAATACTGGCTCCGATCTCATAAACACTTATCATAACACTCCTGTGTGGCCATGGTGAGTACGTGAAGTGTGGGCGAACTGACCCAAGTGCTGTTGAACGTCCTTCGGTGGCTTGTCGTTGGTCGGGCAGGGACCGACCGTGTTCGGTGCAAGTTGGCATCTTCGGTACTTGTCGAGCGCTGTTCGGTATCTCCCAAAAGCTTCCTGAATACCTCCCTCGGACCCTAGCACGGGTGCATGCTCATCACCGGTCTGCTTATCTGGCATTGAGTTCATGAGAATGGAAAAGACTCTCTCAGCAAGCATCTAAAAATGAAAAGGAAAGGTTAGTTGTAGGCAGAAGGAAGTGAGGAGCTGCAGCACACCATAAGAATGTCTGCTTCTGGATTGTTTGTGAATTGCCACCACTAGCCTAGGACATTGCTATCTTGGATGGGCTTGGCCCTGTCAAAGGGGGCCTTCTCCTGCCAATATGCATCAAGCTGCAACCAGAATTTTGTGATGGCCATGGCACCGCCAAGCCTTTTGAGTACAGGCATCCATACGCTCCACCATTGGCTTGAGCATCTCATCCCAAGGGAATGCTTTCATGCGGTTGAATAGATGAGGATGTGGAATGTTGAGGTCAGATCCCTATTTGGGAATCACAATAACAGGATTGGCAGCTGCAGAGTTGATTAAGAAGTCTGACCGTGGGTATCCTGTCACCAAAAATAAATGTGACATGAGAATCTATTTAGTTGAATCAGGAAAAAGGCACAAACGAGGATCTAATGTGAAAGCCGTGACATGAAAGTCCTTGCAGTCTTCAAAAAAGGTGTCAAAGTGCTCATTGATTATGCCTATGACTTCCTTGGCGAACTCCAGTGTAATGCCAGTCTTTTGCTGTCTGAGATCAAAAAGCTCGCGCAGCGTGGCACCCATTACTAGGTGGAATACATACACATTGGAAACATTGGCCTGTGTTGATTCAAGTGCCCAAAGAGACCAGATCAGGGGCTGGATGATCCTAATGTATTATAGCAGCCCAAGTTTGAGCCAGTGGTAATCTTCGGACACCCAGTGGGCAAATAAGTTTTGGACTTTCATGTACTATTGGAAGCATCAATGAATAGTAATATAACTATTTTTAGTCTAAGCATACCTTCAATTTGATGGTGCCAGATTGCATCAGGTGCCGAACTTGAGGTAAACTCATCTCAAATAAATGGCCACCAGACTAGTGGGTGCCAAATTGAGTCTTTCCAACATTCTGAAGTACACTAACATGTTTACCATTGTCATTTTCCTTGAATTGCATGCAAAGATGCACTTCGGCATATGTTGAAGTGCCAAAGGATGCCAAAATTGCTTTGAAGATCTTGATCATCTAAAAGGTGACATAAAAGAAGTTCAATTCAAAGAAGCACAGGCACACAGTACCTATCTAAATTGAAGCAGCTTAGTTATGGCATTGATGATGTTGTGGATATGATGGCATACATCTCGGAGATTTAATACAGTACTAATCTTAGCAGTGACTTCTCAACAAGTGGTGGCACAGGTGAAAACATTGTCAGAAATTGATGTGGTGATCTTCTCTGGACCAATCCACTGGATTATCTGCAAAGCCCTACACAAGTGCTAGCTAATTGAATTCAGATCAACTTATTTGCTTACTTTTAAAACCCTTGATAAGATCCATATAGAGATGTGCTAAGCATCTAAGCCAATATATGCATCAATAAAATAGGATTTATGTGCATCAGTTGTTGCATGCATGAAATATATTGAATCCCACCTTGTGTTAGTTCTATCGAAGCTGATAGTGGTATATGTGGAGTTCTTGATATGATCTTCTTGCAGGCTGTGGACTAGCATAGCTTCTTTTGGGATGTGCTTATTAACAAAGGTGCTTGAGGAGATGGGATGAATGCTGGGATTTAGAGTGGTCAGCAATTTCTTCCACTCCGAGGAATCAATGACATTGGGGACAAGACCATGCATGCAGATCAAGCACATAATGCAATGGTTGACCTGGCACTGGAGGTCTGCCTTTATCTCTGATTGCTTTTTGGTGGGAATCTTCTTTTCAGCATCCTTGGCAGCATGGATAACTGATGGCTGTTTTAGGTTGGGAGTGGTTTTGCTAACAGACAGTTCTTGGGAAAGTGAACCCCTTCCAGACTCAGAAGCAGTGTCATCGTGTTTCATGATCTTGGCTCCCAAAGAACTCCTTTTCTGGGCTAGACAGGCCTATTCCCACAAGGTTCTGTGCTCCATGGACTTAGAGTGCTAGAGGTGCTCATAGCTGGCAGCATGGCCGTACACTCAGGCCTCCACTCTGTTGCCCTACTTGGTCCATCGGCATCCTTCAGTAACACACCAGTAGCTTCTCACACCCTTGGAATCAGTACCTATCGCTGCAAGCTTTGGCATGAGCTCATCAGGGGGTCAACCTTGGCAGACACTCTTCCACAATAAATAAGCTTATGTCAATCCACTCAAAAACATTGCTTACCATTTTTGGAAGGTCTAGTATTCTACTGAGGAAGTCAGATCTTGAAGAAGCAACTACTTTGACTTCTGTGCCAGTAGATGCCATGAAAGCTAACCTTTTGCACTTTAAAGTGTTTGGCTTGGGATCCATTGACACCTGTGCTATCAATCAATTGAAGTGGAATCTGTCTAGGTGATCAATCTTGCACCAAAGGGTAATCTAGCCCCTTTTTTGCATAGATTTGTCTGACACCTCTCAGCACATCCCTTCCCCACTTCATAATGACTTCATTTGAGGGGTACTGATCATGATACTTCTAAAGCACATCAATGATAGCACATATCACTGGGCCGTGTTCCACAATCAGTATGATTCTATCTCTAGTTGACTGTGTTTGCCAGCTGAAAACTGACTTAAATTGTTCACTAAATACCCTAACCTCATCTTCAATCTTTTTCATCAGATTAGGGTCCAGAGAGAAGTTGAGGAAGCATGCATAATATGAGTCCTGAGAATTTTCCATGAAAGGCAGATTTGATTCTAGAGGTATTCCCAATAGCAGGTGATGCAGTTCCATGAGAATAGTCTCAAAGCTGACATTGTTTGACTCAGTGGACATGGCATGAGCAGGGGGAATAGGTAACGGAATGTTCAGAGTGGGAACCAATGCAGTCTGAGATTCTGCACTCCTAGACAAAATTATTATTTTGCAGGGAAGACATGATTGCACAGCCACAACCTTCAATATTTCTACCTAGCCCTTGCCCAAATATGTACATTATAATGTAAATTCAATTGCTGATCATTATATACAATTTTGAACATTATTAACATTATTAACATCAACATTGTGCCCCCTTGGAGGGGGCCTGTTAATAACAGTGTTAATAACAATGTTAATAACATAAGTTATCAACATATTAGCAATTCAGGGATTACTCATGGAACCCTACTCAAATCACCCCATTTGTGCTCCAGCCATCTGTACCTCTCCAGTCCATTTAGGTTTAGTTTATAGAGGTTTGAAAATTATTCAGAAACAGCTGTAACTTAGAGATTGCACTGAATAACAACAAACAAGATATATTGCTATTTTAGGAAATTAGTTATTAACCTTGAAAACCAAGGGGTCCGATAGGTGCCTGTTATTAACGCGTAATTAACGCGTAATTAACACCTGTTATTAACCCAGTCAAAAACTAGGAGTTCTACACAGCGCCCTAGAAAGCTTAGAGAGCGTCGGGGTTGAGTTACAGTGCTTTGCAATACCTCCTGGTTAATAACCGGTTAAAAAGTCCCGAGGAGTTCTACACAGTGCCCTATGTAGTACTTCATCTTACCATGGCTCTACCTATCCCTCTTTTACCATCTCCAGGACTTTTGCTCGGATGGAGATCACAAACAATCAAATCTCAAAGACAGCGGCGGAGCGTGATCGCCAGGCGGGTCACACAGGGAGGTCTGGCACTTTTCTCCCATTTCAGGGGCGAAGCGCTCAGGAATCCGGTTTTTTTCTGGCACGACACTCCAGAAAATTATGCAAGACCCTGTAGGATGCGCTCCAGTCGCGTTTCGCGTTCCTGGACAATTTTCCGTGATCTTCTCATCAAGATCTTTTTGTACATTTGAATGGGTATACCAACGTCCGGTGTCGTTGGCAATACGTCTGGCACTGCAGGGCACCGCCAACGTACTTCCGTAAATCATCTTAATAAAAACCCGTCGGAGTGCCGTGACTGCACAGACATGGGGGGAGAGGTGATTATAATGAAACTGATTTCCAGAACAGTTTATCCAGCTTCTGAGAGGTGCCGAGTAATCTATTCAAGAGCTGAAAATAACAAAATATGAAGATAAATGGGCAGTAGTGGGAGCTGACAAGTCGAAGTGACCCGGCTGTACACACAGCAAGTGCGTTGACAACACCGGACATTGGCATCCCCTTTGCCTTGACCCGCATCGAATGTAAACATAGATCCTGATGAGAAGATCCCGAAATTTTGTCTACGACGTTGCAAACAGAGTGTCTAAGCCTAGGTTAGCGGCAATGGAGACTACTGCACGTTCCACGGCGGGGATTTCCGTAGAAATCCTGGGTAAAACCCCTTGAAGTATTATCAAGAACGGTGCTTTTGCAAGACGAAATGCAAGAAAATGATGGCATCGAGTTGGAAACCCCCGGCTAATACAGGCTCTGTGCGCAGTGTCGAAGGAAACAGATTGGTTGGTAGACATCTCAGCAGTACAACAAAATGAGCATCGGCACAAAGGACACAGTAACAAAACATAGAACATCCACCAAGAAAAACGAGAACTTCATAACGTTACGCTCTCTATCATCGACCATTTCTCGAATCAGAGATCATTGGCTCATCACCGGTTTGCTCAGGCGTTACACGCCTGGATACAGCAGCCGAGTCCACGTCCATTGCTGAGATCCCGAGAGAAGCAGTGGTCATATGTCCGCTGGGTCCTGCACCGTGTGTTGAAGTGGTTCCAGGGGCCGTCATGATCCCGACGCCCATACCAAACTTTCGCGCTGGGCGGCTACCATTGCTGCTGGACGACTCACGATCAAGTTCCCGGTGCGAAGTCTGGTTCCGCCGTCTGGTTTCATCCTCCTCATCGGAGTCGTACAGCTCCCCAGTGGGTTGAACGTGCCTGTCAAGGTGGGATGTTGGTTGTCGGTCATCAGGATCTATCAAATCTTCATCTTGGTTCATATCGTCTATTTCGGCGTCGATGGGTAGTTGTGGGATATCTGTACATTTCCAATCATAAGGCTTTGCTGCTACCAGAAGATGAGATGAGTTGGACACACACCCATCATCTGAACGCTGGGCGGTCCCCCAACATTGCGTAGATGCTCCATAACGATATTCTTGACTCGCTCAAGATATGCAGGCGTGTTCATATCCTCCGTGTTGGAAGCCTTCACATCGAGCTGATAATCGGGCCCGAAGTATTCATAATATTCGTTCACTGGGATGTCTGCCCGAAAAGATATGATTGACGAATAGTTCGGGAGTAAATATAGGAAATATCGTTTACCAGGACCGAGTTCAACTCCTGTAGCTAGACCAGTCTCGTAGGCCCATGCCCGGCTGACATTGCGCATAGTATAACCGCCACCGCCGAGGAGAAGGAGTGGTTTGTTAAAGGATTTAACAAACTTTACGCAATTGGCATGTCCTTGAATATAGGAAGTCAGTACATCGATGACATCAACTGCAGGATCATCCAACCTCTCATAGATAGATTCAAACACCCGAGCTTATCGCCTGCCAATGAATCTGTACCGCATTGCAGCACAACTGCTGCGGGGTTGTAAGAAGCCATCACCTGACGAATGACCTGGAAGTCCCCATGAAGCAGTAAGTTTCTTGGTCGCTTGACAGATATCCACTTGGGAAGTTTGCCACACACCGGCTCAAATACACTTTTGTAATTTCCATCGTTGATTCCATCTCTAAGAGGAAAGTTCAGAGCATAATACTTCCCTTTTCCAATCCCCACATCCTAAACAGCCGACCGGTATGAGTTGGCATCAGTCATAATAGTGAAAGAGGCGATCCCCTTACCCGTAATTCACCAGTGCCGGGAAAATACTCCCCGTACTTATGAAAGCTGACGGTCATTACTCTGTCGGTCGTATAAAAAGCTTCTTCCACGCCGTCTCCGTGATGAACGTCAATGTCGATGTATAGAACTCGTGTATGATAACTAAACATCCTCGATTAATAGACACGTTGAAAAAGTCAGCGGCGTCTACTGACCGCAGAAGTTCTAGGATGCCCAAAACAATATCTGCGCGATATAAGAGTTGATGAACCATACAGCCAAGAGGCAGAGGATGATGAAGTCATACCATTCACATAACAGAATCCACTTGCTTCACTCTTCTTCGCGTGGTGGAGACCTCCAGCCCAATTAATCGCGATATCACACTTATCTCTACTTAGTCGAGCCGCACCCTCTGGAAAATTCAATCAAACGTATCTAGATGAAAGCGAGATGTACGCACCCATTGACCCTCCAGCAGATATTGAGCAGTAGTCAAACAAACCGTCAAATACAGGGCAATCGTCACCAACGTTGCCTGGTTCGTAAGTCACGAGTATTTATAAGTTATGGACGGTGTTCAAACAAATGTGGCGTGAGGCAGGAGTGACTCGCTCACACTTATGTTGCTCTTTGATGAACTGATTCATATTGCTCGGTGTAATACGGCTTAGGAAGTCAACGTATTCGTCGGAATGAAACTGCGTCATCTCGCGTTTGGTAGCGGGTTTCGCACGCTTCAATGTAAGCACAGGAGCAGAGTTATAAGACAGTAATCTTGTGAAAGGTGTGATTGTGCACTCACAAATATCTCCATCCTCTTGTACAGTCCGTAGTTCATAACTAAGGAATGGCACATCCGTATACGGGTGGGTTTCATTCTGAATTAGACAAAAAAAATCAAGCCATTATAACTGCTACTCTTCCAGATGAGCGTGGGACGTGATGACGCACGGATGACCAGGACCGTAGTGAAACCCTCCCACATCTGAGTCGAAGAAATAGCACTAAAACCGAACGATCAACGTTCCGCAGGTTATTGCACTGAAAAAGGATAAAAAACGCACCACACGTTTCTTCGCTTCTCCATCTATCTCAAATAGTTCACCAGGCATGATTTCTTGTCGAATGAAGGAGGATAGAAGAGGATAGAGGAAAGATACGAGTTTCTGAGACTATGTGGCAGACGTAATGCCGAGGACGAATCCTGATTGGGAAGAAGCCACGTGGGGCTGTTGTTCAACAGCCTTAGTTTCAAACAGAGTGCGTCATCGCATTGTCATCGCAATTCAGCGCTTTATTGGCTAGTAGATTATAATACAGTAGAATCCCGATGATATTTAAATGCCGGAGCACTCCAATCGAGATTTTCGCGAAGGCATTTCCCGTGCTACGATACTGCTACGATGCAAGAAACAAGAACATATCCGCTCGTCGCCAATCATTAGACAGTACGGTGTCATTTGAAATAGTGAATATTACAGCCCCGTTTTATGCGTATGTCTATAAGACCAAGGGGTAATGAACCGAGAGGGAGAATGTGTACCGATATTCCCTCGAACACTCGGAAATCATATCTTTGCTTTGCCCAGCGGTGCCTCTTTACCCTGGTGGACTAGTGTAGAGGGTGCGAAACCGAAAGATTCCTCCAGTTGGATGTTCTATGCACGGGTAAAGTCAATGAGGTGTTGAATGGAATGAATATAGCGAGACGGACGAGTTCTCCTGTGATTACGCGGACCTGCAAGCATCACACATATCAGTATGGCAAACACAGCAGGCGTAAGGAATATGATGTACCATTGACCAATGATGAACAGCATGCAGACCGGCAAACCACAGCTGCACAAAACGCACTCATACTTAATGACGTTCGATGATTTGATAGGAACCACGATTCTCACCTCCCTGCCGAACGTCGATTGGAAAGTCTGCTCGTACGGAGTGACAGCATCGAGGCTCAAAGGCGCATCCAATTTACTGTTTGGCACGACAGCCTTCAGCTTTGCAATTGTCTCTTGGATCGCCTCTCGCGCAGCTTGTCGACTCGACTCCATTGGCGTATTCCTCGATCGTTTATCATATGAAAGGACACGTGGTGGGGAAGAGGTTATGCACTCGAGAAGAAGAGAGAAATGGTCGCGTGCGTGCCGAAGGTGTTTACCTGAAGAACGATTGTTATAGGGTCATTCCAGATAAAAATACACGGGAATCACCAATGGTAGATCCAGGTAAGTACTTTGAGCTCACCGTGAGCTGATCGTCGGATGTAAGTGAATTGTCCAAAAGATCGATGGCTTGAGCTAGGACTTTCGTTGAGACGTCTAACAGCTGCTCAAGGCTTCGCATTTCAGCAATAGAATGAGCATTGCCATTAGGTTGGGTAACGTCGTAGGAAATTGAATCAGCTAGAGCAGGTATAGTAGCATGGCTTGGCTCAGGAGATATGTGATGACGCATGAGTGGAAGGAGAAGGCAGGCTAAGGGCAGGTTATTGAGGGTGAATGGCTGTAATTACTGGTACGTGACATTGACGGCCGGAATGGTGTCTGCAGGCAGACGCGAGGTTGGCCATGCCTCCCAAGTTACTCGTGATGAAGCTAACATATACGTAAACAATCTCCTGGATCAAAATGTATTGCATTCGAGGCAAAATGAAAAACAATAAGTGTCTCTCTACACAATTGTGGACAGCTCATTGAAAAGAGTAGCTGCCCTCACTCAAAGTGAGAATGACCATGTGCCAGAACTGTGCCCATATCCAAATTCAGAGAAAAAGGCGGGTGAGAGACAGGAAGATGAGTCTAATCAACCGTCGTCGTCGTTCTGGTCAAAGAAGAGGCATTGCGCACCACGCCTGAAAAAGAGGCGTGACGCTGACGTAAGGCATATATATCCTGCCTTCATTCCGGTTACCGCCTGCCATCTGCCGTATTGTCCCACATGCTTGCTTCACTCAGGAAAGCAGGTTCTTTCACCCGCGTACGTGCATTTGAGTCCGTATCAGAGCTTGTTCATATCATGTCTGACCTTTCCTAACTTCTATAGGCTGTGTCTGCGGGCCAGAGGCGCTTCCTCTCCATCCATGAATACCAGTCCGTAAATCTCCTCAATTCGGTAAGCCTGTTCCTCTTCTCAACCCTCCAGTCCGGGCGCTCATCGCCTGCTATTACAGTACGACATACCCACACCGAAAAGCATCGCTGCGAAAACACCACAGGAAGCTTTCGAAGCTGCTCGGGTCTTTGGTACTTTGTTTTGTTGTGCTTTAACAAACGTCAACGTTTATTCTTTATTCTTGTGCAGGAAAGGATGGGTCTGTCATCAAGGCGCAGGTGTTGGCTGGCGGCCGGGGGAAGGGAAAGTTCGATAATGGTCTTCAGGGAGGTGTGCACAAAGTTGAATCGTACGTCAATTTCCGTTTGCGCTTTCTGCACTGGACTGATTGTGAAATCGTGAATAGCCCTGAGCAAGCTAGGGATTATGCTTCCAAGATGCTCGGTGCCAAATTGATTACAAAACAAACTGGTGCTGGAGGCCGAGTCTGTAATGCTGTACGTTTACTTCAATCATCAAACCCTCAACCATCTGATGGCCTGCTGTAGGTAATGCTCGCGGAACGCCGTGATCCCGCGCACGAGTACTACGTCGCACTTCTCAACGATCGTGTTTCTCAAAACGTTGTCCTCGTGGCGTCTGCACAAGGTGGTATGAATATCGAAGAAGTCGCGGCGAAGGATCCCGATGCCATCATTACCACACCCATACCTCTCGCGACGGGTCTCAGCAAGGAGTCTGCCCTTGAAGTTGCCAACAAGCTGGGTTTCAAAACCCCTGAGGCCAAGCAAGAAGCAGCTGATATCTTCGTCAACCTGTATAAGATCTATAAGGACAAGGATGCCACGCAGATTGAGATTAACCCTCTTGCTGAGACCACGGACGGACATGTGTTATGGTAAGTTGTTCGTTCCGTTTGCACTTATCGCAGTGGCACTTATTTTATCATGTGATCAGTATGGATGCCAAGTTCGGCTTCGATGACAATGCGGAGTTCCGTCAGGGGGATATCTTTGCGCTTCGTGATATCTCGCAGGAAGAACCCTCTGAGGTCGAAGCTCAGAAGGCTAATCTGAACTTCATCAAGCTCGATGGCAATATTGGCTGCTTGGTTAACGGTGCAGGCCTTGCGATGGCCACAATGGACGTCCTCGCATTGCACGGTGGCCAACCCGCAAATTTCCTGGACGTTGGAGGGTTTGTTAGATATGTTTCGTGACTGGTGTCATTCAAATTGACCCTGTTTCTCGGCAGGGGTGCGACCCCAGAGACCGTCAAGAAGGCGTTCGAGATTCTCCTCTCTGATCCCAAAGTCAAGAGCATCTTCATCAACATTTTCGGCGGTAAGTGTTTTGACCTGGTCAGCATTGTATCCGCGCTGCAACGAGAAGCTAGGTATCATGCGTTGCGACTACATCGCCGAGGGAGTCATCAAAGCAACTAAGGAGCTATCTCTTAAAATCCCCTTGGTTGTTCGCTTGAAGGGTACGAAGGAGACTGAGGCTAAGGAGTACGTTCATATTCTTTCTTTTTAGGCGACTTTGACTCATTGGCTATTTTGTAATCTCAGAATGATCCGCCAGTCTGGCTTAAAGATCCTTCCTTTTGACAGCCTGGACGAGGCCGCAGAACGTGCAGCTCAGCTGGCCGCCGCATAGAAACTGTAGATCTCATGGTTTATAGACCTTGTTATCTTGCGGTCGCAATAGACTAATATTCGCAAACGTACGCTTGTACAAGGCGATCAGTCAGACTTAGCATGAAGATAAATGATTGAACGCAGAGTACGATAACGACAAGCGACAACGATAACAGATAAAGTTCAGCGTGTGAAGTAGACGATGGGAAAACATAAGGGACATTGTGGGGACATTGTTTAGCTACCATGGGGGCTGAACGTAATGATGTGGTGGGCCAGGAGTGTAGCCACTTTGATGTGGTGGGGGCAGTGGATGATTAGGGGGACCTTGTTGATGCATGCTTGGCATCATAGCATATAGGCTCCGGGGGTCCCCTCTTCCTGCCGGAGCAGGACCTGAATAATTCGGCTGCATCTGCATCATGGGTGCATTCGAATGTACCATTACAGGACTCGCTGGATACATCGATATTACTGGATGTGGGTGTGAATGCGGATGCGGATGCGAGATCCCTGCATGACTCATGACCGGGCTCATAAGCGAGGGAGTGCGATCACGAGTTTGCGAACCATTGGAAGGCCTTGGCTGCAACTGAGTATTCTGCATGACTGGAGACGCATACATCTGAGGTGGTGGACCCTGAGCAGGGTAAGCCATATACTGCGCAGGATACGGTGAAGGCACCGGACGCATCACTGCACCAGATGTCTGAGCTGTTGGACCAGAGACCGACATCCACAGTGGCTGCCCATACTGCGGTGACGGTCCATTCACTATCATGGGTGATGCAGGGCTGGGGCTCATGACGTGAGGATATATCATGGTTGGCACGGGCGAGTGGCTCATCATCGGTGACGGATACGCCATATAAGCAGGTCGCATGTTTGCATGGGGAGCAGAGGACGGATGAGAATAATTAGATGCGCGGGCGGAGCTTGAATTCGACATTGATGAAGAGGGCGGCGGGGGATTCGACGCCTTGTGTAATGATGCGGTAGGTGGCGACGGCACTTGTTGGAATGCGCGGGTGACATCGTGTAAAGACATCCGAGATGGACCGCTCGAGGTGGGAGGTCTCGAAGTCGTTGGCGGTGGCGTCTCTCCATCTTCTGATTTCACTTCTTGCAGGGTGAATGGCACTGAGGGCAGATCGTCTGCAATCCCCTTTAGTGAGTTGACAGCGGGAGCCTCGGCTTTTGAGGACGTTTGTGCCCAAAGAAGCTTTAAATGTTCAGGATCAGGAGCACGAGCAGAGGAATCCTTAATAGAAAAAGAGGCTGGCGGCTTTGTCCACGAAGCTAAAGCGGGTTGAGAGGGCGGAGTTATTGGAACCTGATCCGACTGAGGAAAAGGTCAGAAAGACGACACGCAAATGTGACACTATTTATGCGCACCGAATCGTTCGAACTTTTGCTTTCGGTCTTTTCTCTTGACAGAGAACCACTTCTTTGTTCTTGATGCGCAGATCCAATTTGATTATTCTTATCACCCATTCCGGCTACAAGCCCTGTTGGTGGAGACATACGCGCATCATCAGTGGCCAATAGGGAAATGGTTTGTCTTGGTGACTGTTCGTCTTCCAGCTCACTTGTGACAATGAACTGCACAGGCGACTTCACATGGACTCCATCAGATTGAGAATCACGATAGAAGGCAACACCCACTCCAGCAGGCATCTTCGGCTGTGTCCGCGGCTTTGAAGAGCCGTCAATAGACCCAGATACTACCACTGGGGAGTCTGCTTTCGACGAGATGTCTATAGTAGCAGTGGCGTCATTGTCTGGTGGTGGAGATCGGCTGACGGTCTCGAGCTGCTCAACCTCGAGACAATCCTGTGCCTTTTCCCCTGAGTCAGAGGCTGAAGGTCTCTGGCGCCAACTAGCTACATCATCAGCCTCTCGAGGTTTGCCGAAAGCACCGAATGCAAATTTATTGGCCGAGGGCTTTGCAGGAAGGGTGCCCTTGGGTTTGATCGGCTCCGAAATCCCAGACATACTCCTCAACAGAGTAGGCTTTGGTAGAACCACCTTATATCTGTGTCTGCCTTTCAATATCGGGAGCTTGCGGAACAGAATATCGTTAAGGGAGAAGTCCTTGCGTGTCATGTTTTCCACTGGCGGGTCGAATGACAAGATATCCCATCGGACTTGGGACGGTGGCGATTTCCAAAGATGCATCTGCTTTCTTGAGAGTGATTCGATGGGATATGAGGCTTCTGGGAATCGCACAGTATATGCCCATGGTGGCTTCGGAGACATAATGGGCTCGGTAGCCGTGACATCGAAACTTTCTTGTAGAGCTGAGGTCTCCGGGGCGAACCCTCGCGACCGTAGAGCCGGCGGGACCCATTTCGGTGGTTTTATGATTTCAGCCTTGTGCGGAGGCGATTGTGATACAAGTGTAAGTGGCTTTGAAGATGACAAGTCTGCAAAGCCATTTCTTTGTGATTCCCGATGGACGTCGTGAACCTGCATCCCGTCCAATGCTCCCTTGATCCTTGACATGGTGTCATCAAGCATGGACATTGAAACCTCGCGGTATACTGCTGAACGTGGCGAACGTTGTGACGAGGGGTGAGATGGTACAACCAACGTCTGTGGGAAAGAAGTGTTCGTCGGAGCATGCTCAGCTGAGGATGAAAGGTTTCTTGATGCGGGTAATGGAGCCTCCATAAAATCCGTAGACGACTTCGTTGTCGAAGATGGTAAAGATAATTTTGTATCCGGGCTACTGGCTTCTCCAGACTCTCGCACAGTTTCTAGTCCATGCTGAACGTCGAAAACCATGGCTGACGCATGCTCGCCCGAAGTACTGACAGATACTCTCCGTCTCCATGATGACGCTACATCGTTCCTTGTCGGCACGACTGATTCGCGTTGAAGCAATTCATTGTCAAAGAAATCGCTGGCCACAGGTCTAGTCGGCCGTCGGGGCGTTTCAGGATGTACGGATGTGTCGACAGATACGGTCGCAGGTTCCGCAATACCAACAAGTTTATCCAGCTCGGAAAAGTCCACTTCTTCTAAACTTTCTTCAGGTTCGAGAACGAATAGTTCAGATTCGGGGAATGCAAGTGGTGGAGGAAGAAGTGGGTTCGGGTGCGAAGGCTGCGAGCGGGGAAGTTGGCGAGGCGGCAAAGGTGGCAAAGGACCAGCTCTGCTTCGCCAGAACTCAGGTTCCAATGAGGACAAAACAGTACCAGAAACCGTCGTTCCCCGAAGGGACGCCGAACGCGTTATCCATGCACGAGATGGAACGTCTTGCTCTCGAGACATATGCTTAACAGATGGCGGTCGTGAGAGAGTTGGTTTCTCGGACATTGACGCTACAGGGGAATACACAGTGATTGCGTCTGTTGCGATTGCATTGTCCTTATCCGTTTCAGAAGGCTTTCGTTCTGGAGATATCTGCATAGAGATCGTGGATCAGCACATGGTGTTGTATAAATTGCATGCAGATGGCCTTGACCTCTTCTGTAACTGTCTCCTTTTCTTGCTTGGCAGCATTCATCTTGGCTTCCAGTTCGGCAGCTTTCTTACGGGCTCGCTCTCTCTCTCTCTCACGTTCCTCTTCTTCTTGCTGTCGTCGGAGCCTGGCACGTTCCGCTGCAGAATGCATGGCAGCTTTGCGCACTTCCTCTACGTCGACAAGGGGAACGGTCGATGATGCGGGAGTAGCCTCCGCGAGGGTATTGTTACTTGCGACGCTAGGTGAGCGAAGTGCATGACTTGTGACTGAAGACGCATCCTCTCTTGAAGATTGTTGATGCCACGATTCTCTATTCCCTTGCCGATGAGGGGCGGGCGGGGGGCGCACTGAGGATAGATGAGGGGGTAATTGCCTACCACCTTCGCTCGATACGTCGGGTCCGGATGTATGGGTGTCACCGGTGCTAGACAGCCGTCTGCCTCTTGGCTCATCGGACGAGCCAAATGCGGGAGCATCTCGCCGAAGTTCCCTTAACTCGTTGTGCTGGTCGTTGTCCACTCCAGAAAAGCTGCGCCGCGAACGCTCGGACCCAGTTTTCTCCAGCAGCCGCACATTGTGATGTGGTGGAACATCTCGGCCGTTTCTGCTGTCACCCGTAGTATCTTTGACGTATAAGCATACATACTCTGAGATATACATACAAAGGGGACAAACCATTTGGAGGATGTCGAGGGTGGGAATTAGAGTAAGGCTCCAACCTATTGGATCGCTCGTTGAAGAGAACCCTAGAAGACTCTTGAGGGGAGGAGGGCGAAGCGAATGATGCGGGGGAATGAGTTGGTGCGCCTCTGGCACGACCAAACGAGGATAATGTTCTCGAACGTGGCCAGCTTCTGTCGAAATCGTCTGCAAACCTGTCCTCTTTTTTAATGAGAGCCTGGGGATCACGATCCTTATTTGATGTGCCTCCAATGGAGTCTGCAGATATTGATGGATCTGTGGGCTGAATGGTGTACTGTCGACCATCACCAAACTCGATGACACCGCCCAAGAAATCATCATTATCTTCCTCCTCCTGCCAAGGCCAGTGAGACCAAACAATGATTGTTTTATCAGAAGAGCGTACCTCGTCCCAATGATGGGCATTTGGATTGAGATGAATGCCGCGAAATGTGTCTGCGTCCTGGTTTTGGACGGAAGGAATATCTGATGGTATTTTTTTCTCTAAGCTTCTAGCTGCACGACCTGATGAACACGAAGACGTCAACCACAAGTGTGTCCTCGCGAGATGAGTTTCGATACGCACTCTGTGCTGCCTCAGCTGCTGTAGGGAAATCTTCTTGTACCACTGCATCTGATTTCGTGACTGCGCTAGAACCAGATTTCATGTTAGCCCAGACAGGTTTGTTCGAACTACTAGGAGTCTCTTTCGTGGCTGCCACGAGGCTTGCCCCACGAGACTGAGGTTGGATGACCTTCCCTGCATGGGGAAGCTGCGGGGCGGCATGAATAGGTGCGGGTGAGGATGGATTCCCTGGTGGGATTGGGGAGGGTGCAATAGAAGGTGAGGCGGACGATGGACGGGACCATCCTGGTCCTGTGGTCGTAGAAGATTGTGGAAGAGCAGTAAGCTTGGTTGTGACCAGGCGGGAATGTGAGAGGGGTGGTTGTGGTGTAGGTTTTGCTGATCGGGCGCAAGGTGCATATATAAGTATTTCAAGGCCATCTTATAGATGAGAATAACAAGCCACGCACCAGTGACTCCAATCGACTTGGCTGGAGTAGATGTGGAAGACGGTTGACTAGACCCCGAACCTGAATAGTTCTTCTCCAAGAACTTCTTGTTGATATTCACAGCATTGAATTTCTTTGGATGAGGCGAGCCAACTGCAGATGCAGAAATCGCTCCCCCCGAACCCCCATACCCAGAACCTTTCGGTGCTGCGAGCTCGACAGGCGTACTTGTGGAACCCTGAGGTGCACTCCCGCTCGCCGTCGAGTCAGCCACAACAGGGGGACGCTCAAGCAGCTCGGACGTTGTTGAATAGAAAGTACTATCTGAGGTCCCCCCATTCCCATCCGCCAATACATTTGGTCCTGAAGTCCCCTGCGTCGAGGTATTCGTATTCTCCATAAACGCGTCACTAGACGCCACTTGTTTTCTTTGTGGTCTCGGCTTTCGTAGTAGTGCAGGACCTAGATTGTGTGCCGAAGAAGGATTTAAAAAAGCGTATTCTTGCTTGGATACAACATATACGCGTAGAGTGGTCGACTACGCACCTGGTGATAGTCTGCGCCCTCAAAAATCAGAACGGAAGAGGTAGAAGCAAGTACCACGATACCTGTTTCGGCCACATCGGCGGCGCAAATTCAAGAATAGGTAATTCTTCGGCTGCGGGTCGGCTCCCTCCCCAGATCTCTGAATCTTGCCGCGAATTCACTGTTCTATGGCAGGAATCTATAATCCTCTTTACTATCTGTTCAAGGGAAGGCACTAGATAGCTCCGAATTGAAACTCGTGATTTCGCCATTCGAATCTTGAAGTCGTCGTAACCCCTGCTCAGAATAGAAGATACAGCCTGCAGTGGAACTTGTCAAGTATCCCTGGTGCTACATGAACGAATCACAACAAGTAACAAACGTAGCATAAGAAATAGAGTGAGTATGTACACAAATCAAACTCTCTATAGTCTCACAAAACACCAGCCAGCTCGGTCTCTCTTGCATTCAGCTGGGCTACTTCTCCCTCAAGTGCAACATTTGCCATTTCGACCTGGAGAACGCTTGAGATGAGCTCGGTCCACCGAGTCTCAAGTGACGTGAGTTGATTCCCGATGCGAGTCTACAAATTGGGCGTGACTCGGCTGCTCGCTCTTCTGAAGACAAATATGTGCGAACCTGTGTATTCTTCCTCTCCCGATTGACTTCTGTCGTCTGCTCCTTCAGGTCCTCCAACATTTTCTCTGCCTTCTTAGTGTCCGCCTCCAACAGGAAATTATGTATTCGCCATGCATTGCTACCGTACTGTTGTAGTAGGGCCAAATTATTGTGCCTAGTCAAGCACGTTTGATATGAGCAAGGCAGCTACAGCGGGCCAGGGTGCCAATCAGCGTCGAACTCACCTTATACGTTGATGCTCCAGCTGAATGTGGGCGTTGTCCAATGCTGCTTTCCAGTCTTCGTCAGATCCCGGTGTAGACGTCGGAGCAGGTAGCTGGAATCGCGTAGTGTCTATTGCAGATAGTGGCTGCCGCGCTTCTACACGCTTCAGTTCAAGAGCAAGTAACGGGTGAGTCTGACAAGAGGGTATATCAGTATTACAACGAACGATGCTTTGTTTCGTACGAACGGAGAACAGCTTAAGTGGAGGTGGAATGCGCGGGTGCAGCTTCCCTTGTTCTAGTCTTTGTGTTTCTACAGCTAGCTCGTGCTGGACCTTTTCTCTGAGAACCGAGTGCACCTCCAGATCGTTATCATAATAAGGCAAGGAATCGAAAAATACAGGATCTTGTTGATTTTCTGAGGTCATGGTGGATGAGCGGGTAATACGCTGTGATACACCAAGCGGAGTTTGAACCCCTTCACAAGAGCTCGTTGGTCGTGACGGTGACCACAACCATGTCCCTACGCACCGCGGTTCGAGCGAGCAACTTGCTCAAAGTCGCTGCGCGGTCTGTTTCTTCGGCTGGAGCACAGCCTTTTCGATCCATTCACTCGACGCATCCTTACAGAGGTATATATAGTCCGCCATTTCCTGTTGACCGGATCGACTCAACCTTTCGTAGCATCAGCATCTCCCTTTGCCGAGGCTACATCACCCAACCCCACGATCACCAAATACGCTGAGACCACAGAAAAGCTTCACGACTACGGCTCGTATCTCATCCGATGTTTACCGAAATTCATCCAGCAGTTCTCTGTGCTCAAAGATGAACTCACACTATACATCTCTCCCTCTGGCGTCGTCCCCGTCCTCACATTTCTTCGCGATCATTCACAATGTCAGTTTAAATCGGTTATGGACCTTACTGGCGCGGACTTCCCTGAACGTGACAAGCGCTTTGAAGTCGTGTATAACCTGCTGAGCGTTAGACACATGGGAAGAATCAGAGTTAAGACGTATGCTGGGGAAGCTGATGCTGTTCCGAGCGCGGTCCCTGTTTTCAGGGGGGCTGATTGGTACGTATACCCATACACAATGCTGTATCCAACTCTCAACGTCGCAGGTACGAGAGAGAGACTTGGGATTTATTCGGTATCTTCTTCAAGGACCATCCGGATCTGTACGTACCGCATTTGACATATTCGTCACCATTCACTGATTTCAACCTAAGCCGTCGCATCTTGACCGACTATGGTGCGGCTACTGCGTTGAGAGACTTATAGACTGTTGACGATGTTGTAGGTTTTGAGGGCCATCCTCTTCGGAAAGATTTTCCCTTGACCGTACGTCCTACGGAAACTTTGAATTACATACGTTAACAACCCCAATGTATAGGGCTATACTGAGCTTCGATACGACGAAGAACGGAAACGTGTTGTCTACGAACCTCTGCAGCTCACTCAGGCTTTCCGGTGCGTGCTGACTTGCATCCGTCACTATTGCTTTGCTGACTGCAGTTCGTTCGGCATAGGAATTTCGAGTCTTTGTCGCCCTGGGAGCAGGTCGGTGATGGCACAGAGCCGCGCAAGCCGGATAATTTTAAGCCTGTGCCTTCACCAAAAGCCGAGGAGTCCCAGAAGAAGTGAAGGCTCGTTTGCTGGAGTAGGGCTGTCCAGTAGAGTCGTAAATTCGTATAGTTCATTCCACCTCCATGTCGCGATATGCTAGTACAATAGTCCGGCAGCGATCATGGGAAACAATCGGGGCGAAAACAATGTGTGAGCATCTACGCAGCCAGCGTAGTCGCTTGGTCTTCATTAATGACGTTCTTATCCTTATTCGTCCAACCCATCCGTGTGACAATATACTCTTGTCCGACCACTTCCACGCCAACTCTCAAAGCCTCCGCCACGAGGTCTTCTACCCAGTCGAAGTCATCCCATAAATCCATCCATTTGGACGGAACTGCCTGCGTAACAGTCGTGTGGACAAGTTGGTGTGCAGGATCAGATAGGTGGATGATAAACTGAAGATGAGATGATATCGTCGACGTTGGTTCAGGTATCGAGAGCTGGGTCGTGAATGGTTGTATCCGAAGGTAGACGTATGAATAGGTGATTGGATTCTGTAGAGAGGTCGGCTCTGTAGCGGGAGGGTTATTGTTGTTTTTGATCATCTCCTCAAGATTGGCCTGCCGACACGGTTGAGAAAAGTCATAGAATCTCGGAAGATACAAGCACCCTCACTTGGGCTAGTTTCAGCGCAGGTTCAATTCCCTCGACAGCATTCATCTCCCGTTTTGATGATCCAGAGCTTTCTTTCGGCTTCGATTCCTCTCCTTTATTCACAACAAGATCGCCACCTTCAACTTGTTCCATGATCTAGAAGAGCATTAAGAGAGCCAGTGGATACAAGTAACGAAAAAGCGTACTCTTGTGAGAGCGTTGTAAACCAGCGACTCGATGCCATCGTAGCCTTTCATGTCGTGGCTGAGCAATACCTGAATGACCTCGTGCTCGGAGATAGGAGGAGCCACAGCATTCAGAAGTTCTGTAAGGGTGGAAAGCCCGACGCGCTTGAAGTCCTGGCCTTGAGATTCATGAACGCAATGCGCCATCCAGCAATAGTGTACACAACGTACTGAGCTTGTCTAGCTGTGCGTTCTTGGCGTATTCCAGCATCCCTTCACTCCATTTCCGGGCTTGATCCTGCTTCGGCAGATGCTTTACTTGTTCATCCACAACCGTCTTCGCCTGCTGCAGCGCAGCTGATGCACTTGTCCACACATTGCCCCATCCCCAACCGCCAGACTGCGTGGAGCGTTGGGGTTCTTGGTGCGCCGCTGGCATTTCCACGTTGACAGAAGAAGTAGCAGGCGACGCGCCCCTAATAGATGACGATGTCGATGCTGCTAAGGAGGAAGGCGGGCCCACCTTGACTCTCTCGGCGCTCTTTCGGAGTGTTGGAGTTCCAGCCCGCGAAAGTGGTCGATCAATGTATGAAGTCGTCGTGCGTACAGGCTCTGAGCTCTTCTGGGTGATTTCATCAAGGAATGCGAGCACCTCCGCTGCTTCGCCCGGATTCGCTGGACTGGGTGCTGCGGTGGATGCGCTTCCACTAGCTGGAACGTCTGGAGAAAGGGAGTCGAGGTCATCGAGGAACTGTAAAGCTTCCTCTTGCTTGGACTTGGATCTCGTTGACATGATAGAGGGAATGTCGATCAGTGACGATGTTCTTTGTTGAATCGAACACTACTTGATAGTGGTTGCGACCAAATGCAGGCGTGAGACATATATGCCTAAACCGCATGAAGGTCTCCTACATTCGAGCCCGTAGATTAAGCTCGGGCAGTGAACGTGAACGGTCGCCCGAGGGTCTTGCACACAATATCCACTCCAATCAGCATGCCGGATCAAAGCGAACAGTCAGAGTCAGAGTCAGAGTCAGAAGAGGAGTTGTATCATGTCGGTGCGTCTGGTCGAGCTTTTTGATTCCGAAGCTCATTTCTGTGTGTACAACGTGCTAGAGGTCATCACAAAGGCCAGAGTGAGCGAAGATGGGGATTGGGTGAGTGATCCTCGTCGAAGTTCCCTGTGTACGCTCACGAGCAAGTGGCACGATCAGGAGTATCATGTCAAGGTGCGTTCAGGTATTCTGCTTTCGTTCTGGCTCACATATGGCTTCCATATTCAGTGGGCTGGGTATGGCTCCGACGCGGACAGGTAAGATTATTGGCTCTGTTATTTTCCCAATTATCCCCAAATAACTCGATGTGCAGCTGGGAACCCGAGAGAAACGTTCAAGGTTGCGAGCGACTGCTCTCAAGCTTTTGGGACAACGTAGGTATGGATGACGGGGACTACGATCCTGGTTATGTGACGGAAGCGAAACCAGCTTGGATAAGTGAGTATCTCTCTGGCGAGTCCTTCCTTCTGACCCTTTTTCAATACAATCCCTTTCCCGGCAGGGAAGGAACGAGAGTTCTTTCACAAAAACTTCGGCAAAAACGAACAAGAGAGAAAGAGGCTAAAGGAACTTGAAAAGAAGAAGAAGAAGCATAAAGGATTCAGTGTTGGTACTACTTCCCATTGCTACCCACAAACAACCATGTGAAGTGCATTGCAGGTATCGGCATCGAACTCAAAGCGTTCGACGGAAAAAGAGTCAGGTGCAGACAAGATCAAGAAACTCGTTCGGAAAATCAATGTACGCTCGAATCCTTTCATTTTGATCAGAATCACTCATCAATTGTTGCTGTTTTAAGGGAAGCGATGACGATTCGGATGACAGACCCCTATCCGGATCTATCAAACCAGGGTCGGGTTTGAAACGCAACCAAGGCCGGGATACAATATCTATTTCGGACTCTGAGTCTGACGCACCCCTGTCTACACAACGAAAGGCGTCGAGCTCTGGCATAGGAACGAAGCGAAAAGTGACGTCGACCTCACCTCTGCCCAATGTATGTCATTTTTATGATTGTATCCTACCGACTCTGAACTGTGTTTGATTCAGTCGACGCGCAAGGTATCACCGAGGGAGCGACCTCGAAAGCTGTTGAAAACGAACTCAAGTGCTCGTGATATCAGGCCACCTGAGACATCGGTGAGTGGACTATCCATGTTATCGGATTGTCATTTTAAGTTTTGGATCAGAGTCGAGGTGTGGACCGGGCAGTAACACCCTCCCACTCTGCGTCATCTAGTCCACCCGGTTCACCTACATCCCTTTTTTCCGCGAACAGCCCTTCTCATCCGCAGTCACCGCTGCCGCCAGCTCCTTCAGCACAGAGGACAGCTAAACTTTCGACAACGTATAAACCTCATATTACAGCCCGCAAGCCCATCAGAGGTACCTATAACGATAAGCACATCCCTGGTCGAATTCAACGATGGGATAATCCGCAGTTGGCCAGTGGAAGCACCCTTACGACAAAGCAGCGTGTCATTTCAGAAGGCTCAAAATCGTTCGGTAACGCTATAACTCCTCGTGCAGGGCTTTTAAGTCAACTGTCATTCAAGAAGAAACCTCCTAGGACGCAGGAGCTGATAGCGCAACCTACTTCTCAACCTCGACCGCTCCCTGCTGGTCCGCCCTCAGTCGCTACTACTCAACCTGAATCATCGCGTGTATACAATGCAGCTGACCCCATCCAGTCTCCAGTTCATACGGATGATCATCAAGATTATGGCGGGGGGATGGGTATGGATATACATCTTACAGAGCCAAGGAATACTCTCTTTACCTCTCGGTTCGGGCTTCGCCTCTTTTTTGCTTGCGTGGTACTGATCATCAGCCTTGCTTCAGCCAAACTCTCAGGGAACCGATGGCCACCGTACTGGAGTTTTTGGATTCAGTGCCAAAGTATGGTCCTCTGCGATATATCTTGACTCAAATCCATTCAACGCTTCGATATCAGGAATCCCTTGTCGCGCCCTTCTGCTCCTGCTTTTAAGTCAAGCACGAGCAGCACATATAGGTTTGATCTCATCGATGTTATATGTTTTTCATACTGATACGTTGTAGAGTACCGCGGAAATTCAAATGGGTTGGCGAGATTTTCATCAATACCGAGAGAGATCGTGCCGAACGACTATGTAATGCGATGTTATCTAATTTGACAGAGGGGATACCGAACGGGTCACGATTCAGTTATCACTTCGATGACGAGCGTCCGGTCGACTCCATGAAGTTGGCGAAGCTGCTACATATCTCCGACTTTTGTTTACTTCAATCAGCATGCATGCCCATCGCGCAAATGGCCAAGTTCGGACCTGTTGATGACAAGGATATCGAAGCATCCGAGGCATTTCAAACACTTAACAAGTATATGTCGCAGGGGAGATTGGTATGTACAAGAGACATCTTTTGTTCTGATACGTGTGATAATCCTCGAACGCAGGTAACCTATGTTATCCTGCATTCTCGTCAAACAGATCTATCGGCTCTCATGCTTGTTATACCCTCCACCTCCGCAGAATTGTGCCATGAGTTCAAAGTACCCATGCGGCTTCAAAATACTGGGGCCCTCATTGCAGCACTAATTCCATGGGCAATGTCTGAGAAGGAAGCCGTTGCTCTGCGAGTCTGGCGAACTCCTGAAGAGAAGAAAATGTTCACCCAGCTGATTCGCAATCCAGAGCCAATTTCAGATCCTCCCCGCGTTCTTCGTGATGATCCTATGTATCATCGCGCTCTACATATCCTCAAATTTCCGAAATGGCTTCATGACCATATGTCACAGCCCGATCGAAAGTATTGCATATGGAACTTTCGTAGCGACCACTCGCAGGAGGAGTTCGAAACAATAGCGTTGAGGTCAATTTTGAAACGCTGCGGTGCACCGGACGTCGCCCTCAATGCCCATGCTCGCATTGTTTTCGTGCACGTTGGCTCCTTGACTACTTTGTCCAAGTTACCAGCCCTTACCGAACGCCGCAAGAAATTTGCACACACGCAGTTCTTCACATATGGAACACATCAAACCGTATCTTCTAAACGATGGGGTGTACGCGAGATTTATCCACTAGGTCTGTTCGTCTCTGTTTTCCATGTAGTTCCTGATTTTGTTTTCCATGTAGTTCCTGATTTTTTTTACTGGTTTCAGGTGGCATCGTCACGTTCACGCCAGCTGCTTTCCAAGACTACCCATTTGCTGTGTACAGATTGATATCTATGATAGAAGAGCATCCTCTATGGGACTGTTACATCACTCCGTCGTTATTAGCCATGCTGGCTAGAGATACCTGTGGTTCTGAACCCCTTATCAATTTTGAGCAGTTCGTTCTCTTTCTATATCATTTTTTTTTGTTGTTGACTCAATCTCAGAGGGTCCTTTGCATATGCTGACCTGTTAAACATGATCGAGACAGGAGCACTGTCACTTCTGTCAACACCGCCTATCAGCCAATCTAACAGCAGACAAGTATCAACCTGGGTCTCCTGGCAAACAGAACTTCCTCTCCTGCAAGCTCGTGACATCTTAGAGCGGTGTTTGCGATCGTTCGTGGAACAACATACAGAGTTGCCGGAGGAGCAATGGTCTTCCTCTGTCGAAAGAGAGATCCTATCATCTCTCGCTTCTATCCAATTGCAACCGGCCATTATGGATAAATATCGACGGTTTGTCGTCTTAGATGGCCAACAGGGCGAAGGTCACACTCCAGGAGGCGTGAGTCCTTCATTTCAGGCCATCTTCTTCCGTTGATCTCATCTTTAATCTCTCTACAGGTTGAATGGACTCCCATGTCGCATTTCGATTTTCAAGACGACTTTTTCCCTCATATCAGTTCACAATTATTGTAGTTCAGCGTCGGTGGCGACAGGGACGAGCCAATCCATTGATAATTACCGCAGCTGGTTCTCAAAGTATTTTCTTGCCAGTTGAGAGTCGTATTTCATATTGCACCCCTATATCCTGCACTATCAAAAAATGAATTTACCTCTGTATCTATGTCTATTCGTTGCGTAGACGTCAAACAAACCAGGAAGTCATGTTTTCGAAGAGTAGAGGATGTATACTAGACTTGACACGAGTCGGCAGTGCCTAAAAGCATGTGATTGTGAATTCATCCGAACCCATTTGATCTCCAGGTAACCGGCCACTGGTTGGCTGGTTAGCTGCTCGTCATATTTGATACCCCACATCTCATCGTCTCTTCCCCACATACCGCATTGTACGAGTATACATGCCTAACATTGAAGAAATCCTTGCGAACCCACGCTATCATGACTACTTGGCCATCTTGAAGGGCGCGCGGAATGGGTTGGTGTATGGAGCTAAAGTGAGGTTCCCCCATGCCTTGATAATGGCTATTCTATTCGGGCGTGGAGAGTAAGTTCACTTTGCCTTTGGTAGTAGCTGGGGTAGATATTGATCAGATGGAACAGCTGGCAGACTCGTCTGCGGGTCATTTTTCGCGCTACCAAACATCATGCACTGAACCTCGCCAAATTCGTCTCGCTCTACAAGTCGTTTTTGCTCCTACAGAAGAAACTCAACGGCGGAAAGGAGAGATCGCATGATACGTTCTTTGCAGGTCTGCTCGGCGGCTACATTGTTTTTGGCGACCGAAACGCTATCAATGAACAAGTACGTATATTGCGCTGATCGTATGTACGGCTCAAGCTGATGTGGTACGTGTTTTTGACATAAAGATTGTACTGTACGTTTGCTCGCGCGTCGTAGCATCTTTCATACCCCGCGCTGGATCGCCTTACTCCATGTCATCCACGAGCCCCTCTGGCGTAAAGCCTGTCCCCCCAGACTCCCGCTACTTTTCCGTCTTCGCGGCCGTATCTTGGGGAATGGTCATGTGGTTATTCCAGCATCGGGGGGAGACCATTCAGCCCGGGATGTTCAACTCTATGAAATACCTGTATCGGGATTCCGAGCACTGGAACAGCCTGCGGACGTTGTTCTGGCATAACACATAATTGGTGATATGTTGTTAGACGTGTCTTTCAATGGTGGTAACCGGTTAAAGGCTAGAATTGGATGGGAGACTAGGTACCTGATTGTTCCACATTAGTTCTGTCCTTCCGAGTATCTGTTCTTTTTGCCCTCTTGTCCTCTATCACATTCCGATACTGTCAGGTCTCCACATGAAAATCCATAAAAGCGTATCAAATGATCAAAACGCAGCTTCCAACAGTGACGCCAATCTACGGTACGGGCTAGGATGCGAGTCCAGCTCACAAGCCCAGGCAAGCTCTATCTTTGTCCGATGGCTTCAGTCATTGTACCGAGTGTACAGAATGTATACAGAGTATTCGATACTGTGAGACTCTATCAATGAGTACACGAGTCACTCAAAGCCCCAGGGAATGTTCGAAAGCGTGAAGGTCGTAGCCGGCGGAAGAATAAGCACGTGAAGGAGAGATCAAAAAAGAAAACGTAGAAGGCATCTGACAGATCGTGCAAACGTGCATCCAACGCCGTAAGAACATCCCAATAGGCCAAACCAAATACACAGAAAGAAAAGGTGGTATCATCGGAGGCAGGTAAAAGCAGAGTATAGGGAGTCTAGTGTCCAGCAATCGTAGCGAGACGTATCCCTACATGATAATACATTTCCGCTTCTTCTCCTTCTCGAGTGGCCTCCCTGGGGTTGCCAATGCCTGCTCTGTCTGTTTCGTGTTACGAAGCATACGGACAAGGCTTGTGAAGAGACGCTCCACATTTTGAGCTGTTTTCGCGGATGTCTCCAGGAAATCGCAACCAAATTGCCGCGCCAGCGCTTGCCCCTCCTCTCGAGAAACCTCCCGTTCATATCCTTTGTCACACTTGTTGCCAACGAGCATAAAAATAGGCTTTTGACGTTTCACCCGCATCATTGATTGGCGGAAGACGTCCAGACGATCAAATGTCGCCCGCGACGCGATGGAATACACAAGGATGAATCCTTGACCCTCGCTGAGAAGGCGGTGAGGAAATAACATAGACGTGTAGCTGTCATCCCACAACTCACCGTACCCACTGGTCGCGTAAAGTTGCGTACTCCTCTTGATGATCGGTGAGCATAAGTAAAAAGAAATGTCGAGAGCAAGAGTCGTACCTTGACCCGCAGTGTCAATAACCTCTACAAAACACATCCGATTGTCGACTACAAGTTGCTTTCTATACGCATCCTCTATTGTAGGATCATAAGTCTAAGATCCGGCCGTCATTCCAGAAGTATTCAACGGTTGAAACCATCGCTTACCTCTACGAGAAGGAGGCGAGAAGATTGAAAGGCTCAGTCGCTCCCCCCTCTGATGTTCAAGATCAAGATGGACTTACCGACGAAGCAGTTAAGCGTGAACTATATAATCATGTTCATCCCTCGCGGCTTGAAAAAGATTATGCGGGACAGCGCACCTGAACAGCCAGCGCCGTTTTCCCGACACCACCGTCGCCCAGCACGGCTACTCTCCAACTGTCCATATCTGCTCTATAGTTTGAATCGAATTGTAAGCAAGCGCAGGGAGCCGAAAATAGACCAGAGGGTAAGTGACGCACTATTCAAATTGAAAGAGATAGTATAGAAACAGAGACTGATCATCAGGCGCACATGAGCGGATTGCTCGGGGTTGGAGGATCAAGGAGAATCACCTTCGAGAGAGACGAGAAATTTGACAAATAAGTCCGAAGATATTGAAGATAGAGCGCGCTGGCGGGGTGAATAGAAGAGCGACGAAATGCAGATAACAAAGCGAACGTCGTGCGGGGTCGTGTAAAGGTCGTGAGAGGAGGGAAGAAAAAGGTGGAGGAGGAGCAGACGAGGAGGGAGGAGACTTGCTGTGAAGTGTACTGACGCTTGTTCGAGCGATTTCCACCCGTTGCCCTATTTCTACCCGGCAGACACCGCTCGGCGCTTGCCCGTTTCGGTCTCCGGCCTCCTCCCCGGCACCAGTCGGTCTCCGTCCATCGGCCTTGCTGCCGGCCAGCGTCCAGCCGTCTCCGCACATGCCCGCAATGGCACCTTGGGACCTGCACTCCGGTCGGCCATGTCTCTCCCAGTGCTCGACACCCCCGGTCATCGCCGCATTTCGCCTCAGTGCACAACACCCACAAGGTGTTTTCTGTCTCCATCACGTCCGGCCTGCGCGGTGGATTGGGCCCCAACCGGAGACCCCCAATCTTACACGCCCTCTCCCATCACCGGACTCAAATCAGCAATCCTCCCAATCTCCCAACACCTGATATGATGAGGTTACCGTTAACCTCCTATGTCTGTACGCAAAATACATGACTACCTCGATACGACCTCCGCCCCACACTCCGAACAGGTCCATGTCCAGGTCACCGTGTTGGCCCACGCTCGTGTCGGCTCGTGCGGAATAGGGGCTTGCTTGGTCCAGCCCCGTGAACCTCTTGGTATTGCTCATATCCGTCTTTGAACATGCCAAAGAAGAGTCACAGACAACATTTCAGGGACGGAGTTCCCGAGATGAGCTCCGTTGATACAAATGTGGACGCCTACAGGCTTGACGCTATGACCAGACCAAGATAGACCACATACTTGAGGAGAGCGCGCATCTGGCCCGTATATATATACTCCATGTGTGAGGACCTGCCGTCATGACAGAGTCGTCTGCATGGTGCAAGGAACGGATCCAGAGAAGACTGATGATAGATGGGGGCGTGCACGGTTTGCGCAACAAGGCATTCAAAATGATGGCCGAGGAGCGCACGCCCAGAATCGCCTCGCCAGGATCATGCATGCGTAGCTGTCTGATAATCGCGTCAGATGCCATGAATGCTCGGCCTCGCTGTTCCTTACCCATTCCGACAGCCCTAGGAACAGACGCTCAGGCTATGCGCTAGCATCATGCATCCCTCCTCATTCCCACAGAATGAGAATATCCCGAACCCCTCAATGAACCCACGGAACGATACCGGTTCCGATACACAGATAATCTAATCCGATTCATGCCTTGGAAGCTGTGGACCGTGGAATTACCTGACTGGTCATCGAAATTCGCAGGCAGAACGACCGCGGCATCCACATAGACGCATTAAGACCCAAGAGGCGTCTCCGCAGAAGCATGTTCGTCAAGGAAATAGCCATGTGTAAGTTGAACGGCGTCTGGTAAGTGAATCCGCGCAAGGGACCTGTACAAGGAGCATCACTCCCGCATTGCTCGGGTCGTCCCGACGTGAATTGATATGGGCGCGTAACTATTAAGTTATGTTTTGAGCAGTGCTGCACTGATGACTCGGACGGAGGGGCAATTCCTTTTGGTGCTCAAAATGAACTGACATCAAGTTGGTCTGCATTGAGTTCCTTCATGTGTAGAACCAAGTTAGTCATGTCAAGGGACGCCTGGGAAAAAATGGCGGCCTCCTACCCTTTCCATCCATTGTGCATTGCTAAGGTTATCCGCATCGTTAAAGGGATGGGCGGTAACGCAATTGAACATTAGGATGAATGCCGATTCATATCAATTTGACCCATTTCAGGTTTTATACTCCAAGGGACTGACCTCGTCCAAATGGTTCTCCTCCGGTACTATCAAGTCGACGTCAGTCGCCGGATATGCCAAGGATAGCTTCTGCGATGATCAGTCGTCGCATCTGCGCCCGTCCGCTGCGACGAGTATAGACTTGCACGCCTACAGATAACGGAAAAGAGACCATCGATTCGAGACCGTACCGCTGAGTAAGAGAAATCCTCCCTGGAAGACGTGGAGAAAGTTCACCATTCAATGATCATTGGCTGTGAATATTAATAAATCCAGGTGCTGCACACGACCTTCTTTTGCTCACCTTGTTCAACTTCCGAGGAGTCAAAGCCACGTAAAACCACCGCACTATCCGGAGTGTTCTGAAAGGCATTCCAGGCTCGACCAGAAAAGCCCCCGCATATCCGACATGCGTACGCTGAACTTTGAAGGGGTACTTCTAACCTTGTTGGAAAAAAGTTCTCAGGATGGCGGACGCATGAGCAGGTGTGATGCCTGGAAGGCTAGCCATGGGTACGACAGTCCCATGGCGCCCAAATAAAGCGCACTTTCGTCGGCAATGAGTGGATTTAAAGCGCTTTCTCGCGACAGAAAACTCATACAGTGATATCAGTGAGCTGTGGACACACCACTACTTATTGTGAGGCAAAGGAATCCCAAGAAGGAAGAGCTCAAACTCCAGCCAAGATCGATCTGAATTACGTGATCAGATTGCAAGTCAGTGGACTTTGCATTTGAATAGTGTCGCAGAGTGTCTTGTGTCCTCTTGTGTCGCCATTCCAGAATCTAGCGCCTTCACCACAGCCTCGCGATTGTTCATCATTCCTTGACCATACTACGAATTGGGTGCATTTAACGCTGGCACACGGGATGAGATTGCGGCTGACAAGTTCAGCGCGACGCGGGATACTATTGGCTGACGAGGACGCATCTCATTTCTCTCGTCTGTCTCTAGGGTATGAGACATCATGCATTATGCATCATGAGTGCTTCACACTCTTCAAAAGCACACAGACCACCCACGCGCAGTGCAATTTGCTAATCGTGATCAAGATGGTAATGGGAGGGTTGTTCCTGAGACGTTCTACCCTGATTTACCGCTAACACATAGTTAACACATCTGCAGTTTCAAAAGCCGCCATCTCCTCAGAAAGGTTAGCCATACCAATGTCAGGCTTCCCCATAGATTTTGAACACAGTGAGAACTTTCACAACTCGTCCGCACAAGCTGGGTACACTTCGAAAACCTTGCGGCCAAGGCTTTCCTTTATGTCACGCTCAGTTGTTAGCAATAATTCACCAACAGGCAGCATGTTGTCAGACTTATAGAGAGCGACTGCGGCGCAGCATCGTCGGTGAGGATCGTCTTCTGCAATGAGTGTGCGCGCTCATTCTATACTTGTAGCTTTCCAGCGATCAGCCGCGAGTCCTCGAACACGCGTTCTAGTATTGGAACATATGTCCTTACAGTAACATCGCGAATGGACCTAGCAGATGGATTAATTAGTGACATCTTGGAATAATCAGCTATATCGAAAAACCGCCATACCATCGATTCAAATCAATTGATGAATTTGGAAGAATAACGGTCTAGCATGATGTCATTTGAAAGATTCGTTTATCGTTAGGAGCCTATCGACGTCATACAAAGGATGTGGTCCAAGCAAACATGATTCGCGATCTTTGTATTGTTATTACAAAAGAGAAGAAAACAATCATAGGCGGCATGATGCATGACATGAGGAAATGGTTGGAACAGCGGATAACCCGAGGTTGCTGCTGAGCCGAGAGATGCTCAAAAGTATGCTGCGAAGGGGGTGAAGAAAGCAAATAAGTGGATGTGATGCAGCGTTCGAATGGAGACGGGCAATCCTAGACCCAAGATAACGACACAACTGAGACAGGGAACCAAGAGGGAGAAAAAGGATAAGGCAATAATATAGTGCGGAACTTTTGATGAGACGGCGAATGAGGGCGTGTATGAATGTATAGGGCCCGGCGATACTGAAGGATATGGAAGAGACGCGAATGTGATGAAGAATGTACACTCGGTGGCAGGTATACAGAGAGACTCGAGACACAGGGAACGGTGCCAGCGGTGACAATACTGGTGGCGGCTGGGGGAGTGGGAGGAATGATGGCGAACTAGCAATAGCTGAGTGGATTAGCAGCAGACTCGGGGTCAGGTTTGTATCACTTTGTGAAGTTTTCTTCGTACGTCCCAGAGTGAGCGACATCCAACCCGCTCATATCTTCAATCATCTCTACGCAGCTCCGCCTGAGTGAGGTTAAGCACAAATGTGCCACCAGAGAAGTTCTTGGGCGGTTCAATGAGTTTTACGCTTTTCTTCGCGTCTGGGCGGGAAGCGCGCGACCCAGCGGGTGTGAACGACTGCGAGATGGAGGGGAACGGGCGTAGTGGACGAGATGTTGGAAATAACGATGCACGCTTTGGTAATGGGCGCGAATTTGTCGGGGAGGAAGGAGAGGCGAGGGGAGAGGAGATGGTGGGCAACGTTCGGGTGGCTACGGACAAAGACATGGTCGCTAAATTTGTGGGGATGAGCGCCGAATTTATGGAGGACTCGAAATAACTGACCCATAGTATGTTCGGACTGAGGAAAGAGCTTCGCGAGGGGCTTCAAGGAGTCAAGGAGAATGACGCTATGGTGACTGGATGATATGAATGTGGGGAATGGCGAGCGCGAAGGAGCGTGGTTATAAACGATCGTGAATTGCTCTGGTCGGTCTGTTGGGGTTGCCCGCAAGTTGGGGCATTTCGACAGCGTAATTCCGTTGCCTTGCCTGACGCCGGCTTCTCGGCATCTTTCTTGTACAGTTGCTTTTCTGAGCATTCCTCCTCCAGCCTACTCCCTCTCTCGCCCTCCACGGTACAAATGTGCTCGTCCCCGCGATTCTACGACTATCCCTACTTCGTGTGACGGCGCACATCTGCATGGCATTTACTCTTTCCTCGACTGTGATCACATTTCCCAATCCAGGATGATTATATTTATAGTTTAACGCCCCGATCAATTTTAAGAACCATATGTTCTCGGCCGTTCGAAGATGGCCTGCTGGCGGTTTCTACACAATCCACCTGTTGACCCAACAACATACATGTGCCATAAAGCACAGTAACAAAGCCCGTACTCTGCCGCCCTCGGTCACGGCGCTCATGCCATGTCAGGTAACGTAAGTCCACGATACCCTTGCACCCCAACCCCGTACAAAGCTGATCTGATTAAGGTCGATGCTTGCTAATACGCAATGCGCGTTGCCTCCACAGATTCTCCACAACCCCAACAGCGGTGTTATTGTCAAGATTCAAGTCCTCCTGACCAAATGGTTTGTAAAACGTGCTGCGAGAACCGTCGACAATATCGCTCCTTCGATCCTCAAGGCTTCTCATGCTCAACAATACTCCCCCAGCTATCTCAATTCCACTTTCTTTCTCACTGCAAGTCAGCGGACAAGCATTTCATCAATCCGCGCACCTACTCGATCCGTGTGAAGAGTTGCAGATTGCCATATATAAGCGCCGTCCTTCTTGATTCTTCAGCGAACAGGCTTGCGATTGACCGACATTGCTTGCGTACCCCAGAACTCTGACGGTGGGCCCACGCGAACTCTGCTGACATCTGATTCATCCAGCCTTCTCCACACTGCCTTCACTACTAGCTACGCCAGCCCAATGATCTCAAGTAGAGTAAATGATTTGCGGTACATTGCTTTGCCCCGACACACGCCTTCAAGACTTCCCCAACCAAAGCAAGGAATGAACGGGGTCCGATAGGGTCCGATTGCCGAGTGAACATCATAATCTTTGACTTTTTGAGTCATCGTCAGAATGTCATGGTAAATGCTTTCGGATCGTGTGAATTGTTGGATGTTGACGGGTTGATTGAGATTCTCAATACTAGCGCTCGAACCTGCAAGCACATCCCGAGTCTCCCCCCAGCGCTTTTGAAACCTTTCAAGGCGCTGGTACTCTTGCATCTTACCTTCTCATGGGAACGAGCACCGCCCCACAGTACTTGTTGTCAGCGTCAATGCTAGTTGGGCGCCTACCGGCGGTACATGACTCTGCGTTGGCTCGATGTCTGTTTGGCGCTATCATGTTTGCAGAGCGTCAAGAGATGCCATGAGAGTCTCCCATACACACGGAGACCTCATCTCCGAGACGCTCCTTCGCTTTCGCCTTCAATACCCAAAGAAAGACCTATCTCTATTGTTGGTCGTTCTCACTACAGGAAGGACATCGCATCTGTCGCCTAGCCTCGGCATATCTTTGTTAAGAACTCCTTTGCACGAGAAGCATCCAGGAAGCACCGATCGTCGTATCTACATCCTTTCGCATTCGCAATCGGGACGCTCTGGGCGACAGAACTCGCATCGTGAATACCTGAGGTCCTGCAACTAGAGGTGAACCGCCGGCCAGAAGAGAAGTCTCGCGGGGCTATCTCAATCAAACTTCTTTGTTTATTTTTTCATTCGCAGGACTGCTAGAGTACATCCATGAGTATCCGACATATCTAGCAGCGCGCTTACGATGCCAGCAAACCCTTCGGGAAGCCATCATCGAATGTACAAGGATAGCAGGTCTCACGCATCGTTGAAGATGGTAATGTCGGAAGGAGTGTGAGCCGGTGCGGGCTGCCTCCGTTGTTTATTGTATCGTTTTCGAGACTCGATCGAACGCAGTGTTTTCATGTCATGTTATGGGCGTGATGGTCTGGCCAAGTGTGTGGGACCGCTACATAGCAAGGGTCCATCCTCCAGAATTTGAAGTTGCGATGATATCATGAATGAGACTGGACATAAAGTAACTTACAATACACGTACTCCAAATGGGCAGTTGATGCAAAGGAGCTGTGAGCACAAGGATCAAAGGGGACATGCCTTGGCTATACACTGAGAGGATATAAAGTCGACGCATACGCCCGTTCGCGTTCTTTGCACAAACTGAGGACCCGTAATCGTGCCCACATAGATACAATCTAAACGTACATCCATTCATTTATTGTGTTGCCCGAGTGGGCAACGCACAAAGAAACACGCCATTGGCGTCTGAGGGCGAAAGAAAGAGAGAGAAATGAGGGAACAAGAGGATAACAACAGATGCTCGCGTACCAATAAAAAATATAAACCAAATGGAAAGGAAATGGAATTTAAATTAATGGTGATGGGAGACGAGCATTCTGGAAGGCGGGAAATGATGTGATGGGCCGCGCCGGGAGATATTCGAGTGCGAAACGAATACGCAGCAACCCGCGTGGGGAACGAACGGGTGCCGACGGAAGGAGCTTCTACATGGAAGGATGGCAAATGCGAAGGAGAAGATGGGATGGGATAGAACGGAATGAATCGGGGACCAGGAATATCATCCATAGATGGCGATGCGAAAAAGGCGGCGTTAGAAGGGGAGAGCGGGGAGAGCAAGGAGAAACCGAGCAAGACCCCATGCTGCGGAAGTTAGTGAGAGACTGGAACGACGGTGCCTTGCGGCCGACGGACAGATCGAACCACGTGGCCTCTCTAACCATGTACCCACCCAGACCCAACCCCGAGTAGCTCTGAATCTATATGGTTCTTCAACAAGATTCGACAACGAGATTGCCGCATGCGAGTGAAGGTGGGGCGTGCAGCACGGGGAATATGAGTTTGTAGGTGCAAAGGTGCGATCGTGCGATATGCGTTGCGCGACGCAAGATGCACGAGCGCGGTGTGAATGAGAGCGTGACGACTGCGTGCGACGGTGGGCTTTACGTCAAACGCTGCGAATGCTCGGAATCGGGATGGCCGCGTGCGGCCTGCCATTACTAGATATATACTTGATGCCTGATGCCTGTGACGGTGAGTGTATACGGAGGAACGTGCGCGGAAGACGGTGAGGGCGACTATTGCACGTCGACCAGGAGATTGCGTTCGAGGATGAATTTTCCTTCTTTATATCTCTGTGTGGGCTCGTATGCCTTGTCCTGCGAACATATGGCGTTAGTGTGAGGACCAAGAACAGACGACACGGAGGCAAAAGGCGGGCGCACGTATTTCCAGCCGAGGATTGTTTGACACTTGCAGCAGTAGATATCACGGACGGTGTGGTTGCCTGTGGTCATCTGGCGGTCGTTCGGTTCACCTTCAACCACGTTCACGCTGCGGTAGCAGGACCGGGAGTCAAAAAGCGTCTAGATTAGCGATCATCGCGTCGATCGAAATGGCAGAGAGCACTCACACATCTTCGAACAGGTATGCGCGGCCGTGCTGACCATTGAACGCCTGAAGGACAATCAGACCTCGCGGCGAGAACCTGGCTTGCGAAATCACTCACTCGAGAAATCATAGAATGAATAGTCGCGAGGTGTGTGCGACACTTTGAGCACCCGTATACGCGGGCCCCTGCGAGGTAACGACGGTAACTCATGCCCATGCTGGTTCAAGGACGATGTACTAATGGGGGAGTTTCAGGTTCAAAGCTGTTCAAAGGCTCCTATACACGAAGCAGCGCAAAAAGACAATGTCGGGGGAAATCACCAGGTACGTAGGAGAAAACAGCGGGGCGGTGGTGGGATGAGAGTTTGAGCGATTATATAGGGAGATGGAAGATAAGAGTGGGCGGGGTAGTTCGAAGGGGCAACCCGGGCAGGGGAGTTGTGCCCCGGCCCTTCGGCGGTCGGCCTGCTTCCGCGCGGCAACCTGCCTCCCGCGCTGTCTGCACACAGCGTTGTTTCCTCAACACTGAACAGTGCTGGGTCGCTGTCGCGCTCATGTACGAGAATGGTGCGTGGTGGTGCGTGCCATCCGTGTTTCAGCTCGACCGTGATCCAGGAGGCTTCCCATCCAAAACATCATCGCCCCTGCTCTTCGGCCCGCAATTATGCTTTATTTGCGCTCTATCCCCGTCCCATTCTCCGACGTTCTCTGTACGTTCCTTTTCGTAGCGGTCACCGAACCTTCGCCGCCGTCATATGTTAGACTGTGCTTGACTGCCGTATGAGGCTGGCCTAGACGGCGCCCCGCAAGTGGCATCGTGACGTATGCAGCCCATTAAGAGGTCTTGGGGACTGGATCTCGACTTTGTGGACGCTCGTGTCTGACATCGGTTCATGAAAAAAATCTATTTGAAGCTGTCTTTATGTTTTGTCACCAGCCATGCCCTAACATGTTCGACCTATCTCACTCAACATTCACAGGACTGTGAAACAGTACACGGATCAATATATTGTCCGATCGCGTGCCGCAAATTGCGTCTGTTACATGGTTCATGGTCCTCAGATGGATCGAGTTTTCCTGGCTGCCCTCACAGATGTTTCTTCGCATCATGCAGTGTCCCCATTGCCTACCACACCAGCCACAGAATCGCCATGCAACAGTTAATGCCGGCACACGCCAAGCCTTGCTCAAATGCTATAAGCCCTGTCATTGACCATCAGCTAACCCTGATGTGATGACAGCGCCGCATCCAACCGCGCAACTTGGAGCATGGGTATACGAGGAACATGCCAAGCAGCATAATACAAGGGATGTCAGACGGTAAACCGGTGCCTCTCATCGCTGAATGGGATGACACGCATGGACATGAAATTGGGTGATGCTAGTGACCTCAAGGCCTCAACTGTCGCCGGGCCTTGACATGTACATTCTCGACACTGTCGTCCGCTCCCTTCTTCGCTCAGAACCGCCACTCGCCCCCTTCGCAGGAGCGGTTGACTTCTCGTACTCGTTCATGCTTTTGAAGGATTGGGGCACCTCCCTGCAGGCAGTGAGCCACTAGGCCACATTGACTGATCACCATGGGCATCCAATCGAACGTGTAGATATCAGGCACGCCATAGAATCCGACACCTTAGAAGCAATTCAAGTACAATAATTGGAGGTTATAGCGTACGATAATCGAGCCCCAAAGAGCGCTCCTCCTAACGATGTTGCTCTGGACCGTCTCTGACATACAGACTGTCTGAACAAGGCACTTTCTCGAGTCCAAAGATGAAGAGCAAATGCTATGCGTTCACAGGGCAAAAATGTGCCCGGTGTGAGGGTCGAACTCACGACCTCAAGATTACGTGATTCAATGATCACTCATATGAACATATGAGACTTGCGCTCTAACCAACTGAGCCAACCAGGCCTGAAGATTGTGTGCTCAAGACAGCTGTGGTCACCTGCTGCGCGGGGCAGAGTGCACCTATACAAACTGACGCTACCTGTCCCGCGAATTCGAAGCAGAAGACGTGATCATGAGCACAGTGCCTGCAAGTGGACGGCGAATCGATCATTGAGGGATCGAGGGACAAAAACGTGCCCGGTGTGAGGGTCGAACTCACGACCTCAAGATTACGTGATTCAATGATCACTCATATGAGCATATGAGACTTGCGCTCTAACCAACTGAGCCAACCAGGCGTTGGGAAGGGGAGCGTTGAGTGCGAAGTGGGCGGCCGCTTGCGGGACATGTTGGGGCCTGCGATCGCGTCGAGGGCGTTGATCTGCCACACGGACCACGTGCAGCTCTCTCTGGCTGTTCTCCTCCGTGCCTGTGTCCCGACTCGTGTGCCTTCTCACCGATGCCTCTGCACGCCAGCCAGAAACGCCGCATAGCAGACGACTCTGACGCCATCCTCCCCGTCCGTGCGCCGAAGCACCCTCGCACATCCCGCACGGGCATGCTCGGCGGCGACCCCAGTCCATCCGAAGCGGAAGGCATCCTCTCTCGCTGGATACAACTCGCTCGTGACAGCCTCGTCCTCGGCAGAGATACCTTCCGCCAGGTCGCGGAAGGTGCGTCTCCCGCTCACTTGCCTCCTTCCCCGTCATACTGAACACTCGTCTGCCCCGCCGCGACGCAGCGATCAAGCACCTCGACTCCTCCCTCCCTCCTCCCTCCACCTCTCCCCAGTCCTCTTCCCTCCCTCAACACGGCCTGTCCTCCGGTCGCCTCCCTCATCGTCCACCAATACCGCTGCAGTATTATCGCTCCATGGCCCCTCCTCCCTCTCCCCGCCTCCCTTCGGCGCCGACACCGCGAAAAGTCGATCCCGCCATCGCAGCAAACCCTTCTTCACGATCGCTGCCAGTCCCCCCGACATCGCAGGACGTCGAATCCACGAACGTATCACAACCTCCTCCTCAAACCCTGCGACCACCTCAGTCGACGAAGCCCCCGCATTCAAAAGCCGTCGCCGTACCCCCAAAACTCCGGCGAGTCGCTCATCTGAATGTCAACGATCTGCTGGCGAAGCGCCAGCCCACGGCATCTACCTCTGCGTCAGTCCTTGCGAATGCCAAATCAGCCATGCCACCGCCTTCCATCGCGCCCTCCGCGCCCAAGGCATCCACGCAGCTATCAACATCGGTTCCAACGCATTGGCCCTACACGCGGCATGGCTACCCTCCAGAGCTGGCCGCAGCAATACAAGGCGCTGAACAGCGCCGCACACAGAAATACCTGGCACAGACGAAAAAACACGAGCACATCTTCGCCGCGGCTGTAAGTTTCTCCCGTTTCTGCGCTTACGCTCCTGGCAGTCGTTTCTCATCGCTCCTCGAAATACTATTATGATGTGATGTGTAGCACAAGGCCAAGGTGAAGGAGACGCGCAAGAAGGAAAGAGACGAGATGAATGAGCTGTACGCTCTCAAGCGCTCAGCCGGTAAGTGTAGTTCAATCTCGGGGACACGCATCTCTACAGCTGGGGGTCTCCGCATCGCAACAGGTTACTCGTCCGATCTGAACACCTTCAGAGGTGTGCTCATTTTGTTGTGATTCTTCATTCAGATATCTCACCTCTGGACAGAGTTTCTGGGTTACCGGGAACGCTTAGAGCTACTGGAACAGAAAGAGGCGCTTTCTCGTACGTGTACATCGCGGTCTGATACAACTTCAATACTCATGCATTATCACTGTAGCATCCCCTTCATTATGGGACTTGCGCATCCAGCCATTAGTTTCCTCGCCGAGCAGGAGACACTCGTTCTCAGAAGTGGGCAAAGTCCACAATATTACTTTTCACTTTTGACTCAAGCTGTCTGCAGGAAGCCAGCATCGCCTTCATGAAGCGCGCTCTCACCAAGGCGCGACAATCGCTCGAAGGGTTCGTCCGAGATCTCGAGCCATATACCTCCAACTGCTCCTCACTTCTTACTTCGATCCAGCCCGGCACCTCTCAAACCGTTCATCCCCTCTTACGAACAGCTTCGTTTGAACAAACGCAGAAAGGATGAAGAAATTGAGAGGCGCCTGCGACCCAAACCTCCGCCGCTTCCCCGGTCCCTACCGGCCGACGACGATGCGCAAGTCCAGTCATTCCTGTCCCAGCGCGGCGTCATCTCGCGCTGCGAGCGCGAGCAGGTGACGGACCGCGACCTGTCGCGCCTACTGCCGTCTCAATGGCTGAACGACGAGATTATCAACTTTTACGGCCAGATGATCCTGTCGCGCTCAAACACCGCCCAGAAGAAGAAGGGCCTCAGCATGGGAGCCAATGGGATCAATGGGGTCAATGGGGTCAATGGCTTCTCTAAAGGGTGCGCGACGCGGGGGAAGCTGGGATCGACGATCTTGGATGTGCATTACTTCAGCACGTTCTTCTGGTCTAAGTTGAAAGGGGATGGGTACGAAAAGGGACGGTTGGCCAAGTGGACGAAAAAGGTAAGCACTGCCTGCTGTCAGCCTGTACCACTCGCGGGTGTGTGCTTAACGAGGGACATGTATGCGCGCTGCCTGCCCAGTTCGACATATTTTCGAAGGACGTGCTCCTTATCCCCATCAACCACAACAACTCCCACTGGACCGGTGCGGCGATAAACTTCCGCAGGAAGCGGATAGAGTCCTACGACAGTATGAACATGGACCGTCAGAATGTGTACAGGGTAAGGATCGTCGTCCACTCCGTGGCGGGACG
This sequence comes from Heterobasidion irregulare TC 32-1, assembly GCF_000320585.1. Taxonomy (NCBI): domain Eukaryota; kingdom Fungi; phylum Basidiomycota; class Agaricomycetes; order Russulales; family Bondarzewiaceae; genus Heterobasidion; species Heterobasidion irregulare. The sequence continues at coordinate 2,748,780 of NW_009258197.1, read as the reverse complement.
AGCCCGCGAGTTTTTGCGCTGACGGCAACTTCTTCCTCGCTCCCTTCAGCTTCTGCGCGAATACCTGAATGCGGAGCATAAAGACAAAAGGAAAAAGCCGTTCGATTTCACGGGGTGGATAGACTACACACATCCGGTAGGTCCCCGTTCCTCTGAAACATGGCTACCATCCACTGGTGTCTCCGGTCGCGAGCGGCCGCACCTTCGGCTTTCCGTCTTTCATCTCGAAACCCGATGGCTGACTTGCACGCATTGCCTCCGCAGGAGACGCCGCAGCAGGAGAACGGGTACGACTGTGGGGTGTTCACGTGTCAGTTCCTCGAGACACTCTCACGTGGGGAAGAGGCGTTCAACTTTACACAGCGCGACATGGCGTACCTGCGCCGGCGCATGATATGGGAGATCGGGAACGCGAGGCTGCGGGAAGAGTCGTAGCGTCTGCTGTTGCGTCTGCGCGTGTTTCGGTGCGGGTGCGGGTGCGGGTGATGGGACTGCGTAGATGGAGCTTGTCGGGGTGGGTTGGAGTTCGCCTGATCGTTTGCCCTAGTGCAAAGGGACTTCTTGTTTTGCTGTTGCTGTTGTGCTCGCTCCCTTCGTCGTCGGGTAGACAAGGACGGAGCCATTTTTTTCGAATTTTTTATTGTATTTTCTTAATGCTATCTTGCGCCGCACGGCCATTAGAATCGGTCTCTGTCGAAGCATCCCGAGCGTGTGTGGTCGTGCAAGGGCAACGGTGCATGGATGAGTGTTAATGCAGGTGTGCGTACAAACGGTCGATCGATTGATTGTGCAACGAAAGGTCCGCGGGGGACAGCAAGACGAAACAGAGCGTATGGTAAACAGAGGACATGGGAGAGAGAAACGAGCGCGGGGGCGGGCCGTGGTGGGGCCGTCACCGCCGAAACCACCACACGACGAGGAAAAACCAGAAGACGATGGCGAGGAAGACAATGTACCAGAGCCAGCGGCAGCCCTGGCGCGCGGCCATGTTGTTCATGCGCCGGAACGTGCCCGAGAGGATGCCGGACGTCTCTGCGAACGCGTCGTTCTAATGTGCGTGCATGCGCGGATGTAGACATGGGTGCGGAAGTTAGTGCGTGAGCGGAGCGAAATGCAGCGGGGGGACGACGGGTGGAGGGAAAGGACGGAGGAAGGGACTGGGGGCCGTCTTACGCACCATCTGGCTGAGTTGCACCGTCGACTCGCGCACCTCGTTCCCAATCCCGATCGTGATCTGTCCACAAGGGCCCGTCAGTTCTTTAGCACAGGTACGCCCGACGATGCCCGGGCGCACCCCGGCACATCGTCGCAGGACAAAGTGGGGAACGTCCACGCACGTCCTTCAGCAGCTTGACCTTGGCGCTTAGCCCCTCGAGCGCCTCGTCGTTCTGGCCCTCCAGATCATCCACGTACCGATGCCCGCTCGGTGTGTGTGCCTGCGCCTGTGGGTCGAAGGGCGATGAGCGGCCGGAGTGCGGGGGCGTGTGGAAGTACCCCGAGGAGGGCTCAGGGAGCCCGAGCGTGGCACGGTCACGAAGGGAGTGGCTGGACGATGGGCGGTATCTGGGTGATAATGTTGAGTGATTTCGTGGTCATTTGACTATAGGCGACATAAAAGTTGTGCAGTCGTACCTTTGAGACATGCTATACGTCGAGTATTGGAAGGTGCTGCGCAGCGACAACAGTTAGTATATGGGCCAGAGTGGCAAAGTAAGCGGCCCGGCGCGCGAGACGCTTGCAGACGACTGAGGTGACCATCCTCAGCAGGTGGTTTGTATGGTCTGCTTTCACTCATACCAAGAATTGATCACAGCAATCATCTAGCTCAAACCAATCGAAAGTACATACAGCCCACAAAATACGGGATATTAATTGGAAACCCTCCATTCACACCTGGCTCATGACTAGCAATACAAGTATAATCTGTCTCCTCCCACACCGCGCCCGTCTCGCCGAGTGAAAGATACGACCCACATCCCCGTACAGAGTCATGAAATAGGTGGCCTCTCGGCTGGGCCGACTGGACCCTCACGAGAAGAAGACCATAGGCATAGAGCCACGAGAAGGAGAAGCGGAAGTAGAGACATGGGGCCAGGCAAAAGAGAACGGCGGCGGAGAGGAGAGGGTGTTTGGGGACAGGCGGCTCGAAGGAAGAAGGGGTATGTAGGAAGGTATAGGTCACAAAGAAAAAGAGAGTAAATACGCTTGGATGTAGACCCAGCAACCATCGGTCAAGCGTGCAGATAATATATAAGATATACCAGTAAAAGGACGTGGCGGACGCGCGCGCGCCACAGAAGACTGTTAAGAAACTCAGGGTCAAAATGGGGGTGCAGGGATGTGGACGGCGTAGAATAAGCGGGCATGGAGACGAGCGATGGATAGCGTAGGTATCGGAGTCCGCGGTGGTATGTGAAGGGTTGTGTACGTATATAAGCTGCAGCGCGAGTGGCAGACGAGAGGACATTGAGGAGGAAGAGGAGATAGAGGCACAGAATACAAGTCCTTTGGGAAGGTGAAAAGCGTCGTACGGTCGGCGGTCGCTGCTGACCTTCATCAATCAATGCTCATCCGGTTTGCACGGACAGACATGGATGGATAGGCACCATGTTTCGATGTACCAAATGCTGTCTCCTGCTTCTTCGATACTAAGAAAGGACCCGATGAGACTAAAACCATTCATGGACGCGAACATGAAGAAAGAACACACTTTGCTCTTTAAGCCCACGGCCGAAGTTTCGCATGATGATGCATGCATAAATAAAAGTCGCGATGAGCAGCATTATTGCGATGATCGCTTTGAGGGAGCAGGTCAGTAAGAGAACAGACAAGTGTCGTGACCAGGCATACAAAATGTGGTGAGTGATTGCCAAACAGATGCGAAATCTGCAGTATTCTTCAAAATCAAGACTTTAACGAGCTGCAGGGCGCGTCAGCTGGGTCCCGTTGGCCGCACAGCGTGTCAGGACGAACAGACCTTGTAAAAGAAGTACACCATCGCGCTCACGCATCCAGACATGAAGGTCAGCATCATCCACTTATTCTCATAACGTGCCGCAAGATGTCCCTCCACAAGGAGCACGATCGACAGAGGGAGCGCCGCACATGTGACATAGAATTCCCAATCGTTGCTGCTGAGAACGAGCCAGATGAACTGGACGCAGAATCCCACCCAGAAGAACACATCAAACTTGACGAGACACTGGAAAATCTGGTAGTGCGCAAACATCTGCTTGATGCGCCGATCCGCGCCTAGGAACTTGTACACCTTCCAACCGAACTCTGTGTAGATTTTGTATCCCAGTCCAATGTAAGCAAGCTCGGAGATGGAGATGACGACAGGGAGGATGGTCGTGAGCACATCGACGGGGAGATGTGATATGCCCTGTTGATCGGAGACCGAGGCGAGGGAATTTCGTATTTCGGAGGATTGAATGATGGCGTATACGAGGAAGAGGCCGTTGAAGATGCTGAAGTGGGTTTAATTTAGAAAAATGGGATATCGGTTGCGAGGAGCTCACGTGAGGGAGATGAATTGAAGTGTATTTCGGGCGTAGACCGCATCGATGGCCATGCCAAGTTGAAAGACGCTGACGAGGACCACAAGGCTTAGCAATTTGCGGGGGAAAAGGCTAAGCGAAGGACGTACTGGGCGAGTGCGAAGATGCCAAGGTAGACGGGCATTTTTCGCGAGACCGTCTCGTCGTCTGCCTTGCCAGCTTCATGGAATCGGACGAGGAGGTCACTCTCGATACCGAGATCTACTGCTGTCTCCACAAGCACGATGAGAACGTAAAGACGGCATGCTATAGAGTCCGGAATCATCTAAGGAAATATGTGTGGAATGAAGTGAGTGTGTGCCCCGGGTGCATCCGCAGCACTTTTGAATGAGTGGACGAGACAAAGCAAGACAAACCTTCTTCCAAAAGTTAGGAGGGTCTTGCGGCGTTGTCTGTGGTAATGGTGGATATGCCATAGACCTTCGCGGATCGAAGTCGTCATCTGCCTCCTTCCTGCCGCTTTCAGCGGTCGAAAAAGACTGTTTCTATTTGGGTTGTCAGTGATTGCGTTTGAGGGTGTGGAGGAACGAAGGCATTGCGCACTGATGACGGATCGAATGTGAAGGACTTGTGCTTCGAGGTAACGGCGTATGGGGAAGCGTATTGGTCGATGAGATCGTCGTAAGACGCCTTTGAGTTGTCGGGAGGCTGGTGGTGAATGTAGGAGGACTGTCGAGACATGGCGTGTTTCGAGAGAATGAGCGGAGAGTAGGACCTGCCTGTGATGGTCGCACGAAAGGAAGGAGTGGACGGCTCGGGTGGGCAGACTGGACGAGGCTGAGCGGGGTCGCGAACTTCACGCTGGGAACACAATGACAACGACGGTCCTCCGGCCGGCTTCGGCCCCTCCGTCGTCTATATATATATTTCCACTACATTCCGAGCGCATCGCCTTCGGTCACCACCGCCATGCGCAAACTCACCTGGTCATCCTACTCCCCCTTCCCCACCTCCACGTGCCCCTCCTTCGTCCTCGTACCTTCCGCGACATCACCGCCGTCTCCGTCCCGCGTCGACTACGATCTTTCCGCACAGTACCACGTCTCTCGCAAAGGTACGGTGCTCCACTTCCGTCTGCCTGCGCCCCTCGTGTGACGTTCGGTCTACGCTCTGTCCCTATTCCACGCTCGTCCCAGCGGTCATCCTGTCAGCCATCGCCTTTACCGCCTTTCTCTTTCTTGGGATCTTTATCGCGCTCTTTACATCTTTTGTCCAATTTAAACACGATGTCGCTGCCGCCGCCTCGTCAAGCGCTGCAGCTGCCTCAGCAACGTCAACATCACACTAGCATCTCGCTTACTCCATTCATTGATCACAACGGTCCCAACTATCCTGTATCATGTTATTTTCCCCCCTGTCTCCCCTTGTACGCTGTATCATTTCAAATATAAACTTCAGAGCAGCCGCAGCTTGCCCGTCACCTGGTTTATCAACCGTGCAGGCCCTAAGCATCAGTATCGAAACAGCACCCAGTTAGCGAGATGCAGGCATGTACCGCATAGCGTCCTGATGGATAAAATGAACATCACCTGGGCCGATGCCAAGCACCGTTTTTGATCCCGTAGCAATCTGTGTTCGCCCCCTACAACAACACGGGTATCAACTCGTCGTGGACGAACAAGATTCAACAAACATCACGCCAGGGTGAGCGCTTTCGTTGAAGGGGACTTACGCATCTCGGATCGACTGCGCGGGGAGATTCAGGCTCTTCGCCTGTCTTTGCAGCGAATCCAGCTCGGCCTCGTTCGAGCAGCGCAGCGCAACCTTGGTTTGTCTGAGGTTGACCGACGATGAAACTGCTTGTAAGTTGCTATTTCAGATGTACGAGTGGGACGTACCCTGTCCATTCCCAGTGCCGGACCAACTGCGAGTGAAACAATTAGGGATAAATTGGCCGGATAACGCAGACGTACCGCGGGGTTGAATTTGGAGAGTGACTTATAACATGCAAGCGTTGCATGCCTGAATTGGTGCACGGTGCATGAGCGGCCGAGTCGTACTCGTCTCAGAATATAACAGACAAAGAGATTCAAATTCCCCTTACGAGCACCTATAGACCAGTATTTATTGGTAGTCAGTAGCTGATACTTCTCCAGAGCACACACTATATTCAAGGAGACCTCGACAAAAACTCACTGAGCAGCAATCTTGCCTTTTGTCATCTTCAGGTCATCCCTGACGACCAGCACCTATGGGGTCTAATTTTCAATCTTGACACTCAGTTATGAAAGACAGCACAGTGCGCACCAGCTTCGTCTCTTCCAGGAGGCTGGCCTTGACAGTCGCGAGACTCTCTTCTTCGTCGAAATTATGGGCACTGTGCGCCTTGGCCTTAGATTTGACAGAGGCCGGTGCATCTGAGTGTCGATAATATCCTATCCAGTATCCCAACAATGCACTACAGGCGGCAGTCGCAAAAAAGAGTGCTAAAGGAATGGATTTGACGTATAATTCCGTAGCATTTGATGGACACGACTAGCCTTGAGTATCTGCCAGCCATCCCGAACTTGTTAGTGGATCCATGAGTTGATCAAACAAGGTCCGAATCCGTCCAAATATGAGATGTCTTTATTACACTTACTATACGCAATGATCGAACTTTTGTTTACCTCTATTTGGTGAACTGTCCACGAACATGCTAACGCCGTGGGCAAAATTCCATGGGATCAGAATGATTACCTAATGATTTCTTGCCCAAAAGAATCACATTAGATCTATGGATAAATTTTGAGCAAAAAGGGAATGTGAAATCAGGCTGGAATTGATCAGAAATTTCATGAGTTCCACAACATGTGTCTATGGAGCACAAAAGGAAGAACATTTCAGCCTGATCTTATTCTGAAACAAAATTTTGATTGGATTATCATGTAATCCAAGTACACTTTGTGCAGAATTTGAGGAGCACATTGCCATTTTGTTCAAGATTTATCTATAAATATTATACTGATTCTTTTGGGCAAAAAATCATCAGGTAATTATCCTGGGATCGCCAATCCCATGGAACTTTGCCCCCAGTGTAAATTGGTGGCTGGATGAGTTGCACCCAACTGTGGCAATTTGCAACAATCATGGTTGGATATTGTCCACAATTGCTGACAAATGCTGGGAATTACCAGCGATTCCTAGCAATTGTCAGCACTTGTTGACAATGTCCGACAATTGACGGCATTTGCCAGGAATTGCCGAGATTTGTTGAAAAACAGGCGTTTTTGAGGTAAAAGTTTTGATTTTTGTCCGGGTTGGTCCCTCATCCCTGTCGCAGGAATAGCCCGTGAACAGCCCATCCGTTGTATCCATGACGAGGAGATGGTCAAAAAACTATGACTTGTGATTGCCCTCACCCTTATATCTTCTGCATTCAATAGACAATTGGTTTCTGTATATTCATGTGTGTTTTCTGTACGTTTTCTGTAACCTCGCATAGTGTGTTGAAATGAAAGTGGCTTGTGTTTCTGTGTGGTGAAACACTGTGTCAGTTCAAATCAAAACATGGAGCATGGATGCGAAGACAAGGCTGACATGACGAGCCTGTCCAGCTACAGACAGGCCCGTCATGTCAGCCTCGTATTGGCAGGGTCGAAACACAATATGCCACTGACACGCAGAGTTGCTCATGATGAGTCAAATGATTTGCATGAACCTCACGGAATGCGACAACTCGAGGTATTCCTATTCATGATTCAATTCATGAACTCTCCCTGATTCCAATGCAAGGCAATAATAGACGGAGCTTCCATTGTCCACAGTACAAGAATAAGTAACTATTCCGTGCATGCCGAATAGGTAATACAGAGCGAGCGAGAGCAACAGATAGCAAGTGAGATAAAACATAACATATCCGCTCAGCAAGAGATAAGAGAGATCTGATGAGGGGAGGAGTATAGTATGCGGATGGGCTATTTCCAATCCAAGGATTGGTTGAGGCGCAGTCTCCACTGGCAATTAATCACTGTCCGTGTCCGTTGACGACCCAGTCTCATCACCTTCGACGTCTATAGTACGCGTGTAATGGCAAAAATTCAGAGAAAAAAGGGAGGAATGCAGTATTCACACTCACCAACAAGATATTCCGTATCTGTCCTCCTGATCGGCGGCGCAGGCGGACTCGGCACCCTGGGCATCGCCTCACCCATCCCAGCACCCAAGCTTCCAGCCAGCCCTCCTAAGCTGTTGCCGAGGCCACTCAGCCCGTTCGTTGCTTGCCCGTTCCGCTTGCGTGCAGCGGGACTCTGTGCGGAGTGTCCTGATGACGGCGTGGCAGCACTGACAAGTAAAGCGCCAGGGGAGGAAGAGCGCGAATCGGGAGAGGATGAGTGTGAGGGCTCGCGTTCGAGGAAAGAGGCAGTGGACGATTCGCGAAGCCGGGACGGAACTTTGGAGTGGGAGTTTATCGGCGGGGCAAGGTGGTAATTCTAACGAGGAACAAGCAGGTATCACAATCAGATCATCCGGCCAGAAGGAAGAGAACTCACGGTGATTGGTGTTTTGGGTTCGGCTTTCACTCGAGTCGCGGCGGAACCTGAGATAAGGGTGAGCTGCGGCACAGAAGCTAGAATGAAGAAGGCTTACCAGTCGTTTTTTGCTTTTTCGACTTCTTCGGAGGTGAAAGTTGAGGTGACGCAGGCTGCCAGCAACAGCTTCAGTCATGCTAGATACAGCAACCCAGAACGAAGGAAAAAAGCCGCACCCGTTTCCGATTTGCCGCAGAATCTGCCGTCCCCGACCCTATGGACGTTGAGCAAGCGCTCACGATTACACGAATGACCCATATTTACACAAACCTTTCGGCCTGCCCTTAGGCTTCCCCTTGCTTTTCGCAGTTGTCTGTGAGAGAGCAACCGATCGTCGACTGTCATCTGACATATTACCGTTTTCGGATCCGGGGAATGGGGACGCCGATCTGCCAGCGTCTGAAGCCTGCCTACACAGGTTGATCAACGCCACATCTTGAAAGGTCCGCATAGATGGGTGACAAAAAGGAAGCGAACACAAGAAAGACACGTACTTCGACTTGGCCGCGCTCCGCGTAGTTCCCCTCCGATTCCCTGTCCCGAGGCCCATGCAACCACTTAGATGTGAAGCGTATCGATTCGACGCAACCTACGACAGTCATAAGCCCAAAATTGTATATGAACATCGCCCACGGGAAGAAGAGAGAGAAAGGCCACATACCTGCCTCCCACAGTTGACACAATCCAGATAAACATTCCCATCCTTCACATTGTTCGGCGTGTTCGCGCCCGCCCCCGTCGTTTTACCCTCGCCTACAGGTGTTCCCACACGAGACTCTACGCTCGAGCCTGCAACACCGTTCTGCGGCGTGTTGGATGACCCAAGATTATGAGCTGAACGAAGCACGGTGAGCGAATTGATACGTCGACCAAGGCCAAACGCGCTTACCCTGCCCGCATCTGGAACCGAATGAACCACCACACGCGTCGGGTAAGGTTCAGCCCCCGCCCTCGCATGAAGAAAGCGATGCCTCACCACGCACCTTGTATGGCAAACATTACACATCGATCTATTCCGCGCAACCTCGCTATGCGACTGAAGAGCCGCGTCCATGATGAACTCGTCCACCATGGCGGAGAAAATCCTAGATGCCTGCGCATTCAACACGAAGCGTCAGCATCTCACGTGTACCTCGGCTGGTTGCCAACACTCACCAGGGTAGATATGATATGTTCTCTGTCCGCTTTCGCCATTTCTGGCACGATATGAGTGGAAGTAGAGTCGCAGACGGCGAGGTTGCGGCAACACCTTAAGCGCCAAGCGCCCGGCCACCCAGAAATGACGTTATGAGTAAGGTTAAGGTTGGATTGTTTCATCCAAGACAAAAACATAGCGGCTCGTCATGCACTCATGCTTCATCTGTGCTCATCGATCCGGTTGCGGAGAAGCGGGTTATCACAAGTCATCAAGATATTCGTAGGTTCTAAGTGCACCAGAGGCAATTGTAAAGAGCGGCAGTGCAAGGTAGTCAATCGAATAGGTATATACGTAGGTTTGCAATCAAATAAGCCCTCCCTTCTCCATGTACGCTAAAGGTTGCAGTAACATAATCTTCGTATAAGTACTTTGGGGAAGAATTTGGATGGGTTGAACAGAAAAGCCTGATTCGAGGCTCTAGTCGCTCGTGAGGCGCGAGATGGTGAAGACGCCGATGATCACAGCCGCAAGCACACCGATGCTAGCGGGCAGTAGTAAGTCCCTCGGGATCCCGAACACGTCGCCCTCTGGCTCGGGAACAGGAACAGGGATGGGGGCGGGCGGGGTGTAGACAGTTTCAGGCAAAACGCTCTCTGCTTTCTCGACCTCCTTGTATTCCCTCGCAGCAGCAGCAGCGACCTCAGCAGCCTTTGCTTCGCTCTTGCCCGCACCGGCCTCTGTCCACCCACGGCCACCCTGAATCATTATCACAACCCTGTCCGCACCCGACGACCGTGCAATCTTGACCGAGTCCGCGATGTCGTTGTCCGACGTCATGAGCACAGTGTCGCCATCTGCATCCGTGTACGCAAGCTGGAAGTCGAGCGGGTCCGGAGCCGTGTCATCGGCGTGCACAGGTTTAAACTCGGAGAAGAAGGGGTCGATAGAGAGCTTGCCCGCCACGATATCACGCAGGTTTTCGACGTTGTCTTGTCGCGCCTGGAACCGGTGTGTGTTTCCGCTCGGTGTGCGGAATTTGAAAACATAGGTGCCATCGTCGACGGGGATAGACGCGCCGGCTCCGACGATCGACGGAATGCCATGACGGCCCCCCATTCTTGGAAATTCGGAAAGGGGTTCGTCATCCACCACCGAAGCAGAGTCGTTCGGATGGACTTCTGAATGAGGTGACTGTTGGAGATGGGACTGGCTGAATGACGACGGGTGTAGGTCCGTGGGTACGTGTGAGCCAGACATAACTGACTCCGTGTCTTCGTGACCACCAATGGAGTCAAAGAAACGACCCCACATGGGGCCTCCCTCGGCTTCATTCTGAATCTCCCCAGCAGCTTCCGTAGTCATTTGGTTCATCTATAGCAAGTATAGATCAATCATTACCAGCGGAATTTGAGAGGAGGACAGCGAACCTGTTCAAGAGTTGCATACGTCAATTTGAGCACATCGACGATGGCGATCAGCCTGCCATCAGCCTCGATGACAGGCAAGTTTAGATAGTGGCCGTCTGCAAAGATATTAATGCGTCGGCAACGGTAAGTATGCGGACAACGATGTATGGCTCGTACTGTGCATTTTCTTCAGTGCATCATGAACAGTGGTGGTAGGAGTCGCCGTGTCGGGATGAGGAGTCATGACACGAACAACACTACATCTGGTCGCATCCAGACCAGCAGCAATGACACGCAGGACGACGTCCTTGCTGGTGAAGATCCCGGCAATCCTTGGGACGTTTCCAATTCCGGTGGTTCCCTCCATTACACAAACCGCCGTTGTCCTGCGTTCCCGCATGAGTTTCGCAACCTCTTTCACGGTCGCTTTGGGTCCGACAGTCGCAGGCTGAGTCCGCGAGTCCATGACAGTCGTCAGATCTGGCAGCGCAGTCTTCTCGCGCAGCGCGTCAACATACGCAAGCATGGCCGCTGCCTGTGGGTTCGCCGCCACACCACCCCCAAGCTCATTCTGAACGCCGGCCAGCGCAGTGTATAATTTCTCCGAGGCTGAAGAGCTACGTTCAACCTTGTCCAGGGCCTCATGGAAAACTTTTGTGATGTCAAGAAGACCAACAACATTGCCTTCTTCGTTGCAGACCGGCTAAGATGACGCGTGAGATGCGTAGAACAGATGCAGCGGTATGACTGACCAGATGTCTGAAATGTCTTTGCACCATGAGCTGCAGTGCCTCAGTCGCGCTCGTCGTATCTCGCGTCACCATAGGATTGCGCGTCATGACTTGGGCAACAGTAGTAACATGAGCATCCAGTCCTTCCGCCGTAACCTATTTTTCCCGTGAGCACTATTGCATCCAGCAATGTTTCGATAGCTACGCACCCGGTATGCTAAATCTTTAGCGGTGAAGATGCCGCTCAAACCCTCCTCGTCGTCAACCACCAACACACAGTCCGTCCTCTTAGCGGCACACAGCTGACTAGCCTCGGCCACGGTGATGGTCTCCGGAACAGTGAGGGCTGGACTAGGCTTGAGCGCGGCGACTGTACCCTTTGCTACATTCGCCTTGCGGGATTTACGGCCGCTGGCTTGCTGTGTAGTGGATATGGTGCGTTTCCGCGAGAGCTCTGTCTCTATCCTCTTACGGAGAGCCTGTGGAAATGAGACGCGTAAGCATTGTATTTTTCTTGCAAGGACACGTCGTTTTGGGCAAGGAGTCTAGTCACATTGCTCCTGAGCTACCCATTCCGTTGACACTGGACGGTGTAAATGGGAGGGATTCGCACATGTCGTTGGGAGGCATGGACTGTTCATTTGACAAGTCTGCCATAAGAGACATGGAGAAAGTGCGAATTCACCTCATCACCCATTGCCCTCTTGGAGAGCTTCTTCTTGTCAGAGCCATGACCTGAGACGGACGACATTGAGGCAGAGGGCGAGGATGTGTGGCGGGGAGGAGGCAAGGGGGAGAGGGCGCGTTCGGAAGGGAAAGGGATGGGGGACGTCGCAGACTGTGCGGCGCTGGTGTTCCGTGCAACAGGGATTCGCGACATTCGGATCGACTTTTCGTCCTCAAACGTTTCTTTCCGCCACATCACCCTCAGCTTGCCCTTATTTGGCCCCATCGGCCGGGCGCTTCCACTCCCGGGAGCTGACGCCAATTTTGTTGACATCGTCCTTGCTTGTATATGTGCACAATATCTGCTAATCCGCCGCAGGTCTACTCCGGGAGAGACCATGCAAGCAGGATATACAACAACAAACGCGCAGGCCCCGCAGACCGTTCGGGTTCATTTCTGTGATCTGATCCTCGGTCCACCCCCCGTCCCAGTTCTGCCCTGCTTCCGCGAAGACCACCAATAGTATCCGCCTCCGAGAAGTGCGATAGCGAAGAAATTCGCTGTGAACGGCCGTCACCGGGTCACCGTCAGTCCAGGCATCGCACTCAGATATTCGACAACATTACCTGTCAGAAATCCTAAGGCACCTTTAAACACGTCCAACCCGAGAAGGATTACGGCCTGCACAAGATGCAGAACGCTGCTAACGATCGACTGTCCAAAAGCTAGGACGGCCATGAATAATGCTGTCACGGAGTGTGCGAAGGCAATTCCAATGGTGGAGATTGAACCGACGAAGTTCCCAAAAGCTGTTGAAATGTTCGATGCCATGACTGGGTAGGGTGATTGGCGATGCAGAAAGCGCTGTGAAGAGTTCAAGCCCTTGAGGAGAAGTATGAAACCGAACCGATCGTCCGTCATCCCATACGTACTACCCCACAGCGGAGGCTAAACAGGGAGCGTGACGTCAGAATAGGGGCAATGATCAGTCCGCCACTCCTAAGCCACTATCAGACTGACTGACACAGGTGAATATATGAATAGCATTTAGACTGGAGCACACCTATCTAGAATATTTGACGAGCGACAGTTCATAGAAACGCCAAATTATCACTGACGCGCCCTGATAGCCAAGATGAAAGAGCTAGCGAGAGAACTTATCACACCACATTTCCTATCATCTGATGTCCCCAGCCACCTTTCTCCTTCACCTCGCGGCAGCGGCTCCAGCAGCAGGCGTAGCTGGCAGTCTCGCACCCGTCCACCTGCCCACCAACCCTTGCGCCGTGGCCCAGCCTTGCTTGAGAACAGCTGGAGTTTCTGGTTTGTTGACATAGCCATCGACCCTGAAGATAGCATGGTGGATGGCATCCTTGGTGAACGCCGACTGGTAGTATCGCATACGGACGAAATGGACGTAAATGACAGGCGTCAGCAGAGAATTCTGCAACAGCACCGCTCCCACGATGACGCGGAACACAATGATGATTTCCGTGTAAGCCACGAGCCTCATGGCGGTGTCGTAGTTAGCTGGAACACGTGAATTAGATTTCAAAGGGGTATCACATCGTGTTGGACGTACACTTCACCCAGGCCTGTAACTTCTTAGCCAAGGGGTGGGGAGTAGGGGGGCCGTTGGGCGTAGCCGGAGGACCTTGGGGAAGGAGCTGGGGCATCAAGGTTGTGCGCGTGAATGTGAGCGCGTGGAAGAGAGAGAATATCGTATATGGGAGCAAGGAGACTAAACATTCAGAAGCTCAACATCGCGTAATTCGCTGGTTTGGGCGAAAGGCTCACCAGTGACTGGTCGCGAAGACCACCAGAAAACAGCAAGAAGCAGGTATTGAACGTTCTATGGCCAAGCGTGAGAGATTATGGTGACTAGTGAAGAGGGCCTCGTACTTCATCAGCGAGAGCTCTTTTGATGTAGCTTGCGTTCGGTTGAGGAGTCTGGAGGCGGATAAGCGGAAGCAAGAAGGTCTAGGAGCTCTCACTCTCACCCCAAGAGATTTGCTACATAGAATGGCCGACTGTCTTGAGCGGCGGAGAAGGGGCGGATGAAACGTGTCAACTCACTGGCAAACGATAGCATAGCTGACAAGAGCCCCTGTATAACTCGCTGAGCCACAGCGAAACCCTCAGTCAGAATCAGCAATACTGCATCGACATTTCAAGACGCACCTTTGTACCACCAAAGAGACGGGGTCTTGAATAATACCCAAGCTAGGATATACTTCAACGCGGAGATCAACAGAATGAAGTGTCCAGCGGCCCAGACATAATGCTGTCAAGTCCACTTCGTTCAGCCTTCCTTGTCTTCCTCATCAAAAGCATGAGAGATTCCAAAAATGCATACCTGTGTAGTAGCCATTGGTGCTATCGTACGAGAAGGTGCGCAAGATGGAGGATGAAGTCAAACGCGTGTCGTCCCGGTTTTCGTGCAGGTTGCTGGCTCCAAGCTGGCGGGTCATGACATAATCGAGCATAGCGTCACCACGTGGGCTTTAGGGCAGGCGCTTGGGGAGTTGCTCAGACTGACCCTGTCTAAACGTTCTCGGCTCGGGCCATGAGCGAAAACTCACTTTCGAAGAAGTAAAGCTGATGGAAAGCTTGTCCCTTCATGTACAGTGATGCAACTTCCGAACTTTTTCGGTACATTGTCGCTCGCCAGTGCACTCCGGGTCCTTCTCGGTTAGCCAGTCCTCATGTCGATGTTGAGTGTAAGGCATTCGGTGATCCATCTGGTCCTCGTGGTACACGCGTTTCAAGCATTGAATCCTCACATGCGTCATGTGGAAGAGGATAGACAGACAAGCTGTAATGATAAAAAAACGACCCGAGAAATAAAACATAGCGCAGGAAACTGAACCAAACACACAACGGAAGGTCATCGACTCCACTGACCCTGCGAACCTTGCTTTTGTATCGACTTTCTGTAGACTTCTTTATCGACTTTTTTCCTGCCTAACGTCTCTATCCGCCTGTCCTTGCCTCTCCGCCGCGGCGCATTCCGGCCCCCTTCATTTCGGTCTGATGCGCCATCTACATCTTCCCATTCGTCCTCATGGACGTCCGCATCTTCCCTTCTTCGCTTTACTCCAGTGCGGCCGGTACCGCCCTTACCACCACCAATGTTTACGTTTACACGAGGAGGGACGGAGAAGCCGAACGCTTTGCCGACTTTCGCGAGATCCAACTGATTTACGTCGAAAATTTTCTTGAGTGAATACGAAGCGTAAGACTGGAGGTATGATCGATAGCCATCTCTGGCCGACTGGTGTAGGAAATAATTTTTCTGCAAGAGCTTTTCGAGCTGTCAAAGATTCAATATCAATAAATAGTTTGATCCGTCAGGTTATCCGAGTGACGTACTTGCGATTGAACGTTAGCAATTCGTTCCGCCGGGAATGTAAACTCGTTCAATGGAACTTTAGCCTCTTTCAAGTATCGCAAGAAACCGAGCTCGCTTTCGAGGAGGAATAGCAAACTCTTGCCAACTTTCCCTGCGCGCGCCGTACGCCCAACACGATGGATGTAATCGCGGGGGTCATCCGGTGGGTCGAACTGAACAATCCAATCTACACGTGGAATATCGAGCCCACGGGCTGCGACATCTGTGCAAAGTAGGATACCAGTTTCAGCATTGCAGAATTCGAAGAATGTGTTCGTCCGCTTTTGTTGTTTTTGTTTTCCCTAATTGAAGAATCAGATTGAGCAAGTCGGAGACGTGTGATAGCACAAGAGCTCACATGAAGATCGAGTACTGGTACATCGATGTAGTTCAATAGTTCGCCATGGTACTTTACTGAATTACAGCTAGAGAAGAATACAACAACCTTCTTCTTCAAATTCTTCTTCAAGAAAGTGAATAGAAGAAGGAAACGACGGTCGGAGGGGCAAACAACGTAGCCTTGGGATAGTGTTGTCACGGTGCTTGTTGTTTCCGTTCCATCTACGTCGATATACAAGGGTCCTGGCCGTAACGATATCCGAGCAAGGTCTTGCACTTTCGTGGTTTGTGTCGCAGAGAAGAGCATGGATTGTCGGTCCTCTAGAAACACGAAATGTGTCAGTTAACAGGAGACGTTGATATGTTAAAACTCACCACTTGGAAGTATAGAGATGATTTTTTTCATCTGGTCTTCGAAACCAACCTCCAATATCCGGTCGGCCTCGTCAATAACGAGTGCTTTCAAGTTCCGGAACACAAATCCTGGAGTTTCCTAAAGACAGTTGTAGCCCTCCCACGAACTGACTATGCGATTCATGTGGCCTACCTGCAGATGGTCCATCAAACGACCTGGTGTTGCAACAAGCAAGTTGACACCCTTGTTCAATTTCTCAACCTCGGCCCTCCGAGTAGCCCCGCCCATAATAATACCAAAAGTCTGCGAGTGATGCGCCATCAGCTCCTTCGCGACGCCAAAAATCTGCAATGCTAGCTCTCGAGTCGGTGAAACAATGATGACCCCAGTTCCTGTAGATCCGAATGTTCATCATATTGCAAATTATTCAAAGAGTATGAGAGCGCACCATTCCGAGGCTTGAACTTCATTCTGTGCAGAAGCTCCACGGCAGGAATCAAGAACGCCAGAGTTTTTCCTGAGCCCGTACGTGCAGCACCCAGAACGTCCTTTCCAGCTAGTAGTGAAGGAATGGACTTGGCTTGCACCGGTGTCATCGTGCTGAAGCCCATGTCTTCCAGAGCCCGCATTGTAGGTTCCGACAACTCTAGGGTAGAGAACGGTGGTCTTCCGGGCTCGCTCTCCTGAGGTTTTGGAGCCGGGGCAGCTACCTCGTCGTCACTGGACATGATAGTTTTGAAAGGTGAGATTACAGATGTCGAGAAGAAAGGAAATCCTCAATGCTGCCCAAAGGTTTGGAATAAAGTAATATTTCGAGGTCCTTCAGGCCTCCAGGGGCGAAAAAGTGCCTCGGCATTTACCGACGCACTTCTTTTAAATGCATTCAACTCAGGCAGTTTCGGTATCACTCCGTTCGTGCAAAACTCCGAACCATTCGCGTTATTTGCTCCAACTTATGGTTCTTCTCATACTCAGTGGCCCTCGGCCTTGTTATATCTGCCGCTTCCGCGAGTCTTGGGTATGCGTTTGGAACAAGACAGGCTGCACAACCAATATCACGGGAGACAGTGGATTTACTGACGACAGAGCTTGTCATTGAGGCAAAGGATGAGGGAGATTCGAGCGAAGATGGAGAGGACTCTGCGGATGGTGACTTGGCTGCTATTCAAGCCGGTGTCTTTGAGCCTTGCAAGCTTGTAAATCTTGCCTTCATGTGCCCTAAAGGCGAGTTTCATGGATAGTCTTTCTGTAGGTCTTAATCGTCCGCACGGACCTAAAGATGACTTCGGGAAAAATCGCTGCACAGTATGTTCAATTTGCGCACATTCATATATCATCAACCCACTTTTGAATCCAGATGCGGGTCAGTAGCAGCTCAGATAGTCACTAGTCAATGCTCCCACACTCAGAGTCCGCTTTAGACACGCAACCTTAGCATGCTATAAAGCTCTGGCGAAAAAAAACCCGAAGGTGCCCATTCATATGTATCACAAGTTTCATCATCATATTGAATGTTTCCTCAGCTAGTACAACACTGGGAACGGACAGGGTAGGTTTCTACCCATCTTTCTACCTCTAGCTATGTTCTGATTGTCCGACGCACGATCATTTTCAAACAGTCAAGCCAAAATCGCTCTGAGAGGTTCGTCAGAGGATGAAATCTTAGAGCTGGAAGCGATTGCGAAAAGCCTGAATCTTTGTGCCCGGTCGATACAAGACGCGTGAGATTTTGCACTCTTCTGCATTCCTTGAGTTCTTCGAAGTAATGGCGCTTTGATCATAGGGGTAGGACTCAAGTGGAAGCAGGTTCCCGAACTGTCCTGGGCATAGGACCTGGTAAGTCAAATAATAATGTAGCGAGAAAGCTGAGACTAATAAGATGTCGCACAGCGCCCGTTTCACTGGTCAACCAAGTAACTGGACATCTCAAGCTACTATGATGAGCGTATCCCTTGAAATTCGGTGTCACGTTTCCTCGTAGTTGCTGCCAATGTTTCTTTGATCTTATATGTGAGTCTTACTCAGGCATGATCCGTCCATCACCAAAGCTTGCGTACAATTTCCACTCACAACAAATCGTCGTACAACAGAATCTCACTTCATGCGAACTGTTCGATCTCTAAGCACTTTCATTTGACCTTTTGCAAAGTCCTTGACAGGTTGAACGCCGCCGAGATTAACGTGACATGTCTGCAGACAGAGCAAGGTACGTAAGTTAGACTGAAAGATCCGGGAAAATAAGGGAAAATAAAACATACGTGAAGCCTTGAACAGCATTGCCCAGTCTAAGAGAAAATATCACATGAGAATGAAGGGCAGCTCTGGAGTCTAAGACTGAGACGCACCCTTCACCAGACGCTGATATTTCCTCAGTGCAAAGGCCAACGTGATTCGTGTACAGAAGAAAATCCTGTAGCCAAATCACAGTTAGATCATGCTTAAGTCACATTGTACAGGAAACCCACCTCGAACATAGACACTGCCTTAGTGAGCATCGCCTTGTCGTACTCCCCAGCTCGCGTTAAGGCCTCAATGCACCTTTGATTGAAACATGGTTTACAACGAGCACTCATCCACACGTATGAGGGAACTTACCACAGCGTACACAGACAAAACGTGCCTTCCTCACCGCCAACGCCATCATCCGATTCCTGCGTGTTGTAACGATACACGAGATTCTGAAGCAAGAACACACGCGTGATTAACAGGTCGTGGGGGAAAGGGCCGTGATACACACATTGGCCATCAGACCTCCGCGTTCCGGGGTTTTTAAGACTGCATTTAACGTGCTTAGGAAGCGTGGATCCGACTGTCATGATAAATCATGAGCAGAGAAGGCACAATTTATATGGTGGAGTCAGGCGCACCGCTGTGGCGAAGAATACGAGGGGCATGATGAGCACCGACGAGTCGAGGACGTGGGTAGCTTCATAGCTTTGTCCAAATATCTGCATCTCAGGATTCCACGCGTAATTCATCACCTGTTCATACAGATCATCGCGCGCCTCCAGCCATTTCAGACGCCTAGGGCAGGGAAGGGAGCGCTTGTCGGCGAGGCGAAGACCTCGATCTATAGCAACCCTGAGAAGTATCATGTATATCATGCTCTGAAGGCTCTGGAGGATGAGCTTACCACATCATGACCTTAATAAGATAGCGTCAGTAAAGTCACTGCCACTGCATGGTGTTGCCCACCTTCGAATACTGCACCCGATTGTGTATATCAGTTGTTTGCATCCTCCCAAAGTCGCATCGGAAGACGTACGGTGAAATGCCGTTCTCTGTTCCTCACTTCCCTGCCAGATCCACCATTCATAAGGAGACTCAAACGCATTTTTGATGATGATCTAACTGACCAGATAGACCTGTGAAGCATTCAAGTGCGTACCTGTTGAGTAATCGACCAGGGCGGGAAGGGGTTAAAACATAGACAAGAAACGTACAGATCTGTGTCGTTGTAGTGCGCGACGACAACTGTGCAGCACGAGGCAAGAGTGAGTGCGCGGTGCGAGTGAAGTAGGATTGGCGACGTACAATCCACTCTGAATAGTATCGAGATATTAGTCCGTTGCAAGATACTCATATGTTTGTTAGCTTACAGTTCTCGGACAGCAACCCTGAGGTATGTGATCCGTTCAGCAAAGACGAAAAGTGCGGAGTAACAGGGCTTTCACCATGTATCATATGACTGTTTTGTGACATTCTTTCAGTAACAAGATGTACTTCGTGAATTAGCAACGTACCAATGGGCGACCAAACTTGTCGTCAAGGATATACTTGTCAACGAAGGATGTATGGAACAAATTAGAGAGGGCCATACCTTCTGTCCCAGATAAATACAGTCCAATCTATAGATCAACATAAGAACCTTTCTGCTGAGAGGTGAAATCTAGTCTATCGGGTTATTGGTGAGTGACTCTTAGAAAAGAACACGGAAGAAGTGCTCACTGTCTTACAGTTCACCGTAAATATCCTTCAAAGAGACCATTTAAAAAAGACGACGATGCCAGATTTAAGGCCTACTCACCAATTGAATATGATCTATGGCACCATTTCCGATCCTGAGGCGGGTATGCATTAGCTAGCATAGACGATGCTATGTTAGACGTCAGACACACCTGACAGGCTTTGACCCTTTGTGGCCATCTAGATGCATGAGCTCTTCCTCTGGGAATATTTTTCCACCTGGAAATTCGTTCTCTCAGTACAAGACCCACGACAAGGCACATATCCAGTACTTACCGTGGATAGTGTACATGATTTGCAAAGATCCATCTGGGTTCTTGTCTTTTAGTCTCTCGAATATGAAATCCATGTAGGCTGAGATCAAAATATGAGCGAAAATGATGATGGAAGTCGGAAAAGGTGCAGACAATTGGCCTCATGAGTGAACCCGAGGCGAATGAGGGCATAGAGCGTGAATGACGAGTCACGAATCCAGGATGCACTGCACAACCGAGATGCATTGAGTTCCAGGTTTCAGCACTCCAAATCAGCTGTACATACCGATAATCCCTGTTTATCGTGTTCGACTGTCATATCTTCATTCAAAAGCAGGGAATCCACCTACCAGTTCCTTGTCCCACCGATGAACTCTGGCAGACTGAATGTAGGGCTGGCCACGATTGCACCTGAAAGGCAATGATCTGAGAGCTACTTTCACTGTAAGAAGCAACATAAACTTACCCGTAGGCTCATAGATGAGCAGCTTCAAAGCGAGCGCACTTCGATGCACTGCTTCTTTCCACGATCCATTGTAAGTAGACCTCCTTATCCATGCATTCCAATATCTATTGGTCCCTAACAAGAGCTCGTGGATGAGGTCCTGTCGGACATCGATTTTTGAGCGACTGTAAGACACTCGCATGTAAACATAGCAAACCTTGGTTAATAAGGGATCGTCCTTTTCCCTGAGGGATGAAGCACCGATAATCAACTCTATAAAGACAGGTAATTTAGCACTTGCTAATTGTATTGTTAGAATCTCGCAGAGCTGCAAACCTACTTTCAAGGGGCACACCCAATGCCTGCGCGCGGGCCTCACTTGGCCTAAGCTTTGCCTCGTTTCCATTCGCCTCCGGCGCAGTTCTCAAAATGAACGTCACCGCCTGGCCCTCTTCGAGCGCAAGGTCCACGCTGATTGCAGGACCTTTGTGCCCCCTCTTTGCCAGATCAAGTAATTGAAGTTCAACGTCCGGTACAGGGACATTCTCCACCGTAGATTCCGCGACAAAGCGGAGATCAAGCGAAAGCGAGTCAGATTCAAAGAGGGCTTTCTGTTGCTTTGGAGCACCGTCGTTCCCGCCACAGGGAATGGAGTGATCGTCGACGATGCTAGTGTGGTGTGGGACGCGAGCGTAATCAAACGCAGGGGCGCATTCCACTCGAAGAGGTAGTTTGCCGCGAATGACCTGAGATACATCAATGGCGAGTTAAGATACGAAAAATATTAGGAGCATACCTCCACACGACGAATGAGCCAGTGAAGAAGCGGCTTGTGCGCAGCCGCACTTGGATTGCGGGGAAGAAAGTCTATATCGGGTTTTAACTGAGGTAACTAATCCACGTTCAATATGTTTTACCTGTCACACTGATAACACCTTCATCATTGAGGAATCTATGTTCGAAAAATTTATTAGTCGGTGGTGAAAGTTGGCTGCATTGAATTCTTTACTTGGTTTGGAGGACCTGTTATTGACTTTAAGCGAGTTTTTGGAAGCTCGTAGATCAAGGGGCATACATTAGAGCTTGGCAAATAGTTCTGCTTGGTGGTGAATGGAACGGGGGGCGAGATCGAGAAATGACCACCCTATTTTGAGGTGTATGAGATACAGAGAAGTCAAAACGAGAATGTATAGCTACCTTGTCCTTGTCCAATATCCTAGCAAAGACAGATGGAGAGTCGAAGTTTGGGATGCAATAGCTCTCGACTTCGGCGGGATTCAGCACTCCACGGCTCTAGGCCTAACGGCACAGAGCATGCACTCACTAGAGCCATCGAGACTGACCTACGGGATAGAATCAGCTGACAAAAACTGCGTCATAATGATGGGACGTACGAGGGCTGCAGTCCTCAAGTTCCCAATGCTAGACAACACATTTCGTGAGGATGATCAAAACGATCAGTAAAGGAGTCACAACGAACAGGCCATGATCAGAAATCGCCACATAGTCTCTTTCTCCGGAGCCTTTGTAGTGGAATGTGTTCATATCAAACCGTATGTGGGAAGCGTGCGAGTGGATCGAGGGCAACGCGAATGTGTTCAACCCCGGTACTTATGGGACATCGATTCAGGGCGCCAAGTGACGAGCTGGGGAAGCCTGCTGATCGGGCCTCGGGGCGTCGGTGGCTGTGTCGCCCGAACCTGACTCCGACTTCTGTAGCAGTTCTGTAAGGTTCTGCAGCTCAACGTTCTTTGCCTTCCTTCTTCTAGGTTTGCTCTGCAACAAGCACTGACCTGCATTCATATCCTCCACAAGATCAGAGTACGTTCTGTTCAAGTTCCTGCGACACAACGCATCGATATCCTGTGAATTAATCTCACGACACGAGCGTCACGAGCAACCATCTTGAAATGTGAATATCCTCCCACACACCCCGTTGCTATCCGTCTCTTTCTCTCTGTCACAAAGCCCGAACTCTAAGGGATATCTGGGGACGACGCCATCTTACAATACCCGTGCTCTATCTGTTGCGAAGTTTATTCCGATTTATCGAGGAATCTCGATGTCTAAAATTCATGTTCTATATCATCCCGCTCCGATCGAGTTCTTTTCTGACCCTTTAGTAGCACAATCATTCGGCCAAGTTCCTAAGCATCTGCTTTCTCCGCATCTACGACGATGTCCGAGTTAAGATACGAGGTCAGTTCGTGAGCCTTCTTCCAAATCACATCCCTCGTTTTCAGTTCTCATCGTAAGCGTCACGTTAGATCGTACCAGGTTTCTTTATCCAGGATAATGCTAGATTAGAATTGGACCCGGCATCGATAGCACCGGTAAGCACCCCAACGTTCGCTGGTCCGAGTCCCCCCACGGCGAGCACAATTTTCCGCTCCAAACCACTCACCGCAAACTCCATAGACACCGCCTTCACTGGGGTTGCTATCAGGCTCTTGGTCAGAGTTCACGTCGAAAATCGAGCAGCTCAACTCTGCTTCTGCCAACAATTCCGGGATATTTTATAAAGTTTTGTTTCTTGGAAGGCATGGGCAGGGATACCGTTTGTTGACTCCTACAGGAAATCGAGAACTAGAGCAACTAATACTATTCCAGATAATGTTGCAGCCAGCAAGTATGGCGAACAGGTGAGGGTAGTTCAGTGAAGATTAAACTGACCTTAACTGATCTTTTAAAGGCCTGGGACGAGTGAGTTCGTTGTCGATTCAATTCTATAACGCTGATTCCTGGCCTTGGATAGCTACTGGTCTCTCCTCAACGGTGATGGGGAAATGATATGGGGCCGTAAGTTATGCGGATCCTTCAGTTGAATTTATTCTGATACTATTCTGCGACAGCGGATCCCTTTCTCACAGCATTGGGTGAAGACCAGGCGCGCAACGCAAACGCTGCATGGAAGGCTGAGGTGTCGAAAGGAATACCGCTCCCGCAAAAGCTCTATAGCAGTCCGATGCGGCGTGCTATGCGCACGCTTGTATTCACATTCGATGGCATCCTCACAGCAACAAGCCCCAAGCCCGTGGTGATCGAGGTATATCATGCCATCTAGCTGACCAGCATCGTCGTAACAATTCTCCTTCGTAACGACAGAACTGGCGCGAAGAGTACGGAGAACATACCTGCGACAAGCGCCGGACGCGTTCGGAGATCCACGCCGAATTCCCTGACTTCGAGTTCGAGAATGGATTCTCGGAACATGATGTACTTTGGACCCCCGAGCGTGAGACGAAAGCCCACGTAGACGAGCGCGCAAGAAATTTCTTGAATCGACTCTTCGCCCAAGATATCGACGACACCTGTGAGTCGCGACTAATTCTTGCCGGTTACATTCAGTGATGTTAGCTGCGATTTGAAAGATATATCAGTTACCGCGCACGGAGGTATTATCAACGGATTATTACGCGTTATAGGGCGAGGAAATTACAATATGCTCACCGGAGGTAAGTAGCTTCGGCAGGTGCCCTTCGAAAGATCCTGAATATTCTGACGGTCACAATTCCGCACTACAGGCATCATCGTTGTCGTAGTGAAGGGGACAAAGGTCGAAAGGAATTAGACATGATGCATGATGCATGATACACAGTCTTCGTCCTAAATATGTATATGAATTCTGTATTTTCGTAGTGACCCTATTTTGATGCATCAGCTAACTGGGTTTGGGAGGCGCGCTTTGGGTGACGCGTAGCGGTAGCGGTGACGTCACGCGACGGCTGAACTTGCTCCTGAACGACGCACAAAAACCCCACAAAAGTGGAAACCCGAGACAGTGCATGAATGCGATTCGGTTGGTCTTTGCCATGCACATATCCCTGCTCTAACCCTCAGAACAAATGCTTAGCATCGCTCTCGCCCGTGCTTACCAACAATCGTTCGAGTCTCATCCAAACGGCACACTCGCCATTGCCGGCGGTGCGCTCAATGCATTAGGGGATGTCGTCGCGCAGATGGTACAGCAGTTTGTGAGTCGTTTTGTTTTTGACTTTCTCGTCGTCCCACTGACATCTCGTCTGTGTCGGTGCTGGAAAGTCTGCATCTCACGACCCGCACAAAGAACGGATGCCATATGACCCCTTGCGCACTCTCCGTTTCTTCTGTTTCGGTGCTGGAATGAGTAAGAGCTAATTATATCCGATATCTGTGGAGCATATGCTGAGGGAATACTCTAGGTCCAATGATTGGTCGCTGGAATAGATTTCTCGAGGCTAGGTTTCCATTGCAAGCGCGTCAGCAGTCTGGCCACACTACCCCGCGTTGGGCTACGTTATGCAAACGAGTTGCCTGCGATCAGATAGTAATGTTCGTCGACAGTGCTGCAGCATGATTTTGATAGCTTGACATTTCATCATACAGGGCACCTATTGGCGTACGTGTCACTCGGGTGCAATTTTAACTCCTTTTTGAGGCCATTATTCTTGCAGCTCGCGGTGTTCCTTGGTTCAATGGGCGTGATGGAAGGACGTGATGGGGCGCACATTCGCGGCAAGTACAAAGATCTCTACCGCCCTGCACTCATCGCCAATTGGAAAGTCTGGCCAGCCGCACAGGTTCGCCTTCATCTTGGTCTACTTTCTTCATTGCTTGACAGCGGATATACGATTGTAGTTTGTGAACTTCCGTTTCATGCCCTTGGCCTATCGGGTACCCTTCCAGCAGTCTTGCGGGGTGTTCTGGACGCTTTACCTGTCTATCATCAACTCTAAGTGAGCATTGGTTCGTTCTCTTTATTATCGGACCTTTGGCTGATCGTCTTCTACAGCGAGGTCCGTAGGCAAGATCAGGAGGATGCTCTTCACCTTTAGACTTGCATTGAAAAGCTTTTCATCCCACCTCAACTCACCATTTATCTTATCATTGTTGTATCTTGTAGCCTTACAATCAGCTCTTACACTCAACTTCATTCGAGTAGAGGTGTTCGTTGCATCATTAGCCACTAGAATATTCTGCTCCAGACGACGTTGTACATACTTTCATTGGTAATACAGAACGGTCTTGTTGATTGTACCGCACATCACATATCACAACTGAATCGCCCTCGAAATGATCAAACAACAGTAAATTCAAATGAGGTACAATACTTTTAGATGGCCATCTATGAGGCTCCATATTTGGGCTTGAAATACGCTGGCGGAAGTTTGGCCAACACATCTACTAGAGGGCGCTCGACGACCAGCAGCTCACCCATATCCAAAAAGTCGACGAACAAGATTGGTCGGTAATGCGTAATCAACTTGAAGTTCTGTCCGTCTTCCTTCGTCGGGGCGCCAGGCGGGGCGTGCTGCTTCCGCCTGCGTTTCTTCCCAAACCCACCCCAGCCGGCAGGGGCATCCAACTGGACCTTGCATATCCAGGTCGAGCCCCAGAACAACGCCAGGCTCGTGGCCGTGCTGCCTGGTTCCGCTGCGGGCATGAGCGCAACGCCGAGGACCGGATCGTGTAGATGAGTGAACCGCTTCGGGAGGGACGCGCACAACTCGCGGGACCACGGGGGAAATTGTCGTGCTTCGACGTCGTACATTTCGATATTGTTGTTCGCAAAGGCAAGGAGAAGTAGAGAAGGGGTGCTTGGAGAGAAGGCGAGCGCATGGACAGGGTGTGGGAAGGTTGGAAGGACGGTGTGGTGTTGGATGGAGTCGAGGTTGAAAATGTGCGTGCGCCTGTGGTCGTCGGTAGTTGCAAGCCATTGACCATCAGGGCTGACCGCCATGCGAGTGACGGCCCCGATAACGGGCTTAGAGAATGCTGGCTCATCAATATCTGAGGTCACCATGCTGGGGGCGTCGTTTTGGGTATTTGTATCGACCTCGGTCATCTCAACATCCTCCACACCTTCGCTTCGTCTGCCCTTCACTGTCCTCTCACCAATGATGACATCCTTGACTCGATGTTGACTAAATCGACGCAGGACGCGAGGCTTCCCGGTGTCCATTCCGAGGTCAATCACGAGAATATATGACGAACCGGCAAGGGTCATCACAAGCTTTGACGAGTCAGGACTAAACACGAGCGAGGATGCACCAGTGGAGGTTGGCGAGCCTGCTATATGCTGCTGCAAGACTTCACCGAACTCACGAACACGTTTGGGTTTCAGATCACCAGATTTCTGCTCGATAAAGCTTTCTCAACAAGGATTGAGCAAGAGACGCGAAACACTCACGGTTGCTTCCAGTGAGAATAATTTGGTCTCGTAAAAATCGGAAACGACAAGCCATGCACCGTCGTCCGAGATTGCGCTAGCAATCAAATTAGTGCGAACATTGAGCACCATGTCCAACACCTGCTCCCAGCCTCCCGCCTGACCGTCCGCAGACAGCTCCTGATCTGCCTCCTCTACACGACTTTTCGGCAATATCCTCCAAACCGTCAAACTAGCTTCCCGCATGCACATGACCAGTCGCGTCTGCTTAGCCACTTTAATCGCGCTTGTAGAACTAGGCCCAGAAGAGTAAGCGAGTCGTCGATGATACGCATCTTCGAAGGTTGCGACCGTGCTTGTAGAGAGGGGGTTGATAATTTTGGCAGATGTTGTTGTTTGGGGGAGAGCGGCTGGTGTGAGGACTACTGACATATCGAGGCCGCCGGATGCGAGTATAGGTGCAACATCAATGGGGAAGCGTCGATGATGGGATGACGGTAGTGGGGTATGAGGAGGCCAGATCGCTAGAGTTCGCACGTCGTGTGAGTGCATTCGTTTGGAGGATGACTGGACCCAACGGCTTGCTGATGAAAGAAGGGACGATCCTGAGGTCTTGATGAGGGAGAACTGGGCTGTTTTCTGGTCCACTCCGGATGTATAGACCGTCGTGCCATCCTAGTTGTGTAGTCAGCCTTGGCAGCGGGTATATATAAACGAAAGTAAGCGCACAGAGCCAATTATGAGGCAAAGAACATCAGCACCATGCGCTTGAAAACTCTGCAGTTGCGTACAAGTTCGTGAATCCCAAAACTTGACCATACCAAGAGAGTCTCCCGATACGATTGTACCATCTCTGTAGGACATCAGTATCGTACACGCAATATCGAGTCAGGCGCTATACTTACCCTAGGGCACCAACTGTCCAGACCAATGTCCGCTCACCCCTCATTTTATCCGTTCCCATGCGATCAAGGACCCTTCCTGTCGCAATGTCCCACTTTCTCAAACTGCTATCAGAGCATCCAGCGACAATCCACGAATCCAACCATTCATCCTCATCGTCGTCACTATCGTCATTCTCTGACAAGGGCAAGTGTGGGCCTTTTTTTGCTTCACGCGGTACGGGGGGACCCCAAGCTACACTCAGAATGCGAGATTTGGAGCGGTCGAGATGGCGGAAATGACTAAGGCTGTCATCTTCTAGAGAACAGAGATGAATGGAGCCGTCTTCGCAGCCAAGTGCGAGGAGAGTAGATGATGGATTGGCAGCTATTGACCAGATGGAGCCTCCTTGGGACGAGATTGTTCTCTGTGCAAGAAAAGTGAGAACCATGGATGTGTTACACAAATCGAGACCGCTGCTTACCCGAATACATCCATTGAGAATATCCCATTCTAAAAGTTCACTTCCACCACCTGTACTGAAGAGACGGAGGTCTACAAGAGACGGGACGTCCTCTGGATCCATAGCGTGCCGAAGAGTGAGAGCCAGAGAATCAACTTTAGATTGATGAGGACCTGGTAGTGTCTAGAACGCGCCCGCGAATCAGATATGTCCCATTTCTGTGTCACTGCAGACGTACCTTTTGCACGACCCAAGCTTGAGGAGCCTGGACCTCAGCCTGTGAGCCCGTCCACTCACATATCTCTATATTGCCATTAGCTCTGCCAACGACGAGTGTCCCAACTTTTGGGACTTTTATAGAGAAATCTACTTTCTTTTTGCCTTTTAAAGACGGCAAAGGCAAAGGGGGAAAGGCCAGAGAGGTGATGGCGGACGGCAAGTAGTCGACAAAGCGGCAACGATGAACAGAGAGTGTAGTTGTCCCCCCCATGGTAACGCACCAGAAAGTCTACCTGGATTGTCGGTGAGGGTGTTCAGCTCTTGCGCTCAATCTAGAGTGAAGGAGTCAAATGCCGCGGAAGGAAGAGAACGCGAAAGTGTATTTTCCGCATCGCGAGCCGGATTTGGCGCGCGGTGGCGGACACTATTAGCGGACACTTCGTCTCTTGCCAACTCCCATTAGACTTTCTCTGCTTTCACCTCATCCTCAATCACACTCGAACTTGTTCATCGTGAGGACCGAATACTGCCAATTCCAATGTCTTTCCTTGGACGATCCAACGCGCCTTCAGGTGCCATCAACACAGAACGGATCGAGATGGCCGTCAGCGAGTATGTGCACCCCCATCCACGCGTGTCCCGTTGTATTTTACTCAATCATTTGCGCGTTTCGAATCAGATTGGATATGGTGACAGACGTCTTCAACAAAATAGTCACGTACGTGAAGCCTTTATTTATTCTTATGTTTCACTATGTTGATGAATGTTCATGCTGTCTCTTCAGGTCGTGTCACACGAAGTGCATCAGCACGCGCTATGCAGAGGGCGATTTGAACAAGGGCGAGAGCGTATGTATTGATAGATGCGTCGCGAAATTCTTCGAGGCGAACAAGAAGGTTGGGGAGCGGTTGCAGAGTGTAGGTGCAAACGCTATGGGATCGGGAGGCCCAATGGGCGTGTGAGGTGGAGGATGGCTTTGAGCATGACCAACAACAGATTCATGTTGATGAAGAGCGGCGTTGACGAAGACAGCGACGCACATTATCTGCCAGCTTAACTTATGCGCTCTTCTGACTCTAATTCGTAAATGGAATGCGTTCAACTTCGTTCGTGGCTTTACTTAAACCAATGCCATTGCAGGAGAAAGCTAGTCGACATCTATCAGCATCTATCCCACCATACCCTCCAAACTCTAAATCAGACCTAAAGGACATGAATACACGCCGGCACAAGTGAGAAAATCTGAAATCATCATTTCGCCGAACCAGGGAAGCAGTCGGCCATCGTTTTCGAGTGTTTATTCTGTGCGTGTTCTTCCAGACTGCGATTTGGAAAGCTTGTCAGCCAAGCCCTGAGATTGGTGAACAAACGAGGACTCACGCAGGTGCACGAGTGGTAGTCAGCTGGATACATGGATGATTAGCGATAGTGTTTACAACTTCCAGTAATGAGCACGTACGAAAGGTTGCTTGCAGACAGAGCACACGATATTCTTTGCCGCCTCGTTAACCTTGCTCTGGCTCTTCGACCCCTTGCCACCACTCTTTTCGGCGTTACGTTCGCGCTTCTGCTGTGCCTTTGCTCCCTGAACCAAGACAATACATTCAGCAGCCAGGAAGCCTGATAGAGACGTATCGGAGAGTAGTTACGTTGCCCATAGTGATTATAGTATACAGAGACGAAAGTTCTTGACAGAAAAGAAGTTGAAGATAATGAAAAAACAAGAGTGAGAGCGGTAAAGGCACGGTTGAGCTAAGAAGAGGCCATATACACGAGAGCGCACGTGAGGGATCGTCTAATTTCACGTGAGAAAGCAAATTGACGCGTCGACGCGTCGGATATGGCTGTAGGCTCATGGCCTTTTACGTGTATGAATGTCAAACATAGGCAGTTCATTATAAGATGATTCAGTATTATGCAGTCCAAAGACACATAAAAGCACAGCACTGCGTAATGTCAACGGTCACGAGGATTACGAGGCATCCGTCAACATTTACCACCAGCAACATCCACGGTAGGAAGCGTCTTAATGATGTCTGTATCATCGTAAATCCTGAAGCGGGTACTTGGAACGCCCTCAAAAGCAGCTGCAAACCGAGCATCGGTGTTGTTCGCACCATCTACACGGCGGATCCAGATGCAGGAGACGAAGTCAGCACCAAACTGGCGGAATCTGATGGACACGAGTCAGTCGAAGCTCAGACCGCCTGAAAGAAAAATACCAATCACATTTGACCATACGTCTCAGGGTCCTTCTGTGTCGAATCTCCAACAGTCAGGAACTTCTTGCCTGGATACATTCCATGGATCTTCTGAATTTGCCCGACTTTATAGTCGAAAACTTGGTTTTCGTTGGCAACGAGATCAGCAAGACCTTCGACGTTCGTGAAAGTGAGGTTCTGTAGGAAGATTGGGCCATTGGGAAACGTGGTAGTGATGAAATCGTTGAGGAAAGGGTAGAGCTGGAATGGTGATCCTGAGACGTAGAAGAAAGCCGGCTTGGACAGTGCAGTATTTAAATGACTGTAAAGCTCGGGCATCTAAGGGGAAATGCGTTACCGAATGACAGTGTGGAAAATTAGGCCATATAGACTTACTCCGGATACTGGAGTAGGGTCATCGAGCAGAGTCGCCTGGATGACTTTCAGCTTGTCCAGTGTATTGGTAATCTTGGATGTGGGTTTGTTAAACTGGATCCAGATACGCTATGCTTGAACATACCTTCACGGTGTCATCGATGTCTGAGGGAAACAAAATGAGACGAAGGGTTACTTGAAAGAAATGAATGAAGACTGACCAGAGATCACCCCAAAACCGTTCGCAGGGGACGGGAACACCTTTGCAGTGAATGACCTGTTGTCCGTGGACTTAACGGTCGCTACCAATGGTCCACTGCTACATGTGCCAAGGGATACATTCTGGAGGACGATTCCATGGTCACTCCCTAATCCGGCTGTACTATCCAACGTTGCCGTTCCTGGACTACACCCAGCAACGGTAACCGGGACCTCCTTCCCGCCTGATCCAACTGTTGCGAACAATTTGAGCCTGTCGCCGATCCTGTCTACGTCGGTGACATTGATGCCCAAACCCGAGATGAAGGATTCGGCGGCACTCAAGACCGGTGAGATGTTGAATGCGGCGAGGGAGACGTAGGCCTCCATTTGGGCTATCGTCGTCTTGCCGGAGGCATCAAGAAATCCGGGCGCATCGAAAAGGAGGACGTCATTGAGACTGGAAATTGTATCAAAAAGTCGGCGTGTCGGGGCGGCATTAGCGGAAGAAAGATGAAGGTAGAGCGTGAGGAGAGACGTGTATGAAACGCGCATGCTGGACGAGAAGGGAGAGGGGGGCACCGAGATACAGACGAGACTTGAGGGTGTTTAAATAAAACGAGTGACTTGAACGTTCAAAGGAAGTTGGCCTTGGAAACAAATTTAGTTACGAAGATAACAGAATCAAAAATATCTATAGAAAGAACGTGAAAAGGCCTCCAGGGCTCCGGGACAACAGGGTATTTGGGAGAAGGCGAAGAACGTTCGACGCAGAGCGCACCTTTTTAAACGAACGCACATGGGAGGTGACCCATAAATATACCAGACTGTGTTGTTTGGTTACTCGTTGATGATGATGAATGATACAGCCAAGGAATTTCAATTCAAGAGGCACACAGCAGCTCTTACCTCGAGACTACTCGCTGTAATACCATCTTTACCATTCCATAGCGTTTCATGTGGCCTGGAACAGTTCGCTTCATGGTCCGAGGCTTGACTCAAGCTGCATTGAGCTTCTCGGTGATAGCATTGTTATTGACGATGACGACGAGTGCTACCGAGTGTACCTCCAAATATGATCGAGCGCAGTCTAGTGGAGGCAGACAATGACAGACACTGACAGACACACATGTCTACACATGTACATACGGCCGAAGTTCCGATCCGCATAGTACACTTTGACTCACACGTGTCACAGATCTCAAAAAAGTCAACTTAGAGATATCATTTTCTATTCTGAAATGATCTGAAATGATACGACCATTTTTATGTGGGAGTCATATCCGATCCTGCAGATTCGTCCCACATCTTCGCCTAGCACCAATCCGCAGCAACACCACCATGACTGAAGACATCGAGGCCGCCAGGGCTAAGGTTGCCGAACTCGTCAAGTTCGACGTCCTGACCGACACTCAATCGGAAGACAATGCTCGTCAGGCTACAGACGTAGCCAGATGCTTCATATGTGAGTAGTTCAACTATCTTACTTTTTAATTTGTCTGAACGAGAGATAAAGCCGATACAATCACAGGTATACCGTTTACTTGTTGGCAGCTCGTGGAAGCATCCTGAAAGGGTCTCAGTTCCAAGCAGAGAGATGTACAAGTATGCTATACAAGCGTCCCTTGGCGACGACGTCTATCACGAACCGTCAACCATCGCCCTAGAAGCCCACATGGCCCGATTGACCGGGAAAGAGGCAGCTCTCTTCATGCCCTCGGGCACTATGTCCAACCAAATAGCCTTGAGGACACATCTCAAGCAGCCACCGTATTCGGTTCTATGTGACCATCGTGCGCACATAAACAAATACGAAGCAGGCGGTGCAGCTTTCCACTCTGGTGCTCATTTGATCACAGTCATTCCTTCAAACGGCGAGTTACACGAGATCTGAATCAAGGTACTTACTCGGGGATCATACAAACTAATGCTATGTTATGGTTTTTCAAGGTCATCATTTGACTTTGTCCGATATTCAAGAACACATCGTCACTGGCACCGATCTCCATTGGTACAACGAATTGTCTCTCCGCTTGACATCAGGACCGCTGACTTTGGCCACTTGTCAGCGCTCCAACTGAGATTATAGAACTTGAAAATACCTTGAACGGTACCATTATACCCCAGGAGGAAATCGTCCGCATCTCCGATTATGCTCACAGCCAGGGTGTAAAAATGCACCTTGATGGTGCTCGCATCTGGCATGTAGCTGCAGAAACAGGCAACCCCATCGCAGAACTGGCCTCACCATTCGATTCTGTCAGTCTTTGCTTTAGCAAAGGCCTCGGTACGTTTTCAGCAACTTGTCTTTGCTTAGCCCCATTGACCCCAGATCGATCTCGTTTCATTAGGCGCCCCCATCGGGTCTTGTCTTGTAGGCACGAAAGAGTTCATCACCAAAGCGCGCTGGTTCCGGAAACTCTTCGGCGGTGGAATGCGGCAGACTGGCATCCTTTCAGCCTCTGCGGCATATGCTCTCACCAATTACTTTGTGAAACTGCCGCATGTGCACTCGCTTGCTCGCCGACTTGAGCAGGGCCTCAAGGATATTGGGGCGCATATAACAAGCCCGGCCGAGACTTGCATGGTGCGCCATTCTCCACTCGACTCGTATGTGCGTACCTTACCCGAACCTAGGTTTTCTACGACCCATCGCCTCTTGGTTTGGATTACGCTGAGATCGCCGAGCGCGGTAGCCAGCTGAATGAGCGAATCATATTAGGCGGCTCTCGTCTGGTCGTGCACGTCCAGACTACTGAGAAGGCTGTAGAAGATTTCCTCGCCCTGATTCGCGAACTTGCCGAAGAGAAACGGAAAGCGGGGTTTGTTGCTCCTGAGGCTGAACAGGTGCCGGGCAAGTACAGAGATATCTATATCCGTCCTGTGAAGAAGGCATAGAGCTTCAGGGCGGTTTAAATCGCCTTGACGAAGATTTTCCAGCATGTGCGCACTCAAAGATCGTTGGGAAGGGGACGATTTGTCAAGGGTATACTTACCTGTTGTAATACTCTTGTACTCTTGTCTATTAGAGAGAACAATCACTGGGTCATCGTAAGCCAACCGACAAGCTTTTCAGGATATCATGCTTGTTTTCAGAGGTCTATTTTTGGATCAGCCTTTTCCGACATATTTCTGCTTCTCGTACTCCCTCCAGAGCTGCTTCATCGCCGTCTTACCGCCCGCATCTAATGCAGAAATCATCAATGCATCTCGTGCGTGCTCGCTTAGCATCCCACACAATATAAACAAGCCTGGCTGCAGCTCACGCCGCACCTCGGTCGACATCCCGCACAACGGATCGTTGAGCGCGTCGACATAGGCCTCGATGACATATGTTACGTGCTTCGCCAATGGACGGGAAAGTGACTCGTGTTTATGCGTGTCCTGCATGTGAGTACGGACGATACTTTTTGTAGCGAGCGTCGATAGCAGGCGAGCTAATGCCTTGCTCTCGTCTACTCCGAGCGGACGCGAGGGATCGATCCATTTAGGAAATGTGTCTGCGACGAGTTTGTGTTGCTTCATGCCGAGATGGGGTCGGGGGCTGCGAAGAGTTCGAATCAACTGGCTAAGCACTATGCATAGGTGGGGAAGCGTGATAGAGACGAGATCCCGGCGCAGGCGGACAAGTGCGCCAATAATCGCCGTGATGTCGTGGAACATATTGCTGTGAGTCTCTGCGTCGTGGGAATCGGAACCGGACAGGTACTTGGACAGGAGAGACCAGATGTTGGTGAGGTTTACAGGCCGCAACGAAGTCGGCTGTATAGATAAACGTTTAGTAGAATTTTGAAGACTATATCAAGAACTTACGTGATCCGTGCATTGCTGGCGTATAAAATCGAGGACCTGTTGGCGAAGCGATGGCGATCCAGCATAGAACATTGAATGGTTCACGAAAACATCGAGACTGCGAGTCATGCATGACTGCACGACTTTCAATGTCCCTGTCCCGAATCTTAGAAACTGGAAAATCTGATATGAAAGGCCTCAAACTCACCCTCAGGTGCCTCGCGTAACATTAATGCCATGATATGCACTAAATGCGTCATATCCTCGACATGGTCCTGGGTAGACAGTGGCTCCAATACCAGTTCTAGTGCATGAGAAAATTCTGTTACTGCCCACTTGCGACAGGTTTCAGCCAAGGTCACATCCATTAACTTCTGACCTTTTTGACCAGCGAACCAATGGTCAGGCTTCACGTACTTCAAAGCAGGCAGTTCTAAAGCTCACCCTCTTCCTCGCATGATCGGGCGAATAGAACATATGCAGCAACAATGACACCGATTTGAGATTCCCGGCTGATCTCGGTGCACCATTGAAGTTCAGTCAGCAGTACGGCCAAAATAGAATTGCATAGCGTGGAAGATATTTTCTGGTCTGGTTGTGCAGATAATACTTGTATCAATTGCCTTCCATGTCCTGCGGGAGGAAGGCCTAGCGAAGAGGAGGGTCAGCATTGATCAGATTGGAAAGCGAGTAAACACGCTGATGAGTACTTACTTGAAGAACCTATCCAGCGTCCAAATGCGATACATTGGCACCAACACTCGAGCACATCACAAGACCCGGATATGTCTCCGGAGTTCACGACGTTCTCGACAAGAGGGTGAACAATTCCCGCTATATGCTCATATAGTTTCATCAATGTCGCTAACAAGGCCTGCGACAATCTGCAACGCCATCGTCAAATTCGAAAGAAAACCTCAATCATTTGAAAGATTAGGCCGCTTACACAGAAACGGTCGTTCCTCCGGTTAACATACTCATTAACCGAAGCCCACTCAGGCGGGGGATTGCGGTCTGTGAGCCAAAGTCAAAAGGCAATCCGATTAGCCTCTTGACTGTTTGTATGAGGGCGTTGTCTGTCCCCTTCTCCGCGTCACGTATTATCGTGCTATGAGTTTCAGTAGTCAATACTCAGCTATTCATCGGAGAAAAGAAGATAAATCACATTAGATGCAAGTCAATGAGGTTGAGAGTGATGGAGTCGGAGTCAAATATGGCGGACGGTGTCGTTTCGATCATGTGCAGCACATACTCAAGGGTGAGCTATGAAATGAATTAAGTTTATAGATACATTCCAGTTTGCGAATGTCATAGACGTACCTGATGCTCAGCCGATCCCATGAAACTAAAGGTTTTGAGCAAAAAAGCCCTCAAGGAAACAACCAGCGAGACGTTATTTGCATCTTGATGTAGTGATGGTGAAACTCCGACGGCGATATCCAGAGAGATAGCTCGCTTGAGCAGATCATTTCGCGACGATCGCGAGAGGTATTCGCTCGGGCTATATAGTAAAAATCTATATGCTCCTGCAGCATCTTGAATCTGTGTGGTCGTCACAGAAACCCTTCGACTCCTTCTGCTATTTGAGCGTGCCAGAACGTGCGGGACATCTATTGCGTCGAGTGAAAACGTCTTCATCTGGAGCACTGTCAGCAGTGCAGCTGCGCGTGATGATCGCTATTAGAAAGCCACGGTGTGCGGCACATGTAACATCGCTCACCGCGAATGTTGCTCTTTTCCCAAAAGTCCGCCGAATGGAAGCATTCTAGGACGACTGCGAAGGGTGTAAGCTCTCGCGCTGTAGATGGGGTCGACAGTATTTTCTCGCTACCGCTGATTGAGAGCAATATACCAACGAGGCGTTCGTGTTCTACCGCAGAGCCAAAGATCCTACAATTAACAAGCAATTGTTAGCCGCTCAACGCATTCATATTGCCAAGCTCGCCTACATACTCGATGACGGATAACCACCTGTCCAACACCAGTCGCAGTAGACCGACTGC
Source organism: Heterobasidion irregulare TC 32-1 (assembly GCF_000320585.1). Classification (NCBI taxonomy): domain Eukaryota; kingdom Fungi; phylum Basidiomycota; class Agaricomycetes; order Russulales; family Bondarzewiaceae; genus Heterobasidion; species Heterobasidion irregulare. Next base: position 2,711,736 of record NW_009258197.1, on the reverse strand, counting down.
AGCCGTGGCGTGGCCGTGGTCTTCGAAGCCCAACTGAGAGGATCGGCCAGTCCACGTAGCAGGGCTCAATAATGCAGGGCTCGCAAAATATCTCTCGAGATATGTCAGAGCGGCGTTGATCACGGTTTGACGATGCGTGAAAGCAGGATAGGCCGATCGCTTGAATAGAGTACGGAACTGTGTAGTGTCGGGCACAGTCAGCCCTGAAAGATAAAGTTCTAGGGCGCGCACGTACTATTTCGATGCGATATTCGGGAAGGGCGTTTTCATTCGAGACAACGGCGACCATCCCTTCTTCTGCTTTTTCAAACGCAATGTCTCCAAAATCACCAGCGGCTTCCACGGCATATCTCAGCCTCAACGCAGTGGTGCCAACAACCTGTGCTGCCCACTCGTCTCCGTCGGCTCTCGCTCGGTCCTCTTCCGCTCGGCCAACCTGCTCTAAGCTTGTCTGTATTGCTTCGCTGACAAACCCTTCCATTGCGCTCCTTACTGTATGCCTTATCTCTTCTTGTCCTTCGTCCGTGACTAGATGAACGGGCAGTGCTGAAATTACTGATGACACGACTCTCGCCGCATGGGCAAAGCGTATTGCCCACGAGTCCACATTCAAGCTCGTAGATGCGACTTCCTCCTTTGGTGCGGACTTGCGCCTCTTTTTCCGAGCGCCGACTCCGCTGTGAGATAAATCTATTTTGTACGCGTCTAAAAATCCTTCCCATATTTTTTGTAGAGCACTGAGAACGTCTCGCGTCGTGCTAAGTAGCTGTCCGGGGGTAAAGAAGGCGTGGACAGATCGCGAGAGCTTTTCAAGATGGGAGGACATCAGGATGGGAGATGCAGCGGTGCTTGTGTACATTGTGCGCCAGGTGGATGAAGATTCAGGGCTGAGAGACAACGGAGATGCGAGAGCGGTGAGAACACATGCTATGTATGTTGGGAGCGTGCGTGTTTTTGTGTGGCTTGAGAGGAGCAGGAGAAGTAATTCGGAGGCGGGCGATGTGGTCGACGGCTGTACAGGTGTTGGAATTGTCAGCAGGTTCGGGAGAATGCGCGGGATGTAATCATCTATCAATTCGTAATCTATGCGGGTGATAATATATAGGACTTTGATAGACAGATCTGTTAGGGGTTTTCGGGACTCTGTAAGGTCTGAATGAGACTCTCCTGTCAATGAAAGGGTTAAAAAAAGCAAACCTTCCCAAGCATCGCCCAGAGCATGAATGGCCAAATCAATGTCCTCCTTCAACAAAGCTTCAGCCTCTTCCGACCCGACCACGAACAGATTCTCTTTCTCGACAACGGTCAGAATCTCCCCTCGCGCCTTCCATACCTGCGTCTGCTGCTTATTGTCCCCAAGATTTCTCAAGCTCTCTTCTAGAGCAGCAAAAAACTTCACAGAACTTGTGCGCGCGTCTAGCAGCGACGCGTCTCCTGGACCGAATATAGCTGAACGATGTTTTCGGACATTCTGCGCGAAAGAGGCTAGCAGGTGCGGCAATATAGGAAGAGAAATATTGGGCAAGGTGGTGATGATGGATTTGAAGGAACTGAAGAGAGATGCAGAGGCATTCGCATCGGAGAGTTGCCGTAGGGTATCGAGACTGAAGAGAAGTTCCACTCCAACCGCATATATGTCTGAGAGTAGTGGGGGTTGCAACATTCCGTCACCATCGCAAGGTGACTTCACCATACATCGAAGCCAGCTCTCAAGATGATTTTGCACAAAAATTTGGTGGAGCTAACACATGTGAGAGTAAGTCACCAGAGATGAACAACTTCGGTACAAAGCATACCTTCTTCTTATTCGAAGAGTTGCTCAACGCTGTTTTCAACGACAAGGTGACCATCGATCCAATTTTTTGGAAGCCATCGTCTGCTGATGGTGCCCCAAGAGCATCGAAGACAGCCAAGGGCCCGAGCAACGCCCCGAAGCAATCTAGCAAGGAGTCTGGGGTGATTTTTTGTACGGCGAGTGGCCAAAGCAAGGATATAGATCGACAAGATATTGAGTATATGTGACTCCTTTCATTCAAATCGAAGCTAGTCGATAGATTGAACAGAGAGATGACGATAGGCGCAATGGGAGTCCTATTGAGGAGAGGGAGGAGCCATGTCTTATGCATGCGGGTAGACTCTCCAATAGTTTGCGATGTTGAGCGCGGATATAAGACATCAGCAAGTAGCTCCCAATACCGCAGATCCAAGATAGGATTCGAAGTCCTGTGTAGTGTAAGCTCATGGGCATGCGAAGGAAATCCGAACTATGTGCACGTACGGTTCGTTTGCGCGGTCTTTCAACAACCGCGTCAGGGCCCAGTCCACAATTGTTTCTCCTTTGTTAGGGATGTGAAATGAAGGTGTGTCCCATGCCTCTTTCGCAACTTGTATCTTTGAGGGTTCGCCTGCGTCGGGGGTAGCCTTAAGGGCGCGGACAAAGTTTTGGGAAGATTGGAGGTAAGCCATGATAATCAAAGTCACTGTAAGCGCGGAGATTTTCGTTATATGTATTGGAATGACAAGTTTGGCATCATGAGTATGCTCTATGGGGAGGTCCGTAGACTTTTGTGGAGAACAGATGAAAGTTAGCCTATATTCAACCGCAAGCCTCAATTGATGGTCCCCGTGGGAATGTGTGTAAGCGTCATGTGATCAATTAATGCATGAACGCGTTAAACGACGCGTCGTAGTCCTTTAGATGAACGATGAAGCACCGCCGGAGCGGTTTCTTGTCGTCGATCAGCTCTCAATCCACCCTTCTTGCATCGAGTCTTTCACCATATTCTCCGGAAATGCCCTCATTTGGTTTCTCCTTTGCCAGAAGTTTGAAGACCCACATGATTTCCAGGTCCAGTGCATTTGCCAGCTGTTGGAAGGCACTGATGTCTTCACTATCACAGCTACAGGTGATGGCGAAAGCCAGCTGTTATCTATGTTTATTATAGTCTGCCAACTGCTTGCACAACATGCTCAATATTGGCCAAAGGGGTTCTGCCTCCCCAAGAATCCTATAATGATTGTTGCCATGCTAATGGTTGCTTGTTGATGAGAATGTTGTGGACTTTGTCTAGGGTCTTGGCACCAATCTCTGTCCACTTGACCTGACTTTCTTCACTTGTGCACTTGCTAACAAGGTGTAAACCACTGGATACCTTCACTACAGACTTTGCCTCTTAGATGAGCTGTTTTTCAATGAGCTATGCTGCCATTGGTGCAAGAGCTGAACAAGCATTTTTTATTTCAAGATAGCAAACAGAAGTAGAATACATGAGGTTGACCTGATCAGAGTGAGGCTTTGGTCAATTGTCAGGGCTTTGAAGCTAGTATTCAAGGATATGGGCTAGGATGTGAGCATTCTGACTATGAGGAAAACTTGCTGATGAGTAAGCAATGATCCTTTTGTTGTGAGACCCTTTTGTTTGAGTTATCAGTCTTGTACCAAAAGCAATACTGTAAGAATGTGCCAAAAGACCAGTTTTCTTGTTGTATTGCAGCAAAGATCCTTGAGAGTTTCTTTTGGACAAGCTTTTGAGAGGGTGGTAGATGAGAAAGTGATACTGTTGGGGTATTGGAAGAAGTGGATATAGGAGGGGGATTTGTTGAAGGAATGTATGCCAGAACATGAGAAGAAGTGGAGTTTTGACTGTAGTTTGAACCTAGGATGGGGGATGGGGAGTTGGCTGTCCATTGGGGGATGCTTGTATGCCATAGAGATGTTGCAGGAGCTATGAGCATGGTTGGAATCATGAATTCCATGGCTGAGAATGATGACAAGCAGAGCAGTCCATTGCTCAAAGCATTGAAAAAGCTGTAGGAGTAAATCAGCTATGGGAATGTTCTGACCATCAACCAAGGGGGCATGACTGAATGTAGACTGTATATAGGAGAGACCCATCCAATTGATTTGTCATCAACTATTTATCAGTCTGCTAAGGAGACTAGATAAAAGTAGTCTCCTCAGCAGTCTGGTAAATAGTTAATGACGAATCAATTGGGTGGGTCTCTCCTATATACTATCACTGGCCCTATATTTGGACAAACTGGACAAAAAAAATCCTGCCCCTATAGACTTTGCCTTTTACCCCCAATATTTGCATAAACTGTTACGACTGCTCGTCGGTAACCCCAAGAGTAGGAGGTTCTTCCCTAGGTCACTCGTGGAGGATGTGTGGAACAGTGGTCTCAACTGTACGTGTAGCACAGGAGCCAGAAGTGTATTGCGATGTAGCAATGAGGGTACTGTAGGAAGACAGTACTGAACGAGGTAGGCAGTATGAAGACTGCCTAAGAGCGAAGGGCTGTAGTAGGAAGACTACAGCGAACGAAGGGTACTGTAGGAAGACAGTACCAGAACGAAGAGAATAGACTGAAGATCGTCAGCCTATTCTATGGGCCTTTTATACTACTTTAGGAAGTAGGGCGTGAGAATACCGAATATGTATCTGTAGGTATTCTCTAAGTCGTCTCTCTCAATAACGACTACTCTTGTGCTTCTCCGTTGGTCTCCTTCCGGCCAGGAGAGAGTAGGAGGTTCACGCCCTGCGTGTGAGTAATTTATAAGGCGGCGTTCCATGCCCGCTAATACAAGGCCCGTGATACTCGACCAATGATTGATGATCCATTGGGAGTGGATGACCAAGGTTAATATCTGTACCTTGGTGTACGCCTCAATCTGTGAGGCCGCGTGATATTTGTGATGATCGTATTGGAATAGACCGCCGTGTAGGCCCGATAGAATGTGATCATAACAATACCCCCTTTCTACGTCCTATTCGCCTGGTAGGACCACGCCTTGCGTGTCATCGCCGCTCCATATATGATTTGCTTTCTTGATCCAATGATGGTCTCCAGATGCGACTTCCGAGACATGACTTCGTTTTCTGGGAGGAAGACCGACTTACGTCGTTTGATCCTCTAGGAGTTTTCCATCTCCGTTGAGCTGTTTGTTTGTTGTCGAGGCGCGAGGGTTCCAAACCTCCGCTTGGTAGGATGTTGTTCCTTCACCCATAAGGATTATTTTGCCATGGGAAAATGCGTCATGGTCTTACTCCAGCCTCTTCTGGAACGGCATCAAGAAAGGCGTATGAATGCGAGTGGTGTGTGGATGTGTAGAAATTCGAGCGTGTGGGTTCTAATTCGTGTCATCAGGTTCTTCTTCTTCCTTCTCCGAGGGCCAAACCTCAGTGTTTCCAGGATAGTCGTCTATCCTCATGATTTGTTGTTCCTCTTGACGACAGTGGATGGCGCCCATGGACAAGTAGGTTGATCGCTTACGAAGGCTTAGGCCTACTTCTCCAGGCTACCAGTCATGACGCCCCAAGCAGTATCGCTCCCATACGGTGAGCTCATCTCCGGTGAGGTTGCAGCCAAATCCCAAGCAGTATTGTCCCCATACGGTGGACTCATCTCCGGTGAGGCAGTTTACGGCGTCCAGAGTTTGTTTTTCACAAACGTGGGCCTATGGTGGGGAATACCACGTGTAGTGTTGGGTTCGAGGCAAGGATGTGAAGAGAATTAGACTTGAAGGGTGCAGCGAGGAATAAGGAGGAGTCTGACTCCTTTCCCAAGTCTGTCCGTTCGCTTGCACGAGTAGACATCAAGACCACAGCTGATATATTAATCGGGTTGCGAGATATATCCACGACTGGCAGTTTAAACGTCATGCGGGACGGTCCGTAGTTTACCGTCGTTTCGGACGATCCGTAGTTTAACGTCTTTGCGGACGTCAGTAGTTTTACATCGTTTCGGATGTTCTTCATCATCAACATGGAATATCTGTGAGGAAAGATGTTTCTGCACGCCGGAATTTCCATCGGTTGTGTGCATAGGGCCCTAGACCAGACTTTATCCCGCAGGTTTCCACTGAGGCATGATGGGAACGGTTTATGCTATATCAAACCGGATAACTTGTAACGCCTCAAGGTTATGAGACCGCTCAGTTTAACGCCGTGAGGTAGGCGGTCTCGCAGTTTAACGCCGTGCGATAGGCGGACTATCGTCTGACTGTGTCCCTCGAGTCACGATAGGTTTTTCCTCCGAGGATGAGGGTAGTTTAATGTCATTTCGGACATTGTTGACATATTCTCGTCAAGAATGACGTCGACCGATGATCCCTATACTAAAAGGGACAAATAGTTTAACGTCATCTCGGACGGTTGATGACCACGGTCTTGGTCAACAACCACAACTCCTATTCGGTAAGGAGCACGTAGTTTAATGTCATTGCGGACCGATTGACACCATGGCGGTCAATCCACGACTCCTATACGGTAAGGAGCAAATAGTTTTGTGTCATTGCGGACGATTCAGCACCAGAGTGATGAATCACAACTCCCATGCGATCGGGAGCAAGTAGTTTAACGTCATTGCGGACGCATTGATGTCCAGGGGATTGGACGTCAATGACAACCCCTAGGTCCAGGGGCACTAGTTTAACGTCGTTACGGACGCGCGGTATCTTGTCAAGATCGCCACGCATGATCCCTAGAACGAAGGGACGGTAGTTTTACATCGTCGCGGATGCCCGTAGTTTACCGTCGTTGCGGACGTGTCCTAGTTTTACGTCGTCGCGGACGAGTCCTAGTTTTTACGTCGTCGCGGACGAGTCCTAGTTTTTACGTCGTTGCGGACGAGTCCTAGTTTTTACGTCGTCGCGGACGATTGTGGCGGAATAGACTTTGGATGAGTGGCCCGCTCTTGTCGTTCTTCCGCTATGTGGGCCAGACGAGAGTCGTATGACCTAGTCCCTTCCTACTAGATCTTCGACTCGAGGCACGTGTCCTAGTTGCCTCCTGACTAGGTCTTGGAGCGGAATTTCTTGTACTTCGACTCCGAGACTAGACTGAGCGCTCCATGAAGAGATGCTTGCTCTTCCATGTCCCCAGACCCCTCGCTTGGATTTGAACCAAGACGACCCGATATTCTTTTACCGAAAAGCGAGTGAATATCGGAAGCGCTTCGACCTTTTATAGGCAGGGTTCTGTGACGCGAGTCCTTCCGCGCTTCGCCAGAATGCAACCACGCTCCTTTGGTCAATGGTAGTTTAACGTCGTCTCGGACGGGGATAGTTTTCCGTCGTTTCGGACGAGGACTAGTTTAACGTCATTGCGGACCCTAGTAGTTTATAGTCATTGCGGACCAAGCCTTTGGTAGTTTTACATCGTTCCGGATGTAATTTGTGGCCTCGCATCATTAGGAAGACTTGTGAGGTAGAGGCGGCCCGCTCTCTACATCATCTCATGCGCCAGCTGTAGGATCCCCTAATGCGGAAACGATCCTGTAAAACGGGAGATCCAAAGTGGGACGTCCCAAAACACCAGTCAGACCTTGACTGTGAGGGTTCACGATACGAGTTATGCATCATAATTTCTTGACTCGGACTTGCAACCGGTTATGTATGGGCACTTCGCTGTACCAAGGCGAAGGGCCTGCTTGTCGACACCTACGAGTAGAGTATATGTCATGTAGAGGGTTCCCTAATGCGGAAAAAACCCTGTAAAACTGAGGATCCAAATGGGACGCTCGATGCATCTGTCAGATTACTCCTTGACAGCGAGGATGTGAAAGGATTCCGCCGTAGGTCGTACGTGGAATTATGCCCGCTGTTGTCCTTGATTCGTACCATCATTTGAACCTAGGACTAATGGTCAGGTACTTCCCCTGCCTTCTTGTCTTTTCACAGTTTTAAGACATGCAGGTCTGATAGTTTAGACGTCATTCCGGACGCGGGGTAGTTTAACGTCTCTTTCGGACGAGGTCGTACAGTTTAACGTCTTGAGGGACGATCCTAGTTTTACGTCGTTGCGGACGATTCCTGTTTGTCAGGGGGAGGAGTTCCTCAACTTCCTTACCCCCTTTCTTCTCCTCGTGCCCTGTTATTAGTCCTTTTTAATAATCGAAGGGTCCCTGATAATCCCCGCCCCCTTCGTCAGGTCGATAATAGGGGTCCGCTTCGTCGTAATTCCCTGGATCGTCTAGAGCATCCCATGCATCGAGCTCGGATCTAGTCCAAGAGCTATTTCTTCGAGTCTCCGAATCAACGCGGCGAGTTCTGCGGCTACTTCGGTTATCCGGTCTCTCGTTCATACGAAATCGAGCACTAGGAGGAGGCGATCTAGGCCGGTGTCGAACACTCCGGCCAGCAGTTGTTCCGCGTCCGAGGGTCGCCTGGTTTCCTCGACTTCTCCTTCCCTCATTTCTTCGATAGACGGGCGGTTCCTCCTCGTTGGTATTTCCTTGGGATACGGGAAAACTTCGTACCCGGTGAGAGGAGGGAGTCGCGGTATGGCTATGCGCTGTAGGAATCTCTCGTTGTCCCGGTGGAGGGCGTTCCACGACCGTGCGCGGAACCCTCCTTGGATTTGGTACAGGCGCGGGATGTTCTCCGGGACGTGGTACGTTCCAAGTGACAACTCGGAAAGGATCGGTTCTGCTTGGTTGGACGTTTCCCAGTTCTCCTCCGAAGAGGAGAGCTGGAAGGAGCTCTCGGTTGACATATTGGGAGAACTCGTCAGGGTGGATGAGGAGGGCTCGGGGTCGCCCGTCATTGTGGGCGTACCAGGAGGCTGTGTCCGGGTCAGTTTGGAGGGCGAGCGTTCTGATCTGGAGACTGGCACTAGCCAGTCGTCGAGGTACGTCGCTATGTTCGTTCCCGGGTTGTCCTGCCGAGAAGTTAGCGAGTCTTTGGAGGGCCATGGCTGTGGCCATTTGTATTACCGCGGAGATGGTGTTCCGCTGGAGGAGCGCGTCCGCGTGTCGCTCCAGTTCTCCGGCGTGAGGATTTGTACGAGGGGTAGGTCCTCCCATGGAGCTGGGAATCGGTCCACTAGTTGGTACTGGCGGAGATGCAGTTTCTGATAGAACTGGTATTGGTTCAACTTCTCCATGGCTTGGGAGTTGAGCTGCCGTTCTTGCTCGAAATCCCGAGGGACCTGCAACTCCACTATTTGGCGTGCCTTCACTAGGAGGTGGAACTCCCACTGGTAATTGGCCAAGGCTCGGCTGGTTTCGGTCATCAGGGTTTTCATGCCGTGGTGCATCTCGTGAGGCCCTCTCCGGTGAGGGTCTTCGGGTTCTTTCCCTTTCTTTGAACTTGGCATAGTCTTCGGTGTCGTCGTCGGAGAAGTTGTTGTGATGAGGGGTGAGGAGGACGCCGGTAGATCCTGGTTGTTGAGGACTTGTTCCTCTATCAATTCGTCCAGCATCTGGTCGGTGAGGACTTGTTCCTCTTTCCACTCGTTCGACATCTGGATTGGCGACCATAAGGACGACATCGGGGGAGGAGTTTCTGGATGGAGACAAAGCATCGTGGTCGTCGTGGAGGAGCATTCGAATGGGGGATGTGTTTGAGAGGAGAAGAAGGTGAGAGGATGATCTTGTTGGAGTTCTCTTGTCGCTCCTTTTATAACCCTTGTCCTTCCTCTCAGGCTGTTCCCGGACGAGGTTTGTCAGGGTACTGGTCATGGAAATCCTTCATGGCTTCTTCCGCCGTTCCCTTTAGGAGAGCATAGGGCTCCCAGGTGTTGTCTGCTTCGGGATACCCCATCCATTTGACCAAGTATTTGGTTCCCCGTCCTTGCCGTTTTGAATCCACGATCATTTCTACTTCGTAATGTTCTTCATCGTTCAATACTTCCGGTATTGGTCGCGCGAAGTTTTCTCCGTGGGCTTCGGTCTCTCTATATTTAGTAAGCACTGCGGCGTGGAAAACCGGGTGGATTTTCCACTGCGGAGGAATTTGGAGTTTGTACGCCAGGGTTCCCACTTTTCCCAGTATCTTGAAAGGGCCATATCGCCTAGGGGCGAGTTTGAACTTAGGATGGGTTGTCCGAATATGGGTTCCTTCTAGCCATACTTGGTCTCCTTCTTCCCATTGGGGAAGTTTCCTGTGAAGATCCCGGTCTTTGGCGTAATTGCTGGCTATTTGTAGGCTAGCGGCGGCTTCTTCCTGAACTTCTGTGATCGTCTTAATGCGTTCAGCTACCGCAGGTACCTTTGTCTCCAGCGCCGTATCAGCTGAATAGGGAGGATTGAAACCGTATAGCACCTCGAAAGGGGATTTCCCGGTGGCCGAGTGTTTCCGTGTGTTATGTGAGAATTTGGCAAATGGCAAAAGGTCTACCCAATTGTCTTGATGGTAGTTGCAGAACGTTCTTAGGAATTGTTCGATCTCCTGGTTTACCCGTTCCGTTTCTCCATCTGTTTGGGGATGATAAGCCGTGCTGAGAGCGGCGGTGATCCCTAGCCGTTTCCAGAGTTCTCGGGTGAACTTGGCCGCAAATTGAGGGCCCTGATCGGATACTATTTTGGTCGGCAGTCCATGTCGATTGAAAACGTTATTCTGGAAAAGCACGGTTGTTTCTTCTGCCGTGATCGTTTTCTTGCATGGGGTGATGACTATGCCTTTCGACAGGCCTTGATCCACTACCACGTTAATTGAGTCGAAGCCTTTGCTTTCGGGTAGGTCTGTGATGAAATCCGTCGAGATGAATCGCCAAGGGACGTTGGTGGTTTCCAGAGGATGGATAGGTGGGTGTGTCTTGTGTGTCAAATTCTTTGTGGATTGGCATATAGCGCATCCATCCACGTATTCATGGACGAATTTGGTCATGTTTTGCCACCAATAGTGTCGTTGCACCATTTCCAGTGTTTTGGCTCTACCCGGGTGTCCTACCGCGGGTGCATCATGATGTGTTTTGACGATGAGTCTTCGGATGACGTCGTCTTTGGGGACGCATATGTGGCCGTTGCGTCTGGTGATTCCGTCTTCATATGTCCAATGTCCCAATAATCCCCTCATCCCTTGTGGTCCTACTCGTAAGAGTTTTGCGAGGGCTACCCTCGTTAAGGCGTCATGTTCCGATTTCGAGTGTCGGATGAGGGAAATGAGGTTTGAGGAGGCGATTTCCGTGGATTTTATGTGCCGTGTCGGAGATGGTTCTACCAATGTTTCGTCGGATTTGTTGAAAAGCTTGGCCGGGAGTAAAATTTGAGATTTGTTGTCAGATTCTACCCCCTCGCTTAGATCTGGACACCTGGACAGAGCATCGGAGTGATTTGTTGATCCTGCTTTATAGCTAAGCGTAAAGTCGAATCTGCTCAAATAAAGGCTCCAACGGGCGTGTCGTCGTGATAGGTCTCGCGCCGTTTGGAAATGTTCCAGGTTTTTATGATCTGTCCAAATCTCGAAAGGGTGTCGTGCGCCTTCGAGGTAGTGGTTCCAGTGTTCCAATGCTTTTATTATAGCCAAGAGTTCCCGGTCGTGAACATCGTAATTCCGCTCTGCTGGTGAAAACGATCCAGAGAGGAAAGCGACTGGGTGCCAGTCGCCATCTTTTCCTTCTTGTAGAAGGGTAGCTCCATAGGCGATTAGTGATGCGTCCGTTACTAATCGGTATGGGTGCATGGGATCTGGATAGTTCAAGACGGGTTTACTGATGAAAGCTTTCTTTAACTTTTCGAAAGCTTCTTGGCATTTTGCAGTCCAGTTCCATTTCTTGTCCTTTTTGGTGAGGTCATGTAGGGGGCGCGCGATGAGTGAGAACTTGTCAATAAAGCGCCTGTAAAAATTCCCTAGACCCAGGAAGGAGCGAATGTCGCGGACTGTGCGTGGGATTGGCCAATCTTTTATCGCGTCCACCTTTGAGTCCTCCATGGCGACATGGTCTTTTGAAATTGTGTATCCCAGATATTGGAGTTTTTCCTTGTAAAACTCACATTTTTCGGGTTTCAAATATAGATCGTTGTCGCGTAGGATTTGGAAAACCTGGTTTAGGATTTTAACATGTTCCGCCATGGTTTTGGAGAAGACGAGGATGTCGTCCATATATACGGTTATCTTCCGGGCTGTGATGAGCTCTCTGAAGATCATGTTCATCATAGCTTGGAAGGTGGCTGGTGAGTTGGTTAGGCCGAAAAACATCACCGTAGGTTCGTAAGAACCCAGCGGAGTGATGAAGCTCGCCTTCCACTCATCTCCTTCTTTGATGCGTATATTGTTGTATCCCCATCGCACATCCAATTTGCTAAAAACGATGGCCCCTTTTATCACGTCCAGTAGTTCTTGGATTAGTGGAAGGGGGCACACATTCGGGATGGTGTGCGAATTCAAGTGGCGATAGTCCTGTACCGGGCGTAGTTTTCCATCTTTTTTTCCTATAAAGAAAAATGGGGCTGCTGTTTGCGAGGTGGATCGACGGATAGTTCCTCTTTCCAGATGTTCCTTGATGAATTTTCCTAATTCGTCGTGTTTTTCTGGGCTCAGGGCGTAGATTTTGGGCACTTGAGGTTTGAAGGTTGGTTTTAAGTCGATGGCATGATCCCAGTAAGTGTGTTCTGGGAGTCGTTGCGACTTTCGTTCGCTAAAGATGTCCAAAAATTCGTGATGCGCCTTGGGAACTCTTTCCTTTAGATTGGTGACGATAATTTCGTCTTCCAGGTCTTAGTCGAAGCTGGCAAATCCTGACGGTTCGGGGGCCAGTTTCCGAATAACTGGGTCCCGGCTGGCCTGTTTTCCTGAGGGTTTGTCTGGGAGATCAGGTTCTCCCTCGTTTGGTGAAAGAGATGGCTTGTCTTGAGCCTTTCGTTTCTCTTCTGCATATTTCCTTATGTCCTTTAGGAGCCATTTCCTTATGAGGTATGCTCGTAGTCGGACACCAAACGTTCCGCTATGGTCGCGGAGTCCTACATCTTCCGATAGTCTTCGGAGATGTTCTAGGCGCTGTTTTTCGCGCTCATTGATGCGTGGTTTGTGCCGTGGCTCCACGTCTGATAACCGCCTGCTGTATGGCGGTTCTTCCCTTGCCCTGGTGAACCCATATGGTTGCTGGCATTTCTGGGGGCACCGATCAAAGTGCACTTCACGTCGCCTCCATTCGATGGAGGGATCGTGGTATTTCAACCAATCTGTTCCCAGGATAAGGTCGTCCTTCCCTAGATTGGAGATAAACATCTGGACGCGCTCAGTATGCGTTCGTCCACTGATGTCCCGAATGGTGAGGTTCACATCCAAGGCGGATCGGATGAGACCTGCTTTGTTAATGGTGTCATCGACGTTCCGGACGCGAATGGGGTTGTTGAGTGTATAGGTGGGGAAACGATGTTTCTTGACCCAAGTTTCGTTTACTATAACCCCTTCGCAGGCCGAGTCGATGGTTGCTTTTGCTCCAGCGTATTGACTCCTGTTTGATACTTTCACGTTCAGGCGTATGGGGGTGATGATACGGTCGTTCATTGCTCCGATACGAATACAAGTGCGGGCATCAAACTCGGGTCGTCCTTGACCTCTCTCCTTCGCTGGTGAGGGAGAGGTCAGGAAAAACGCTCCGCGTGTCCCAAGATTACTTCTCTGGCTTCATCTTCTCCTAATTCTCCGAGCACTGCTCCGATTCGAGCAGAATGACTGACGCCTCCGTCTCCCCGTCGTCCGTTAGGTAGCATAGTGCGCTGCCCATGGTTCGTCTGGGGTCGTCCGGATGGGGTAGAGTGAGGACGTTCCATCGAAGGACCAGGTTGTGGTACCCGCTGGTTGTTGCGATGAACATCCTCTGTCTCCATTCCTCGATATATTCCCGCTTGGTTTCCCATAGCGGGTGCGTCGTCTTCTCCCTCCAAATCAACCGCGTGGTTTCTTCTCCCTGTTGTACCCATGCGTCTTTTCGAGTTTCCTCGAATCGGTTGAACGCCTCTGCGTAATGATGGGCAGTCAGCATTCCAGTGTCCTGTTTTCTTGCAATGGTAACAGGCGCCAGGAGGCTTGCCGTCATGTTTCCGCTTCTGGCTAAGGGCATTGCACTTGCGTGTCGCGTCAATGTCCATGTCAACAACTTGGTTGTTCATTCTGCGAGGGGCGTTTGTGGAATTGTAGCGGGGAGAGATTTGGTTATGAAAACGATTCAGATAATCGCTTCGAAAGGAGGTGGAGTTGGCGAGGATGGCTTTTTGAGCTGTTCTGGCTCGAAGTCGTCCATCTATTTTGCAGGCTGTATTGATCCAGTCCTGAATCGTATCCTTTGGTTGAACTTCCTTGTCGTATATTTTGTCCATGACGCGCGGGTCTAACCCGCGTTGGAAGTAAGGGACTTGCTCTTTATCGGAGATGTCGGCATCGGCGGCGATGAGAATGAATTGGTTGGAGTATTCATCAACCGTCATTCGTCCTTGGGAGAAGGCCATAAGTGCGCTTCGCGCCTTGTCGGTCTTGCCCGTCTCCCTGAACTGTAATTTGAACTTGGCTAAAAAGTCCTTCCAGGTGCCTAGATTGGTAGGTGGATCTGCTCCTACTGATTTGAGGAGGAAGTTCTCCGCCCAAGCTCCCGCCGTGCCGTATCTCATGCATGAGAGCACAAGGGATATTTTGTCTTGATCGGTCTTGTACCGATTGGATTCTGCTGCGAAAAGAAGGAGGCATTGGAGCATGAATTTCTGGGATTCAATGCGGTCGCCTGTGTAATTGTCTGGGAGTTTGACTTTTCCTCTTCCGGGTTGTACTGTCGCGGAAGGGGTGTTTGTAGAAGTCGAAGCTTGTCCCGACATGTTGGCGAGTGGTTCGTTTCGGGTGTTGATCGGTGTTTGGTTTGGTGAGTCGGAGTCTGATTCCGAGGTTGTTTCCTCTTGCTCCGAGTCTTCGGGGATTACCGGCGCCGGTTCCCTGTATTGTGGGGCTAGTTCCCACTGAGCTTCTGTTTTGTTCCAAATATCCTCTTCTTCTGTTCCGTCTTCAAGGGTGAAGTAGTAACGCCCGTTTCGGTATGAGCAGTTATCGTAATTCGGAGGGGCAGTTCCGTTATTGTCTTCGTAGACCCAGAAATCCCCTTCGCGCCGGATAGGGCGATTGTTGTGACGGAGTTGGTTATTGATACGTCTAGTGCCGGGTGGATATTCCTGGCCTAGGTCTTGCTCCAGAGTGTGTGCAGTAACGCTTTCTCAATGGGGGTCTATATCCCCACTGAGCAAGGTTATGAGAGAGGGTGTGGCAGCAAGCTAGTGCGAGCAAGGTAGGGGCAGAAGAGTCTATTCTAGTGTTACGACTGCTCGTCGGTAACCCCAAGAGTAGGAGGTTCTTCCCTAGGTCACTCGTGGAGGATGTGTGGAACAGTGGTCTCGACTGTACGTGTAGCACAGGAGCCAGAAGTGTATTGCGATGTAGCAATGAGGGTACTGTAGGAAGACAGTACTGAACGAGGTAGGCAGTATGAAGACTGCCTAAGAGCGAAGGGCTGTAGTAGGAAGACTACAGCGAACGAAGGGTACTGTAGGAAGACAGTACCAGAACGAAGAGAATAGACTGAAGATCGTCAGCCTATTCTATGGGCCTTTTATACTACTTTAGGAAGTAGGGCGTGAGAATACCGAATATGTATCTGTAGGTATTCTCTAAGTCGTCTCTCTCAATAACGACTACTCTTGTGCTTCTCCGTTGGTCTCCTTCCGGCCAGGAGAGAGTAGGAGGTTCACGCCCTGCGTGTGAGTAATTTATAAGGCGGCGTTCCATGCCCGCTAATACAAGGCCCGTGATACTCGACCAATGATTGATGATCCATTGGGAGTGGATGACCAAGGTTAATATCTGTACCTTGGTGTACGCCTCAATCTGTGAGGCCGCGTGATATTTGTGATGATCGTATCGGAATAGACCGCCGTGTAGGCCCGATAGAACGTGATCATAACATAAACAATGCCTGCTAAACCTTTTTGAAGCCTATATACTTTATTCTAGTGGTAACAGGGAGAAAAGTAGAAATTTGTGAATGAGACCATTATTTGGACAGTCTGGTCACACTGGGTCATGAGTCCACATCGCACAGCTAAAGTGGCTGCCTCTAATTTTAGACTCTTACACTTGCACCTGTCTAAACTATTCAGACAAGGATCACAGTGCACACATGATCATGAATTCAAGGAGAGACATCATGTTTCTTCCCAGCCTTGCAAAGGCTGTGGCTGTCATTTCCTAGTTCTTTGACAGCTACTTGGGGTTGCTCTTCAGTGTACTAGATTTGAGGTTTATGCTTATTGCCACCCTACAGGGTTGGTATGGAGAACTGTTGTGAGACAAGGGTATTACCTTGGGTAAACATAGGAGTGGGGGAAAGTTTGTGACTTAGGAGGCTGTAGGTTTAGTATAGTCTGTGGCATGGTTAAGAAGGGGAGACAGTAGGGACAATATTTGGACATGCCTTGTTGGGATGCTAGCTGGTTGCTGGTAGAACTATGTATGGAGAACAAATTTGCACTCTTCTTCTTCAATGCTCCATGTCCAAATATCATGCTTGATACCTTGTATTTTCATATGAGTACAACAATACACCATGCATTTTCTTTACATACTAGAATCAATATATATGGGCTACATTAGACTACATTAAAAAAATTGGATTATCAGGATCCTTCCTTGTGTGCTCCAACTCATCTGAGGCATGACATTAGGCTTGCAAAGGCACATTTTCAACATTTAGGAATGTAAATCACCTTTAAAAAATCTCAAAGTTTCAGAAACCAAGTCTACACCATTTAACATGATTTATGGTCAAAATATTGAGGTTGATATATCAAGCAATGAGCAAGAAACACAGACTGTCCAAACATTGGTATTGTCCAAACATAGGGCCAGTAATAATATAGTCTGCATTTAGTCATGCCCTTTGGGTTGGTGGTCAGAATATTCCCATAGCTGATTTATTCCCATGGCTTTTTCAATGCTTTGAGCAATGGGCCACTCTGCTTGTCATCATCCTCAGCCATGGAATTCATGATTCCAATTAATATCAGGCTCTAATTATAGCCAAAATTCCACTCCTTCTCATATTTTAGCACGCATCCCTTCAACACATAACTCTCATCTATTTGCATCTTCTAGTACCCCTAGAGTGTTATCTTCTCATCTGTCACTATCTTAGAAGCTTATTCAAAGAAAGCTCACAAGTATTTTTGCAACAATTCAACAAGAAAACTGGTTTTTTGGCACCTTTTTGTGGTATTGCTTTTGGTATCAGACCAACAACATTAGGGAAAACCTCCCCTCCTAATTCAAATGCAATTAGATTCTAGCATATCTAATAGTGTCTAATTTTCTAATCAGGCTACATACATTGCAGATGCTAGATCATATTTCCTAATTAGGATATCTTGATTACTGACTCAGTTTCTCATTATTAGCACTAATTATATGCTATATTATAAGGACTCTGCTTAGTGAATACTATGCTTGCCCTTGCCAATCTTAAAACCTAATCATATCTACTTTTATACTACAGCCATTGATGAGCATGTTTGAGAGGGCAGTGCTCAGTAGTATGCTGGGTGGCCATATGGCATTAGTAAGGAGGGACATAATAGAGTGATTGGATCTAGAGGGACAGGGCTTGGAAGAGTGCATGCATATGCATGTGGTATAGAAGTAGCACAAGTAGCAGCCCGGTACAGCAAGATCATTGCAGTCATAGACAAGCACCACCCAGCATGTGGGGATAGTGTAGAGGGAAAGGATAACAACAGCTTGCCTGGATAAGATAGAGAAGAAGGAGGTTGATGGTGAGAGCAATAAGCTAGCCATGTTAAAAGAAGATAGGGTAGAGGATGGGATGGAGCCAATGCCAAACAATTTGGTATTGATAAGCATTAGTATATATTACTTCTAATTTAGTCTCCAATATACATATTTGTGTGTGCTATAAAGCTGAAAATCAAATGAACAATCTGTGATTATAGTTAAGTGTATGAAGGATAGACAAGAATAATTATGGAGATAATGTAAGTTCTAATAAAGCATAATTAGCTCTAATTAGACCTTATAATTTCAGGATTAGAAAGAGGGTAAGCTAAAAATCCTTAATAGTAATTGGCAAAAATCTAGCTAGATTTATGCTTAACTATGGTTAATTTGATGTGGAGCTTTTCCCTGATGAACCTGAATGAAAGGGCCTTATGATAAAAGGATTATCAGTTACTGGTTAGCAAGTTTCCTTATAGTCAGAACACTTATACCCTAGCCCAAATTCTCAAATGCTAGCCCCAAAGCCCTAATAGTCAACTGAAACCTTGCTTGGCTAAGATTGATCTTATGAAATAAAAAAAATGTTTATCCAGCCACTAAATCTATGATAGCATAGCTAGTTAAAAAGTAGCTGGTTTATGAGGCTAAGTCCACCATCAAGGTTTTGAGTGGATTACATCTTGATAGCAAGCCTGAGTAACAGAGTGTAATAGTGGACCTGGTTCCATTGTTGTGGTAATAGCTAGGAAGCACATAAATGACTCAAGCTGAGCATATATCAAGCCAATTTCTATGAATGCCTTGTGGAACATGGTGTTAGGACCATGTCCTAACATGTGCTTGGCATATAAACAGAAGGGAAGGTCAGGTGTTCCTTTGGACTTGGACAATTGACAACTAGGATTGTGACTTGACACGCATCTAGGCACGTGACTCAGGACATGGTCATGAGCTACATACATAACTCAGATTTGGACTGATTACTATTTACATGCTGATGCATGAACACTTACAATACTATGATCCCCTCTTTGCTATGGCTTCTGATGTTGATTGTGATCAAGTTCCATTTGATGTTGCTGTAGACAGACATTTGATATACTTACTATATATGATTACATCAAAGAGCCGTGGAGTACGAATGATGACTGCAGATTACTTAGTGTTTAGAAGCACGGACCATATATCCATCCTACCCTAAATAGCCTGTACTATATATAGGGAAATTGAGCTTCTTAGAAGATCAGCTCATTTACTTTGTATACATCTCAATCTTTGCACTGCACCCAGTGTCTGGCCCCTTCAGCCCATGCTTCGTGAACTCTGCCAGATTCATAGAACCATACTTAGTCTGATGAAGCACTGGACTCATCTCAGTGCTCTCATCATCCTCTCCTACCTTCAACCTATCAAGGACTTGCCGCATATTGAGTCATCCATTGGGATCCCTCTGAGGTCATCTGTTGCATTGGAGAAGATCTGTTCATACCAGACGAACAGCTACATCTAGTCAACTAGCACCTTCTCCATTTATTTGAGGATCACATTAATAGCAATTAAGACTTCCTGAATCAAGCCCAGAGACGAGCAGTCATCTTTATATGTTGGGCTGTCACTATTACGTTTAGCCCAGGGAACCCTTCTTAGTGCATCAAGTGCACACAATAAGCCTAGCAGCTTAACACATGGCACCCTATAATAAGATTAGGTATGCCTCATCCATAGCAAGACCTATAATTTGATGGTAGAACTTTCTATTCTTGAGCATGTCTTAGAAGTGCCATGTGTTGAGCTGTTCTAGTGAAAGAAAAATCAGTATGGCCTATGCTTTTGCCATAGCCCACGAATCATTGCTGCACTTCCAAGTAGCATGGATTGTATCTTTATTGATTACAACCATTACTAGCCTGTTCTTCAACATAGAGTTTGCCTGCAATCAGCTTTATTTTCTTAATTAGACACTGTTAGTTACATGCCATGTCCTCCTCAAGGCTTTTTGCAGGGCAGATAATAATCATGACAGGATTATTGGTAATATAGAAGCCTTTTGGCCAGTACTGTGCATGCTCTGAAAGGGCTTGGCATACTAGAATGAACATACAAAATAGCTGACTCTTGCTGTCACCTGTGGCTATGGTAGCAAAGACATCAGTGCCATCCAAGAGCTGGCAAATGTACTAGACCTGGAAGCCATATGGTTCCTTGGACTTTTGGCAAAGGAGATATCAAACAAGGGCATTTCCAGATGGTGTAGTGAAAGACCCGATGCAGTAATGGTGGAATGGGAGCTGATCAATGATAGTAAATTGCTCTGGTGGTGCTTCAGTGGTCATCTAAAGGACAACGACGCGTCATTTGATGTGGTCAATAGAGCGCGTTAATTGGTCATATAATGCTTACAAATGTTCACACAGGGACCATCAATTGAGGCTCGCGGTTGGATACAGACTACAGGGTCTTGCATAATTTTTGAGAGGGCCACGCCAGAAAAAAACAGGTTCCTGAGCGCTTCATTGTGGATATAAGAAAAAAGCACCGGACTTCCCTGTGTGACCCGTCTGTGACAACCACTCTCCACTGCTGTCTTTGATAGTGCCAGTCAATAATTAGCTCTCAAATTCAATGATCAATAGGTGGAGACGTAGTGAAGTTTAATAAGGTACTATAAAGAGGTGAGCACACAGTGTGCTCGAAACGATAGCCCTGAGCCATGAGAGCATGACAAGGTTTTGCCGATCGTCCCGGCCCACAGTGCCCAGTTAGGCAAGTCTTGGTTCAGGAACCCGGTTTTTCTCTGATGCAACTTTCTCGAAAATTATGCAAGACCCTGTAAGATGAAAGTGTTGCGAAAACCCGAAAGAGTAGACCTTAACCCTATTTCGGTTCTTAGTGAATCAGTCATCGGCATTCGGCATTCGCAGCTATTCGCAGTCACTCTGTTAGCAGCGCTAAATTGGATTGTATCGTATTTCTCTTTTATTTTGTCCCATTCAGGTCCACAACTATCCTCGACATGACTACCGACGACACGCTCACGCAATGTGCCATGCTCCAAGAGGAAGAGTGGCAGGTGCTCGAGGTGCGCCGCGGAAGGAACGCCACTTGCCAAAGCACTGACGCGATGCACCCAGTCCATTTATCCAGATTGCCTTTCGAGCAATCTTCCGGACAGGGTCAAGAAGCTTGAAATCCCTGTCGAATTTGGCGATGCGAGGACCGTGTCTGTCGTCGGTGACGGTAGTCTCGTTAGCGCAGAGCTTTTGCAGGACACTCCTATTCATCGACTCGATCCCATCTCGATCTCGATCGCTTCGCTTCCCCCTGTGCTGCTTTATCTCGTTCTACCGCCGACATATCCCTTGTTGGATCCACCTCAAATTGTTTCCCTTCATGTGACATGGCTTCCCCACACTGCACATTTTCAGGATAAGTTACTGGAGATGTGGGAGCCTGGAGATGGCACGCTTTATAATTGGATTGAGTGGATAAGGACCGCGGAATTTTTGAACTATTTCAGCTTTATAGACGGACAGACAATACGGTACGTTTTGTCTTGCCCAAGACTCAGTTACTCCCATTCGACGCGTCAACAGAATATTACATGAAGCCCCTCATCTGCTCGCGCCGTTGCTCACATCGCATGACGCGAACTCCAAGTCATCTCAATTCGCGCAAAATTCTTATACATGCTCCATCTGTTTAACATCACACAAGGGGGCGAAATGTCTAATGCTCGTTTGTGGTCATGTCTTCTGTCGCCCCTGTCTAGAAGACTATTGGAAGCTATTCATCAAAGAGGGGGACGTGGCGCGGGTCGGATGCCCGGATCCTGCCTGTGTCAAACAGGGTCGGGAATCCCACGAAGAGGAAGTCAGGAGGGTTGTCAGCGAGGACGAAGCGAGTCGGTGGAGATGGCTTCGGGAGAAGAGAGTGCTTGACCAAGGTGAGGCATCCGCTGGAAATTTAGCTTTTGCATTATTTTGTCTCCATTCTCATCACCTCGGAACTAGACCCGACCATCGTGCACTGTCCCATGGCCCTCTGCCAAGCAGCCGTACCGAAACCAAATAATGCGGACGAGCAGAGTTCAGGCTGGGAGAGGTTGCGGACGTGTCAGTCGTGCGATTATTCGTTTTGTGCATTCTGTAAACGTACATGGTGTGTGCTGGTCTCGCACCTCTTCCGAAACCTGTGCTGAGGCTCCATTTTCCAAGGCATGGGCCCCTGACGGACTGCCCGATACCCATCGCGGAAAATTTTGTTTTGGAGTACATGTCACTGGCGGATGGCTCACCATCGCGAGCGGTACTGGAGCAGCGGTATGGAAAGGCGAATATCACTCGGCTGGTCGCGAAATACAAGGAAGACCAGGCGAATCGAGAGTGGCTGGAGAGCAGCACGATGGCGTGTCCCGGTTGTCAGATCAAAGTGGAGAAGTCGATAGGCTGCAACCACGTAAGTAAATTCGAATGGAGGGGAGCGCATGCTAATGGTGATCGCGCATGGCGATGGACAGATGACATGCGCGAAATGCAAGCAGCACTTCTGCTACCGCTGTGGTGCGAAGCTGAACGCAAACAATCCGTACGAACATTTCTCGACGCCGGGGCGTCGGTGCTACTCGAAGCTGTTCGACTACCAGAGCGTGGATGATGAGTGGCAGCCGATGGAGGGGTTCGATGCGGCGGGGATATGATGTGGACCAGTATATTGTTGGATGAATGTAGCGCTATGCGGCGGGTACAGTACATACTACAGACATGTTTCGGCCGAGAATTGAGAGCCCGCCCGGATGGGGCGGAGTGCGAATCTGGAGCGGGAGAGACGAGCTGTTAGGAGCAGCACTGGGACGGTGTCATAGAGTGCAAGGCGGAGCCAAACAGGCTCCTATATATCCGCGATATATTCTACTTCTCCCTCTCCCTCTCCCTCTTTCTCTTTCCTTCACGACCACCAATACCACCTTGTCCAATACCCCCTTTCTTCATACCCGACCCATCCTTTTCCTGCACAACCTCTTCGTCCGCGCCTTGTATCATTTCCTAGCCTATGGATATTTACACAACCGCCTTCTCCTATCCTCGCCGGTCGCGTCACGTTCATTCCTCCTCCTCCTCCCTCGACTTCCCCACCCACCCCCAAACAGATCTCTTCCCTTCTCATTTTCAGCAGCACAACAGCGGTCATGTCGACTCTCACGTCGCCCCCTCGCAGGCTGATGCGGACGCAGTTCAAAAGCTCGCCATGATGACCATGGCCACCCAGAACTGCCATGTCTCTTATGCAGTCGCTGATCAGGGCACTGGTTGGAATTTCTGCATTTCCGGTTCTTACCAGCAGGTCCTCTTTGCCCGAGGTATGGTCCTCAAAGATTGCCCAATTCAGGTTTGCTTCATTTTCCTGTCCTCCTCCTATTCGTCCCCTCATTTCCCCCATTTTTCGCTTCACAGAACCGCTCGTCTATCAAAGTGACGCGCTCAGAACTTCTCGATTTTCCCTCGTCTAAGCCGGCGCTCAAACCAGAGGTCCGTCGACGTCTCGATGAAATTGCTTCGCAGACTCTCGCGCACATCGCCGTTGTAAACAGTCCTTTTTCCCTCTCCACTCGGACGCCGCCAGACGGCATCAGCAGTAGCGCAGGGTGGACTGGTCTTGAGACGGAGCGAGTATGTGAATTGGTCATCACCGGTCAGGGGGATTCGGTGGAGATCGCTCGAGTGCGACTTCTCGTGATGCTTGACGAATTGGTACGTCTTGCCTTGCCCCCCTCCTTCTCTCATTTAACGTCTTGTGCAGAATGGTCTCCATGCCGAATCGGTTGACATTGATCAGAAGTTGCAAGCCATCGTCGCTGGACGCAAGCGCCATGTCCTGCAGACCATTCAAGAGGAGACAGCGACAAATATATATTATCCCTCTCCTTTACAGGGTCTTGTTGGGCCTGATATCGCCAACATGAGCGCTGTTCCTTCAAGTCCCGGGAACCCACGACTTAACAAGAATGCTGTCTGGATCACAGGTGAATTTTTCGGTGTTCAGCGCGCGCGGGACACACTGCTTCAGATGGCTCTCAACAAGGTCCGCCCCCTCTTTCCCTCTGCATCTGGTTCATCATTTTGAAACTTAGAATTTGCAGAGCAAGGGAATCATTTCGAGAGACACCGCCATTCTGCCCCGTAAATTAGATTGGATGGTCACGGATCGCACCGAGGACCTCAAAATGATCATGAATGATAATTCCACATTTATTCAATTCCCGTCCATCGGCAGCTCGACAAGCTTGATAACTGTCTTTGGAGATCACAGGGTCCACATCCAGAGAACGATTCGCTCTGTCATGCAGCTCGTTCGTGATGCATTGCATTCGGCTTCAACCTTTTTCGCTAATATCGTGTTCTACAGGCTTGCCAATTTTACGTCGCTTCATTCTGGCTGCTCCCAACGCAGTTCAATGTCTTGTTACCTCCCTCCACGTTGAACGCGACTCAAGTGACCAATATCATCAAGCAGGTCTCAAATGCGACTGGTGCTGAGCTTGTCTTCAAAGGGATGTGCTTCGAGATGCACGGACTCGAGCATGAAGTTCGACACGCCGTCAATATGATCATGGATCTTGACATCGTCAAGGTCCGTGCTAATTTTCTTTTTATTCAATGTCCATGACATCCGATTGTACCCTCAGGCCTTTCATCATGAGATCCGCTTCCAAATCGAGTTGGCCAACGAGCATCGCGAGTTTATCAGTGGGAAGAAGAATGGCAAGATCAACAAGATCATGCAGACGACCAACGTGAAGATCAAGTTTGAGACATTCAATGATCACAATTTCCTCATCGACATCGCTGGGAGTGACGGCTCTGTTATCCAAGGACTCTCCCTTTTACAGGAAGAACTACCCGCGGAGATCTCGTTCCATGTTCCCGAGTCGTATCACAAACGCATCATCGGTGTTGGTGGACGCAGTATTCAACGGATTATGAAGAAGTACGGCGTCTACGTCAAATTCTCGAATGCCGAAGAGTTCGCCGCGCTGGGTGGGTATAACGATAACGAGGACAACGTCGTTGCGCGTACACCGGCCAAAAATGCCATTAATCTGGATAACTTAAAGCAATCCGTTATGGAGCTAGTCAACCCGAAGGTATGCTCACCATTCTTACCTATGGGGCCGTAGCGCTGATGTCAATAGGATAAGGATTATTTGAACGAAACGGTTTCTATTCCGCGAAAATATCACCGCACGCTGTTGGGCGAGAAGAGCATCTTCATCCATGATATTGAAAACAAGACAAATTCGCGAGTCAGGTTCCCTGACAAAGAGAGTGCGTCAGACGTCATCACGGTCTTTGGGCCAGAGAGCCAGATTCAAATTGCTGCCACGATGCTGTTGGTACGTTGCTCTGGGCCGCACTTACCGTTGTGTGCTTACATTCGCTCAGGATCACGTCCCGTTCGAAGCCGACATGGCTGTGCCCCCTCAGGCCGACTTGCCTCGTATCTGTTCTTCCCCTGAATTCGCCGCTTTCGTCGAGCAGATCAAGCACGACTGGCAGGTGGTCATCTCTCCCAATTTCAAGACTTTGGGGTCAGGCGCAGAGATTCCAATGGAGTGTTCGTTCAAGTTCCGTTGCCAGCGCAGTAACAGCGATTTCCTCGTCAGCGCGCGCGAACTGCTCGAGCAGTTTTTGCTCAATCACAACATTCATGTCTATCCGTCGCCCACGGCCCACACCCACAAGCGGGGTGACTCATTTGCCGAGGCGTTCCCCCATTTCGACAGTAAAGTTCTTTCGACCATGCCTCGCACCCGTGGTGAGTACCTTCATGAGTTTTAACGCCCTCCAAGCCGATCTGATCGTGTCCTGAGCAGGTTCTGCCGATTTGTCACGGCCTGAACCCATGATTGACAGGCGACTCAGGCTTGCCAACTCGTCTCCGGATGTGAAGGCCTTGTTCAATAACTCTCCTTCTTACATCTACCATCTAGAAGAGGCTCAAGATAGCCTTGATAGTCAAGCCAACTACGTGCCTGGCCCGTCTGTCAACGACTATTGGAATCCCCAGCCGCCGATTGGTCGTCATGGACGTTTCTTGTCAATGTCGCACGTCGCAGAGGATATGTCACCAAGGTCTGGCTTCCCATCTCATGTGTCTCAAATCGACGACGCGATGAAGCGAGGCTCGGACTCGCTGCTTGAAGCGAAGCTCAAAGACCAAATCTCGAAGCCTCGCTCGCTGACGAATCGCGCGCAGTCGCTCGACCTGACCCTCTCGCTCCAACGCATAAACGAGTCGTCCCGCCTCGGTCCCCCTGATTCTCCCACCAACTCCATCGGCGATACGGGGCCAAGCTCGAGTCCCACGTCGGCCACGGCACCTTCTTTCCCTAGCGTGTACGGCCCGCCATCTGTGCGGCCCGCTGTCGTGGCTGGCCACACCCACACCCTCCGCCGAACCGCACATAGTCTCGACGACGAAGCCGTCGACGAAGTAGCAAGAGTGATATCGAACTTGGGACTCTGATTACCAGGGATCTATTATTCTATGGTATGATAGTGATTAGCTATTCGCACGTATCGAGCGGTCGTTGGCAAGCAGAAGGGCCCGCCTGTAAAAATTCCTTTGTATCCGGAAGGACCGTGGACTTTTGTCTACAAAAGAGTCTCTCATCTCTTACTGCTGTTCGTTTCTCTTTTGTTTGTTTCCCTTCGCAACTGATCTCGTATCTCATCTCGTACACAATATTGAATACATATTACTACATCAGTCTCCTATTTCTATTCCCCCTCACTTCGCACTCCTCTCGCTCACCTGCTCTCCCAAATCTCAGCTGCTCGTGGCTTTCTTCAACATCGTTCTGATCCTCTGCACTTCTATTACATCTCACATGTAACATAGTATATGATGTTCCTACGCTAGTGGGCTGGTCATATCTTTATCTCATTTCTCCGCTATTGTTTTGTCTGGTGGTGAAGAACAGACGTAGACTTCGAGCCTTATTGGCCGTAAGTCGCAAAGTAAGACGATCAAGGACAGAAAAATAACACTATACAGACGACTATTCGGCTTCAATTCACGATCCACGGTACCTCGTACAAAACAAAATTGAAATATTCCTGTTCCAGCAACGTCTGGTATTCCCCCACGAAATCATCAGCGCCGACGCTAGCGCCGCTCGAATTCTTGCTGCCGGACCGCGGAGACAAGTAGGCGAAGTATTCATGTAAGAGGGCAAGCGTCCGCTTAGTCGCTTTGGGTTCGGGCTGAGGATATGAAACGTAGAATTGAATGGCCCCATCAGTCGATTACGCGGAGGGAGTACCATTTGAGCGCTCGAGAATGTGAATGTGCGAACGTACCTTGATGGCCAGCCCGATGTAGTTAGCTGGAAGGCCGTATCTGAGAACGCTCTCGATGTAGAGGCGGACGACTTTAAGGTGGACGAGGATCTGAAAGGATTCAGAGAAATTCGTCCGTGACAATCGCAGGAGCTCGGTCTTTGTGGAGTTGATGAGTTTCTGATGTGGGGATAAAACTGAAAATGGACAAACCCAAAGCTCTTTCTCTGTGGTGTCTGCCGTGACCAGATCCTCCCGCTCTTTCAAGAGCGACTCCTCGGAGAAATGGAACTCTCGCACAAGATATCTTTGAAAGGTAAAATTCAACGTATGATAAAGTGCGGAGCAAATACGGGCTTACTTGTTCTCTCTGCATTTCTGGACAAACTCGTCATGCACTCTCCGGAATATGACCACCGAAAATAGAGTATATTCGTCGTCTGATGAAACAGATCTACGGAGCCTATGTCAGAAAGAGAGTGACGGTTGAAAAAAGAGGACACGTACGATGCAGAGCGAGGTACGACCATTGACGTCAGTCGTTCGTATTTCGCGTTCCATTCTTTGATCAAGTTTCTGTACAATGTTGGATGAACGGTGCACGCTGTTAATAGAGCACCCACTTTGGAACGGCCACTAGCAGTGTCTCCAGGTATTCTGAGTCCTGGATGAAGTCTGCTTGTTTGACGACGTCCACAAGCGACCGCACAGATAGATTTCCTCTAATTCCAGAGATCAGCAAGAGAGGAAAACGCAGGCGTGATGATCTCACGTCTTCTTGCGCTGCATTTGTGTAAGGGAGCCCTTCGCAAGGTTGTAACTGTTCAGCTTTGTCTTCATGACATTATCAATGGAAGTCATCTCCTAAAGGTCCGTCCGAAATACCGTTAGCGTAGACGGCAACGGATACTTATGAGAGCGAAAGACCTTGTTCAATACTTCAACTATCTCCCTAAGCCCCCGTTGCACGCCATAGCGTCCATCATTCCATCTCCATTCCTTGAGTACATAATCATCTACGTTTCGTTCGTCCACTAAGATGTGCTGCGAGAGCTTGGCTGGATCATTGTTTAGCAAGTTACGCAGTGTCTCTACGATCTTCGCGACAGTTGCGGTGAAGAACGCTTCCTGTTTCGGAAGTTCTTCTGAGAGAGCAATTAGGGAGTCCAATGTCCCTGTCTATTACCGAGACGAAAAGTGAGGTGAGCGGTCGCGATACTATGAACTGAATTCGTTACCTTGAAGGATGGAATATATAATTGACCGATGTTGTTATAGGAGAAAGACTTGGACTGCTGTGAGAGCTTTGTGTGGAGTTCCTGCAGCAATCCATCTGAGTCACCATCCTGAGGTGCTGCGATGAGCCAAGTGCTCTGATCCGAAGGCATATTCAGAGAGAGGCTCTGTCCAAGGTTCTGTTCTCCAGAAAAGGCAATCGGTATGACGAGCGTTTCTCAACTTGCCTTGCACTTTAACCTCTCGCGCGACACAACCAGCTTGCAACGATGCTACCCTTGCGTCCGTCGGCCACCATCTTCAGCCGTGCTTTCTCATCAGTTCGGCACAAATCTACCCAGGCTCCGCTCCTCATTACTCCAAAAGAGCTTCAAGCCCTCAAATCGTCTTCCGATGTTTGCATTCTGGACGCCAGTTGGCACATGCCCAATTCACCGAGAAAAGCTCACGACGAGTTCCTGACTAGGCGCATTCCTGGCGCGCACTATTTCAGCCTCGACGAAGTTGCGAGTCTCAATGAGCTTGGGCTGATGCATATGATGCCGAGTGGACAGATCTTTGCCAAAGCCTTGGGTGCGTAGACAACCTGCAGGGCACGACGTTCTTCATGTTGAGCAAGCACGGCAGAGAGGCTCGGTATCAGCCCCTCATCCTACGTCGTCATGTAAGTATATGTCTGCATCGATACATATGCTCACTTACACGGAGTACAAGCTACGACTCCCTCGGAATATTCTCCGCCCCCCGCGCTCTCTTCACTTTCAAGGCCCTTGGACATGACAACTCTAGCGTTCTCGATGGTGGTCTTCCTAGGTGGGAGGCAGATGGACTGAAAATCGAAAGCGGGACGCTAGCCGAGGTGGACAAGGCCTCTTATTCCCCTCCTCCACTTAATCACAGCGTCATCAGAAGTGCGTCCTCATACGCCCTCTTCTTGATAGAGTCCAACCGCATATAAGGCTACGAGCAAATGGTAGCAAACTCCTCTGTCAAAATATCCGACCCCGTTGCCGAACTCGTTCTTGACGCGCGTGCTCGCGGACGGTGAGCCAATTCCTTCTAAAACACGGTGTCAGCCTCTCATCTCGATGCTCATTCTGTAGATATCTGGGTACCGACCCTGAACCAAGAGCTGGCCTTTCCTCTGGCCACATCCCACATTCATTTTCGCTACCCTTCAACCACTTCTTACGCACTCACACGGTCCCCGGTTCTAGTGCTTCTTACACGACCTACCTCTCCCCTCATGAGCTTCGTCAGAAGCTTGTTGACAGTGTTGGAGAAGCGAATGCCCAAGCGATCATTGAAGGCAAGAGGAATGTGATCACAACTTGCGGGAGCGGCATGACAGCAGGCATCATATGGCTTGGGCTCAAATTAATCAATGAATTCTCGAGTGTCTCTCTTTATGATGAGGTCCGTTGTCTATACTCATGGGTTGGGTCAGTAAGGCTGACGTCCATCATCATTTGTTAGTCTTGGACAGGGTATGCGTCCAGGAAGGAGAGTAAGATAGACAAGAGTGATGTGTAACCTGGATACCTCTATAGGACCGCAATCGTTATGCTAAGTGTCTCTGCACTGGAATTACATGCCTTCTCTATCTCTTGGTGACTATGTGATCACAGTGTTGCTGCTGGTTGAGACATCTAATCTTGGTAGGTTATGAACGTACTAACGGTATCTTATGTCCAACAAGGGACGCGCCTTATGACCACTGCGGTCGCTCGGTCGCTTGAGCGCACGGTGTCAGCCTGTACTTGTACGCGCAACATCTAGTTTGATGCCACAGGCTGCTTCTCACTCAAAGCGCATCTGCAGCATTTGAGACGCGGGTTTTCCGGAGGGCGGTGGACGGCCGTGGTAAGGTTCTAACTGTGGTTGAGTATATGTTCAATGCCCCATGTGAATAACATCTACAATTCCATCAGCTAAGATCAATGTGGATATGCACACACATCATCCATGACTTCTATCATGATTCTCGTTAGGTTGCTTTCGTCAGTAGAGGATATAATGTCTCTGCTAGCATACATGCACAGAAATGTTAGTATGTTGAAGGTGACCTCACTTGCAGCATTTGATAGCCCCATCAGTGTCAATACTGTACAAGCTTTGCACATCAAATACAACCAGACTATTTTGATATCTACCAGACCAGCCTCAAATATTCTTTAACAAATACCTTACCATTGCAGTGACTTTATGCTAATTTGTTACCACAACCAACATAGCTTTCATACCCAAGTCACATTCAAGAAATGCATTGTCTAGAAAACTAAGAACCACAACTATAAAGATCGAAAACAGAATATCAGATACAGAATATCAAAATCCAGATCATTTGCTGCTCCAAGTATTCATCAAATGACAAACAACATTAAAAAGCAGCAAAAGAAAAGGATAATGATCCCCGGACAACATAGGCCAATAGTGCAGTGGCAAAGTCATTACACCCTCGAGTTGCAAGCAGAGCTTAAGGGGCAAGGGCTTCAAAAATCAGAAAACCAATTAGGGAGGCGGTGCCTCCACTTTAGAGGTTAATCTAAAGAGAACAGATACTACACTTGATCTAAGCCAAAAGGCCAGAGTGGTAAGGAATAGGAATGCTCCCCGATTGCTTTTATAGCGGCCGAGAACGCACAGGCCAGGAAGAGTATTTCCTGCAGGAAGGGGGAGCGCGCTGGCAGCTTGCACTCCCCAATTAAGTCGTGGGAAGAGAGAGCTACATGTGCGTCATGCTATGGGCACGCACGGTAGCCGCATTGTATTCCTGACTGCGTGGCGATTGTTCGCTAGTTCTGGGGGCATGTGAGGGCGCGTAAGGCTTTGACCGTGCAACGCGAGTATGATAATAGATAGAAAGCACAAGGCGCAGCGGCTGAAATCGATGTCGCCACTTGTATCGCATTGACGTCGTGTAACAACGATAAGATGAGTGGATTAAGGATACAAATAACTGCAGTCAGCATAGGGTTAAGGCTCAGGATTCGCTTGACTGGATGAAAGATATCTCTGTATCATCATCCACCACAAAACTACCTAACGCGTATTCGTCCGAGCCACCGTCACCCTCTGGAGGCGGGGAGCTAGAGACGATCCTTCGGCGCGGCCTCGAGGAACCGCTGGCGGCATAGAAAGTTCCGCGCCTACGCACGGGGTTGGCAAACACAGGCACTTTTCCGCCTCGGGGAGCCTGCGAAAGTAGACTCAGGCGATAGGCCGCGAGCTGGTCGTACGACGGAGATATTTGCGTCTCTGGTGGCTCTTTCAGGAATAGCTGGTCAGACTCGCTTTCGAGCTCTATGTTCTCTGCGTCGGACGATCCTCCGCTGACCTCGCCTCCAGAATGGCCCGCCTCTACATCGATCCAGGGATTGACCTTCCCGGCGACGGCCATGTCCTGAATCTTGACCTTCTTACGCTTCATAGGACGAGGTGGAGTAGGGGACGTTGGTTCACGTGCGTGACGGAGGTGTTTCTGCGAAAGAGGGGGCATGTCGAGTGGGGAAGAGTCGACCGTAACGACACGTTTCCGGCCCTTTCCTGCAGCCCGAATAGCAAAACTCGGCTCTGGGGCCTCCTCCAGCAGTGAAGAAGTAGAACTTGAAAGGAGCGCACGCGCTGGAGTGAAAAGAGGTGGTGGCATTGCACATGCAGAGTTACTCCGCTCCAGAGGACCTGAGAATTTCGGTTCGGCCGGCGAGCTTGAGAGATTGGTGGAATCCAAGGTGACCTCAGCTGTACCATCGTAGACAATCTCGATATCAGAGTTGTCCGCAGGTGTCGACATCTGACGAGGAGAAGACTTGTGATTTGCGTCGAGATCGTCATCCGAGTCGGCAAGAAGCCAAGCGAGATCGCGTTCACTGTCGTCGGGAGTATTGGAAGGATTGCGATTCGACGAAGCAGTCGTGGATTGTTCAGGTGTTGGGAGACCGATAGAAACAACAGCAGATTTTTGAGAGCTTTGCGTGCCAACGATGACAGGCTCGACACTAAATTGCAATGATCTTGCCGGAACGCTAGCAGGAGAAGGCCTATCAAATCGTGTGTCCGGATCTGAGGAAGTGCAGATGTCGATGGTGGAGTACGAAAACGCCTGAGCCAAAGGAAGATCAGGAGAAGACGGTCGGCGCTCGTGCGACAGATACGGAGATGGAGACCGGGACTTGGTCTTACTTCGTGATCTGTCGAAGACAATGCCTTTCTCGATCTCGAAGTCTTCCGAGTCATCAGCGCCCGTAGCATCAAATTGGCTAAGAGTGAGCTTTGAAAGTGCTGACTTCGTAGCTTTACCCTTTTTACGCGCAGACGTCGATGTAACTTCTTTGGTCTTCTTTGGCTTGTCTGCTTTCCCTGCCATGGACTTCGCCCTCTTTGTCTTGCCCTTAGGTCTCGAAGGTCCTTCCACTGCGGTGATGGGGGTCGAGACGCTCCGTTTTGGCCCAAATACGCCTGCCTCAATTTCTTCATCCGTGGAATCATCCTTCCCGGCTGCAGGATCAAAATTGTACTCTTTTTCCGTTGTCTTGCGCTTCTTCCGGCCCTGCTTCGCAATCAAATCCGCCACGCTAACGAATCCAAGACTCGCTCCAGTCGGGATGTTTCTTTGAGCGTCATCGTTCCGCTTCCGCTTCTTCGCTCCTTGTTGTGTCGGCTTGGCTGTTTTCTCTCTCGTATCACGCTCATATTCCTCGATGTCCATCATCATAGGTAGCGCTTCTGGCTTGACGTGTTCGGGCAAGAGACGCTCGACATCGCTGTAGAACTCGAGTTGGTCGCCTTTGACAATGCTCTGCTGGACTTCTGCATAGGACTCTTGCGCTTTATTCCAATTCAGTTCTTCCCGACCTTGAGCAAGCAAAACATGAACAAAGCCGTCCCGTTTGCGACCAGTTCGTCCAACCCGTTGTAACTAGAAACAACATCGATATGGCTTCGAAAGCGAGGCAACAAAGAGTACTGACCATACGAATCGGCGTCTTCTGGGCCTCATAGCAGACAATCATATCAATCTCGCCAATGTCCAAACCCTCTTCTCCAATGGACGTGGATACGAGAACATTGAATTCACCGGCTTTGAATTGTTTGATCACCTATGATGTATAGCAGCGTCAGCAACGCCGCAGTACGAGGGGATGAAAGCAACGTACGCCTAACTGTTCCTTCTGGGCGAAACCTCTGTTTCCCCGCTTGTCGACGCCTTGCCCGATAAACCTCGTCGCTCTGATCAGCGGCGACTCTTGATTGAGAAACTCCACGATCTCGTCAACCGCTTCCCGAAATGACACAAAAACCATGACCTTCGTGTCCTGGGCTTGTTCCTCTTCGTTCACCTCAGCGTCTCCCATCCTCTGTCCGAAGTGTTGTATCACAAGCGTCTTGAGCTTCTCCATCTTCGGATGTACGGCAAATCCCTCGACCTTTTGCCTCTCCAATTCGGACATGAGCACCTGGAAATTAGGATCCTTGGCTAGTTTATTAGGTTTCGACGGTTTCCCCGAACCGGCTTCGGCGTCGCCCGATGCGGCTGTTTGGAGCGAGTTATAACACATCGACGGACTTGCCTCGAGCTGAAGGACATTTTTCATATGAGCAGACGTCGACAACAGTACAGGTATACTTGCCAGATAACCCATCGCCCTGGCCAAGGCTCCTATCGTTTTCAAAGTTGGGAATGCCCAAGTCAGTTGCCGACTATCTCTCCGAGAATTAATTTCCTGCATTGCCATCTGGGCGCGAAAGGGGTGAAACATGACGGGGTCAAGGTTGCCGCCATGGACTAGACCAACACTCGCTACTGAATCAAGAGGAGCCTGAAGACCGACAAATTAGTGTGAGCAGAAAAGGAAGGACGAGTGCCCTAACCTTCATTACTTTCGCCAGAAGATCGCGCAATTTGGCGATGCTCTCATTCATGGGTATAATGTGCTGTTCCACTTTCTACGAACCGTCATGAGTAGCTAGTCGATAATAACTATAAATCACATGCACCTTCTTGTTGACGTACGATCTTATGTCTAAGCTTTCTTCGTCTCTTAGTTCGATTCGACTTATATGCAGCGCGTCAATAATGGATTGCACAGCGTCTGGTGTGCTTCCAGGTGTTGCAGTCAGTGCTAGCACCCGGAAATGCGGATTCTTTGCCATGAGAATGCGGACCACTGTGGCATAAGCATAGTCGCCCGTGCCTTTATGAGCCTCGTCTATATATCACAAATGGTGGGAGATTGGATGAGTGCCCCATGTTCCGGCAAAGGAAACATACCGATGACAAGGAGAACTATGTCTCGTATGTCGCAATTTTCGGTCTTCAGGTCGTTAAATAGCGTTTGAGGAGTCATATAAAACACTCGTTTAGTCTCCCACTATCATAGCATTGAAGCGTCAACGTTCGAAGCTCGCAGGAGATGAGAAAACCCTACTGCTCGCGCTCTCATCGCTCTCGGGTTGTTACCGGTTAGCTCGACAGCATCCCGACCAGGAATACCACAGGTTCGATGGCAGGCTTCAACTTGTTGGGCAACGAGAGGCTTCGTAGGCGCTACGAACACGATCTTGCCTTCAGGAAACCAGCGATAATCTACTCAGGGCCGATGCTGTCACTTCCCAGCTGAATAAGAGCAGTGTGATTCTCACAATTGAGCATGACTACACCAGCAATGAAGGTTTTGCCCAAACCGGTCGGCAGTGCAACAAGCGTATTGTCGAAGAGACAGTGTTTCGCGATGTTGAACTGATAATCACGCCTAGGTTGGTTCAGAGGGAACAACCAGTGTTTCGTGGCGAGCAGATCCGGCTGCTGCTTCATCGGTGGGGTCTGACGAGAGGCGGAGAAACTGTTGAATGTTTCCCACACAAAAGGAGAGCTCGACCACTCACAAGGCTTTTGAACAAGTCTGAAGTTAGAGATTGCTAGACGAGGTCGAAGATGGCCACTCACCCGACTATTGATTGTAAAGGTGCTGGAAATTGCTCAAACTCAACTTCCTCCTCATGTTCGTCTACATCATCTCCAGCTTTCCCCTTCCCCTTGTCTGACTTTCGTTTCCTTGGCCCCGACTTCGCATAAGCAGTGTGATCCCATACCTTTGTCTTCTTGGGATGCAGTCCCGTGGACTTGGAACGTTGAAATGGGCGCTTGGACGACCCCTCGCATTTGCTTGGTGTTGACGTGTCCGCGATTCCGCCAAAGAGGGTAGTCTGTATGCCACCCTTCGAAGGCTGTCGACAGACACCGTTCGAGTGTGGTTTGGTCGCGGGTCGCGGGTGGTATGCGTGTTCGATTAGCACGTCGAGCTTCTGGAGCTCCTGCTCGTCGACATCAAAAGCCATGTCATAGTCCGAGTCATCTGCAACCACAGGGGCAGGTGGGCCACGGGCTCGTGCGCGCGCAGCTGGTGGGGCGGGGGTGGATGACGATGCGAGCTGAGAGGCTTCTATAACATCAAGCTGGTTCAAAATTTCCTGGTCAATATCATCCTCAAAGTACCCGTCTGATGACATGACGCGTAATGTGACGTGAGGAGCGAGGGGACGAGTCGAAGAGTCGAAGCGCAGGAGTTGAACGCGTCGCATACGCGTCACGTGGCGCGTTCTTCCCGGTCACGCCTTTGTTCGGTGTAACGTGTAACTGTCCCCACTGCTTTGTATTCCCCAGGTCCTCAGCCAGCCCGCCGCCGAGCGTCGATTGTCCAGCCAACCTCAACAATGTCCGAACAGTCCGTCGCACGATGGAATGCGATTTCGATGACCAGGCCAGACACAGACCCGGAGTACCATCCTAGTCTAAAGGTACTCTTTGCGCGCTCTCCCCGTCCTTCGTTCCCAAGCACTCCGTACTACCTTGCCGCCTTCCTTTCCTCTCCAGCGCCCGCACGAGGATGACGACGACGCCCAAATGGACGGAGAAGACAGCGACGACGATATCTCCCTCGTCTCTCGTTCTCCATCTCCCCACCCTAAAGACGCTATGGACGTGGACAAGTACGACGAATATGTCCCCGGTTCCATGCGAGAAGTCATCACCGTCGAGACCAAGATCAAAGATTCCAACAAAGGGTTTGCGATGCTTGCAAAGCTCGGATGGACCGAAGGCCAGCCCTTAGGGCTCTCTGGAGATGGTGCGTTTCTTCTACATGTCCTGATGGTCAAAAACCGAGCTCTATGTTACACAGGACGCGTTGAACCCGTTCCCTTCTACGTCAAGAGGGATCTTACTGGCCTCGGAAAGACAAACCAGGATGTGCGCATGATCGAAGAGACCGTTTCTCAACGCCGGGAACTCGACTCGGAGCGTCAGCAGAAAGAAACGGAAGAGCAGCGTCTAGCTCGCGAAGTTTGTCTCAAAAATAAGCTCTATCTCTCCTTCCCGAGCTCATCCTCTTCCAGAACTCCGTCGCCCGTCGTGTCGCAGTCCAGTCCGAGATCAGCGAGACCCTCCGCCCTTTCTACTGCAACGTCTGCGACAAGCAGTTCCAAAATGTCGCCCAGTACGACGAGCACACCAACTCCTATGCCCACCACCATAAAGTGCGCTTCCGTGACATGCAGATGGCTCAGCGGCAGAAGCAAAACACAGAGGAGGAGCTCAATAGGAGAAAGGAGAAGGAACGGAAGCGCGAGGAGAAAGAGCTGCGCAAGATAGCCGCCGCCGCCGGCATAAAAATAGCAAAACCCGCTGGGCCCACGTCGAGCATGCCCGCTCTCGCCTCCACGTCGAACGCCAACGCCAACCCGGAAGACACAACCGCCCAGGTTCTTGGGCCGAAGAAGGGCTGGGCCTCTGTCTCTGCTGGCGCCTCCGCAGTCGCAGCCGCGCGGCCAGCCACGGGTCTCCGAACAGCTCATGATGCCAATTGGGCAGAATCCAGTGCAAGGCCCCCAGCCCCGTCGTCATCAACAAGTGGATGGGCGGCTACAGCCACGTATGCACCTTCACAGCCCTTGCCTTCCCCACCTTCGATTCCGCCCCAAACATCTGTTTCCGCACAACAGCCACACGGCCATCACCCTGCACCGTCCTTCCGAGCAGGGGGTTGGTCGTCTCTTGAGACCACTACTTCCACCCCCCCTCCCCCTCCCTCTCCCCTCCCCCCTCAACCGCTAGCCGTTCCCTTACCAGCACCGTCTACTGGAGGATGGGCGCCTACGAGCTCGCAGCCCCTCTTTACACCGTCCGAACTGAGTGTCCCCCCTCCTACCCATCAGCAAGGCTGGGACGTTGGTCAACCTCCGCGCGCGATAGCTGCGCCTTCGCCGCAATCTACACCTCGGGAAGTGTCACCATCTTCAATCATTGTACCTGCGCCCGCCCCCACACCTCAGGCCTCCGCATCCAAGAAAGGCCGCAAAGACGCTGAGCGTGAGAAGGGCCGTTCCGGGTGGCAGGCGTTCCAGAAAGGAGGGCGACGCAAGTGATGCCGCCATGCACATGTACCAATGGAACGGATACTGCTCGCTTTTGAAGTTGCTTTGCTCTGATGGGGGGGTTCCCTACGTAATTACTCTATGTTTCACAATGCGAGAGGACTCTCGTGTTCGAGTAAAATACCAACTAGCTACAATCCCGATATCTTTATGTCTCGGTATACGATGAATAGAAAAAGACGATGCGGAGAGACAGAGATGAGACAATAAAAACACAAGATGAGACAATTGTCAAGGCAGAAAATGCGAAACAAAGCCATAAACAAAACAAAGCCACGAACCGAACGATCACTCTGAATCGCTCCCCGAACTGTCATCCGAACTTGAGTCCGAAGAATGCTCGCTATCGTTCGCTACAGCTGCAGCGGGAGCAGACTGACCATTCGCCTGCTGTTCGAATAATCGCATCCTCTCCTCAAGCTGTCGAATCTTCTCCGCCTCAACATCCTCATCCATACTCTTGCGCTTGAGACCGCCGGTGCCTGTGCCCTTGCCTGCACGATTGCGCTTCACGGGTGGCTGACGGAGTGGTCGCAACACGAAGTTATAGAGTTTCGTGAGGACATTTGGTGGAAGAAGGTCAATTTCAAGCTCGATCTCTTCCTGACTCTGTGGTCCATAATCGATCAGTACCGCGATTAAGAACCGCGCGTAAGGAAAAACTCACGTCTCGGATCTCAGGAACACCCTCGTGAATAATCGCAATGACCCTTTCCAACTTCGAACCATCTAGGTGTGAGATAGCCTCACTGAGATCCTTCTTCTGCTCGAAGGTCAACACATCGTCATCTGCGACAGGTGTCGGCTTCTTCCCCTTCTTCTTAGCAGGCTGCGATTTTGGCTCCTTCTTGACGACTTTTGAACTAGACGCGACAGGACCCGCAGGGTGCTTTTCCCGCTTCTTCTCTTTCTTCTCTTTCTTCACGGTGACAGACTTGTTGCTCTTTAAAGCTGCAACGGTCGCACGCATGGTCTCGATCTGTGACTCCATGGTAGCGATTGCCCCTAGATTGAGATTATGAGCCAAGTTCACGTTGAGGCCGTGCAGTACTCACTGTTGGTGTCGTCTTCCTCCTCCTCCTCTTCATCATCTTCCTCGTCCGAACCATCGGCCCGAAGCGGGGGCAAGCTCCTCCATTTTTCATCAAACAACCTTTGGAGGGTCATCCCAGCCTCTGACACGGGCGACTGCATACCGTTGTACTTGAAGCAGTTGTTGATCATGAGTTTGAAATCGTCGCGAAACTTCTCGGCCGTGAGATACTCATTATTGTCGAGCTTCCGTCGCATCGTCGACAAGTCCATGGGCTTCTTGATGATATTGAAGTAGTCGGGGATGTGGAGGGCAACGGGATCTTCGAACAAGATTGTTCAGACAAACCTTACCAAAAGCCTTTATCAAAGCGACTCACCGACAGGCTGAGCAAACGGCGCAACAATGGCCTGATTCTGCTTCCGGTAGAGTTGATCCAAGAGTTTACCACAAAACCTGAACTGCTCGTTGGAGTTCTTCTTCGAGCCCCGGACTCGGCGCTGCTTCTTCGGAACATCAGCATATGGCAAGTCCTTTGGCGGCGGCGGGTGTATCTCTCGCTTCGGTCGCCCAAGGCCTTCATTATCATTCCGGCGGATGACAGGCACCGATGTTGATGGGCGGCGGGGAGCTTTCTTGGGAATGGGGGCTGGTGGCGGCGGAGGAGGAGGGGTAGGTAGCTTCTTGACTACTGGGGGCTTTGGCTGGAAGACGTCATCGGCTGATCAGCGACGGTGGAGGAGATGAACGTACAGGCTCTGGCGTAGGCATTGCCCTCATCATCTTGTCAAACACCTCTTCCAGCCGTTTACCCTGAAGGGATATGATATGA
Organism: Heterobasidion irregulare TC 32-1; assembly: GCF_000320585.1. Classification (NCBI taxonomy): domain Eukaryota; kingdom Fungi; phylum Basidiomycota; class Agaricomycetes; order Russulales; family Bondarzewiaceae; genus Heterobasidion; species Heterobasidion irregulare. The sequence goes on along the minus strand of NW_009258197.1, from coordinate 2,672,374 downwards.
TCAATCCCATTGAAAGTCTCGCAGTTCCTGATGATGAGGCGGAAGTCGGTCTCAAACTCATCCGCGTTGTGGTAGCGATGGTTCGCGATGTTAGGGTCTGGTTTGACGGGATTCGACGACGCAAGCTTGTGCTCCATGGTTGAGAGATCCATGGGCTGCTTGATGATTTGCGGATAGTGGGGGATCTTCAACGCGTCGGGATCAACAGGCAACCTGAATGCCGCGGCGTCCTTCTGCTTTTTGAGCGTGCGGATGATGGAGAGGCAATACTTGAACTGCGCGTTTGAAAGCGTGGAGGCGCGAGGTTTAGAATCGATGACCATAGGAGATGTCGAAGCTGAGGAAGGAGCGGCAGCAGTCTTCAGAAGAGAACCCAAACAGATGCCATATTAGCACGCCTGTAAGGGCGTACAAAAAGAGATAGGCTTACATGAGCGGATGCCTGATTGGCATCAGAAAACTTCCTGGCCCTCTTCGCTGGCGGCTCCTGCTCGTGGCGATCGGGGACGGCATCGATGACGGTACTGGACGAAGCATCGGGAAGAGAGGTGGGGGTCGGGGTCGGCGACTGAGTCATGGGAAGGTCGGTTGATTCTGGTGCATGGCCATTGACTGGCGGATGCTGAACGTCGTCGGTCATGTCGACGTCGCCGTTGACGTGTGGCGTGAGTTCTGAAGCTACCTCCTCTGCCATGGGGACATCCTCCAACACATCTCCGGCTGGCGGTGGTGACAGCGTTGGCTTGATAGGGGCTGTGGGGGCGAGATCCGGACGATAAACAACGCGAACTGGATGTGCCACACGGCAGGAAACGCACCTGTGTCTATTGGGATACTGAGGGGCGGACGAGAGGACAGGTCGTCGTGCTTGACATAGTGGAGGACGGGCTCGTCGGGGAAACGGTCTGGGGAGTCGAGTTCTGTCTCAATGATTATTTTTGCCGAGTCGTGTGTGTTGACGGGAGTGTCCGGGGACTCGACGGCGGGGGAGTCAGCGGCAGAGAGGTCATGGGCAACAGTCGCGGTCGCGTCTTGCATGTTGAGGGGACGCGTGACAGTCACGAGGTGACAGAGAGAGGTGAGGGGAGGCAAGGGAAGATTTTGGGAGACAGGGGACCCGAAGCTGGCTAGTGCCTTTATAGCTGCTGAAAAATAAGGTTCGATCTCCCGCGCAGGGGCCACCCTTACTTGTCCGCCGCCTTCGTCCCCCGTCCTTGGCCCCCGTGTTTTCGTGGCTATACAGTCTGCATGTAGTGTACATCGAGGCCGTAGCTACGACCCGCCCTCTTCCTCGCCCTCCTCCTCGACGTTCGCAAACACCGGCTTGGGTTGGTTGGCACGCCAGGCTGTGGGAAAAAACGGCGGAGTATACACGTCAGCATCAAAGCGACAACAACAACAAATAATTTTCAGAGGGGCTCGGCAAGTCGCCTCCCCATCAACAACGGACAGCCTATGCGCTAGTGCTCACCTGAAGTCCATTGCGGATCCTGCTCGGCCCGCTCTGCATACTTGAGAAGCGCCTCGCGAGGCTGGACAGGGGTTAAAAAACGAGGGTCGCATCAGTATCAGTCAGTGCGAAGGAAAGAGACAGACGGTGGCGCCATGAGAAATTCGAATAAAGTTTAGCGTCCGCTACACGGCAGAAGGAGCCGGTTGTCACAGACTAAGCTGCTCCGTCGCGCGACGCGACACAAAGCACGGTCCAAGAACCGCCACATTTTCACCCACCCCTCACATACGAAGCCTTCAGCCTCGTCCATCTTCGTCAACGCGGTGGCTCACCGGAAGCCACAGCCCGCGATGGGCGGTCACAAATCAAGATTAGAATCAGCTGATCAACTGGTGGCAGTGGTTGATGTTCGAGGATAGCGCCGAAGCGACGAGAGCACAACACAGGCAAGAACCAAACATAGTAAACACGCACATCTTCGTCCCGAGTCGTGTCCCGAACCAAGTTCTGTACGACGTGCTGCGTAGCACTGGCACCCACCCGTCCTCCGCGACCTGGGCCAGTGACAGGCATATCAGGTCTTCGGCTCTTCCGAGGATCTTGTCTATCTTTCTCCCTCTTCCGTTTGCCCGTTCTGCCATCCTCACCATCACGGAACATGGGAAGGGCATGGGGTGTGATGATCGTTGGTGCGGCCAAAGCATCCGACACATCCTCGATCGTAAGTTTCTTTGCAGGCCCTTTGTTCAGAAGTAATTTCGCTCCATTCAAAGACGATTGGGCCGAATACAAGACATGGATTTGTCCGTTGGTGAGGCCGGCAACGATCTGAATCCACATCAATCAGCATGCATATTATGATACACAGAACAAGACGCACTTGATTGATCTTGGGGTGCCACTGCACCACGACGGGTGTCGCATCTACCTCCACTTCTTGTGCCACCTCCAAGTCTTCTCTGTTCAGGAAGAGTAATCTGCCTTTGCCACCTTTAGACGACGCTCCAGCCCCTGTCACGATGAACTTGTTGTCTGGGCTGAACACTGCGTTGGTCGTTGGATACAAAGTGAGGATGCCTGAGCGTGTAGCAACGGGCTGTTTGAAAGAACGAAGGTCCCAGACTGCGCCGCGGGTCTCAGAACGGAACGGAACGGAACCCATAGTGTATTGCCACGTACGCTTCACCGTGTCGTCACCTCCCCGAGTAAGCAACGTGTGCCCATCTACTGAGAATATCATCGAACCCGTTTCTGTTCCCTTTGTATGCGCATTTTGGATGGTCATGTCCGGCCGAACAAAATTGGAGTTGGTTTTCCACATATGTAACGCGCCGTCCAGGCATGCTGAACAAAAGAAATGAGAACTGAAAGGTAGAATGACAATGACAACGTACCCCCTCCTATGTACTTGCCGTCAGGTGAATAAGTGCACGCAGTGACCTTTGTACGTGCACCTCGTTCTTTCGACTTCACAACAATAACAGTCTTCTGCTTGCGCCTGTTCTCGACGTCCCATATTCTTTTGACCGATAGGTGAGCTCATCCATGGAAGGCAAGAAAATGCGGGACGTGCCGTATTGTCGAGTCCGCGGAACTCGTAATGAACAGCTGTGAGTCTTTCGGATGCCAGGCACAAGAGGTCAACTCGCCGACGTGACCCCTAACCCGAGAGATCTAATTAAAGAACGGCGGACGGCTATAGAAAGAGATGAACTCACGCAGTGTTCTTCATATCACGGATATAGGGGTCGCCTTTGATGTAAGTTGCCCTGCCAGTCAGGTCAGCCTATCCCCGCATGGATGGAAACTCGATAGACATACTTTTCCTCGCCGTCGCGTTCGTAGAGCTTCGCTTGGGTAGTTCCCGATATGACAAGGAAGTGCTGGCCATCGAGGGAGTATTTCAAGTCATGGATCTAGGAACATGGGATCAGTGAGGAGAGGTCGAGGAATAAAGACAGAGGAACAAAACGAACATAGTAGCTGCCATTCGGTTCCCAAGTCTTGAAGGGTTTACAGCGCATGTCCATGCCTCCAAAATCCCATAACTTACAGTCATAATCATGCGAGCCCGAAAGCACGCGCGCACCGGATGGGTCGAGCGCCAACGCCGACACCACCTTGGTGTGGTCCTTCAAAATCATCTCGTGCGTGGTCGGAAATTGAGGAGGTTCGCCATTGGCAAGGTCTGCGCCATCAGGATCGAATTCGGGTTCCTCGTCCTCTTGCTCGTTATTGGGAGGATGTGGACCAGATTCGTCTTGGTCCTCAGACGGCGATCGCGAAACTTTTCCTGTCGATGCTTGAGGAGAGACTTGCGAAGGAGCAGCCTCATTCTCCTTTGCCTTTACTGCAATCGCAGGCGCAGGTGCCTTTGGGAAGGCAGATGAAAATTGTGAATCGGAGAAATGACCAAAAAATACCTCTTGTCGTTGATGCTTATTGAACCTGCTAGCATCGAGCTGCCTCTTCTGAGTCTTTTTCCCGAAGCCAGCGATACCCATCGCAGCAAAGACATCGTCGTCCATGAAGAAGATATTGTAGGCAGTAAAGTTGCAGGTTTATCGTCGTCTCGTTGTGAACGCGTACCAGGGAGCTTACGTTTCTGCAGGCACGAGACTGTGATGTCATGTCCGGGGGAGCCCTCGAACACCGCAACGCGCAATTCCGAGGTGGCTGTCGTTGTGGTTATAACACAAGGTCCAACATAGTCTTGAACTTACCATCCACTATAAAGCCTGCAAGGCCTTGTTCATCTTGCAACCCTTCTGACCACGATATAAGGAGTTCTCAGAGTACCAACCGACGGCAATGTTGAAAAGACAGCGGCCTGTTTCGCCACCACCTTCTTTTCCTGACATCCCACTCTTGCCATCTGAACCCGTTTCATGCGACCTCAGTCGACACATTGTCAAGCGCCGCCGTGTACTTCCACCATCTCTAGATGGGCCATCTCGTGGCTGGGGGTCTCCCTTCGTATTTAACCAGAACGATGACGATGGAGAGGATGATGAAGATGATGATATGGGCGCTGCGATACAGAATGTGGATGGCGCTCCGACCGACATGGCAACGATTCAGACCCCATCAAGCGTAGCAGAATACAAGTCTGTGAATAGCTTGCTACACGATTTGCATGCGGAACATCAGTACAGGAGGGTTTCGTCGTCCACAGCTACAGCTTTCGCCCCGGATGACTACACTCGATTGCATCCTTTCCATCAAATGCCCATGTCAACTCTCGAAAAACAATTTCCCATCCAAGATTCGCAACCGCCACGAACAGGAATTTACTCTGAGCTCACGACAAAAATTGCGCCTTACTTTGGTCAGGAGTTATTACACGTTGGGGACGTCTTCTTGGGCGAAGGATTGTTGGTTAAGAAACACTATGAAGACACTAACAAGTACGTTGGCCACGCTTCCTCCTTGGCGTTCTCTGACTTCATGGTGTCCCCTTGCCTAGACTGTTGCGATCCCTTGTCCTCGGGCGGCGACGCGAGCTCACCGACCGCCCTTAGGTCTCCCCCGGTCTTCAAATCAGCCCCTCCCTCACCCCTTTTTCTTCATGCGCTCAACCCATAGATTCGTCATGTGCTGTCTGTCGCCCGCGACTCTTGTTTCCTCCAATTCTCAACCTCTCGCATCATTTCGCATTGCATTTGTATTCCTATTCTTCATCGCCCTGCATCTATTCTCCTTTCACTTCGGAACATTCCGTGATAGCATGTTTGTGTGGATGTATACTACTATATTGCTCTAGCCGTCTCAGCGGATTCGTTGACGATCGAATTTCTATGTGTCGTCCTCCAAAGTGGCCATAAGCAGTGCGCTTGCTATTGGCCATTGCGTCAAGTGATTGACCGCGTCTGTCTTTCTTGCTGACCACCACCACCATCACCCATAATAAACCAACCTATGTTTTCGAAAAATCTTGCACGTCTCTTGCCCAAACGCTCAATAGGTTCGACCCGCACAATCTCTTCACTTCGTGTATACAGCCGTCATGTTCCCTCCATGACATCTGAGCACAGACGGCACTATGCTACCCCTCCGCCGCAACTCAACGTTAGGTCTGACATTCTCATTTCGCGAGGCTTTTAGCATCGACGAAGACTGACGCTCGACTCCTCTTGTCCTATCTTTACGTGCTTCAAAGTGACTTATCCATGGAGCAGTATCACGCACTCTCAGACGCGACTATGGACACGATGTTAGACTCGCTTGAGAGTCTGCTAGACGACTTTGCTGACCCGGAGTATGAAGTGGAGTACCATGTGCGTGTTCCTACTGCTCTTCGTGCATGAACTGTTGATTTCATCTCGTTCTGGCGAACTTCAGAGTGGGGTTCTGACACTCAAACTGGGGCCACATGGAACGTATGTAGTTAACAAGCAACCACCAAATAAACAAATATGGTTGTCTTCGCCTTTAACGTGCGTCTCCTCCTACAACACTGCAACGGAGCTAATTCACGGTATCTGTCAAGTGGACCAAAGCGATATGACTACTCCCCGGCAGAAGATGACTGGTTCTACTCTCGCGACGGACAATCACTGGGGAGCTTGCTCAATAACGAGCTGTCCAAAATCATTGGACAGAACGTGGACTTGGGGCTGAGGGAGACGTCCAAACGCATTTGATGTAGCGGGGTCCATCCCCGCAGCCACATACGCAGTGTTTTCATGGTGTGTAGGTGGTAGATGTCCATGTCGCGCTTAGATGATGTTTGCTAATCTCTCTAGGTTTGTACAAGGTTGAATATTCATTGCGATCAAGACAAACAAAACAAACCCCAATACTAGACCAGTTGGTTTGGTGCATCGTGGAATAGGTTGAGAGCCATGAGACTTACATGCACAGACATCAGTTTTGGAATGACCTTCTCGTGCGCAAGTGCGATAGCCAAAGCGCCTATCGCTATAATACGTACCATCTACTCGAGTATCACACGTCCTGTGTTGATAGAGCTCGAATGGCATATGCCATATTGGCGTTACATGGCGAAACAAGGTCACCACCCATTGAAGAATGTCATGGGTGGTGATACATACAGTATCAAATTGCAACACAAGGTTTTCAATCAAGCAGAGGGCTTCCCTTCTCTTTCCACCCAGTCCAGCCAAGACCCCTTGTAGTTGAAGATACTATGACCGCAGTTAGGAACTGACGAGAAGGGCGAATGAACACATTGACGAACTTTGTGTATCCGTTCCGCTTCGCGACATCGCTAGCAGTAGCGCTTCGCTTCCCACTACGGCAGTAGAACACAATTTCTTGATCTAATCCCGGCTTGCTAAACCCATGTTTCTTGTGGAATTGTGTTGCGGGTAGCTGCAAGGAGCCAGATAGTACAGACAGCGGCAGATTGACGGAAGAGGGGATGTTGCCCTGAATAACTTCGTCTGGCTCCCGTACATCTATCAGATACGCGTGCTGGACAGATCGTCGGGTAAGTGTGAGAGTAATCATCACCAAATTGAAAAGCTCACTTCGCTGGGTTGGAGAGATTTCTGCTTGACCACCTCGTACTCGAGGACAGGAATCGCCCAGTCCTTCTGTAGTTCATCGCGCTTCTTAAGCGCCTCCCTGCGTGCTGCTGCTTCCTCCTTGGTCAGCTGAGGTTTAGAAGAGTTGTGCCGAACGAAGCTGATTTGCACTCGAGGCAATGAGAAGAGAGGGACCATGGATCTCGTTGCGCGCGATCCGACCACTGGAGGTCTGACCAGGCTTCGCGAACAGGTATTGATGGCAGAACGAAAAACAATTCGATGCATCATTTTGTCTGGGTATTTAAGCCAATACAGTCACTTCCATCATTCCTAAAACAACGTAAGTAGGCTGGGGAACATACCAGATAGTGATGCGAGTGAGACGATGAGTGTGCGCAAGTTGGACGCGAGCATTTCGCTTAGTGGTAACGCGACCTGCACGTGAGGCTTGCGTGATTACGGTCAATGATGGTCCTAGCGAGGTGTGCGGGGTCCTCAACAGATTCGTTCTCAGCCATTGGTCCAGCACAATTGCCGCAAATGAGGCTTTTCTCCCTCTAGCTCCTTCTCACGTCCCTTCGTCGCCGTATTTGCTTCTGACTCTGTTTTCCCCTCTCCTACTTGGGCACGTCTAACTCCTCTTAGCCGATTCTGTCATGGAAAATTCCTAGACAAGTGGGAGCGTAGTCCTCACCAAGCTTGTCTACGGTTTTGCAGGATGCGGGACCTGTCTTTGAGCTCTCTGCATGGTCCACTTTCCTTGACTGCTCGCCTCCCTTTGGTGACCGTGCTTCTACATCTATCTCATTCTGACTAGGGCCCTCGGTGGCTGAGTGCGAGCGTAGTTCTCTGAATCTCAGCTCACCGATGGATTCTTCGCCGGCAGTGCTCCGACGTCATCCAAATATTCTTCTCCTGCGTGAGCTCCTGGACAATACATTTCTAAATTTCAGCCTCTCACGGGCTTGATTGTTGACATCTTCACTCTGTGAGCATCAGAACTTCCCAAATGAGCTCACAAACCTTCACCCTTCGTTCTCGCATCTGGTCACCGGCGGATGCTCGAACTTGAGCGTGATCTCCGGTAAGTCTTCAATCAAAACATCGGTAATCTGTGTTAGAAAGCAGAAGACAAAATTATAGAGTAGAGGCCCCGAGGCATAACGTATCTCTGGTATTTTCGGTCTGTTTTCCTCATTGTCGATTCGATGTGTACAGCCACTCCTGCTGCATCGACCGCGTAGTTGCATGACTCAGCGATCCTTCACAGTTTATTTTTCCCACGCTCGGCTGTCACTTCGCGACATTCTTATTCACAGCTCAGTCCTCCGCCCACCGCCCGCCTTCCTGGTCTATCATTCCTTTCACTAGGAGACATTCACAGAAATGTCAAACTCTACCTCGTCAGTTGAAGTTTTGATGACCCCGTACCTCCATTTCGTCGGAGGCGACTACTTGCTTTTCAAGTCTTTGCGACCTGCCTCGCACGGTGCCATTGCCGGGGCTTGTATTGTACTTGTCCTCCTATCGATATTTGAGCGATTGCTTGCGGCAGGACGTGGTATTATGGAGGATCATTGGAAGCAAAGGTCACTTTCCTCTTATCTACTGTAGATCTGAAGTCTGATTCTATAGTTATATCAGGATCCTTGCCATGACTTCGCATCGCTTTGCGAGACCGACATCCGACGCTGGATTAGATAGCGACGGGAGCAGCGAAGGCAAGGAGAAAGTAGCTGCAGGCATCGAGCAAGTCCTGCTCAAGTCGGCCAGTAGTCGACCTGACCTTCGCAGAGCTCGCCTTATCGCCCCCTTCATTCCTTCCCATGACTTGACTCGTGGCGCTTTGTATACCCTTCAGGCGCTCCTGTCGTATGCTCTCATGTTGGTCGTCATGTGAGTCCACTTCTCCCTCGTGGTCCAGGCGCGGGGCTTCATGACTACATATATTCTCACAGGACATTTCAGGCTGCATACATCATTGCGATCATCGTGGGATTGGGTACAGGAGAAATCTTGTTTGGCCGCTTCAGCGGGCACTCCGTCCACTAAATGAGGCTTGATTGTTTGAATGGGCACCCACGACGATAAACTTATACGACAAGAGACATGGGATGTTTTCTCGAGATTCAATAAGGATTATCTGCATGTATACCTTGTACGAGCTGTTGCAGTGGATTTGGATGCTATTTTTTGTCTTGAATTGTCCACAAAACGTTCACCATATAATCGACCTCCGAAACGCGACTGCGTCTCAGAACTTGGAAACAAGGCACTCCAGGTACCCTAGCGGTCTCAAGATAAGCACGACCAAGCAAATGTGAAAAAGTTTTTTACACCTTCCGGATATAGCTCTGTGGCTGGAGAGTATAAATCTTGTAGCTCGACGGCAAAGTCTGCAGGCAAGCTCCCTCCTTCCAGCGGAACTCCTGACGACTTCACGATGCGTTTCGCTATTGCCGCCGCCCTTGCTGCCGTTGCCGCCGTTGCGAACGCGCATTTCCATCTCGAATACCCTTCACCCCGAGGGGCGTTCAATGAGGACAATGAAGTGAACTTCTGTGGTACGCGTTCTGCTCTTTGTATAAAGGGTCTGGTAACAAGAATTCACTGCATTTGGCCTTATAGATTCGTACACGAATGCCGGGAACCGCAGCGACTTCCCTCTCAGCGGTGGATTCATCTCTATTAACAGCGAACACCCGACCTGGACTTGTAAGTAGCCTGTCTGAGTTCCGACCCGAACAGGCCAATTTGACGCTAAAAAAATTGCTGTTACAGTCGGTGTATTAGTCTCCACTTCCGCGAACCCTACATCGTTCGACAACTTCCGGGACTCGTCTGGGAACGAGCAGTACGCTATTCAACTCAATCAGGTGACGGGCGAGGGCGCCTTTTGCTTCCCGATCGACCTGAGCAAAACGAACATTAGCGGGATCGCGAACGGCGGTAACGTCACCGTTCAGATTGTCTTCAATGGCGGTGACGACACGCTCTACCAGGTCGGCTTCACTGCCTCTCTTACACAGTACGATGTACTGAAATGATCAATCAATTCTAGTGCGCGGACCTTCGTCTGGAGAGCAACTTCACTGTTCCGTCAGACGTCAGTTGCTCGAATGCTACCGGATCCAGCAGCGCGAGTGGTTCGAGCACTGGGAGCGCGACCTCGGCAACACCATCTAGCACAGGGTCGAGCGGTGCATCTGCGGTCACAGTGGGCGGATTGACTGGTGTGCTGGGTGCCATCAGTGCGTTTGTTATGCTCATACTATGAAATCTGTAAACTGCAGTCTACGTTCATTGCGGAACATGTCTATAATGAAGGGCCCAAAACGTCCAGGAATCATGTTCGGACCTTTGTCTGGTGCTTTTCTCAGAGCTAGCCGCCTTCCATCTCGTACTGTCCTGAGCAGTCAGTAATCAAAGCATCACAGGACCAAAATGGGAGTTCACGATTCCAAGTAAGATGGGGTCTTTCAAACGTGTCGCAAGGTTCACCCCAAGTCTACGTTTTGCCCTTTCGGAATTCTCTAGGAATACAAGACGAGTATTAAAACGTAAGTTAATACCCGAACCGCGAGTCTGAATGATGTCCGTCATAGAAGTCAAGTGGCGTATGTGGCTGTGCTCCGAATCTTCGAACTCAGCGGGATCCGCCGAGGTCGGGTCTCGTCCTGCGAACCGAGGCGAGCGCTTGCTTGAGACAACGGATTGTTGAAGATTGTTGATCATGATGCATCCCTCGAGGATCTCGACAACAATAGGAATCTGCAGGACTGATGCAGATGCCCGTGATTGTTTCTTGATACTAGGACGCCCGTGGCCGTCCGGGGAGGCTCGATCCGATATCTATTGGTGACAGTATTGCCATGAGTCTGAAACGGCTGACGCAACCGGCGACGCGTTCAATTCCGAGGATGCCGTCGCCCGAGAGCCAATGACCACGGCCCGCTGAGGCTCGCTGTTGCCAAAAGCAGGAGCAGCGCGCGCCCCATCCCGAAAGTGAATTGTCTGAACATTTGAGCGATCGTAATGGGTCTAAATTCCCCTTTACGCCTTTCCCAGTCCTATTATTAATGATTCCGATCGAATCATAGGCCCTTCGCTTTCAAATCATTCCTGACAGATGTGTCTTACTGCGGGACATAGGAGGGTATCTTGCCGTGGCAGTGTAATCACTTTGTCGTGTTGACTTCTGATCTATCCATATAAACTCTGGATTGCCGCTGCCTCGCCTCATCCATGATACATTGTTACAAGTAGCCCTGCCTCGGTCGTATCCGTTAACTTTCACTCACCCACATCTTGACCGATGGGCCTCGCATCATCGTTCGCAGCCTTCGTCACACGGAGACAGGAGAGCCCCTGGGAAGTCGTCGACAGCAAGAGTGTCGAACCGGTCTCTATTTGGGATGACGAAGAGGGTGAGTGCTCAGTCTCGCCGAGGCTTCACAGCCCCTACCAGACCGCAGTGCTGAGTCCAGTCACGACCGTTCCCAGATCTGGAGATAATATATATTCATGACACTCCCGTCACCCGAACGTATGTTTTCGACATCAAAAAGGAGAAAGACTTCGAGAACGCCCTCTCCTTCGCCCAGCAGCAGCTTCTGCAGGAGGTGCGCACCAAGGGCTACAATGTGCTGTGGCATGAGAGGTAAGGCGCGCATTGACTCTCTGCTTGTCTCGTTGCTCACTTGTGCTGCGCTGCAGTTGGCGGGTGACCCTGTTCCGGAAGGGAAAGAAACATAGAGTCGAAGTTCGCTACTCGGGCAGACCTGCCTGTCTGTCATCGGACAAGCCCTTATTGTCACCATCCCCACCATTTCTCGGCGTCCTTAACGAGATGCGTCAGTCGAGCTGTAGCGCGTACGCTGCAGCATAGGTGTCCCCAGCGGTTGATGTTGTGCCACTAGACGTGTATTCTATGGCTGTATTGTAGTGTTGTTCATCATCGAGTTGTTGTATCCTCATCCTGCTCATAATAAGTTATTTTTTATGATTTTCTAGCTGCGAACCGATCTAGTAAGTGTCTTCCCTTGGGTGGTTGGGCCGCTAGGAGAATTCCCACCTGAGCGCTTGATGGAGCTCGCCTAGGATATTGCCTGGACAATCCTTCACATTTGTGCTCATGAGCGTGGGTGTCATCTACGCAGAGCGTTCGCATACCATACACGGGACCCCCAACACATCAGTGATGTAGGTGAGTCCACCGTAGTCGGTGCTTACCTCTATTACCGACAAGCCTCTATGGACACCGTAGCACCGTAGGTGTTCTCCGGAACGCGCGTTCATGTAGACGCCCCGGCAGGATCTCCAGATCGACATAGCGGGACTTTCGGGAAGGAGAACTCCTGATATGCAATATCGATGAATCGAGCCTGCTCTCACAATAGACCATGGTCCGCGCGATTGGCACTAGGTGCCTGCGTGGAAACGCAAGGATAGAGATACCTGAACGGCAAATACTTGAACATCACGCAAGGCAACGTTGATCGATGTGTCGAAAAGCCTCAAGGATGCGACATACCAAAAAAACAATAAGGCGCCAAAGCGCAAAGCACAATCCTTGCTTATGCAGCTGACGAGAGCTCAGGAAAAGTACAAAATAAAGAAATTCACGGCATGAAGGCCTCGCACATCAGATACGCGCCTCCGCGTCAGAGCATCCCCATACCGTCCTCATCCTCGCCGTCACCACCCCACCCACTGACAATCATCTCCTCTTCAGGGTCAATATCGAGTGGCTCAGGGCCAGGCCGATGAGCAACGTTCAGTTCGTGCCGCATGGATGAGCTCGATTCAGGCGTTGCAGCCGTCGAAGGCATGGGCTTTGAGGCGGACGGCTGGGTGGGTTGCGAGCCAGCGAACCAAAAGATCTGTTTTTGACCGGCGAGAGATATGTTGTTGCCTTTCGCAAAACCCTTGGAGATGACAAACGAATTCAGAAACAGACGCGCAATAAGGAATGACAGAAGCTTACCTGCTCAGCCCCACTGCGGCTCTTGAACGAGACTAATACGTCGCCACTTTCCATATGATCGATGGAATCGACCTGGCCTGTTGTCTCGAACCAGTCTCGCACTGCCTGAAGTGAATCTGCAGTGACGTCCTTGACGAGCAATTTTTTGGGACGATTGTCTAGTTTCATGCTGGAGCGAGGAGGCCCCCCGCGCATTGCGCCACGATAGTAACTCCGTGCGCCTCGTCCGCGACCACGGTATCCTCGATACGGAGAACCATATGCAGTCTCTGTGGCAGGGTCGATACCGAGGCTAGCAGCCTATATAATCGCGAGGGTCAATCAAAAGGATGAGGGAGATGATTGAACAATGCGTACTTCTGCTTTGAGTTTCGCTAGCTTCTCTTTTAAGGATTCCGTGGTGTCTTCGCCGCCATCTGAGGCAAGCGCAGCCGAATGTAATTCGAGCTCCTTGTCCAATCGCGCGCGCTCTTTCTGCTCGTGATCTTCTGAACGAGTCGTAGAGATTGACGGTCGCTTGCCAGTTGTCGACGTCGAAGGCACTGTTGCGGCCGATACGGGCGCAGATGCAGGCTTCATTTCCTCGCCTAGCTTGCGTAACCGGGTCAAAATCTCTTTCTTTTCTGCGGGGGACGCAGTAGACAGCTTGTCCATGAGAGACTTCTGCTCTGCTATCTGCTGTTCAAGCAAATGCTGCTTAGCAGCAAGGGCTGAGACAGTAGCGGACGAGACTGTGGAAGCTTTTCGAGCGTGGGCCGCGGGAGCAGGATGCGTCGACAATGAAGGAGATGGAACCTCGGCAGACACTGATGGTCCAGTCGATGCCGAGACGGCTTCTGGGTAGTCCCTTGACGCCATGTTTGCCACAAGGGGTGCCGAAGCGGCTAACATACGCTGTCCCGTTTGTCCGTGACCCTCTAGTGGCCGGTGCCAGAACAGCTTGACGAATCTATTGTTGAATACGGCCTCCTCTGACTTCCATGCCGCGTGTGCCTCTTCATGTGTGGAGAAACTGACGAGCGCCTTGGCACTCGACGCATCGATTGCGACGTTCGTCACCGTGCCGAATTGCTTAAACCACCCATTGACGGTTTCGAGCGACAGCTTGTCCTCCGGTATCTTCTCCACTACAAGCGTCTTGTCATTCCGTCTCTCTGGTCGGAACCGCTGTACATCTCCGTTGAAGGTTCCCGGCCGGCTCCCGCGTCCGCGTCCAATGCGCATTGGACGCATTCCTCGTGGTGTTTGATGAAGAGGTGCCGATTGACCGCTGGTGTCCATGTCAACCTCCATTTTGACGGGAAATGAGGGTGGGGCAGGTAGAGGGTACACCACCCCGTTAGTCATACCCTCCCTGCTCGGTCCTGGAGCGGCGGACGATCCATTCGGTTGCGAAGCGTTCTCATCTTTTGGTTCGCGCGGCGTGAGATCCTGAATGACCGGCAGTTCCCCTGACGTCTGAAGAGGCACCTTTGTGTCTCCATTTTCTCCCCTGACGCGGGGCATAATGGGCGGACGTGGGGGGTGTACGTCGATGTTAAGATTCGCCGTCGGCCGCATGTCCAGGTGAGCCTCATGAGGATCGTACGCAGCTGCAGGACCATTGCCCGAGCTGAATCCCATGCCTCCATTGGCGAACGGGGGCATGAACATCCCGCCCGTCATCTGAGGGGCATTCATTGGGAAAATTTGGCCGGGGACGAAGGCATCTTCGCCGTGACTGAACTTGCAGTAAGCTCCGCGAGCACAATAGCCGTTATCTTCGAGGTGTCAGCACGCGCCTATTGAGTGTGAAAAGCAAACTTGACATACTGTGATAATCCCGGCAGATTCCCTTCTTCTGATCTGGTGGACGATATTGCTGCTGTCCTCTCCCATTCATGCCCATCCCGCCCATGTTCACATCCATACCCATGTCTGCTCCGCCATACGCACCTCCACGTCCTCTACCGCCCCTTCCGTAGCCTCCGTTGCTCCAATTGTCGTGTCCCCTTGGATAACCGGCGTATTGTCCATCGTGGGTTAGTCGTGGGCCTTTCGCTGGCCGACCATCGCGGTCATCATACTCCATGTTGCGTTTTCGGCCTCGTTCTGGTGACGTAGACATGGAGGGGGACATAAAAGCATCAAGAGGGATGGGGATGCCGTTGTCGACTGGAGCATGAGAAGAGCTGGGTGGGGATGATGTGCTATATGGAAGGTATGACTTTGTGCGCAGGGTTGTGAACAGCATATCGATGAACGACGGTCCTTCTGTCAAACAAGCTTGTCTCGTGTTCTGGCTCGCGACGGCCTCGCGGTACTCACCTTTTTCGAGAAACTCGTCCAATTGCGAAGCCAATTCCTTCCGCAATTCAATCTCCGGAGCATTGTGTTTGAGAAGGGCCAATATATAGTCGGCCAGGGCGCCTGGCTCAGCATCGCATCTGAAATATCGCGATTGAATGGTTGTCAGTCGCCGAAGAGCCGAATGAATCAGTAAATGGGTACAGACATTGGTTCTAAAGTTTTCGTTAGCCATGGTTTCAAGTGGTCCGCGGTGGAAGGGTCAAAGAGCATGTCAGGATGCAAATTATATGGAGTATAAGGAGGTTAAGGAATCGTAAGGAGTAGGAGAGGTAAATTGTAGGTGTCGACGGCGTCGCCGACTAGGTTGAATGCCGTCAAGCAGACTGTTTGCTCTTCGTCACCCGTACCGTGACTGTAACAGATGCACCACATGAGTCAGCATCACATTCCCAGCAGCTGGACCGACGCAGAATCGTCGCAGACACCCTAATTTGAACGTTTTACAGTTGGGTGAGGGATATTTTATGGAAGCAGTCGTTTATTGTTTTGACTACAGCCGGGCTTGCGCAGGTCGAGGATTGTAAGGCATGCGGGAAACTGAAGGTGAGATTGCTTCAAGCTCCTAGTGCGTTTCCCAAGGGTAGGCTCAATCTATCAAGCGTACGGCTACAATGTGTCCTGATTGCAAAATCACCAACTTCTATTGAACGTCGCATACAACACTATACAACAGCATACATTCTCGTGCAATATCCAGAACAATGGCACCGAGAATGGATAAGGCACCCAAGGTGATCCTAACAAGCGCTATGCAAGGAGTGATGAGACGATAGTGACACAGATCCGAGCAGTAAATGAATCAGAATTTGTGAATCCACTTTCGTCCTGCCAAGGCACGGACAGCACCAAGAAAGGCCATTCTGAAGCAGAAGTCTGACTGAAATCCTTCCAGTATGACGTGGTGGACCCGAAAGTGACCCAACGCCGAGCATGCCGTCCAGGTGATACTTGATCATGTCTGATACAGTTCAGTGATAAGCCGTCCAGACAAACGCAACATGGGCCATACCTAACACCTGGCGCCTCATTGCCCAGAAGCGCACAAACAAGACCACAAAGCCCGCAGCGGCGTCACGACCACTCCCATACGAGCCATCCCCGACCGCCAGAGCGATGAGCAGCCGTAAACGTCGGAGATTTTCCAGAAGTTCCCGAGCCATCAGCGTGCGTTCCCCGAGCCATCGTAGAATGTCACATTGCCCGACCCCGTCCCACGTAACCGAGCGCGGCGCTTTCCATCCTTGACACGTTCGATAGGGCGAAATTGTGCCTGCGGAGTGGTCGGCGTGGGAACAGATGATGCGCTCGGGCCGGTGTATCATCGCATAGCAATGGGCAAAGGACATCGTCGGTGGGGCAGGCGGCGGCAAGGAGGGAGACAAAAAGGTATGGGATGGCATGATGAGGAAACGATGGAATGGTAACTAGTGCGGTGAGAGGAAGAAATACCAGGCCTAACGCTGTAAGCCCTTATGACAAGAGACAACGACATCCGGGTCGAAGTTTGGACGTGAAGATGGTCGAGGAAAAGATGCGAGGTAGACCAAAAAAAGAAGACAGAATCGACGAGACAGACATACTAGATCAGAGGCGTAAGTGAGATCTGCGGAGGGGGTTAAGACCACTCAATGTGGAACGAACGTAGGTACCGAAGTTCGACAAAGCATCTAGAAGGCCCTAGGTCATCATGATAAGTGCGAGACTGAAGAGAGACAGAGGGTGCGCAGATGACCCGTACGGCGAACGGGCCAACAGTAGAGTCGAGTACGTCTCCAAAGGGCAGGAAACCCAACCCAGCTAGAAGAAGTAGAGAAGAGAGCTTGGGAAGGGGAGGACGAGTGAGAGGGAGACCATGAGGGAAGGGAGAGGCGAGGAGAGAGGGAACAAGCCAAGGACAGGTTGCTGCGTGAGGCTTTTATACCGCGCCGAGAAGACGGTGAGCGAATTTAGCTGTCCGAAATTATGCCATTGGTCGTTGTATGGCCGCAGGACCCCAGACCCCGGGATATATGCCTCACCTTGGCGACATCAGGCGACATCTGACCACTCGAATGAGCCGGCTTTCCCGCGTTAGGGAACACACAAATGATTATGATGCATCGCAGAGACTCTATCTATGAATAATTATAAAACGTCGAAAAGAATAGCGTGGACTCTACAACCCTCTATGTAGATCGAAAGCAGAACGAGAGGACAAATCAAGCACACAGACTGCACAAATCACCGGAGGGGGGAGCGTTAGCGATACTTTAGCTTCGTCGATATCTAACAAGAAACTGCGTTCACCGCTTGAGATTTAAACCAGGGAGCGAGAACATCTATCCGAGTGACGTCTGAGGTGCACCAGGAGACACATCGGTGTAAAAGTAGGACGTACCTCGAAGATAGCTTCAGCCGGAACGCCCCAGCCACGAACGCCCTCTACCCTATTATCCATCCTTGTTCCAAGCATGACGCCGACGACTGCTCCCGTTTCCTCGTCAACAATAGGGCCGCCGCTCGATCCCGCTGTAGGTGGGGGCTTGAAGAGCATGTGTGAGAGGCTGTCGTACGTTCCTGGCTAGATCGTTCGAGTGATTGTATGAGGCCCTAGCGATACATACGGAAATGAAAGGCTCCGGACGCACCTGCGCTTCCCGTCCCGCAAAGTCTCTGTAGCCAAGGACAGTGCCTCTGACCCATTTGACCCACGACCCACCTATCCAGGGCACCCACCCTTCCCCGTCTTCGCCCTGCGGCCGCACATCGCTGAAAAAGTGTGCGCGAACAATTGTCCCTGGCTTAGCAGGGTATGGGGATACTGGTAATGGTGGTATGGAGGGCCCAGCCCTAGACAGGAGAAGGAGGTCGGAGCGATGTAAAGAGGAGAGCACAGCAGTGACCGGGTGAAGAGCTGGACCCGTGGGCGTCCCAGATAAGACAACAGTGCCGGAGGAGCGGGCGCCGGGCAGATCAGGGGGCGCCAAGAAGGGTTGCGAGCCTGGAGGTAAAACTAGGAGAGGGGACCATCGTATCTGTGTCAAATTTACTGCTGTATCAGCGCGCCGCGCAAACGGGGCTACATGATCCTACAACTAGGCACGTACCTCCTCAAGTGTATGAGCACATGTGACAATGACAGATTCATTCATGTGGTCTCCAGGTGCGTTCAAAGCAAAGCCAGAAGAAAGGGTCACTTTGTGTCGATTGCCTTCCTGTACGCAGTGCGCGATCAAATGGACGCCTCTGTCCTCAGACTGGCTAGCGTCAAAGTTGACGCGACGCGGCTGGGAGGGCTGGGGCTCGTAGGGTAATTGCTGGTCGAGCACGCGGCCAGAGCGCTCGAGGTACTGCTGAACGAGCTGCGGGAGACTCGTGCGCGAGCCGGACGGCTGGTGGGCGAGTGTGTTCAGCACGACGCTGTCGAGTGCAGAATGCACCACGCTTTCGGGCACTGGTGGAGGGGGCGGGGGCTTGGCGACGATGACAGGCGACTCGACGGTCGCGTATCTGCGAAAGCATGCACCGAGGAAAGCGCGGGTTGTTGGACGGGGAGGAAACATGGCGTGCACAGTGTAGGAGTGTAGGACCGATGACTGCTAAGCAGGCCCTGGAGGGCGTGGGGAAATGACGTCGCGTACCGGAGGCAAATACCGGAGGGGACCGTGCGACCGGCCGGAAGGAAGGGCTGCCACCAAACAAGGACCCTCTTCTCCTTCTCCAACCCAACGACTACATCCAGCCGTTTTCTCCAGTCCTCAGACATGGCCTCCCCTTCCAACCCTACTCACCGTAAGTTTATATATGCCCCTCGCTTATTGCTACCCCACTTACACGATGCTCACTATCTTCGGTCCAGTCTCTCCTGCTGCACGTAGTTCCCCACCGTCAGAACTGAGACACATTACCTCTAACGGGGCCCTCTCCCCGCAGAAGGACTCCCATCGCGACCACCGACTCACCACTCGTGCATCTCAGGGTCTGCAACATCGCCTTGGCTCGCGCTCGCCAGTTTCAATACCTTCATCTCCCACATCTGTGTAAGTCCGCTGTTTGACTTTGATCACCTCCTCGCGATGGCGTGATGAGTTGCTTTGTCGTATGATACCGTCCCCGCCCTCCCGGTTGTCTGCAGCATTTACATGAGAAACGCTATGCAGTCCTTGTCTTTTGCTCAAGGATTGTCATGGTAATTGCTGCGTTCAAAGGGGATAAACGCGACATAGACACTATCATCTCACAACTCGGTATCGCTTTGCAGCTTCTTGTGATTGATCTCCATCTTTTGTATAGCCACTCGTCGTCTTCTGCCATCTTCGAAAGAGATATCGAGCCCATCTCCCCCACTCCCCCGCAACCATCGCATCCGCATCGGACGCCCCGCGGTAAAATGACAGAACAACTTGATCACTCCGTTCCAACCGTGCTCGACTCCGCCGCTGCCGTACTCACATCCACATCTTCTCCTTCTGAAGAGCAGAACATTTCCATCGTCGCACCCGCGACGGATTTAGGAGGACTCAGTAGGTTCGGGAGCACGTCATCGCGCATGAACAGCCGTAGTCCCAGCCCGATAGGGGCCTTGGGCGGAAATAGAGCGAGCGCGATGATGAACTTGCCCAGTCCCAGCCCAAGTCTATCGCTCCCTCTCCCGCTTGTATCGAATAACGCTTCCACGATATCGTCATCACCCCCACAGCGGCCTACGGTGCTGACGCAGCAATTCGCCAGCGCGACCAGCACACTGACCACCAGCTCTGGTCCATACCCGCCGGGTGCTTTTCCGTCTTCGGTGCATACATCCACGTACTATTCGCCATCTTCATCCTCTGCCTCCTCTCCTACCACCACGACGCGCGAACATCCGCCCGAGCATCTGCTCACGCCAACACACATCACGAGTGATCCTTCCGATGCCGTGCCAATGGCCAGTTCGCCCTCGTCCATCTTGCCCTCAGCCACGGTCTCGCATCCACCTTCTCCGCGCGCGCACACCAAGCGCCTCTCGTTCATGTCGTACAACGACCTGTTGTCCAGCACGCCTTCCTCGACGCTTCCGCTCTCTTCGTTCACGACGTCTGTGTCCGATCCGCCGCCGCACCTGCCCTCCGTCCTGGGCGTGCCGCTGATGCACGCGGGTTCCGCCGGGTCGAGCATCCACGGCGACCGGCGCAGCAGTTACTATGGCGGCGGCGATGTGCGTGAGGGGCGCGAGGGACTGTTTGACGACGTCGGGGGTGAGTGGGAGCGCGAGGGCCTCGGCCAGGGATTGGAAGAACGTTTGGAGACGCTCATGGGGACGGGCACGGTCGGCGTTGGGAAAGCGTGACGCGAAAGGGGAGTGAAGCATACAGACAAGATGACCTCGCGGTGCGCAGGCGCGTACCATCGTCGGGGACGAAGACGAAGAAATGTAAGACGATATTTTACGGTGCAGTTTAATGAATCTGGCCGCATTCTTTCTACTATTCCTATGTATGATAAGTAATGGTCCGCTGTGTTTTGTGCCCTCCCTCATGCCCCTGTACAGTGTTATGCCTGGGGCTTGCCCCGCTTCATGCCATGATCTCCTGACTCTCTTCTCCTTTTAGGCTCTTCTCTTCGTCGTTCGCACCGGGTTGTTCATTGCATCGTTGATTCGATTCGTTTTGGCATGACAATGGGGACTTGTGAAATATACTTGATGTGACTGGACGTACGGTAGCGTACGGTCTTGCTGTGTGTGAGTAGCCGGAAAGGGGGGGGAAGACGTCATCGCCGTGGAAAGGGCCCGCGCGCGTCGGTGGCTTTGAATTGGAGCAAGCATTGCAGTGCCCCATCATATTGTGACTGTAATCTCACCCGCCAATCTTCACATTATCGTCATCGCCCCCATCGTACGTCCTCGCCGACAATGCACCCCGCCGCACACCCCCCCACCGTCTACGCCTTTCCCGACCCAGACGCCCTCTCTGCCGCCCTCGCCGACTATGTCCTAAAGGCGCAGAAAGAGTCCCTCGAGAAAAAGGGCAGATTCACCGTCGCCATCTCCGGCGGCTCCCTCCCCGACTCCCTCGCAGCCCTCGTCGGCAAGCCCGGCATCAAGTGGGACAAATGGTCCGTTTTGTCTGCGCACGCCGCCGGCCCCCTCTTTCTCGCGCACCGCTTGACCTTTTTTTTTTTCGTTTCCTTTTTTTTTTCCTCGGCGCGCGGCGCAGGCAAGTGTTTTACGCCGACGAGCGCGCCGTCCCGCTCGACCACGCCGACTCTAACCACCGCGCGCTCTCCGAGGCGCTCTACCGCCACGTCCCGATCCCCGCCGCGCACATCCACCCGATCGACGCCACGCTGCTCGGCGACCTCGACGAGCTCGCCGACGCCTACGAGCAAGAGCTCGTCCGCGAGTTCGCCCAGCGCGACGCCGCGCGCTTCCCCGTCTTCGACCTCGTCCTCCTCGGCCTCGGGCCGGACGGACACACCGCGTCGCTCTTCCCGGGCCACGCGCTGCTCTCCGAGGACGCGCGCTGGGTCGCGCACATCGCCGACAGCCCGAAGCCGCCCGCGCGCCGCGTCACGCTCACGTTCCCCGTGCTCAACCACGCCGCGCGCGTCGCGTTCGTCGCCGCGGGCGCGGGCAAGGCGGACGTGCTCGCGCGCGTGCTCGACGCGCCCGAGGAGGGCCTCCCCGCCGCGCGCGTGCGCCCCGCGAGCCCCGGCCAGCTCGTGTGGTTCGTCGACGCCGCCGCGGCCGCGCGCCTCGCGTTCCCGCGCTCCGCGTTCAAGCTGTGAGTTGGTATTTGTAGTGGGCGCCAAGGGCGGACGCGACGCGATCGGGCGATCGTGGCTCCGGTATGACGGAATCGAGGGCGAGGGGAGGTGCGGGCCCGTGGCGTGGGGCGTGGGGGCGTAGGGCGGAAGGGGCGAGGGGATTCGAAGGCCTTCGAGCCTCGCCGGGTCCGTGCAGCAGCTGCAGGGTGATCGCATCTAGATATCTCAATTTGTATCCCCCGTCTCGTGTTTCTTTGTTTGTTCGTCTGTATGTCGTCGTCGTGTCCCTTGTCCGGGGTCTGTTTTTTTATTAGCGATTGATGTCCCGTGCCCGGGTCCCCCGCCGTTCTCTTCGTCCACCTTGTTGTGAGCCATTCACGTGTAGCGTGCATATGCACGCATACAATCAGCTTCGTTAACGGTCCAAGCACGGGAGGACATCAAAACACGCGTGACAAGTCGTCGTGCTACTATTTGTAGTACATTCGTAGGCCCGCTCCTGGCCGCTCACGCACCAGACCCCGACCCGTCACCCGACGCCGCGCCCTCACCAATATGCCCACCATCGCCCTGCCCACCCTGTCCGCCCTGCCCGCCCTGGCCACCCTGGCCGCTGCCCACGCTGCCAGCCCCGCCGACGCCGAGCTCGGGAAAGAGCGCGAGCAGGACGCAGTCGAGGAGCATGACGACGAGGTGCGTGTTGCACGCGGGCGACGCGAGCGGGTCCAGCAGCGCATCGAGCGTGCGCGCGCGGTCCGCGGGCGTCGCGCCCAGCAGGACGGGCGCGAGCGCGGCTGGGGCGGGGCGCAGACGCGGGTAAAAAAAAATGAGAATGAAAGCCAAGGCGAGGCGAGGCGAGGCGAGCGGGCTCACCGGGCACCGTCCCCGCGAGGCGCCGCACGAGCGCGGCGCGCAGCGCGCGCTGCTCGTCTGGCGTCGGGTCGGGCGGGGCGGCGGCGGGGTATCCGTCCGGGAAGAGCGCGCGCTTGGCGGCGGACACGGTGCCCGCGATGCGCGCGGGCGCGAACACGTGCGTGCGGAGGAGGTACGGGAGGAGGCTGGGCGTGCGTGGGGGTCAGCGAGCGCGGTGCGGTGCGGTGCGGCGTGGGCGGGGACGCACCGGTCTAGGAATGGCCCGCAGGCGGCGGCGAGCATGCTGAGGAGGGCGAGGAGGGCGGCGCCGGCGAAGCGGTCGCGGAGGGAGAAGAGCGTGGCGAGGAGGGCGAGCGGTGCGCGGGCGAGGTCATGGGGCTGCTGTGAAGACGAGAGGGGGGCGTCGGGCGATGGAGAGGGCTGCGGGGAGGGCGCAGAAGAGGAGTACGGGGAGAGAGACGGGGGTGGAGAAGGGGAGAGAGGGGGTAGAGGGGCGTGCGAGGTGGACAGTGGGGAGGTACAGAAAGCAGGGGTGGGTGATGGATTGGATAGAGGGGGGATGGAGGGGTGCTCTGGCGGCGGTGGTAGTGGGGGAGAGGAAGGCAAAGAGAGAGAGCCAGGGGCGGCCCGATCGGATTGCGCACGGGACAGCGGGGGCGACGGCACGACTCCAAGGGCAGGCGCAGGTCCGGGCGAAGGCGGGCGCGAAGACTGGTTTACCTGCTGGATGGTGTGCAGGGTCTGCTTGTAGAGGTGGACGAGGGTGAGGGCGGCGGTCGAGACGGACTGGACGGCGGAGAGGAAGAAGACGAGGAGGGTGTGGAGGGATGGGAGCCCGGAGGCGGGGGTAGAGCTGGCGGGGTCGGGGATGGAAGGGGCGGGGGAGAGGAGGAGCTGCTCTGGAGGCTGCACGGGCAGCGGTCAGCGACGGATGACGTAGGGAGCGCGGGCATGGGACGGGCGCGAAGTCGTGCAATGTGAAATGCAAAAAAGCAAGAAAATGAAAATGGACGTCATGGTGGGAACAGAAGGGACGAAGGATGCAGCACGGGAGCGCAGCTGGCCTCTTCGCGCAGACGTGGACTTGACACGCTGACGGACAGACTGACGGACGGACACTCGACAGAGGACGCACCTTGACGTCGGTCAGCGGGGCGACTTCGGGGCCGAGGAGATCCAAGATGGACTTGTGGATGAACCATGGCTGGGTGATCTTGGGGACGACGGAGGAACAGACGACGTGGAGGACGATCTCGCGGACGATGTAGCGCTCTGGCTCCGCGTCCCAGTCCTCGGCGGGGAGGCAGGCGTTGAGGACGGCGTCGAGGACTGTGCGGACGTAGAGCTCGTCGAGGACACCATCGGGGCTGACGGCGATGTGCTGCTGGCGGGCGTGGAAGAGGGCGGGGAGGGAGAGGGCGCCGGCCTGGGCGCGGGAGGAGTGGAGGTCGCGTGCGGCTGCGCGGTAGTCGTCGTAGTGCTGTGCGAGGAGGGCGGGGACGTGGCGGCAGAGGAGGGGGGCGGGGTCCGTGGCGCGTATGCGGGCGTCGAGTGCGCGGAGGACTGCGGAGAGGATGTGTGTGATGTGTGGGAGGAACTCCTTGTCGTAGCGGGTGATCTTGGACCACCAGGGGGTGACGAAGGCGCGGAGGGCGAGGGCGAGGAAGTCGTAGAGCTCTGCGTCGAGTGCGGGGTCGGCGAGGAGGGGGGGGATGGGTGTGCCTGGGGGGAGGTGGGGGAAGAGGAGGCGCTTTGCGAGGGTGGCGGGGAGTGCCGGGGCGGGGCTGGGAGGCGGCTGGGGCTTTGCGGAGCGGGTGGAGGATGCGAGGGAGGGGGACGGGCGGGGCGGGGCTGCCCTGGAGGCGGGCATGGCGGGGCGCAGGCGGTGACTGACGTCAGCAGATGGGTGCCCGCTCGGTGTGTCCTCTCTCTCCTCTCGTCTATCTCCGCATCACGGGTGAACGCTAGCGTCCTGTCCCCGCCCGCCCTAGCCACACACCCGCCCATTCGATATTTATCTGCACCTGATGCACTAGCACGCTCCCTTTCTGCCGCTCCCTAGCCCGCCCACAGTACAGCCATGTATAATACTACCCGCACCCTCTCTCGCTTCGCCCCGCGCGCAGACCCGTCCTCCCCAAAGCTATCCCGCACCACAACCGTCATCGTCGCCGTCGTCGCCTCCCTCGTCGCCCTCGCCCTCGTGGCCTTCCTCGCCCGCCTCCTCCGCGGCCGCTGCACCCGCCGCACCAGCGCCGCACCGCTGCCCCCCGTCCAGCCCCTCGCCCACCGCCGCGAGCACACCCGCGCCGCATTCGCAGAGTACAAGGACCCCTCCCGCCCCCGCCTCCACCCCGCCGCCAGCGCAGCCTCCCTCCTCTACGGCCAGGGCCCCCCGCTGCGCCAGAGCTCCTTCAACACCGAGACCGCCGACGGCTCAGACGACATGTCCCCGCTCTCCCCCAACGCCTCCGACGCCGTCGCCCGCCCGCTCGCGCCCCCCGTCCCCTCCTTCTACCCCCCGAGCCGCTCAAACTCCTCCCTCGCCTCCGCACCCGCGACAGCGCCCCCCACCCGCTCCGCGTCCCCCACCGCCATCCTCCCCGCCTCCGCCTCCCACCCCACCGCCCGGCCCTCCCCGCGCCCCCGCCCGCGCCCCTACTCCACCCTCTCCACGACGACCTCCCACTCCGGCTCCGTCGCCGTCCGCGCCGCCCCGCACGCCCCGCACAACCACGTCCAGCTCGTCATGCCCGCCCCGCTCGCCCCCGAGGTCTACCCGTACATCCTCGCAGGCGCACACGCCGCCTCCATGTCCACCCTCGCCAGCGCGAGCAGCGACAGGCTCCCGCCCGTCGCCGTCGGCCTCACAGACAAGTGGGTCATGGTCGCGCGCACCACCGCCCAGGCGGGCGCCCGCGCGAGCGCAGAGGCCCGCCGCGGCGCTGCGGGTGAGTGCTTCCCGCAGACGTGCTTGAACTCTGGGCCCTGATTCTTTTTTTTTTTTTTTGCGTGCATGTGCGTGTGTGCGTGTGTGTATGTCTTTCATTTTTTTTGGCGCCTCGATAGCCGACGTGCCCGCGTCGCGACCGCCGCCCCGCCGGAGCTCGTCGAACCCGCCCCCGACCTCCCGCCTGCGCCACTCGACTAGCGGCTCTCCCCGTCAGCAGCAGCAGCAGCAGCAGCAGCAAGAGCCCGTCCCGCGCATGCCCTCGCTCTACTCGGCGGACGCGCTCGCGAGCAGCACAAACTTCAACGCGTCCAGCGCCGCCGGTAGCGCGTCGGACTCTCCGTCGTTCCCGCCGTCGTCCTTCTCGCTCCCCGACGCTGCGCGCAGGCCGAAGAAGCGCAGGCCGTCCACGGCCGGCTCCACACCCGCGTCGCCCGCGCGCTCGTCGTGAGGTGCGGCGGACCTGTACATACGCCCCCCCCCTCCTTCGTACGTACGTATGTATGAGGACCGCAGAGCCCGCAGGACGTGGTTTCGGTTTCCGTGAACATCCATTCTTTTTTTATTCGGTCGGTCGGTCGGTGCAAGGTCCCGAGGCAGCTTGGCAGCTTGGCGGGTCCGACGTACGGCGCGCCGCCGACAGGACCGGGACGCCGAGCACGCACGCGCTTTTATCGCACAGTGTCGCACATCGCATATATACCATACATCCCATCGCACGCAACACGCACACGTACACGTACACGTACACTCTCACATCGCACGCACGTATAGGCAGAGAAAATGGTGGTCCCGCCCCGTATATTCCGTATTTATCCATAAATCACGATCTCACGATCACTGACAATTTTACCCACACACCGCGCGATGAGCGCTGAGCGCTGAGCACCCCGTTCCTATTATGTAGCAGCGGTAATAGCTGGCCGGCACTGACATCCCGTAAAAACAAAAACAAAATAAAGATCCCCATGCCTACAGTACGACAGCCGCGCGCGGTCAATCCACGACGACGCTCCACTCGCTCGGGATCTCGCCCATCTGCCGCCCGACGAGCTCCGTCCACAGCGCGCGCGAGACGGGGCCCATCCCGTCCGCCGCAACGGGGATCTCCACGTCCGCGCCCTCGTACCCGATCCGGTCCACGGGGCTCACGACCGCCGCCGTGCCCGTCCCGAACAGCTCCACGAGGCGCCCCGCCTGCGCCGCGGCGCGCACCTCGCGCATCGTCACGCCGCGCTCGGAGACGGCGAGGTTCGGCGGGAGCGAGGGCAGGGGGTGTGCGCCGGAGGCGTGCGCGCGCGCGAGGGAGAGCACGGAGTCGCGCGTGACGCCCGGGAGGATCATGCCGTCTAGCGGCGGGGTGACGAGCTCGAGCGCGCCGTCGTCGCGGCGGAAGACGACGAAGAGGTTCATGGTGCCGACCTGCCGTGCGTGCGTGCGTGCGTGCGTGTGTGCGTGTGCGTGTGTGCATGTGCGCGTGGCTCGGCGGTCAGTATCTCGGGCGGGACGACGCGCGCGGGGGACGCACCTCGGTCAGGTTGTGCTCGGGGCCGTACAGCCAGAG
Organism: Heterobasidion irregulare TC 32-1; assembly: GCF_000320585.1. Classification (NCBI taxonomy): domain Eukaryota; kingdom Fungi; phylum Basidiomycota; class Agaricomycetes; order Russulales; family Bondarzewiaceae; genus Heterobasidion; species Heterobasidion irregulare. Next base: position 2,644,981 of record NW_009258197.1, on the reverse strand, counting down.
GTTCTGCACGTACCCGAGGTGCGCGGCCTTTTTCTGCGGGTATATCCCCGGCGCGTAGTTCGCGCCGATCTTGAACTCGCCCGTGCCTGCGCGCGCACGCACGCACGGGTCAGGTTAGCGCGGCGACGGGCGCAGAGGAGGGGGCGGGGCGGGGAGAAGAGGCGGAAGGGGGGCGCACCTCCTGGGGACGCGCGGACGTGCTCCGTCGTGCCGTGCAGCGCGACGGGCTTGAAGCCGTCGGGGTAGTACGGCCCCACGGGGCTGCAGATCACGTAGAGCAGCGCCGAGTCGGGCGGCGTGATGCCGATCGTGTTTTGCGTGCCGACTGCGGGGCGCGCATACGCTCGCTCAGCATCTCACAGCGCGCGGGGGAGCTACATGAGCGGGGGTGCGGACGACGTACTGAGCACGGGGCGGATGTAGAGGCTGTGGCCCTTCTCCTGCGGGATCCAGTGCTTGTCGAGCCGGATGAGCTGCTTGAGGAGCTCGAGCAGCGCGTCGCCGTCAAACGTCTGTCATGGCGCGCGGCGCCGAGGGTCACCGGTCGGCTGTGGAAGAGCGTGCGAGGGGGGCGTACCGGCAGCGCGATCCTCTGCGCGCTCCGGTTCATGCGCTTCATGTTCATGTCCGGACGGAACATCGTGACCCTGCCGCTCGCGTCGCGGTACGCCTTGAGCCCCTCAAAGAGGCACTGCGCGTAGTGGAAGACGGTGCAGCTGGGGTCGAGGCTGAGCGGCCCGTCTGTCGCGGCGCGCGCCGATCGTCAGCGGGTGCTCGCTTGGGGGTGGGGAGTGAGGAACGACGGCGGCGGGGGACGTACAGGGCACGATCTTGGGCGCCGCCCAGCCCTCCTTTTGCGTCCACGGGATCGTCAACATGTGGTCCGTCTGTGCTCAACGCCGTTCAGCAGCCCGTCCCGTCGCCCATCGGCCACAATCGACGCGCGGGGGGACTCACGAAATTGTGCCCAAACTTGAGGTTCGCGGACGGCGGGAGCGGCTTGGGCGCGGTCGTCCTCTCGATCTGCAATTTTGCGGGCTGCGTCGTGCGAGGGCGCACGTCGGGCGTGAGCATCGCGGGCGGCGCTACCGAGCCCCAGCATCGAATAGACGTACGTCGATGTCCGCCAGCACGCGGGCCGCGGCGCTCGAGTCCCAGCGCGTGCTCAGGGTGCGACTCGCGACGGCCCAGGACGGCCCCTTGAGCAGCAGCAGCGTTCGCGCATGGTGCGCTCGTAGTGAGAAAGCCATGGGTGAGTGTGAGTGAGCGTGCGCGGAGAGATAAGGGCGATAGGGTGAGTGTGTGCAATGACTCCTGCTGGCGAGAAACTCTCAGCCGTCCGCGACTTACATACAACCCCTTTGCATAAAGCCGAAGCCGCTCGGGAGTCCGGCCGGAACGCGTGCGTCACGTGGAGGCCCCCGTGTTGTCCTCTGCTCCCAAGTTCCGCCCAGCAGTCTCAGACGGAGCCCGCGTGGCTCTTGTCTGGCCACCACGCTTGGATCTCATGCGGACGAAGGGAACAACAACAAAAATATACAAGTCAATGCAGCGACTCGTAGTCCTTCCTATAAAGCAGATTGCGTATACGAGAATGTACAAAGATCGTGAACAAGCAGTATGATATGGACATTACATTACTACTGTGACGGAGGTTGAGCCAGGGTATAGGGGACGTCAACACCTGGCACCGACAGTGAGGGGGCGTGGGAGGGAGGCGTATAAACAGGCGAACGGCGCCCAGTCGTGAAATAGAGAACGAGGCGGGTAAACGGTTGCCGGGCGACGCGAATCAGCAGTTGCAGCCGTAGGACTGTGACGACTCTGCGTTGATCTTGATTGGGTCGGGGTAGTCGACGTACCTGCCATACCGCCGGCGTGTCAGGTCACAAGCAGACGCAGATGAGAAGAGAGACGGGAGTGAAACGCAACGCACAGCTGCTCCTCCGCCTCCTGTTGGAGTGCGTTCTTGGCGACCGTCTGGAAAGCCTGCTCCACATTGATGGCTTCCTTTGCCGAGGTCTCAAAGTAAGGGATGTTGCCCTTGGACTGGCACCACGTCATTGCCCGCTTCTGCGTCACCTATTGATCGAACACACGATGAACGTGCCGACACAGCATGAGCATCGCCTCTCCGGTACGTGAGTTTTTTCACGCGAGGGCCGCCGCACCTGTCTCTTGTTCTCCTCCATGTCAATCTTGTTTCCGAGGACAACGAAAGGAAAATTCTCGGGATCATGAGGGCTGGCCTGGATCAGGAACTCGTCGCGCCAGCTGTCCAAAGTCTCGAAAGACTTGGAGCTGTTCACGTCGTACACGAGCACGCAGCAGTCTGCACCACGGTAGAATGCAACGCCGAGGGACTGGAAGCGCTCTTGGCCAGCAGTATCCCACAACTACGCGAGATCGAGTGAGTGACTCGATTGAGGATGATGAAGACAAGGTGACCCGCCGCGACGAACCTGCATAGTCACAAGGCGGTCGTCTACCATGACCTCCTTTGTGAGGCTGTAGTGATGTCGAGACCATGGATTATTAGGTTCAAACTTGAGATGAAAGAGCACTGGCACGCACAAGTCAGCGCCGATAGTGGCCTTGTACTGGTTGCTGAATCGCTTGTTGACATACTGATTCATGAGCGACGTCTTCCCGACCCTGGGAGATACCAACGGGTAGTTTTGTGAGCGTCACAGAGACCGTGTAGCCTTTCGACGCGCTGCGAACAAGACGCACCCACTGTCGCCCAATATGATAACCTATGTACGACGTCGCTACGTCAGCCTTTCGCATCGCCGCTTGTATATGCGGCGGACAAACCTTGAGCAGCACTCGGCCCATGATTGTAGTCGTCGAAAGGGAGGGTAATTGAACAAAATTGGGAAATGTGAGGAGGGACAACGAGCGCAGGAGCAAAGACGGGTACTTGAATGGCAACTGCACGGGTCTGTCTCTGTGGCGTCACCGGCGTGGACGGCGTCGATTCCGTAACGCCGGCGTCCTGGATAAGGAGGCACGGTTCCGGACCTCCTGCGGTTTCTCGACGAAATACTTTGTTACTGGTTCCAGCTTTCAGTCGTCTGGATCTATTACCTATTACTGGGCACTATCGCTGAGCAATGCCGATTCATGTCTTTCAGTTGATACCGCCTGCGTCTTTACCGGGGACACCCTGATAGGGAGCGACGTGCGCATTCGTAGATAGCTCATGTATCGAACGGCCGAGGAAAAAGACTCAAATATTTCTCAAACTTGATATCATCGTCAGGGATTGCAGCACACATTGGGAAATGACATGAGCCAGTGAATAAGCGTGCAACGCCGCCCACCCGCCAACGCAAAAAGGGATGGTGTCCGAGGGCCCGAGCAGGACGGTTGGCGGGAGCAGCCGATTGAGGAGAGCGTGAGCCTGATTCCATTCCAAAGGCCTGCTCGAGGTATCTCTCCATCTCCCCATCACCCCTTGCTGGCATGGCAGAACCAGCATGGCAGGAGCTCCTCCGCCTCCGCCTCGCCGAGCGGAATGCCAAAGAAACAGCGTTCGCGCCCATCATCGAGCAGTGTACGTTCCACCCCCCCGTTGGCCCCACATTTCAGACACGCTGAACATGGACTGCGACGGGCGCTGTGCACTTGACACCGATCTCACGTCGAGAAGATCGCAGGTTGGCCCAGCAGACGAAGCTGCTCAAGGAGAGAAATGCGTCGCTGCTCAGAGCCGTCGCGAGCGTCAAGCAGAACCCCAGCAGCTCAACCGTCTTCGTGCCAGGGTCAGGAGAAGAGTGAGCGTGCACCCCATGGCCTTCCTCGCAACCCTGCTCACGCTGTATCGCACAGGAACCCCGTTAGCGCCGCGTACATCAGCTCGCTAGAATCCCAAATATCCTCCCTTCGTGATGAACTGGCGACGGTGTACAAGACGCAGGGCCAGAATGCACAACGTCTACTGGCTATGAACGAGACCTTGCGAGAAAAGGAGGAGCTCTCCCGATTAGACTCAGAGGCTCTTAGAAAGTCGCGAGACGAGATCGCAAATCTACGGCGCAAGGTCGACCAGCACGCAGAGGTCATGGCCGAGAAGGATCGGACCGCACAGGTAAGCTTTATCCTATCTACAACGTTCCCAGCCTCGCTCACCTCAACCGACACGCTTCTCAGATCCTACACGACGAAATCAGCACGTTGCAACTCGAGCTCGGCCAGATCGAGGACCGAAACCAGAACCTCACGCGCGACAATGCGAAGCTCCTCCAGCGCTGGCTCGACGCCAAACAGGCCGAGGTCAACAAGATGAACGAGGCGAACGAGTTCTACCAGGACATGCGCACACGACACGAGGCCGTTCTCAATTGGCGCGACGGCTCCGAGGCGACGTCCAACGCGGGGGAGAACGTGGACACGCGCAGCGTCTCGCGGCGGAGTAGCGTGTCGGGAAACGGGAGCGCGAACGGGGAGGGGCGGGGGGCGGCGGGGAAGGATGGGATGAGATCTCAGCCGGAGAAGGGCGTGAGCTTGACGCCGAATGGCTAATCGTCGATGAGTAGATATGTTTATTATATTTTCATTTGTCCTAGGTCCTTCTGTGCAGCTCATCGTAATTGGTTCTCCATATCATCCATCGCTCTTCGTGTCAGTTCTATACCCATTGTTATCTCCTCCCAATATTCAACACAACTTCGAATAATAATCATGCACACTTTCTCTTACCCTAGAGACTACAATTAGGTCGCTTATTCGACCTAAACATATTTGACCAAAATGGCGCATCACTTCGACCTTACTATTGCATCCTCTCAGTTGGAAGGTTTATTTTTACCTATGCGGCATTTACAGACAAGCTAGTCAAGCCTCAGAACCGCTTTTGGCCATTATTCGAATGTCAGAACATGAGTACATTCGCTAGCACATACTGCAATGTTTGTGGGCTATTTAAGCCATTGAGAAAAGCACGTCGAAAATAATTAGAACAAAAGGGATGGGAAGAAGGCGTTTGAGAGTGGTCGATCGAAATCAGGAGCAAGATACCACGAGCAAAATATGAAAAACAACGAAGCGATTTCTTCATTTGGAGACATGAAAGCACACTTGGAAAATAGAAAGAGAAATAGAAATTGGAGGTCGGTGGGAAAAAGTAGAGAAACACTGACAGCAACATTGAGATGAGAGGAGACTATTGTACCTCAATCGTGGGAGTAATAGCACAATTCGAGGGAGATTGGATGGAACGAGTGCTACAATTAAAAAAAGATAGCAAGATCGGACACGATGCAAGGAATGTAATCGATTGCTTGATGCGTGATTAAGAGCCCTGCTGTTCCGCACCCTGCTGGCCAGCGCCGGGCTGTTGACCGTAATAACCTGTGATGAAAAGCTCGTTAGAATCCCTGTGGGGTAATGAAGCAATCGACATACCGCCCCAGTAATTGGAGTAGTAGGAGTTCGGGTCGCCTGCGGGCCATTGGCCTTGACCACCCTGTCCAGCTGCAGCGGCAGCGTCGGCGCCACCAGCCGCTTGGCCCACGCCAACATTCGAGCCAGCCCCAGCCGCACCAGGCTGGGGCATCCCGGGGGCAGCAGAGACTGGGCTACCTGCAGCACCTGCTCCTTGATTGGGGAAGCCGCCATAACCTGCGAAGCCGTATTGACCATAGGTGTTAGGCTGAGGCATGCCGTAGACGGGCTGTAAAAATGAGTTACTACTTGAAGAATGACATTGGGCAAGATTTACCATGTTGCCATAAGGCGTGGCGCTCGGAGCAGGGCTAAGCGGGCCGGCGGCAGATCCTCCGTCTGCTCTGTCCTTACCCCAGCTGCATTTGATAGGCCTTCCGTGCACCATCTGGCCTTGCAGCTGGATGATAGCCATAGCGGCATGCTCGTGGGTGTCGAGCTTGACGAATGCGAAGCCACGATCGGCCTGCATGCGGATCTCAGAGAGATAGCCGATGGACTGGAACAAGGGAATAAGATCCGCCTGCGTGCAGTAGGGCACAAGATTGCCGACATAGACAGTGGAGTTGTATGCGGGCGTCTGCTGGACGACGGATTCATACGAGAGTGGCCCACCCTGGAAGTTGATAGGAGCAGGGGCGCCGCCAGCCCCACTCTGACGGGGACTGCTGGCCATGGGTGCCCCTTGAGTCTTCTGGTTGGCCCAGTTGACGCGAATGGCACGCGACCCGAGCCATTCGCCGTTCATGGTGGCGATAGCTTGTTCGGCGTCGGTCTTGTCTCTGAAGGCAAGGAAACCGTAGCCACGAGACTTGCCAGAGTTCATGTCCCACATGACACGAGCATCAGACATGGTGCCGAAAGCACTGAAAGCCTTGGCCAAGACATCGTCGTTGACCTCTGGGGAAAGATCGCCAACAAAGACGTGGTAGTGACCAGACGTGTCCTCCTTGTTTTGTTGACCCTGGTAAGCCCAGTTGACGCGGATCTCGGTGTCAAAAATTTTGCGACCGTTGAGGGTCTGGAGAGCAGTCTCTGCAGAGCGCATGTCCATGTACTCGACGAAACCGTAGTTGAGACCGCCATGCTGGTAGTTACGGTCAGGGATGATTTTAACGTGCTGGACGGGACCAGCGACGGCGAAGATCTCGGTGAGCATGTACTCTGTCACTCGAGGACTCAAGTTCCCAACATAAAGATGGGCCCGCCTCTGTGACGCATGGACAGGATTTGAGGAGGAATGGCGGTATGTATGAATCAAGAGGGAATCAGGAAAATCATGCAAAGGAAAAGACATCCACGTACAGGAGCCTCAGCCGCTGACATAGGACCCATCGAGTTCATGCTTTAAGATATAACAGAGACGTAAGACCTTATAAGGATGATGGTCAGAGCTTTTTTAGGATAGATATGCAGAAACTCACGGGAAGATGTATAGCGAAAAACTGAGAATAGACAAGTCAATCCTAGGAGGAGACAGAAGAGAGAGAGGAGAGAGGAGAAAATGGAAGAGAGAGAGGACGAGAGGACGAGAGGAGAGAGAGAAAATAGAGACAAAGGAGAAAAGAGACCGGCGACGCTAGAGACGACGACGAGGAGCAGTATTTCGAGGGCGAACAAGAGACATCGTCAGCATAACCTCAGGCACCTCTTTCGGCTATCTCCGAAACTCAGTTAAGTGGCGATTATCATTCCGAGTATGCCGAACAACGGCACTAGGGCAGGTACATCGGGGAACATCCCTACGGTAAATACAGTCGCGCACTACTACGCATTCCTGTCCGTCGGGACATTGAGAAGCACGTTTCCTCCTGAACTCGGAATATACGTCACATTCCGGTTCGCAGACAGCGATTGCACGATCGCTTTGGCAGCTTCAATCTTCCTGAATGCCACGAACGCCTCACCGGCCTTGTCCAGCGCGCGGGAAATGGTCTCCGCTGCCTCAGCCTCTCCTTCAGCCCTGATGACTGCAGCCTGCCGCTCTTGCTCTGCCTGTGGAATCAAGTAACCAATGAGACACGTTTCAGAGGATTGAGCTCGTGCTTCGTACCTTTTCGACGATGAATTTAGCACGCTCAGCGTCTGAGCGTCTATCAGTATTGTGACTATCAAGTGTCCGTATTAGCACGTACCTTGCTGGGCAATTTGCTTGGCTTCGACGGCTTGTGTGAACTCCTATACTCACCACTTGTTAGAATTATGCATGAATGAGCAAAGAAAAGTTCTTGCCTTGCCGAAGGTCAAATGTGTGATGGAAACATCTTCCAGCTTGATGTTAAACTCCCCGGCGCGTTGCAGCAGGTCAGCGCGAATTCTCGAAGATACCTGTGAAAAAATAAGGAGACTTAGCGCCTTGATACTGGTCTAACACTCACCACTTCCCGCTGTGTAATCAACTCTGCTGCATCGAACTGTGCTACAATACTCTTGAGCACTTCATTTCCAATCGACGGAAGCACCCTTTCGTCATAATCGAGGCCTAGAGATTGGTAGATTTTGGATAGGTGTTCGACATCGGGACGTGAAAGGACGCGAAGTGTGATTGACACCATTTGAAGATCCTTGGAGCCCGTCGTCGTCGAAATGTTCTGAGTGAGAAGGATTTTTTTGAGTCATTGTCCGAGATGCTGAAGACAGATATGACGCACTCTAGGTTTGATACGGCAGTCGTAGAGGATAGCACGCTGCAACCATGGTACCAAGAAATGTGTCCCCTCGTCCGTAGCCTAGACAGGGTGAGTCCTTAGTTCCATACAGTATGCATCTTCTTCAGATGCACTGGTAAAGCAAGATATGTAACGTACGCGTTCTTTTACCCCTGCGAACCTGTCGAACATAACAGCCCGGTAGCCTCCAGGAACATCATATAAACTGGACTGGACCAGAGCGACTGCAACTGCGGCCGGAACTTTGGAACAATGTCACGAAGGCGGACGCAGCCATGTATTGAGAACCATACCTGCTAGCCGAGATATCGTCGAAGACAATGACATGGCAGACGTTGAGGAGCTTGTACCGTACAAGCTGGAATCGCTTGCAAGACGAGGTCACGAATACGTCACGCGCTGTCGCGTCTTGCCGGCCGCACTCACCAATTCTCATTTTCCTCAACATTTATTTGTTTCAGAGAAATGCTACAGCAGTTGCATGTCATCCAAAATCATGAGAGCAACAATTGTCCACCCCCATCCCCCACGCCCGCTTCCATCCTCGCCGAATGGCTCCCAAACTGCATCGCCCTTTTCTTCCGAGCGCTGGCCTCCACGAGTCCAACATCTCTCGCGGCCAACCTCAGCAACATCTTATCACCTACTCCAAGTTCTAGCCTTGGATCCATTTTTATATGGACTGGCAGGGCTGCCAGAAACGCGACGACGTTCAAGGAAAGGAAAGGGTGTCGTGTTTCTTTACCGTGAGAGGAGATGACACGGTCGTCTCGACCAAGGTTGCGCGTTGGGATGCGGTCTATCTCGAGTTGCAACTGCATTCAAAGTCAGGCAACCCATACTGACCTGACAGCCAAAATCGGGAAATGCTACCTCGTCTATTACTGCTTGCCAGCTGCCAGCTTGGAAAGCCGTGCGATGCCTGCCATATCCTCCCAATAGCTCATCTGACCCCAGCCCATTCAATAGCACTCGGGCGGGACTGGCATAAGGAACTGGGTCATCACTGGCAGTACTCCGCACTTGACCCACCCCTCGGGCTGCAAAGTACAGTGCCATTGCAAGGCTCTAAATCAAAATCCATGAATCTGCCTGCAGCTTGTAAAGGGGAGCGTTACTGACCAGGTCCATAACTGTCCGTCCTGGCCACATCAAGGCCTCAACCGTTGGGCGAGCGGCCTGGGACTCTGCATAAGGAACGTCCACCTCAACCTGCGTGATATCGGCTCAGTGTACAATTTATCCATCAGCCGCATCAAAGACGCACAAAATTCCACGTCCTACCAGGATATATACGTCGCAGCTCTTCAACCTCCGTCAAACCAGTCATTCTGTCGGGAACCAGATAATCTGGGTTATACTTTTCGTCGTGAACTGTCCCAGAGGCGTTGTCCCGCATCTTCTGCTTTTTCTGTTTTTTCTTCAAACCCCCGATATTGCCTTCTGTCTGTATCCGTAGCTTGCGTGGGTTCTCAAATGCTACGTTCAAAAGATCTATCGGTTCGTCTAGAGGGAGGTGTCTGGCAGGTTACGTTGAACTCTACTTCTGAAAAACACAGACAATGAGAGCCCACCTATGTGCTAAATAGGCAACAATGGTGGAATCAATTCCCCCGCTGAAAAGTACAGCGACACGAGCGATATTCGTAGCATCTCCCTTGACCCTGTAACGACCTGTCAATCGGAATGACATAGGGCTTTGAGACTACTACTTACTGCGCATGGTTTGCCAGCCGCCAAGGAATATCACGCACATGAAGCATCACGCTCTCACTAAGATGAGAGATGAGGCCGTCAACAGCAGCCCTCAGATGGCTCGGTATCTCGTCGAGAGACCGCAGCATTGGTAAATCTCCTGACGACGGTAGGACACGATTGACTCGGCTCGGCTCAGCCTGCAAAGGCTAGAAGTCAGTACCATCGTCGTTAAGCGCCTGGCACAATACGTACGAAGGTCGATGTGGAATTTGTGTTCGAATTGGGCACACGTGAGATGCTTTGCAAACTATCCCCAAAGTGTGATACGGGCTGGATCAAAAGCTCTAAGTATATTCTCCCAAAGTATCGTACAAAGATGAGAACGTACATCTTGCGAGTCGCTGAGGCGATTTAAATCGAGCACGTAGACACACTCAGTTGATACTTCTGTCAAATCGTATTCGGGACGGTTGCCGATGGATACAGAGGCTAACAAGAAATACGGATTCATGCTTGACGGCTTGTGGATGAGAAGAGAACGACGACCTAGAGGGTCGCGAGCAAAGAACAAGCGGCGCGAAGCATGCTGTTGCCAAAATAAAATCAGCCCTTAAGTGTCATAAACGCGAATCAAGTGAGAATCGCGTCCTACATGATAGTATACGAAGGCGTATCTGCATGGCAAAGTGAGAGATCGTTAACAGTGGGAACAGTGGTACTGACGGCCCCTCAATCGTTCCCAGAAGCTGTGGAATATCCTCTGGACTCTCAAGCCCGATGAATGAAGAGAATAGTTTCACACCATCGTTCTCGTCCGCACTGATCTGTTCGGAATATTTTGATCAACCGAATGGCAGCCTGCAATGAGTGACACCTACATTGAGACCTTCGAAGATCTTGCGCTAGATTCAGTAGCCACAATGCAAACAATTGAATCAAACAAGGCGTACCTCTCCGTTCCAGCACAACATATCACCCCTCTCTTCGTTCACATGAGGCTGTATGATAGACGCATCGCCCCTCAGACATAACTCAGACGCAAAGAATTCTAGATACATCTGGAGGCCTCCATCGTTTGCAACAGCTAGCTGACGCGTCTGCTGGGCGTCAGGTCCTATGTAACAGGTCCAGATCAGGGTTTTCTACTCAATTCTGAAGGGAAGAGACGTACCCCGGGTAGCATTTGCATTGTGAAGTCGCTGCTTGAGCTGTTGAAAGTCAAGGCGATCCTGACTCGAGCTAGCCGACTCATGTGTAGCCCATTGCGCGGAGAAGACAATCCCACACATGAAGTAAAAACGAAAAGATAGGCATATATTTCCATTCTGGGCGGGCTAGTTTCCAAGTCTGGCAGGCACTGGATGTAGCGAGTACTTCGAGTAGAATACATTTCATTGCGTGAAGGTAGTCTCTCACTCAGAAAAAAGGTATTGAAACAACAATGCTTTCTCCTATGATTGGACTACATGAATGGCGACTGCTACAATTCGATATCCTATCCTCTACATTTCTTTGATTGATTCACTGCATGCCAAAACGCGGCCCAAAGTCTATGGCGTCGTACATATGGCGTTACAAACCCGCGTTTGTGTCAGCCCTTTAAGCGGAGTAGGTAGACGCAGCGACATTGCCGCCACGGCCGGTCCAGTTGACGTCTAAGTGCCGAGTAGACTGGTGAGAAAGTGTCCGATAGCCAGGGTAAAGTAAGAGGAAAACACGCACGGATATCCTCGCCGGCCTGGAACTTCGCATTCTCCTTGCCGGGGAGCACACGGAACGTGTGGGCACCGAAGTAGTCACGCTGACCTTGGAGGAGGTTGGCAGGGACAATCTCGCTCCTGTAGCCATCGAAGAAGGCCAGGGCCGTGCTGAACGCGGGAGTGGGAATGCCCCAGAGGACAGCCTGGGCAATGACACGCCTCCAACCGGGCTGTGCCTTGTGGACAGCTGGAACATATATGACACATGAGAGTAGGTCCCACTGAGATGACAAAAATGGTACACACCCTTGTTGAAGAAGTCGTCAAAGAGTAAAGATTCTAGGTTCGTCGTCTTGGTGTAGGCAGCGGTGATATCGCCAAGGAAGACAGACTAGAAGGTCAAGGTGCACATGAGTCTCCATTTCTGAACTGCGCAGCAGAATAAGTTGTATACTTTGATGATGCAGCCACCTCGCCACATTTGGGCAATACCAGCATAGTTCAAGTTCCATTTCAGCTGTGAACAGTATCAGCCGAAGTCGAAGCAGCGGTAGCCTCGCTAGAGACACTAACCTCCTGAGCAGTCTCACGCATGAGCATGAAGCCCTGTGTATATGAGATAATCTTGGAGGCGTAGAGAGCCTGCTCAAGATCGTCGATGAACTGCTTCTTGTCACCACGGAAGGCCTCCTTCTGAGGACCGGCAATGACTTTGCTGGCGCGGATACGCTCGTCTTTGATGGCAGATAGGCAACGAGCGAAAACGGCTTCACCGATCAAAGTGACTGGAACGAACGCGTTTATTTCAGTCTTAGTTTCAGCGAGCACCTCACTCACCAGGCGTGCCAGCATCGAGAGCGTTGATGGCTGTCCACTTTCCGGTACCCTTCTGACCAGCCTTGTCAAGAATCTTGGTTACGACAGGCTCGCCATCATCATCCTTGAATCGAAGAATGTTGGTGGTGATCTCGATCAGAAAAGAGTCGAGGACACCCTTGTTCCACTTCTCGAAGATGTCCGCAATCTCATCTTCGTGGAGGCCAAGGCCGCGCTTGAGGATATCGTATGCCTCAGCAATCAGCTGCATGTCACCGTACTCGATACCTTCGGAGCAATTCAGTGTGTGTCTTCTCTTGATTGACAAGTTTGATACTGACCATTATGGACCATCTTGACGTAATGACCCGCACCAGTTTCGCCAACCCAGTCGCAGCAGGGCTCGCCGTTGACCTGAGCAGCGGTTTTCTGGAAGATTTCTTTAATGGCAGGCCAGGCGGCGGGGGAACCACCAGGCATGAGGGATGGACCAAAGCGAGCACCCTCCTCACCACCGGACACACCCGAACCAACAAACAAGAGGCCCTTGGACTCAAGAGTCTTGGTGCGACGGATGGAATCTGGGTAGTGAGAGTTACCGCCATCAATAATAATGTCGCCCTTCTCGAGAAAAGGCTCGAGCTGAGCGATGAAGTCATCGACGGCAGGTCCGGCCTTTACGAGGAGGATGATCTTGCGAGGGCGCTTCAACTTGGACACAAGCTCCTGGATGGAGTGTGCGCCTTGGATCTTTGTGCCTGTGGTCATGGGTCTAGAAAACTCTATATGATGTAACAAGAAGAGATGATCGTACCCTTGGCTTCATTTTGAAGGAAGGCGTCGACTTTGCTCGTTGTACGGTTGTACGCAACAACGGTGAACCCCTTGTCGTTCATGTTGAGGATCAAATTTTGACCCTGTGTTTGAGATGTAGATTTCACTCAGAGGAATCCGACAGCGGGATGGACGACAGCGACGCGTACCATGACGGCCAAGCCGATGAGACCGATATCGCCACTGCATTCGGACGATTGAGCAATGCATGGTACAAAATAAAAAGTAAGTATCGTACGTGGGTGCAGCCATTGTATGAAGGATAGCGCGAAGGCGAGGAAGTGCGATGGTGGGTAGAGGAAGAGGAGGGATTTCGAGTGGTGATCCCGATGCGATTACAGGGAGCGAGTTATATCGGCCGGTCCGTTGCGTGCGGGACCCTGTGGGACCCCTTCAGTCAGCACCCTCCAACCGGTCTGATCCACTCCTCCGTTGCGAGCAAGTTGAGAACCCATTTCATTGCTTGTTGTGGGCGACATATCCCAGGCATGGCCAGGGCGTGAGTTTCCGAACTGCTTGTATTTTCTGTGTGTGTTTTCTCGATGTGTGAATGGGCGGTACCTGGTCTTTGCCGAGATGCACACACCGGCCTCATCTATGACGTCGGGTGTCGACAAGGTGAGCCATGCAGGCAGGGCCTTACAAGCCATGCAGTCCAGAGAATGTCTGGAGGCTGCGTGCACAAGTTCCCCGTCTCTCGTCCCTGAGACTCGTGAAGCTGAGACGCGACACAGTGGCGATGCTGTTGACTTTTCGCGTCATTATGCTCTCACACTCAGTCCCCCAACTTTTCGTCCTCATCGCTCACCGTCATCCAGCTTCAACCTCCCCATCGGTTTGATGCCGTACGACTAGACCAGTTTACTTGTGACCTCCTTTAGGCGAGCTCGACGGCACAAGTGCATCGCTTACGGAGTATAAAATCACGCGTCCTTACCCTTTTCTCGACGTTCCGATATTCCACTCTTCTCTGGCACCCTAATACTTGCTACAAACGTTTGGTTACTTACCGGTGATCACCCTTCCAGCGCGCCATGCAAGTTGCACCTCATAAGCACACTGCGCTATTGGCTCTTCCTGCAGCCACGTCTCCAGTCGCCTTTCCCCCATCAACTGCCGTGATTCGAGAAGGATGGGTGTTGAAGAAGAGGCGCAAGAAAATGCAAGGTGCGTTCGGCTCGCTCAAGGATCCGCCCTTGAAATGCTTATCTTTCCGTGCGTTGCTAGGTTTTGCCCGTCGCTACTTTGTGCTATATCAATCTGGCCTCTTGTCTTACTCGTTTGAACCTGGAAAACCCTCTCGAGATCAGATTGAGCTCCCGCATGCTGCCATCTCGACTGCTCGTGGTCAGAAAGACATACATATTGACTCGAACAACGCCACATTTCACATCAAATGTTTGAACACTGAGGACTTTGATGAATGGATGGTCTCTTTTCGGTACTTAGCATGATTGATATCCAGGTCTGTCAATTCACATTCTCGCCACAGGCAGTTTATTGCGCCGCCAGCGGACGCGAGGTCATTGGGTCGACGTTCTTCGGTTGGACGGGGCATGTCGAGGCTTGGCCAAGCGGGTAAGACAGGAGCTATGGTAGAGGAGATGGGCGTTGTGAGTTCTCTTTTTAAGCTTCTGAACAAGCCTCCTTCCTCAAATCGTGGTTCGTAAGACTCTAGCGGAACTAGACAGCGCCATCCAAGTCTGGCAATTCGAGACCAAAAAGAGAATACCAAGCCTGTCGAAACAGAAGGAAGCATCAAAGGAGAGTTCGAAGTTCGGGCTTTTCAAGAAGGGTTCGTTTCGATATTCATCTTGCTGTGAATTCCTCTAAGATGTCTTGCAGCACATGCTCCCTCTGGTCCAACGACGCCGCCGGATCAATCCGACAGTCGTCCTTCGTCTACGCTATTACCTTTTGATCGTGTCCAGGCCGCCTTGGCTGCGCTAAAGTCACAGCAGGCAGCTCTGGCCAAGTTATTACCAGCTTTGCCTCAAATTGACACTACTAATCCGCCGACTGCACATGGATCACCACTTCCTACCACCGCCGAAGAAGAATATCGCCGTAGCCCAAGTCCCGTGAAGCTCAACAGCGCCATTGGACGGAGAAAACGAGCATCCACTGTAGCATCTGTCAGTGATGGTGGTAGTGTATTCTATGACGCCGAGGGCGAGACGGAGGGTGCGCAGGAGTTCGTTCTGGATACAACGCTGCCGACGGATTATGAAGCCGGCATGGATAGCAGGATCACCACTGCTGATAGCCGGAGCGATGATTATCACGGCTCAGATGCTTCTGATACGGATGAGGAACAAGTAGCTCACGGGCCATCACCATCAAAGGACGAGATGGAGCTCGCTCGCCCTTTGGAGATTGTACGACGAACTCAACTGCCTACGGGTCCTGTTGGTGACGAAGGCAGCTTGTTCGCTGTGCTCAAGAAAAACGTTGGAAAGGTCAGTAACTTCATCCTGTCTTGCGAACTTTCTTGATATCGAGGGCAGGATCTCACGAGCATTGCTTTCCCGGTAACATTCAATGAACCCTTGACACTTTTACAACGTGCAGCCGAGGAGGTGGAGTATCATAGTCTATTGTCCGAGGCTGCTCGCGCACAGGACCCTGTCGAACGCTTCTGTTATATTGCCGCGTTCGCGGTGTCTGGCTATGCGCATACAAAGCATCGTTCGAGCAGAAAGGGCTTGTGGGTGCTCAGATCATTGTGGTGTGTCGTTTGTCATGGTTGACCTCGTGTTTTCCAGCAACCCCATGCTTGCGGAAACATTTGAGGATCCGAGGATGAAGTTCATCTCTGAGAAAGTCTGTCATAATCCAGTCATCCTTGCATATCATGCCGAGGGCGACGGCTGGGAGATGTTTGCTACGTCCTCGGGAAAGACAAAATTCTGGGGTACGTGGCAGACCGAGAATCCAATACCCCGATGAATGACCGCTCGCCGATTTCCCCGGGCCTTCCAGGCAAGAGCCTGGAAATTATTCCTATTGGTACAAACCATGTCAAGATCGGTGATGATCATTATCAATGGTGAGCTGCCCCTCGGCGAGCTATTATTGGAGTCAATCTGTCACTTTGCTGACTTGATACGCACAGGAAGAAGCCTTCGTCATTTATGAGGAATCTCATGATGGGGACGAAGTACCTCGAGCATACGGGAAAGATGACTATTGAGAATGTCTCCACGGATGCGCGATGCATCGTCGAGTTCAAAGAGAACGGTTACTGGGGAATTTCGAACTTGGTGTCTGGCACTGTCCATTCGTCTTCCGGGGCGATCGATGCGATCATCGAAGGCAGATGGGATGAATCCCTCGCACGCAAGCTTGGTCCTTCGCATCTTCATGTCCTCTGGAAGATCTCCACTTTCCCGAAGAATGCCCTCGACTACTACGGCTTCACTTCTTGGGGAATTACGCTAAATGAGATTACCTCGGATTTAGCGGGTAAGCTGCCTCCTACAGATTCACGATATCGCCCAGATGTCCGGGCCCTTGAAGAGGGCAAGCTAGACTTAGCTGAATCCGAGAAAACACGGGTCGAAGAGTTGCAGAGAGAACGGCGAAGGCAAGGGATGAATCGGTCTCCAAAGTGGTTCAAGCAAGTGGGCGATGAATGGGAATATGTGGGCGGATACTGGGAACAACGTGCCAAGGGTTGGAAGGACATAGACCCTCTTTGGTAGCGTACAATCATTCCTACCCCGAAGTAATTGGATATCAGTATGGTATACTCTGTTGTCTAATTAACATATGTGAATACTAATCATAGACGATCGTTTTTATTGGGCGCGAACTTCGCTTGGTACACTCTGGACTCTTGTCTCAATCTCTCATCCCCACTTGCGCTCATTGACCTTCATTTGTTCATCACTCGCAAGCTAACGACATTTTTATTCCGAGACAGAATACGGCCGATTGCGAGGTCGTCGTTGATTCGTCTCGAACCAACACCCATATCTACAACCTTGGCAAGCCTTCTTCTATGTTGCGCGTCCTGTTGTATGTGACCGTCAATTCTCCGGTTCCACTCCGCATCTTTTCCGGGGGGGGGGGGGGGCACTGCTGTTCTAATGATGAGCTCTATTCCTGTTTTTCAAGGCCTTAAAAACGCTCGTTGGTGTGGTAGAGCAGAATCCTAGAGGCCCCACAGTACTAGTTTCGAGCATTTGCCCTACCATGAAGCTATTTTCGATTTATAATATCGTTTTGGCCTGCTTCACCTCTGTCTTCGCTCAACAATCGGGGTATGGGCAGTGCGGAGGCATAGGATGGTGAGATTGTCTTTTAGAGGCACAAAATTACACTCATACTTCTTGAAATCAGGACCGGCGCTACGACATGCATTGGTGGATGGACGTGCACAACGCTCAATGATTGTATGATTAAATTTTACGCACCATCTTTCTCTGCCCTCATGGATATGATTTTCAGATTATCATCAGTGTTTGCCTTCGTCCTCTTCTTCTTCGAGCACCGCTACTACGCCCACATCCGGCACTTCTGTCTCGACTACTGCAACTAGCTCGGCTCCAGCCTCGAGTAGCACAACCCCGGGTAGAGTTTGGTTTCATGTCTTTTCACGGGTACCTTTGAGCTAAACATACCACCAGCGAACATTTCCCCGGAATGGAAAGCTGCCTATGTGAAGGCAAGTATTTTCCTAAGCATCTACGTACATAACAAGTCACCTAAATTCCACCGCACAGGCTAAGGTCGCTGTGCCTAAGCTTTCACTTGAGGACAAGGTCAACCTTGCGACTGGTAGGTGTACACAGCAACTCATATGTGATCAAATCACTCACATTCCCTTACTCCTTCAGGTATCGGTTGGCAGCTGGGCAACTGTGTTGGAAATACACCGGCCATCTCTTCGATTAACTTTCCTGGTCTGTGTCTCCAAGGTGAGATCACAGATGCTAGCTCGATATCTGCAGAAGTACAAGCCCATGTGCAGATAGTCCCTTGGGCGTGAGATATGCCGATTTTGTTTCTGCATTTCCTGCGTGCGCACTTTTCCCTTTGCCTCTGTGTGTTTCATGTAACAGTGTCCTACAGCGCTATCAACGTTGCTGCTACGTCGGTCGAACCAAATTTTGTATACCATATCTGTGCTGAAGCCATCCAGATTCAACCGGACCCTCATGAACCAACGCGGTACTGCATTGGGTTCCGAATTCCGCGGCAAAGGAGTTAATGTTGCGCTGGGACCGATGATGTTAGGCTTGATCTTTGACAATGGAAACCAATCACCTTATACTTGCATAGGAATCTCATGCGCGCGCCGGCTGGTGGTCGCGTCTGGGAGGGGTGCGTTTTATTTATATCGAGGTGTAACTCAGGCTGATTGCTATTTCATATCATAGCTTCGGCGGAGATCCTTTCCTCGCTGGAGAAGGTGCCTACGAAACAATTATGGGCATACAGTCTAACGGCGTTCAAGCGTGTGCGAAGCACTACATTAACAAGTAAGTGGCCGACGACTTTCTAAAATAAAAACACCAAAGTTTAAAATTCGATTCACAAAAGTGAACAAGAGCATTCTCGCACGACGAGCTCATCGAACGTAGGCGATAGGTGCGTGTTTTACATGGCAAAGTATGAGGAACATGCTTCACTGAACGTTTTGGCGTTCAAGGGCGGTACGTCCTTTTCCAGTCGTATTGGTCGTTGAACGCGGACTAACCCTTCAGCTGGGCAGGAGCACGAACTTTACTCCCATCCAGTACGTGTTCTCAAAGCGTCGTGCATATTCCGTGGCTTAATCAAATCCCACTGTCCCTTTCTTCCAGTTCTTGCGAAGCGTTCAAGCCAACGTTGCATCTGTGATGTGTAGCTACAGTATGTTCAAGTCCAATTCGATCTTGAGAAAGACGCTGTCGACTCACATGCTATGGCCCCTTCCAGATCAAGGTGCGTAACTATATGACAAGTCCATCTCATAGACCCTTACTATGTCTTCCAGTCAATGGCAGTTTCTCTTGCGAGAACGACAAGACCTTGAACGGAATATTAAAAACAGAAATTGGGTTTCAAGGGTGTACGTCCATGAACATTTTGGAGCCGTCTCTTCTAGCCTTGACCTATTTCTTAACCAGATGTCCAGTCAGGTATGTCATACGGTTTATCTCTATTCCTTAAGTAGTGTGGTAGCTCAAATATATTGAAGATTGGTGGGCAACTCATTCAACAACTGCAGTCAACCAAGGTTTGGATGTGAGCAGCACCATGTTGTCGTCACTCTTTACATCCGCAATCTAACCACATCTCGCTCAATCTAGATGACTATGCCTGGAGATATCGCCGCTGGCTCGGGAACTACGTGAGCTGATTCTGTTTTCTGGTATGTTCAATCTCTAAACGCCGCTTAGTTATTTCGGGTCTTCTCTCGTAAACGCGGTTCAAAACGGCTCGGTCCCGCAGTCTCGCATCGATGTATGTCTGTCGTAACTAAACTCCTCAAGGACGAAACGATTAAGGACATGTGATTTCAGGATATGGCAACTCGTATACTTGCTGCTTGGTATATTATCCGTTTGTCGCAATGAAATCAGAATTGTGACTCATATCTCTTCAGGTACTTGTTGGGGCAGGATTCTGGGTTCCCCGCGGTCAACTTCAATTCCTGGAACCTGAACGCTCCTATCAACACGCATGCGGAGGTTCAAGGAGACCACGCGAGGCATGTCATTGTCATATCTCCTCAGGAGATTTCATCTCTTACTGTCAGGTGTACTGGTTTGTACAGCCTTATCAGGACGATAGGCGCTGCTTCCACGGTATTACTGAAGAACACCAATGGCGTTTTGCCCTTGCGTGCACCGAAGACTATCGCAATCGTTGGAAACGGTGCCGGACCATCCTCGAGAGGATTAAATGGGTACAAAATACCGAAAGTTTGCGATCCCGTACCTAACTATGTAAATCAGATATACCGACCAAGGTGGTGATGATGGCGTCCTCGCTATGGGATGGGGAAGCGGGTCAGTAGTTCACTTGATTCTATCTGC
The DNA here is from genome assembly GCF_000320585.1 of Heterobasidion irregulare TC 32-1. NCBI lineage: Eukaryota > Fungi > Basidiomycota > Agaricomycetes > Russulales > Bondarzewiaceae > Heterobasidion > Heterobasidion irregulare. Next base: position 2,624,788 of record NW_009258197.1, on the reverse strand, counting down.
GCCTGTGGCTAGATCTTCCTTGTCTTCTAGAACTGATAACTTCCCCTATCTGATCACGGTGAATCATCTGTTCTCTCTGAGACCCCTCCCCTAACCTTTTCTAGCCCCTTGACGCCATCACCAATAGATCAAAGGCTGAAGGCACAACTGTCTCTTCTTCGTTGAGCGATACAGATCTCAACGCCGCTGGAACAACAGCATCTGGAAAAGATGTTGCCTTTGTATTCATCACAGCGGACAGTGGTGAAGGTTACATCACGGTCGAAGGGAATGAAGGGGACAGAAATGACCTCAATGCCTGGCATGGTGGCGTGAGTGTGGAAGTTGAATTTGGAATCATCTGCTTATTCTCAAGTTTCACAGGATGCTCTGGTGGAAAAGGTTGCAAGTATCAATAAAAACACGATTGTTGTCGTGAATAGCGTTGGCCCTATTCTTCTTGAGAACTGGATCGAGAATGAAAACGGTGAGTTCGTTTTACCCGTTTAAGTTCCATTGGCTGATCACGATGCATTTAGTGACTGCTGTGGTTCGTAGATTCACATCCTGTACACGAAGTGGCTATTCACTGCCCAAGTAGGTCTGGAGCGGGCTTCCCGGGCAAGAAGCAGGTACTTGTTCCTCAAAAAATCCCGGTATAGACTCTGATGACATTCATGTGGACAGGAAACTCACTCGTCGATGTTTTATATGGGGCATATAGCCCAAGGTTTGTGCCAACACTTCGTCGAAATCCACCTATTTGATCTCCAAGCGCCCCCATTAGTGGCCGATTGCCCTTCACCATCGGAAAGAGCATCAATGACTACTCCGCACAAGTCATCTATGTTGATAGCACTAACACGATCCTCCAGATACCTTACTCAGAAGGGTTGTTCATCGACTACAGGCATTTTGATGCGGTGAGCTTTCTGTTTTACCCTTGGAGAAGCTTGGAGATCGTTCATTGATCAGGCTATTAGGCTGGTATCAATCCAAGATTTGAGTTCGGGTTTGGACTGTCTTATACCACTTTCCAATACGCAGATTTGAAAATCACCGGTTCCGTTGGAAGTGGCACTCCGCCTTCCGGCCCTGGTTCGTCTCTTGATCCATGGTAAGAACTGCGTATGATCATCTGGAAGCGTGAATAATTTGCATCAGGTTGCATGACCCGGTCATTGCAGTCACATTCTCCCTCACGAACAACGGAACCATCGCTGGCCATGAGGTAGATTCACAAATACTGCGTGTATAATAGCATCTGACCTGATTTTTGATTCCAGAGTCCACAGCTTTACACGTCGCCGCCAAGCTCTGCTAACTCCGCTCCATTCAACCTAAAAGGCTTTGATAATGTCTACTTGACTCCTGGGCAAACCAAATCGGTCTCATTCAATCTTTCTCGATATGACCTTTCGATTTGGAACGTCGTTTCGCAACGTTGGGAGATTCCCCAAGGGACGACTGAGATTTCCATTGGAGCAAGTAGTCGTGATAGACGGTTGACAGGGTCTGTACAGAACTAGGCGTTTGATTCGTCTACAGCATCGATATCAGCTTTTGCAACTTCGAGTAATATCAACTTAAATAAACGCTTGACAACGGAGGACAACGGTGACTATATCGGTGACAGCCTGACATCCGTAGATCTGCGCATGCTCATTGAGGCAACCTCATGATGTCAAGGCACCGCCAGAAGGTCGTCGCAAGACGTGTGGGGGTGGATATCATCAAGTGCTGGTAGCATGTGACTGTGGGCCTTTATCAATCTTGGAGACTTTCCGAACTCGGACATTTCAGCACCCATGGCAATGGCAATATTATCGCCCTAGCCAAATTGCTAGAGCTTCGTGGACCTTCGTCAAACATCAAAAGCGTGTCTGCTGCTATGCTAGGGCTCACCCGAGGTATGGAACATGTCAGGCCGTGAGACATGAAAAGCATGTGCTGATTTCAGACCCCGGGACAGATCACTTCAAATGCTTCGAACGCGTTTGCCCGCGGCCGTAGAGAAGGAAGGGACGATATTATGGAAGCGTGTGAGCAGGGGGTAATATCAACACGGCCTTCACGGGGTTTCGCCCTTTAAAAGCATTGACTCACCGGTCTGATTTTTTGAGGTCCCTTTGAAAGTCAAGGGCAGACGCCACCATGAAGTGCCCTTCGTCTTTGCTCTTTTCTCTTTTCTGGATTTCTCTGGTGCATGCACAATGTAGTCAGTCATTATGATGTATGCCGATGGCGCGTGGATGCTGACAGTGAAGCAGAGTATCGCTTTGTCCGTCGACTCCGTCGCCTGACGGAATTTTACAAGTGAATTCAGCCTGGTCGACAGCATATGCCAAGGTGAGTCCATATTCAATATTCAAATCGGAATACAGACAGGTAAACTTTTGTGCACTGCAGGCCCGGCAGTCAATTGCGAATCTGACGTTGAGCGAGAAAGCAAGGATCACCACAGGTGAATTTCTTACCTATCACCCGGGAAACACAGGCTGACTGTTCACGTCCACATGCAGGTGTTGGCTTACTTGGATTTGGTATCTGCAAGCGCTTTCTCGTGTGAGGTATGATGCTGACATTGAACCAGCGACTTGTACTGGTCAAACCAAGTCGATCGACTCTATCAATTTTCCTGCACTGTGTCTTCAAGGTATTTATTATAGGTTCAGCTTATGACGGATGTACTCAGTGAACATATACGCCTTAGATAGCGCGTTGGGCGTCCGGAATACCAACGGAAATTCAGTATTCCCTGCGTATGATTTCATGTTCTCGGCTTACAGCAATCACTGAATGGACAATATATTCCAGAGGCATCAATGCTGCTGCAACGTGAATCATTCTCCGTTATTGATACGAACCAATGTCTGAAGTACTTTGTATGACAGCTTCAACAGGACGCTGATGAACAAGAAAGGCGTTGCAATGGGTCAAGAATTCCGAGGAAAGGGCATTCATGTACAATTGGGCCCAATGATGTCGGTGCTTTCAACTCTCTTCATTCATATGTTGACATCGTTGGAATCGGTTAGGAATCTCATGCGTATTCCTGCTTCCGGGAGAGCTTGGGAAGGGTACGTGAACATTTGTCTTGCCATGCGCGATACTTGGGTAACGAAAGTTAATGGAACAGATTCGGCGGAGATCCTTACTTATCAGGTGAAGGCGCATACGAGACGATCATTGGTATACAGTCCCAGGGCGTACAAGCCGTTGCGAAGCACTTGATAAACAAGTAAGCACTTTCCATTTTTCACCATCATATGGCACTCAAACTATACGGGATAGCGAGCAAGAACATAATCGCATGAAGTCTTCTTCCAATGTCGATGACAGGTGCATTCACACTCGTACAATTTTAATTCATGCATTTTCTGACACATTTACGCCAGAACGGTCAGTAGCGAGCATCAGTCGCGCACGCTAAAGGCTCACATGTCTATTAGCAACATGAATTATATCTGCATCCTGTGAGTCTTGTTCATGGGTTGCCTCGTCCTAAGGTGCTGATATGGCAGTGCTCAGTTCTTGCGGAGTATACAAGCCAACGTGGCTGCTGTTATGTGCAGTTACAGTGCGTGACATTGCGTGTTATTCGGAAGCCTCGTTTATGCAGACCATACATTCGACAAACAGATTTAGGTAACAAACCAGCTCAATACTATCCGTATCATCTGCTGACGCCATACAGTGAACGGAACGTATGCATGTGAAAACAATAGCACACTGAATGGGCTGTTGAAGACCGAATTAGCTTTCCAAGGATGTGAGTGGTTGCTATAGTGTTTCCTTGAGGATGATCTAATAGACTGTAGATGTCATGTCGGGTGTGTTTGATCAACCATTTTGAGCTCCAGCTCGCAAGCCTGACAATTCACGCCAGACTGGTATGCGACTCATTCGACGACGTCGGCCAATATGGGATTGGATGTAAGCATGCAAAGAGTTGATTGTTTTTCCCAAGCTTGGATCAATCATCATCACAGATGACCATGCCCGGCGACATGTTTCCTCTATCCATCGTCAGGTATGTCGAAACATTGGTCTTGCTGTGCCGATCTTTTGTATCAAATAAAGTTGCCATCAGTTACTTTGGAGACAGTCTGGTCTCTGCTGTGCAGAATGGGGATGTACCTCAGTCTCGTCTTGATGTTCGTGCATCCCCATCGCACAAAAATTCGGTTGTCAACTAATAAACGTCCTACAGGACATGGCAATCCGAATTCTTGCGGCATGGTATGGCCCCATTCGCTTGACAATTCTTTGAGTAACAGATTTCTAGGTACCTTGTGGGGCAGGATCAAGGCTATCCTGCCATCAACTTGAACACTGACGTTCAGAGCGATCATAAAAAGTAACCTCGCGCGATATCTTCCTTGCTGTCGCGTGGCAATTGACCGTACATCTGGCTAGTTTGATTCGAGAGATTGGCGCTGCATCTACAGTTCTTCTCAAAAACTCCCGCAATGTTCTTCCACTCAGAGCGCCGAAGTCGATCGCTGTCATTGGTACGAGCTAAGCTAATCTGATGAATATTATAGCGTCAACTGACCATGAGAACAGGAAGCGGAGCAGGCGCAAATGACCTTGGCCCTAACAGGTGCGCGAGTCTCGTTCGCTTTTACAGGCGTTTCTGACTCTCTACATAGCTGTCTCGACCACTCTTGTGATTCAGGCGTGCTCGCCGAGGGCTGGGGTAGTGGGTGAGCGATTCGAGCGAACGTGATGCTTTCCATCATCACTTAAAACCCATCGTTCACAGGACTTCGAATTTCCCTTATCTTATCACGGCAAGTCTAGAACAGTGCAGCGTTACGATGTACTCTACTAATTCTATTCCTTCAGCCATTGGATGCCATTAAGAATAGATCATCTGTTGATAACACCAGCGTCTATTCTTCCCTTAGCGATTCTGACACCGGTGCTGCAGCCTCTACAGCAGCTGGGAAGGATGTAGCTTTCGTCTTCATTACTGCCGATAGTGGAGAGGACGGCTATCTCGTTGAGGGGAACACTGGGGATAGGAACGATTTACAAGCTTGGCATAGCGGGGCATGTTCTGACATTGTGACTAAGATGCAGAGCTAACGTGAACTTCAGGATGCGCTAGTGCAAAAGGTTGCAAGTGTCAATAGCAACACGATCGTTGTCGTCAATTCTGTCGGACCAATTATTATGGAGGCATGGATCGACAGTCCAAACGGTATGTACAATAATGATCTATGCGGGTATTGTTTACTAAGATACGACTCGTCTAGTCACTGCTGTGGTAAAATCTTTCTTCAAATATCGACTCATTCGATTCACAATTTCTTTGGTTCTAGGTTTGGAGTGGCCTGCCTGGTCAAGAAGCAGGAAACTCTTTGGTCGATGTCCTGTATGGCGCGTATAACCCCAGGTAATTGTTGTTTACTCAAATGGGTGGAAATGTGCCTGATAGATGAAGGTATCAGTGGACGACTCCCGTACACCATTGCCAAGAGCGCAGATGATTATCCTGCGCAGATCGCGGACCAGTTCACTCTCGTCACCATTCCGATAAATTATACGGAAGGTCTTTTCATCGACTATCGCCATTTTGACGCGGTAGGTGGTTGCATAGTCGGTCTTGTAGATTATATCTCAGGTTTTCCGCAGGCAAACATTAGCCCGCGGTACGAGTTTGGATTTGGACTATCCTACACGACATTCGCGTACTCTGGCCTTCAAATCACAGGCTCCGCAGCAGGTGCCACTCCTCCAAGCGGACCAGGGTCATCCCTCGATCCGTCGTATGTTTACATCTATCTTGAGCCGGATATCTAGTCATCATTTCGACTAGGCTTCATGAGAAGGTCATAACTGTGACATTTACTCTTAAAAATACTGGCGTAGTTGCCGGTAACGAGGTGCGTCGTGACGATCATTCGTCTGAACTTATACTCATCGTTCCTCAGATCCCGCAACTATATATCTCATCTCCAGCATCCTCCAATTCTCCTCCCTATGTCCTGAAGGGTTTCGATAGTATTCACTTATCACCTGGACAGTCTACCCTAGTCACGCTACAGATTTCCAGGTATGATCTGTCTATTTGGAATGTTGTGACCCAGAGGTGGGAAATTCCCAGTGGGGCAACGAAGATCACTATTGGTGCCAGTAGCAGAGATCATCGCTTGACGGGTACAATTCAGAATTGATTTTAATATTAACACCTCGCGTTCAAGTACCTTTTTCCTTCCACCTTCTCGTGTATGTTCTGCTCTACTGTGGATTGGTGCATTGCGGTTTAATCTTATTATACATTGGTCAAAATCGTTGCGATTCAACTGGCTGACCTTTCGGCCGGATAAGTCCGACCCCGCTCAACGGAATGACTTGCTACGAGTTTGCGTTAACCTTGCCTTGAACACATCGCTATGTCTGTTGGCGCAGCGTTGAGACGTTGGGGCCCTGTCCATCGACATTTCACCTCTAGATCTTTGGCAACGCACGCCTCTCTGCCTGAGAAAGACTGTGCATCCATCACTCCCCCCTACGCTCTTTTAATTCAGAATCTGGCCCATGTTCGCGAGGCGCTGCAAGACAGACCGCTCACCCTCACGGAAAAGATACTATACAGCCATCTTTTCGATCCGGAGAATGGTGCAAATGGAGGGATTGTCAGAGGCGAAACGTACCTTCAACTTCGCCCTGAGAGAGTAGCTATGCAGGACGCATCTGCACAGTAAGACGAACCGTTACTTCCTTACTCTCTGATTCACCAAAAATTTCCGCACCCTTGGTGGATAGGATGGCATTGTGAGAGATTATGCACTCTTCCTTTGTTCGCTCACCGAGCTCATGCAGGCGTGCTACAGGTTGCAATTCATGAGTGCTGGCCTTGGGCGAACATCAGTTCCTTCTAGCATTCACTGTGATCATCTGATTCAAGCGTCTACTGGAGCTTATTCCGACCTGGAGGTAATATCTCTCCAATCTCAAAGAAAACTACCGTGTAACGTGAACATCAGCGGGCTATCATATCTAACAGAGAGGTATTTGACTTCCTCGAGAGCGCAGCCAAGAAATATGGAATCGAATTTTGGAGACCTGGCTCTGGCATCATTCATCAAATAGTGCTTGAGAATTACGCCGCTCCTGGTATGCTCATGTGAGTGCTGGAGGATCCTCATTCATGCTTTTGTTTCGCTCGTTTATCATAATATCGCTTCAACCAGGTTGGGCACAGGTAGTCGTCTCTTTTACTATGATGTATCTGTTGCTAAACCTCCGTTAGACTCACATACCCCTAATGCGGGTGGTCTGGGCTTGCTTGCAATTGGTGTCGGGGGTGCAGACGCTGTAGATGCCATGACGGGTACACCTTGGGAACTGAAGGCGCCGAACGTCGTCGGTGTGTGCATTCATATATACTCGCAATCCTATGAGCTATATTCATTGACCTTGCAGGTATTCACCTCACTGGAAAGATGAATGGATGGACGACGCCTAAGGATTTAATCCTTCACCTTGCCGGGAAGCTGACAGTCAAGGTCAACACTATTGAATTTCATGTGAGCTACCAACTCATCGAAGTCTCAGGGAGGAACGGGACGTATATTGGAATACTTTGGCCCTGGTGTCTTCGATCAATCTTGCACTGGTAGGACAATTACTTCTGAGGGATCCATAACTTGGTTCGATCATCTTGTATTCAGGTCTCGCAACAATGGCAAACATGGGCGCTGAGGTCGGGGCAACTACATCGACCTTCCCCTACACTTCCAATATGCGGGCATACCTTCACGCTACAGGCCGCGGGCCAGTGGCTCGCGCTGCTGACGAGGCGGCTTCCAAGGGTTTCCTGAGTGCAGATGAAGGCGCCGAGTACGACGAAGTCATTGAGATCGTGAGCATCTTCTCTTTTGTCACAAATTCCACTCCTTATATTCCTCGTAGAACCTGTCCGATCTCGAGCCTACTATCAACGGCCCATTCACACCCGACCTGGCGACTCCTTTGTCTAAATTTGGGTCCTTCGTTCAAGAGCAAGGGTGGAAAGACGAGATCTCTGCTGGACTCATTGGATCGTGTACCAACAGCTCATATGAAGATATGGTCAGATAAAGTTTTTTTTTTTTGCACATGAAAGATTTTGAAGGTATCACATGCAGACGCGTGTTGCAGACCTCGCTCGACAAGCAAAGGCTGCTGGCTTAACTTCGAAGGTGCGCACACATATACATTGTCTGCCTACAGAAACTTAATAGAGTCTTAGATCCCTTTCCTCTGCACTCCTGGATCAGAACAAATTCGTGCAACCATGGAGCGTGACCATGTGACTGAAGTCTTGGAAGATGTCGGTGCTGTTGTGCTCGCCAATGCCTGCGGACCTTGCATCGGTCAGGTAGGCCAAATTCCAAATTTCGACGCACAGTCCTGACGGTCTATCAGTGGAAACGGGAAGATAAAAAAGAAGAGGAGAACGGTTTGTGAGAGTCACTTCAAAACCGATCACATACTAATCCTACCACCAGCGATACTTACATCCTTCAATCGGTAAATATCCCTTTGCATTATAAGACAGCTCCTGCTAATGAAGGGACAGCAACTTCAAGTCGCGAAATGATGGCAACCGCCTGACCATGAACTTCCTGGCCTCCCCAACCGTTGTAACCGCCATGGCATTCTCCGGGAAACTCTCTTTCAACCCCATGACCGACTCGATCCCCTTGCCCTCAGGCAAATCTTTCACCTTCTCCCCGCCGTCGGGACAAGATCTTCCTACTGCGGGGTTCACTCCTGGAGAAACCTCATATTATCCGTCGCCGGTGCCTGAACCACAGCCCGAGACCGAAGTCGTCATCAAGGAGGACTCGCAGCGGCTGGAGGTGCTTGAACCCTTCAAAAGTCACTTTGATACAGATGGCACGAACAGCAGAGGTTTAGAACTTCCCAGTTTGAAGGTCTTGATGAGAGTGCGAGGCAAATGCACCACCGATCATATTTCTGCTGCGGTGTGTCCCAGTGATGGCCCCCCTCATCCATCTTTGAACTCAATCATTGCCTCCAGGGTCCGTGGTTGAAATACAAGGGGCATCTCACAAATATATCTGAGAATCTTCGTGAGTCGTCCCTAATATCTACCCCACGCTCTGCTAACGCAAGTGGGTATCCCAGTGATCACGGTAAGCGTGTCATTAGTTCGATCGGATAGGGAAACTCAAACAATTTCGTAGGCCGTGAATGATGAGGGCGGCAAGGTGAACGTGGCGTTTGATCACGATCATGATTCGGCGCAGGGCATGACAGATACTATCCCTGGTGTGGCCAAACGGTACAAGGCTCGGAGCGAGCCATGGGCGCTCATCGTTGACGAAAACTACGGCGAAGGCAGTGCCCGTGAACACGCTGCTCTGCAGCCGCGATTCTACGGTGAGTCGCGTCACTTTCTGCCATCTATCATCTCTAATCGTTGTCAGGTTGTGCTCTGATTATCGCGAGGTCATTCGCTCGGATCCACGAGACGAACCTCAAGGTTTGGCATCTCCAGCATCATTTGATGTTCTCGGCTCATGACATGACACAGAAACAAGGCGTCCTTCCTCTTTGGTTCGCCGACAAGGCCGATTACGCGCGTATCGGTGCTGGCGATGTCGTAGAGACTCACGGTCTCGCGAGCCTGTTCAACGGCGATCCCGGGGCCTCCATCACCGTCAAGGTCACCAAGCGCAACGGCGAGACCTTCGAGATCCCAACCAAGCACACCATGTCCAGTGATCAGCTCAAGTGGCTGAGGGCAGGCTCGGCTCTGAACCACATCCGCTCTCAATTCGATTAGGCGGTGCTGCCGCTACGACGGGAAAATTACATTAATGTCTCGGGTAATAATATTGTAGATGCTACAACGACACGTTCATGATCGCGACGCCAGTGATTGACCGAGGCTTTTAAGGTGGCCGGGGTGTATGGATGCGCTATCTGCGTCGCCTTTCAACCAGGCGAGGGCGTCTTTTGCTATCACGACCGCAGACGGCGGCATGCCCGCGAGCTGCGCTACCTTGAGACCGTGACTGTCGCGGTTCACCCCAGACCGCAGACGATGAGAATAGGCGAAGCGACCGTCCTGAGTTGTGTATGTGATAAGGCCGACGGCAGGAGACGAGAAGATGCGACGACTGACCTCCGTTTCGTCCACGTCTGTGCAGAAAAACCCGATGTGCTCAAAGGCGCCCTCGCCGCGGTGGTCGGCAGAGTACCCCAGCATGTCCGTCAGCTCGTGGAAATGGGTCGCGAACATGGCTCTGCAGCGGTTCTTGGCGTAGAGGTGATGAACGGTGGCAAAGGCGATGGCCAATCCATCCTTGACGGTCGTTCCCCGCCCGACCTCATCCATGATCACCTGAAGACGCGCGTCAGCGAACGATCTATAGATCCAACGGACCGGAACACCCCACCAGGCTGTTGGGCGTCGCGCGCTGGAGGATCTCGGCCGTCTCGAGCATCTCCACCATGAAGGTGCTCCGGTCGCGGAACAGGTCGTCCTTAGCGCCGACTCTCGAAAACAGGCGGTCCACCATGCCGATCACGGCGTGGTCCGCGGGGACGAAGGAGCCTGTCTGCGCCAGGACGGCGATGAGCGCTGTCTGCCGCAGCAGGGTCGACTTTCCGGCCATGTTGGGCCCCGTGATGACGTGCAGGCGCGAGTCGGGCGTGAAGGAGACGGTGTTGGGCGTGAAGACGCGGCCGTTGGAGAGGAGGCCGAGCTCGACGGTCGGGTGGCGGCCGTTGACGACGTGGAACGTGTTGCTGTGCGCGGGTGTCAGAATATGGCTGCATCGGGGATGTCTGGTTCGGCGCGACGTACTCGTCTGTCAGGGTGGGTCTCACGAAGCCCATCTCCGCCGCTAGGTTGGCGAAGCTCAGCGTCACGTCGAGCTCGTCCACGATGCACGCATTGCATCTCAGGAGACTTTCTTGCAGGATGACCTGATCGGAGTCAACGTCGTTCGTGGTGATTGCGTGCGGGATGCGATGGATGTACTTGCCTCGTTACGGAGCGTTTCGAACGCTTGCTTCTCAGCCGCGTGTATGGCGCTCGACGTTTCCAAGATCTGGCCACCGAGCTGCGACCATTCCTAGAGCGGCGTGAGCACGGTCATCGAACGGAACGAGGGAGCATGGTGATTACCGGGTAGAAAAAGCTGCTGGTGCTGTTGTTCTCCGAGACGAGCACGAAAGCGCCCGCCTGCCTGATCTTCGCGCCATCTCGTTTGGCTCGAGCGATGTGGACGTGCATCCCCTGGATCATCGAGGAGCGCAGAGTCAACGAGGGGGCATCTGCGCCGCGATTGAATACAGACCGTGCACACGGAACAGAGCTATACGCACCAAACTCGCGCTGGAGATGCTGTTCCAGCTCCAGCCTGCGAACAGCCAATTGGTTGAATCGAGAATGAAGCCGGCCTAGCTCGTCCGAAAATCTGGTAAGAGACGTCAGCACGCGAACACACGAAGAGAGAGGCCGCTCACTCTGGGTTGAATGTCCAGTTGTTGCCTACTTGCCATTTGAGGTCGCCCTCGGCACCGTCTTGGTTAGGAGGAATCACACTATCGGTGTCCATTTCGTCCAGTTCTTCCGCGTCGTCGGCCTGTGCGCGGAGCCCCTGCAGGGCCATCCCGATCCTGCTCTGCAACGCACTAAAGTCGTTCATGCGGGAGAGCAACGCGTCCAGGCTGCTCCATTCCTCTGCTACCAGGCCATCCCGCTCTTTGCCTTCCATGACTTTCTCCAGCTCGATCCGGCTGCGGATCGCGGCCCAGATGGAGATGCAGGCGCTCATGGCCGACAGGTCGCTGGCGTCGCCGCGGCCGAGAAGGAACTTCTGCACGATGCGCGTCGCATCCTCAAGGTCGCGCAGAGCTCCGACCAAGTCGCTCCTAAGATGTGGACGAGCGTGAAAGAACGCGACGAGGGACTGCCGCGCGTTGACCTCCGCTATGGACCCGCTCGGGGAACCTGGCACAGATATCAGACAAGGATGTGCGCGGATCATGAGAACAGAGTTTCCTACAGAGCCATCGAGCGAGAAGCCGCGTCCCGCCGTTCGTGACGGTCCTCTTCACGACGCTGAGCAGGCTGCCGGTCGTGCCTCCCTCGCGCATCCCCTCTCGGATCTCCAGGGCTTTGATGGTGTGCGAGTCGATCTGCATCCGCCCCTTGCTTGCTTCGCGGTTCGGTGAGGACAGGCGGGGCATGCTTTCCATCAGACTGGCGCGTAGGTACGTCGTGAGCAAGTACACGGCTGCGGTCTCGTGTGAGGAGAGCGTCAGCCCGACGGGCAACGCCTCAGCGCTCCCTAGGGCGCCGACGTTCTTTTCGATGCTAGAAGTGAGGTTTTCGGGCGCGGTGATGTAGGACGTGAAGCAGCCTTCTTCGAGGACGGCGGTGCGGATAGCGTGCGATGGGTCCTCTTCGAGATCTTTCGCCAACACGACTTCCCGGGGACCGATGCGAACTAGGTCGTCGCGGAAGCTTTCATAGCTCGACTCCTTCGTGAAGAACTCCCCGGTCGACACGTCGATCCAAGCGAGCCCCACCGTCCCCCTCCCCTCGTCCTCCCGCGGGCCGACGAGCCCTACGGACAGCAAGTAGTTGTTCTCGTACGGATTCAGGAACGGCTCGTCGATGAGCGTGCCGGGCGTGACGACGCGCGCGACGCGGCGGTCGAACGTGGGCTTCGCGCCGGGCGGCGCGGGGCGCATGAACTCCTCGCAGAGGGCGACGAAGCGCGTGTTCTGCTGCACGAGCGTCTTGAGGTGCTTCTGGAGGTGGATCACGGGGAAGCCGCACATGAGGATGCGGTGGCCGTCCCAGACCCTGGAGGTGAGCTTGATGTTGAGCAGGCGTGCGACCTCGTCGGCTTGGGCGAAGTAGGACTGGGGCGCGCGTGAGCGTGCGCCGAGGGGCTCTGCGGCAGGGGCGTACCTCGTAGAATTGGCCGACGCGGGTGAGCAGGATGCAGTGCGGGAATTTGGCGAGGTTTTCAAGGATCTCGGTGGCGAGCTGGTTCCGCGGCTGGCGAGGGCTGGGTTCATCTGGGGGGAATATGGCGGTCAGGACTGATCTCGTTTCGGCGAGGCTCGATACAACCTGTTGTCTGGTCGACCTGGTCCTTGGGCTTGCGTCCACGCTTCGCCTTGACCTCTGCTGGAGCGGGGTCGGACGGGGCGGCATCAGCTGGCGCTGGCTCTGTCCCGCAGTGGATGGCGGAGGCGGCGGCGTCATCCGACGCGTCGAGTTTCCTGACGCGTCTCTTTCGCGTCTTTTTGACGGGGGCGGGCGGGCGGTCGTCGGGGAGCATGTCCCCGGCCTTTGACGCGTCGATGAGGTACGACGCGTGCGCGGCGCTCACTTGGACTGTTTACGTGCACGACGGGGAGAACGGCGCGGTCAACGGGGGGCAGGGTGCGCGATGGCTGTTTGTGGGCGCACGTCTATGGGGCAGGTCGCGGGGGTCGGTGTCGGGGTCGAGCTCGAGGCCGCCCGTCCAGGGCCCGATGGGAGGGGCCGGCGTCCCATCGGGGAGGAGCTGGGATTTGGGGAGGGCGGAGTACTTTTTCTTAGTAATAGTGGGCGGCGGGATGCTGCCCTCCGCGGCGGGGTGTAAATAGCGGAGCAGAGCCGAGGGGCGGGCGGGACCTAATGGGCCAATATTCAGAGCATTGCGAAGGGGGCGGGTGGAGAGGAGCATGCGATTGAGCAAGGCGGCGGGGCTGGACGGACTGCTGGCCTGGGCGGGCTGACGGCGAATTCGCAGCGGGCGGAGTCTGAAACGGGCTGGACCAACTTCACGCGCCCGCCGTCCTCTCTCCACAAGCGGAGACCCAACACCACCACCACCTACCACCCCCCGCTTTTCACCATGTCGTTCGCAGGCAGACGCAGAGGAAACAAGGTCAAGAAGGGCGTCCAGTTCACGGTCATGGTAGTCGGTCAGTCCTCCCACCCCCCCACCGCCCCCTCGAACCGCCGTGGGTGCCCATTCTGACACGACGCCCCCCGTTTGGGCCTCCCAGGTGCTTCTGGCACTGGCCGCACGACGTTTGTGAACACCCTATGCGAGTCCGAGGTCCTCAACCACAAGGAGTCCGATAACCCGGAGACCGCACACGTCGAGGAGGGCATCAGGATCAAGCCCGCCAACGTCGGTGCGTCACGCTGCCTTGACCGCCGCGCGAGAGGCGGGAGTCTCACTTTGCACCACAGAACTCGAGGAGGACGGCGTCCGCATCGCCCTCACCATCGTAGATACCCCTGGGTTCGGCGACAACATCGACAACGAGTTCGCGTACGTCGGTTTTTGCTCGGCGGTTTTGTTCGCAGATAGTGAACCGTTCTTAGATTCCAAGAGATCGTCGGCTACCTCGAACGCCAATACGACGACATCCTGGCCGAGGAGTCTCGCATCAAGCGTAACCCCCGCTTCAGGGACAACCGCGTTCACGCGCTGCTCTACTTTGTTCCTCCCACGGGTCACTCGTGCGTGTCTGTCCAGATGTACCATGCGCGCACGTCTCACAATCTCCGTTAGCTTGAGAGAAATGGATATTGAGCTGATGCGCCGCCTTTCCCCGCGCGTCAACGTCATCCCCGTCATCGGTAAAGCCGACTCTTTGACCCCCAGCGAGCTCCGTGGGTTTAAGAAGAGGGTGCGCTTCCATTCCACGCGGCTCGGTGCGCCTGTTGATCTCGCTTTAGATCATGGAGGACATCGAGCACTATGACATCCCGGTGTACAATTTCCCCTACGACGTCGAGGAAGACGACGAGGAGACTATCCAGGACAACAGCGAGCTCCGGGTACGTGCCATTAATCCGCTTTTGGCCATCGCTCCGGACGTTGACCCGCGCCTCAGGCTCTCCTGCCCTTCGCCATCATTGGCTCCGAGGAGGAGATCGAGATCGACGGTCAGCCTGTTCGCGCGCGGATCTATCCCTGGGGTATCGCCGAGGTGGACAACCCCAAGCACTCTGACTTTAGCAGGCTGAGGAGCGCCCTCCTGAAGTAAGCTCTCGCCCCGAGGGATTCGTCGCGTTTGCTCACGTTTTCATCCAGCTCCCACTTGGCGGACTTGAAGTCGTTGACGCACGACGTGCTCTACGAGACTTACCGTACCGAGAAGCTCTCTCGGACCGTGCACACCGATACCCAGTACGTCGTCTGTGGGTGTCTGAGACTCGATGTACTGAGACGCGTTCCAGCGACTCGTCGATTCTTCCCGAGGAGCTCGCGACGCAGAGCGTGCGTCTCAAGGAAGAGCAACTCCGCAGGGAGGAGGAGAAGGTGGGTTTGTGGTTGCCTTGAAGAGCGAACGCGACTGACATGCAGTGCAGCTTCGGGAGATCGAGCTCAAGGTCCAGCGCGAGATCAACGAGAAGAGGCAAGAGCTGCTCGCGAAGGAAGAGTCGCTCAGGTACGTCATGCCGGACGGTGTCGTTGACCGTGATCGATGGCTGACGACGGGTGCTGTAGGAACTTGGAGAGCCGACTCGCCGCGCAGGGCTCGCAGCAGGAGTTCCGGGACTGAGATTAAAAGGAAAGCGGTGGCTGCCAAGCCGTGTGGGAGAAGTGAGCGCGTATATACCCCCGAGTCGAGTCGAGTCGAGTCGACAGCCTGCGTCTGCCTTCATGGGTTTCCCAGCCGGATATTTTTCTACTTTTTTTTTTTTACGTTTTTTTTCGACCTTTTTGACTGATGCATATCTTGTCGACGACGCTCGTTTAGTTGGTCTGTGTTGGCTGCTGTTCTCTTTTTGAAGAATACCTCGTCTCTTAAACTAGTTGACTATCGGATGATTTGCTTAGCACGGCGGTGGTGGTGGTGGTGGTGTTGACGACGGACTGTTCGCGACCTTAATGCGACGGACAGCGTGGTGGGGCATCATGATGAACAGGACGGACAAGGTTGAAACCGAGATGGGGAGCGTGAAACGTGATGCAGACCGACAAAGGCAGGATCCGATGGGATCAGTGCATCGGCGACAAGGGCACAAGCATCCAGCGTCAGTATATCTCTGCGTGCATCGCGCGAATCGAGGGGAAATTGAGACTCCGCCGAGGTCGCAGGCATCGTCGAGCTCAGAGAGGGTCGAACGGTTCTACAGCAACAGCGGCAGCAGCAGAGGCAGACCACGCACAGCGACGGTCCTGGGGTCGCGTCTTGCAGCGGTGAGCGAGACCGCGTGTGGAACCGAAAGGGGCAATCGCGCGTTGTTCCCACTGGCAGCAGCAGCAGCAGCGTCCTCGTCCCCCTTCGTCTCATCCGTTCATTAACATCAGCACCCGCCCGCTCCGCATCCTCGCCGGAAGCCACTCGCCCAGGCCACCTCGCCTCGCCCGCCGCCGCTTCTGATGCAGCTCGGTGAACCGCGTCCTTCCTCTGTCCTCGCTCAGGCAGGCGACTGGCAGCCTCGCTCCCTCATGGACCCCGGTCCCTCCTCGTCCTCGTCCTCGTCCTCGTCCGCCCCGCCCCCCTCCTCCTCCTTCCTCCCCTCCACATCCCTATCCCAGCGGAGGCGCTCCTCCGCCGCACACGCACCGCCCCCAGCGCCCCCGCCCACCCAGCCTATACCCAGTGTACCCATAATCGATACCACCCCCCCGGATTCCCTCGACCGCCTCGCAGACTACGACGACGGCGCCACCTACAACGGCATCGCAGCCTACAGCCCCTTCGTCCGCCCCGCCGTCTCCCCCGGCCTCGCCGCCGTCGCCGCCTTCTCCCAGGCCCGCCTCGCCGCCGCGTCCCAACCGGCCCCTCCAGCCCCGTACTACCACAATGGCCTCGACTCCCCGCCCCACCACCCCGTCGCTTACTCCCCGCCTCAGCCCCAGTCCGCCGTCCAACACCAGGACATCATCCCAGATCGCCTCCTCCTCTCGCCCCCAGATCAGGGTCTGGCCACCGAGCCTCGCCCGTCGTCGCGTCGGGCGCTCACCAGGGCCTTGGAGCTCGCACGCGAGGCCGTCAAGCTCGACTCCACCAACAATGATCCCCACGGCGCCGTCGTCGCCTACGGGAAGAGCGTGGCCCTGCTCAGCAAGGTCATGGAGCGCGTCATGCGGGGCGAGGACAGCACAGAATCCAACCGCAGGCGCGGCGGGCGCCGCAGGAGCGTCGTCGCACAAGAGGAAGAGGTCAAGAGGCTGAAAGCCATCGTGAGTCCCCGTCGCGCGGACGACGTCATCCCTCGGTCTCGACTCACACGTTTGTACTCGCAGCACGACACGTACGCCGATCGCATGAACATCCTCAGCGTCATCTACCACATCACACCCACCCCTCACTCCCCGACCTCCCTCTACGCCGCCTCCATGTCTGCCTCGACCGACACCACACAGCCGTCCTCCCCCGTCTCGGGCTCGCCGGATTCGGATTCCTCTGTCCAGACCTCCGTCCAGGCCCGCGCGAATCATTCGCTCGTCCCAGCGCAGACCATCGACACCCAGAGATATCTCGAAGACGCCACCGTCAGACTCAACGGCGGCGACATCTTCCCCATGGACGATCCAGAACCGGAAGGTAAACCGTCTTTCGCCCGTCGAGCGGCGTTTTGCTTGCCCCCGAAACTGACACGGTTATCTCCTCTTAGACCTCGCCGCCGCCTCGTCGTTCCACCCGTACGCCGCAGCGTCTATGCTGCAGTCGAACCAGTCACATGAGGTCCTCCCGCAGCCGTCTTCCGGCCGAACCTCCGCCTTACCTCCCGCGCGACCTCCCCCGGTCGGACACCCTCCCACGCGCCCGCGAGCCGCCTCTGTTCTCCCCCCCGCCGCCCCCCCGCCGCAGACGTCTCTGCCCCCCGCGCCCGACCAACATGGCGTCGTGAACAAGCACCTCAACGTCGTCACCCGTCCGCGAGGAAACTCGACAGGCCACATGCGAACGGGCTCGGGCAGCCGCCTCGAGTCGCTCACGGAGGAGGGCGACAGATACGACGACCGCACGCTGCAGACGCAGCAGCAGCATCACTTTGAGTACGAGGAGGACTTTCGGAGGCCGAGGACGCGGAGCATCGTGCAGGCGCAGCGGGAAGCGAACCGGGAATCCCATCCGCTGCCCCCGCTGCCGTCGCCATCAGAGTCCTCGGGCGCCTCGCTCGCCACCCCGCGAACGCTCGTCAACGAGCACGACCAGCTCTCGCCACCTTCGTCGGCCAAGTTCGTCACGCCGAGACCGCGCGGGATCTCCCAGACCTCCGCGCGCTCGGAGATCGTGCCGTCGACGACGCTCATCAACCACTCGACGACGATGGGCACCATCTACCAGAGACGGACGACCAAGGTGTCCGCGCCGCCGTCCACGTCCAGCTCGCCCAACCCGAGCGAGTCGATGGCTCCCTCTTCCATGAAAATCGCGCCGGTCGGCCTGCCCGTGTCGTCCACGTCGAGCCTCGGCTACGGGCGCAGCCGCGCAGCCTCGCAGCCGGGCCGCCGACCGAGCCTGACGGGGCTCCCGACGATGTCACTGGACCTCCCCGGGCGCACCTCGTCGTCGATGATCGCGACGATGCCGATGCCGCGCAAGGCGTCCGCCACCTCGTCGTCGTCGTCGTCCTTCAAGGGCGGCGCGCAGCTGCCGCAGATCGCGGTCGTCACGAGCCTGATGTCGCCCCCGCTGGGCACGCCTGCGATGCAGCTCGTCCCGCCGCCGCCGATCCTGCACAGCAACCTGCCGACGACGCCGACGTCGCCATTGCCGCCCGCGCCGCCACCGGACCCGCTGCGCAAGGCGTACCACATGATGAACCTCCTGCGGCACACGATGACGTCCAAGTCGGGCGGGTACGTGACGCGGCGGCTGCACGTCCCGCACGAGGTGTGGTCGCAGGGCGGCGCGAAGCTGCAGAACCTGCCGGAAAAGGTGCGCGTGGTGGAGGTGCTGTGCTCCGCGCTGGAAGAGGTGCAGACGACGAGCGTGGACATTTTCGGCGCAGGGAACGTGAGCAGCGGGATGGCGATGGGCATCGGGAGCATCGGGAGGCGCGAGGGCGACCTGTGGGCGCTCCGCCTGGAGGAGTTCTCGGCCGTGTGCGACGGCGTCGTCGCGAACTTTGGGAAGAAGCTCGGCGTCGGGGAGGGCTTCGTGGTGAAGAAGTCCACCGGGGTCACCTCGTGGGGCGGCAAGCTGACGCGCCAGATCGACAAGTTCACCAACGGAAAGAAGTGAGCACCCTCTCTCTCCCCCGTCTGCGTCTGCGTTACCGCGTGCACCGCGTGCTGAGCTCACCCAAGATCCCTGGACAGCCTCGACTCGCCCGCGTCGTACGTGCACGGGCTCAGCCGGCTCTTCCTGCAGGCGCAGCTGCTCGACGAGCACTCCAAGGCGGTCGCGATGCAGCCCGTCGCGCCGTCGTACGCGGCGCTGCCGCTGGAGCTGCGCGTCGCCGTCGAGAGCAAGCTCCGCCGCGCGTCCGAGTTCTTCGCGACGGTCGTGCTCACGTTCGTGATTCGCGACCTCGCGCAGCTGCTCGACAAGTACGTGAAGAAGTGCGAAAAGTGGCTCGCCGAGTGAGCGGGCGGGTGGGCTGTCGTTTCGCTGGGAGAAAATGGGGGTGCGGCACGGTCTTTCTTTTCTTTTTGAGCTTTCTTTTTTGCGCACCGACGGTTCTGGTTTCGTACCCCCTCCGACACGCCTTCTCCTCACCGCCTCTCGTTGTATTTTATGCTTCAGGATCACGCCGATCTCGATGCTGCACCGGATCTCTGACACCATCTCTCTCTCTCTCGCTCTCTCACATCCACACGCACGCACATATACATACACATCTCTCTCTCCCTGTGTCTTACCCCCGTTTTTGTGCCGGGCGTTCGCGACCGCCGCCTTCCCGCCCCCACTCTTCTTTTGTTTCTCCTTTTTTGACGGTGTGCCCCCAAATGACAGTTCTCGTTTTCCACTATGTTATACAATTCTCTCGATATCCTTTTCTCTGCCTTTCCGTCTCTCCGTCTTTGCCTGTCTTTGCCTGTCTCTGCCTGTCTCTGCCTGTCTTTGCATGTCTGTCTGTCTGTCTGTCTGTCTGCCTCTCCCGTTCTTCGCCCCCGCTTTTGGCCCGCCCGTGGCCTCCCCCCGCCTCCTCTTTTCCTTGTCCGCTTTTCTTCGCGTCTCTCTCTTGTTTTGACACATACAGGCAGGCAGGCAGGGATGCATACATACATTCGTAGATACATGCACGCACGCACGCATACATACCTTGGACGTCATCGTAGATAGTGTAGGAGTTTCGAGCTCGCCGCTCGCCGCTCGTCGACTCCTGGTGCATGCATGCGTGCGTGCATGTGTGCTTGCTTGCTCGCTGTCGTGCGTCGTCGGACGATCGTAGGGTTCCAGAGCAGCGACATGGGCAATGCAGGGAGGCAATGCAGGGAGGCTGAACATACACTGGGGGCCGCTCAACGTCCAATATCTCTGCTCCGCGTGTCTGCGTGTCTGCTTCTCTGGCCAAAACAAATAAACAAATAAATAGATGAACATAAACATAAACATAAACATAAACATAAACATAAACATAAACATGAGCATAAACATAAAAGACCTGGGCGCCTGGGCCGTCGTCCTCGCGGGTTCGGCCAAGTTCTCTGCAGGCTAGCTATGGATGTAGGAAGCCCTCGACGATGAGATCAGATCGCGTCGTCCAGGACGCGCCGCATCGCACCGCGGTATGCATTGACATTTGGCATGGGCACCGGCGTTCCGCGGGTGTGTACCACGTACGTTATTTACTCGATGGGTATGTGCAACTATGTATAAGCGTGTATATGTATTTATGTGTTTATGTATGCATGTATGTGAGACTGGGTAGGGGGGTGGAAAAGGGAGGAAAGGGGAGGAGAGGGGTAGGGGGTGGTGGTGTACAGGCGCGGGGCGGGCTCCGAGTGGACGAGGGAGCGCTCGCGGGTGGGGGAGCTGGGAGAGGGGGGCTGCGGGCGACGAGAAGGGGGATGGGAAGATGGAGGGCGGTGCGATTGTGGCGGCGTGCGAGACGCGAGCTGTGCCGTGCCGTGCTGTGCTGTGCTGTGACTGTCCACAGTCGGGGGGCCATATCCATATCCATATCCATATCCATATCCACATCCTAGGAGGCAAGAGTTCGAGGCGCGGATGCGACGGCTAGAGGAAGGTGAGAGCGAGAGAACGTGCGACGAACGAACGAGCTGAAGAGATAAACGCGGGCTAAACGAGCGAAGGGACAGAACACGCGCGACCGACCGACAACGCACAGCAACCAGATCGTCTTTTGGAGCAAAAAACAAACAAGGAAAAAGTCAGGGCTCGAGACGCGCCTCTGGGCCTACAATAAGCACCCTGCAACACGCCGCACCGACACCGACACCGACACCAGCACCACACCCCACACACACCCCACACTCCACACACCGAAACCGACCACGCGACGCAAATATGTACCGCGAAAAAAGAGAGCTATAAAACAGCTATAAACAGGGAATAAATTACCAACCGGGCGCACGGCCGCGCCGGGTCTCAGTGCGACTGCGGGCCCGTGCGCGGGTCGTTGTCGAGGGGGGGCAGGAGCGCGACGAGCCCCGGGGCCGACGCGGGGCCCGGCGTGGACGCGGACGCGAGGGCGAGGGCGAGGGCGGCGTCGGGCGCGGGGTAGTGCGGTGCCTGCTGGCGGCGCGCGACGGCGAGCATGTGCGCGTGCGCGCGGATGCCCTGGACGACCTCGAGGCGGGTGGCTGTGTGCGAGAGAGAGAGAGGGTGCGCGTGTGAGCCGGAAGAGACAAACTAT
This sequence comes from Heterobasidion irregulare TC 32-1, assembly GCF_000320585.1. NCBI lineage: Eukaryota > Fungi > Basidiomycota > Agaricomycetes > Russulales > Bondarzewiaceae > Heterobasidion > Heterobasidion irregulare. The sequence continues at coordinate 2,603,028 of NW_009258197.1, read as the reverse complement.
GGGGATGTATGCGCGCGGAGAGGGCAGGGATGGGGGCGGGGGCGGGGGCGGGGGCGGGAGGCGGAGGACTCACAGTACTCGAGACGCGACCCCTCGTCCACGCCCTCCTCGTCCGAGTCCGCGAGCGGGTCGACGGTACTGATCACGTGCCACGCGTCTGTCAATCCGCAACAAGCCGTCAGTCGGTCGGTCGGTCGGTCGGTCGAGGGGCGGACGACGACGTACGCTGGAGCATCGTCCGCTGCGGACACACGTGCATCGCGACTCCGCGCGTCATCGTCGTCGTCGGCGGCAGCGGGGAGAGCACGCGCGGCGTCGCCGCGGGGACGCGACTCAGAGCGGGTCCGCGCGCGCGCGAACGTGCGGGCGCACGCGCGCTGGCTGCAGCGGTGGCGTTACCGTTACCGTTGGCGCTGGTGCTGGCACTAGCGCTCGCGGCGACGTTGGCGGCGGCTGCGGCGGCGCGAGCGGCGGCAGACAAGCGGGGGGCGCGCGTGCGTGGTGCGCGGCGGCGCGGGGCACGCGGTTTGGGGACCGGGGCCGATGCTGGTGCCGGAGGCGGCGCGGGCGGTGTGGGCGCGGGTGCGGGTGCGGATGCGGGTGCGGGGAACGGGGGCGGGGCGGGCGGGAGAATGGCCGGGGACGCGCGGTCCTGGATGATGTCTTGGGAAAGCTGGCGCCTCTGTGCTGGCGGCTCGCGCGTCGCTGGTGGACGGCAGCCGGTCGGTCCGTCAGAGTGTGCGGGATGGGGTAGAGAGGAAGAGAGGCGGCACGCACTGGACGAGGCCGAGTCGTCGTTGTCGGGGGCGGTGACGGCGATCGAGTCGTGGTCGTCGCCGTCGGCGGGCTCGATGGCGCTGTGGGCGCGCTTCTTGCCCTTCGGGGGTGCCGACGCGGGCGAGTCCTGCATGCCCGGGCTGTCGACGTCGACGCCGACGTCCATCTCGACGTCCGCCGCCTCCGCCCCCACCTCCGCCTCCGCCTCCTTTGCCCGTGCCCTCTCCTGTGCCCTCTCCTTCTCCTTCGCGCGGTCCCGCACGCGGCCCTTGGCGCTCTTCTTCTCTTCGCCGCCCTCGCCGGCGCCCTTGGCGCTCCCCGCGACGCTCCCGCCGCGCCCCGCGCCGGCGCCGGCGCCCGCGTTCGGGTTGGCGAGAAAGTCGAGGCGGTAGCGGGACATGCGCGCGCCCTGCGTGATCTCGTCCTCGGGGTCCACGTTCTCCGCCTCGAACTCGGGCAGCGGGAGATCGACGAGGGCGGGGACCATGCCCGGGTGCGCGCGGGCATGGGCGTCGGCGAAGGGGTTCGGGGTGCCCGAGGTGGCGTCGCCCGAGGGGGAGGTGGGCGCGGGGGTCGAGGCGGTCGAGGCGGTCGAGGCGGTGGAGGGCGCGGTGGAGGAGCGGGCGAGGCCGGAGCCTTCGTGGTAGTGGTGGACGAGCCAGAGGAAGGCGCGGGCGCGGGAGGCGGAGGAGACGTGGATGGGGAGGAAGAGGTCGAGAAAGTCGATGTCGAGGCGGCCAAAGTGCTCGTGTGCGACGTTCTGGGGGCGGGGCGGGGCGGGGCGGGGCGAGGTCAGGAGGAAGGGGTTGATGAAAAGCGGGAGGGGGAGAGACGCACGGTGAAGTTGTTCGAGAGGCAGAAGAGGACGTTGACGACGTTGGAGGTGGGCACGATGCCTCTGCCCTGTGGGATGGCTGGGATGAGCGGCCGATAGCCGGCACGGGCGACGGGAACTCACTGCGAGGACGCGGAGCTCGGACGGGGAGCCGGGGACGTTGTCGGTCTCGTGTGGGAGCTGGCAGGCCTTGAGGAGGTTCTTTATGCGCGGGGCGTCCTGGAGGTTCCCGTCTGTCTTTTGGAGGGAGGGGACGGGGTGGTAGGTGCGGAGGGAGGTGCGCATCTCTGGAAGGACTGCGCGGGAAGGTCAGAGGGGTGTGTGTGTGGGGGGGGGGAGGGGACAAAGGGAACGAGTGCGGGACGGACATGTCATGGTTGTGTTGACGCGGCCGACGTTTGCGAGCAGGGCGATCTTTGCAAAGTCTGTGGCGAACTCTGGGGAGTCCTGCATCTTCTCGCGGAGGGCGCGGGAGCAGCGTGGGGACTGGAGGAGGGCACGGACATAGAGGTCGCGGAAGGAGACCTTCTGGGGGGCGGGTGCGGCGAGGGAGGGAGCGGGTGCGGGTGCGTGGGGGTCGGTGAAGGCGCGGAGAGGGTTTGAGAAGATGGCGTGGAGAAGGTCGTACTGGATGTCGCGGCGGGTGAGGGGTTGTGCCTCGTCGTGCTTGATGGCGAAGAGCTTGCGGCGTGCGTAGAGGGAGCTGTGCGGGGGTGAGTGCGAGGCGGAGGCGGGGGACGGGGAGTGAGGGACGTACGTGGACGGCTTGTGTGAGGCCATCGTGTGTTGTGTGTCGGAGGGTGGCGAGTGGCGAGTGGGTTCAGAGCATCGCAGCGGCTTGCACCACGGGCTTGCTCAGCGGAACAGCCCTCGCTCGCTGCCCGGAGCGCCACCACGTCCACGCATCCGCTTCCGGTCCCCGGCACGGCGACGGCGACGGAAGGGCCGGTCGCGTGCCGGTTCGATGGTTACTACAGTAGTGTTATGTGCCCGAGCGATGCCGTGTGCGACGCCGGAGGAGAACATCATTCCCGGTCGACCACGTCCGGGTGCTGCAGCCTGTCCGCCCCTTGGCTCCTGGTCTGAGCTCTGCGTCCGGCCAAGGGATGCTGAGCGTCCCCCCTTCGTCTGCCTCCCTCCGCGATGCCCTCGCCTCCCCTTCTGCTCGTCCTCTTTCTCTTCGCTCTCTGCTTTCCACTCTCTGAAGCCGCAGGCGCGCCTCGTCCGCTCTCTCTTGCCCCCGCAGACCCTTCCATTTCTTTCTCTCAAGGATGGCAGACCGCGCCTTCCACCGCAGTCCCTGGTGGTCAGCTCGCTTTCACGGACGTCCTCGGCGCCACCGTGTCCGTCGTCCTCCCAGGTGCGTCCTGCCGCCACCCGCGCACGCCCTTTGTCCCACTCGCACTCACCCCCATGTCTCCCCCCCCCCCCCCCCCAGTCGGAGCAACGAGCGTGGATTACATCGGTTTCAGGGGCTCTGCAGGCGGCCGCGCCGTCGTCTGCATCGACTGCGACGCCTCAGGGAACGGCGGCGGCCCCTTCAAGCTCGTCAACTCCCAGCAGCCCGGAGTCGCCCAGAGCCAGCTCGCGGTCAGCCTCGCTCTCTTCCATTTATGTAACCATTTCGCACTTTGACCTCATCGACCCCCTCTCCTAGACCGTTCTCGTCGCGTTTGACGGCCTCGACACCTCCGTCCAGCACGTCCTCAGGGCCTTCAACGTGCAGACGACCGACGGCGCCGCGGGCCAGCTGACCTTTGGCGGCCTCCTCGTCTCCGTCGTTTCAAACGCAGGTGAGCTAGAATCCCCTTCCATCCGCCCCATTCCACCCGTTCGACTCCATTCCGTGCTTCCCCCGGCCCCCCTTCTCGCGTCCCGGTACGCCCCCGTGCATCGCGAACCGCGCTGACCCCACCTGTGCGTCTCCCACCTGTCAGCCGCATCCGCATCCGTGCCGGCGTTTTCATTCGCGAGCTCAGTCGCGACGCTCTCCTCGCCCTCGACCGCATCACTATCAGCATCGACATCAGCATCAGCATCAGCATCAGCGACCGTGTCCACACAATCCACCTCTGCGTCCGCAGCGTCCTCCGCTCCTTCCTCTTCGCCATCATCCTCTCCTTCTTCTACTTCTTCGAGCGCCTCCGGCTCAACACTCAACACCTTCTCGCCTTCCCGCTCCCCCTCCGCATCCTTCTTCCCCCCGACCGCCTCCTCGACCGCCACCGCCACCTCCGCAGCCGACAACTCCCGCACCTCGCGCCTCTCCGGCTCCACCATCGCCGTCATCGCCATCCTCTCCGTCCTCGGCGCCCTCTCCCTCATCCTCGGCGCAGCCGTCATCGTCGTCACCTGCGCACGCCGCCGCAACCCCTCCGCCCCACAAGACCCCTCCGCGCCCCCGCCCCCCTCGCCCCCACGCGGCCCCTCTCCCGCCCTCGCAGGCCTCCCGCCCTCCCTCGCGCCCCGCCCCACCTACATGCCCGCGCCCGTCCCCCTGTTCACCCCCGGCGCGAGCACCAGCTACGCGCCCGCGCGCCCACCGCCCTTCGCGGCACCCACGACCGCAGCACGCGCGATCTCGCGCCCCGTGCTCACCTTTTCGCCGTTCGACGACCCGCCCGGCGCGGCGGACTACGTCCCGCCGACCCCGACCTCGGGCCGCTCGCGCGACGACGGGCTGTCGTACCGCTCGCGCGGCGGCGCGTCGGACGCGTCGGGCGCGTACGAGTACGGATACGCGTATGGGTACGGGAACGGGAACGGGAACGGGAACGGGAACGGGAACGAGAACGCGCCCGGGCGCTCGGTGAGCCCCGGCGCGTTCAGCGCGTTTAGCGAGTTGAGCGGTGAGTGGTTCGCGTCGCGCTTACAAGGGAGGCGCGGTGGCTGATGAGTGACGTCGTGCGTGTGTGTGTGCATGGCTTTTCTTTTTTTTTTTGCGCGCGCGCCACAGCGTTCCCAAGGCCGCCGAGCAGGAACCCGCTCCCGCTCCCGCCGGTGCCCGCGAGCCCGAACAGCCAGCTGTGGATGGAGCGCCGAATACGAGACCTCGCGTGAGCGGCGCGCGCGCGCCTGCGCCTCCGACTGGTGTGTAGCTCTTAGCGCCAGACAGCGCCTGCCGATCGCCAGGTCGCGCGAGGTCGCATCGCGTCGCGTCGTGTTGTGTTGTGTTTTTACGATCTGCTGTGTTCACGCCGTGTTAGGATCTGGGACTCGCGGTTCCGTCGGATTGTACGAGTATGTAGCGCCTCCCCCCCTCCTCCTCCCATTTCCCTTATTACCTTTACTCTTCCCACCTTCGCCCTCACCGCCATGCCCTCGCTCTTCCCACCCTCCCCTCCGTAATCCGAGCGCATGCCTCTTCGCCACCCGATTCGCCCGTTCGACTTATTTTTTTATTTTTTTTATTCCTGTCTACTGATTAGAGTAATGGCAGCCGCGCGCCGCTCGACCGTGGATCTGCGCGCTCGCCGCTCGGTCGGCGCGGGGTCGAGGGCCCGCTTGTACCTAGACGTCGCGCGGCGCGATCCGCAGTACTTATAAGCTATACTTATGCGCGTGAGCCTAGTGGCTCGGTGCCTGTGAGTCGCGGTCGAGGGAAAGAGTGCCGCCGGTCGCAGGCCCTTTGCCCTTTTCTTCTCTTGACTTTTCGCGACGGCCCGACGTCTGCACACCAAGACGCACACGTTCTGCGACGCCCGAGCGCGCGCGATGCTGAGGCGCGCGGTGCCGCGCCGCGTCGGCACCGCGCTGTGGTATATACCGCGTCCGATATCTAAGTACACAGAGGACGAACGAGCGAGCGAACGAACGAGCGAACGAACGAACGAACAAGGAAGAGAGACAGACAGATAGAAATATCATAAAAAAGGCCTATTCAAGAAACAGGACGCCACGCACAAAAACAGGGAAGGAAAGTCGGACGAGGAGAAAACAGGGGACCCGCGCACGTATGACAACCTAGGCCGCCGAAACGGAAACGGAAACGGCGGACGGACGGACGGGGGCCCCGAAAAAACATGATTAATTCCAAAAGGGCGGTGGAGGTGTAATGGAGGACACAGCATTATACGGAACTCGAAGGTTGGGTCGCGCGGGCGGGGCGGACGGATAGAAACAGGCAAGCGAGGTGGGGGGAGTGGTATGGACGGAGCGATGGTACACTGAGCGAACGTAGGCGCGCGCGCGGCTGCAGTTGCGATATAGAGGTGAATGTGTATGTGTATGTGCGTGTGACAGGCGGGCAAAGGCACGGCGGCGCAGTGGCGGCGGATGTTCCGAGAGCGGTAATAAAAGGATATTTTAATTGATAAACAGCAGTGGGCGAAAGCAGTGCGGCGTCGAGGAGGTCGACCCGCGGGGGGGAGGGAGGGAGGGAGGGGGGGTCGCGCTAAGGGTCGTCTGCATGGCGAGTGCGCGCGCGCGCGTGAGTGTGAGAAGTGCGGATCGTCGACACGGGAGAGGGGAAAGGGGACGGGGACGGGGACGGGGACGGGGACAGGGACCGAGGCGACAACGCACCGTCAGCCCAGAAATCGCGCACGCGCTCCAGCACCTCGATGACAACGCTGCTGCGGTACATGAGCCCGTGGTCCGCGCCCTTGACGACCTTCACCTCGCAGCGGCCCTCGCCCATCGCGCGCTCCATCCACAGCACCGCGTTCTCCGCGATCTTCTCGTCCCGGTCGCCGTACCACACGCGGACGCGGTGCGGGTACGCAGAGTAGGAGAACCCCCACGGGTGCTGCTCGTGGTTCAGGATCTGCAGCAGGTCCCCGTGCGTCCCGCCCGCAGACTCGGCGTGCGCCGCCACGATCAGCGCGTTCCCCAGCGCGGCCTGGTACGCGCTCGACGCCGCGATCCCTGCCGACGGCGACGTCATCGTGCTCGGCGCCGGCGAGGACACCGACCCCGCCACCGACGCCGGCGCAGACCGCCCCGTGGCGCCGAACGAGACCGAGCGCCGCCCGCCCGCGCGTCGATTGTGCCCGTTGCTCTGCAGGTGCTCGTCCAACTTGAAGCGCTCCTGCCCGTCCGGCGTCCCGCTTGCGCTCGAGTTCGCCGACGAGTGGGCGGTGGGCGACCAGTCGATCGCGTCGAAGCCGAGGCCCACGTCCAGCTTGAGCGAGTGCGGCATCGCAGACGGCGGAGCGCTCATTTTGCGATGACTGGATCCCGAAGACGACTTGCCCTTGAGCGAGCCCATCGACCGCAGCGCCTTGAGTGTGCGTCCAGGGCCCCCCGATGGTGACTTGTCGCAGGGCGGAGTCTGCGGCGTCGTTTGTGCACCCTTCAATCGCCCAAGAAAGCCTCTCGAATTCTTCCTCTTGGGCATCGCCTGATCCTCGCTGGACGCGCGCTTCGCGGATCGGTCACCCTGCGGGCCGAGCGTGCTACGACTGTCAAATCGGCCGTCGAAGTCCCGAAGGTCATCGTACTCGCTGAACGCGCTAGAAGCGGTGCTAGGCCGTGGCAGCGCGTCGACGCTATGCATGCCGCTCGGAAAGCCAGAACTCGTTGAGGGCCTGGCATCGGACTTGTGACGCGTCCACGGGTTACGACTGCGATGCGGCTGCGCCGCGGAGGACGCGTCATAACCGATGCCTTTGTACTGAATAGTGGGAGGTTTTCCCAGCATCCACGCTTGTATCTTCCACTCTGCGGCCTGAGCCGTTTTGAGGAGGCCAGCGGGCACGTACTTCAGCCACTTGTAGCCAGCTGAATCAGACTATGAGGATCCGGCTCGTTCTCATGCTCACATTGGGATCTGCTCACCTCCTTCAACGCCTCCCACCCAAGGTGCGAGCAGAAGGACGTCTCCACGTATACGTTCGGGGAATTTGCTCGCAAACGAAAGCGCGTACGGTGCTCCGGCTGAGTGTGCCATGACGCTACAGTGATCGATGTTCAAAAGATCGAGAACCTCTTCTACTGCCGACGCCCACTCGGGGATTCCCCGCGCGGATTTTGACTTGGGGGCGTCGGTTCGACCAAGGCCCCATCTGATCCAAGTCTGCAAGTCAGTCCAGTCCCGCCGGAGATGGATGTTCACGAACCTATCGATCGTGATGATCCTGAGTCCCAGGCATTCTGCCATCTCGTCATAGAGGCCCATAACGTATCGTACACTTCCAAGCCCCAGGAATACCACGACAGGATAACCTGTCGGACTCCCCAAGTCGGACAAGCTCACATTGAGCGGAGAGCTTATTGAGGCATGTGGTGAACGGGTGAGTTTCAACAGCGTCGTCAGACGGGCGGAACGAAGGTACTGCGCGATGGCCTGTGATTGAGTCGCAGTTCCATTGGGCAGCTCCATAGGGAGAAGTGAAATGACATCTTCTGCAGGAGTGGAGTAGAACGATTGTGGACGGACACCTTCGAAGTTGGGCGAGTTAAGGTTCACGGCGCCCTCGGAAAGAACAGAGCGGCGGTACTGCAGACTTCGACCCTTGGGCGGGGTTGCCTGAGATATGGGAGATTCAGTTTGACGTTGAAGTGTTCGTCTAACTTCGTCGGCTATGCTGTCGACAGAGGACCGGGAAATTATGTCGGCTTCCTCCTCTGGAGACAGCGGTTCCGGCTCAGACTCTGGGTCCTCCGGAACGGTCTCATGACTGTGGCTTTGATTACTACTGTAGACGGACATACGACCTGCAGATCGCCGTGAACGGACGCGTTGCTCGGGAGGCGCGTACGCCTGAATAATTTCTGAGATGGAAGGCGCCACGGTGCGCGTAGAGGATTGGAAAGACAGCGGAGGAGACGCCGGTGGACTGAGGTCGTCTATCGTGGATCGCGAGTATGAAGAGTCGAGGGTGATGGTAGAGGAAGATGCCGTGCGGCTCGACGTGTATCGCTGGGTTTGATGCGAAGAGGATGGTGATGCCGGTAGCGGAGAATGGTCGCCCCTAGCACGTCGAGCCTTTTGCTTGGAAGACGCGTTCCGTGGGAGACCACCGCCCAAGGTGATGCCCGGAGGTGGAGTTGGCAGTGGGGGCTGGTAGAGCGGGTGAAACCTTTCCTTCCTGCGGCCAGAGCGCCCCGACATTCCGCCTCCTCCCATGAACATATCGTCCATTCCAAAGTCATTCATCCCATCTACCAAAGCATCCATCGTCTCCACTCCTGAAATGGGCGCGATGACGAGTGGATATGGCTCGACTGACGTCCGAGGGACGAAAAAATCGATTGGAGTTTGCGGCGGCGTCTCGAACTGAGTGTGACCAGACGATCCCGAGATGCGGAGGTAGGAGAGCTCCTGCGAGTCGTCGGGGTAGAATATGTCAGGGTTCGTGCGCGAGCGACGGCGAGCCGTGGATTTCGGCGTGAGTTCACCACCGTTGTAGCGTCGCGGGCTGAGGTCTGCGGTCTCCAGAGTGGGGAAGGTGTAAGACGTGCTCTCCGCGTCGTCCTCTGAGCGGTTTATGGAGCCCTCGTCCTCGCTCCAGCCATGCGAGTGAGACTTGGAGGTGTGTTGCGAGTGGGGAGGATGAGCCCGGCCGGTTGGATATTCCGAACGCGAATTGGAGCTGGAAGACTGTCGGGGATACCGGTCGAAGTATGCTTGCGTGTGACTGGGAGAGTAGAAGGAATCTGAGGGAGAAGGGGTATCGGGATAGGTGGTATGTTTTTCCTGCGCGCGCCGCAAGGACAGGAGAGACGGTTTCTTGGATGGAGTGCGTTGGGAGGTTCCGGCGGTGAAGGATGGCATCGCCGCAGAGCGGCAATCGGACGGGAGTGAGAGTGGTGTGGAAAGGAATGCAAAGCAAGGTCAAGAATACAGAGAAAGGACAGTCAAACTCATCGACGTCTCCGTGACGAGCACAAGTGGTAGTACGAAGGGCTCAGCCAGCTCTCCCTACAACCGATCCTGTTGCTTCATCCCAGCCGCGGCGCTCGCCGGTGCCCCTGCCTCGTCCGGCTTCTTAGCGGTCGGCTCGCCGTTCATCAACCCGTCCATGTTTCAACGACCTCATCCTTCCATGCGCATATATATTATATTGATCGACCATACATACATGCACGGGTCAGTCGGTGTATCAAGGCCGTAAGCTTACAGAGCCGGGTAAATCACCCTCGCGTTTGCAGCGTTCGCAATGAGCATATATCCTGTACCTGCTTCAGATACTCCTCGGTCCACGCCCGAGACCCGTGCTGTCCAGCACATACAGGACTAAAACTGCGCAGCGTGGGGAGCGCCCCAGAACCTAGAAACGCAATCCATTCCTGGGGTGTTACATGGACTGCGCGTCCCGAGACAGATAGCCTCTCCAGCTTCGGACAGCACTGCTCGATGCAGGCCAGCGTGTGCCGGTCGGTGTCGATCCCATTCAATTCTATCTCCACCAACGACGGAAATGACGGAGCATCGCTGTTAAACACAAGCCCTTTGCAGTTGGCACCCCATGCATAAAGGCATAGCTCCTCCAAAGAAGAGCTGCAGGACCCTAACAACGACGGAAGATGCGTCTGCAGGTCGACATCGTCTCTGGCGGAGATGGAAAGGCAGCGAAGACTGCCCGAAGACATGAGAGAGATGTTGGAGAGATGGCTGTCGACTATTGTGACGTTGTCGAGGGAAAGATGTGTCAGATGGAGGGAATCCGGCAAAGTGGATCGGTAAATTGTTAATTCGACGTAAGACAGTCGAACACGACGGAGCCTCGTGAATTGCGAGAACAGCTCACTGTCCCATACCAGAGACGCGCTCTTTCTACTGCAGTATATCGTCGAGGCCCCATGATAGCCATGAGAATAGCCGTCGATTATCAACTCTTCGAGCTGATGGGGGTACATGAGGGGACGCAAAAACCTTTCCGCGTGGATTGACATCTCCCCCCTAAGTCCCAGGCGCTTCAATTTGAGGACGCTGAGAAGTCTCCGGACGCTCGACGTATCGCAAAACGTCAACGTCGTCTCTCCCGCGACGAGACGGAGATCGAGTCCTTCGACATGCGACGCCAATGCAGGGTTGCACGCAAGCGTGCGTTCAAGCAAGGCGCACGAGCGGTAAGAAGTCAGCTGGGGGAGCGCGTAGAGGCGCTTCTGTACGTGCCAAAGCCAGGCGCGCGAGACAGCCGCAAGGTGGGTGTAGTCCCGAGACCACCAGTTGCCACAGTCAAGGATGATCGGGATAAGATCATCGACGATGCGTTGTCGTCCATTGAGCAATGGATGCATGTTTGGTCAAGGGTAAGTACAACAGACGGTACTGCGAAGGCGACGGAGTGAGTGCGTGTGCTATTATGCGATGTCAGTTCTAGGAGCGGAGCAGAAGCTAGGTTCGTACCTGTCGTGAGCGACAACTGAATGTTAGAAAGAAAGATGCAGTACCTGGGCGCTCGGGCGTGGCTCGTTATAAAGGGTTCTTGTGCATGAAGGGTTCGGTGAGGCCCACGCATGATTGAACGTCGTAATTGGTCAGTGGGGTTGTGGGGCAGGTACTGAGTAACGTAAATATAGTCCGGCCCTGCCCGGCCGCCTCTGGCTGCCTCCGGGCTTGAGTCCCTCTGTTCAGTCGTATCAACTCAGTCTTTATGCGAGTCACTCACTGTATCGTCGTCGTGAACATTGATGGACTGACAGCAAAGCCCATTACAGTTTGTTGGTCGTCATCACATATGGCCGTCTTCCTCGCTTCAAGAGCAGATTTAGTGCTATGAGACTCCCCAGTACTCAAATCAACAGAGGGATGACAGGTCTCTGCGAGGAGAGTGTTGACATACGAGAACAGGAGCCTACAGGAGCATGTGATGGGTATGTTGGTGAGCTGGTGGGAACCAAAATAGATTTTCAACCTCCATGAGCATGGTGCTTCAGGGTGCTTCTTACTGCTGATAACCATCTTTTTCATTCAGCGCTCAGATAGCGTACTGAATTATCGTCCAGCCTTCCATGCGTTCTCCCAACATGTATCGTCATAGTATTCATAACGATCATGAAACCAACCTGCGAGACGATTCTGAGAAGACCCAACTTGATGTCATTACTGCAGCCAACAAACAAGGCCTCCAAGGGGCAGAAGACGTCTTCGTGGATGAAGAAAGTCACCAGATCCAGTACAAGACGCTCACCTGGCAGGTAAGCGAGCAGAAATACACCCAGGGCAGTGCTTCGCCAGAAAGCTTAGTGACTGAACTGAACCATTCCTACTTTCTTCGGGGCATTCAATGCATCCATCCTCAGTTCGTCAGTCTGCTCATGATTTCGGAGATTGTGAGCAATGGAATGCTCTCGCTTCCCAATGCCGTAGCGGTCGTCGGTGAGCAGTTTGTGCTACTGCCTCTCAAAAACTTCTCATCGACGATGAATGGCGGGCATGCACCCCGAGTAGGTATTGTTCCGTCAGCGATCTTGACGGTATTTCTAGGCGTCTTCGGGCTGTTCACCGCGAAGTTGTTGATCGATTTCAAGGGGAACCATCCCGAGGTCCACAACATGGGTATATTTGTTATCGCTTTCCTTGACGCCGTCATTTTATCATCATTGTTGCACCAGGAGACGCCGGTTACATCTTGTTTGGACCAGTAGGCCGTGAGGTTTTATCACTTGGTACAATCATCTTCGCCATCTGCGGTACTGTATGGTGGCCTATCCACTGCTCTATTCTACACTCTGATCGTGAATACTCTCAGGGCTCCGAACTATTGTCCGGACAACAAGCCCTTTCAGCACTCTCTAACCAAGGACTATGCACAATATACCTTGTGCTCATTTTTTCCATCGCAACCTTCCTTTTGGCCCTACCTCGGACCTTGGATCGCTTCAGTTGGCTTGCCTTGTTGAGTGCGGCTTTGATCACGGTCGCCGGTGTGGTGGCTATGGTTGGAGCGGGTGTCAATCCGATTCCAGGGCGTATCATCAACGCTACCGTGCCAACTACTTTTTACCAGGCATTCTTAGCTATCACTGGTCCGGTATGTTCCCCTTGTTGTATACACCTATTGCTTCATTATTAATCGTTGGGTCGAAGGTATTTGCTTATGCTGGCAAGTGGCAGTGCTAATATCTTTTCACGTGAACTATTGCAACCCTGAGCCCCTGTGTGTCAATCTAGGGCATTTCATGTACGAGTTTACTTCCGTCTGTTCCATTTTCATGATCTTACGGCTGGCCTAGGTTCTTCATCCTTATATCAGAGATGCGGCACCCCGAAGATGCAATGAAGGTCCGGAAACGCCTCGTACCATCTGAAAATATCCTCATTGACCGTGAGGTTTCCTAGTCGGCTTGGGTGCTGCAAGTATTCTGTACGACATTCTACGTCATCTTCAGCATAGTCGTCTACATCTACATCGGTAGCACCGTGCAATCGCCAGCATTACTCTCCCTTCCCCCGATCTGGGCGAAAGCATCCTTTGGTATCGCACTGGCAAACTTCTTATTGTGAATGGCTGGCCCTTTGTTCTTCCCGGAAGTCATACGTTAATGTCCTGCTTCGCTCTCTTTAGTGCCGGTGCCTTGTACTCCCACACTGCGGCCAAACTCGTTTTCGTTCGTCTCTTTCGCCATTCTCGGCACGTCTACTCACACACGATTCTGGGATGGGTCGTATGGGTCTCGCTGTGCTTCGCAGCTGTTGCGGTAGCTTTCATTCTCGCGGTCGCGGTTCCGATATTCTCATATTTGATCGGCATCGCGGCTGCGTTGTTTGCCTCTTGGTACACGTATGGTTTGGCTGGCTTCTTTTGGCTGTACGATGCATATTATCCGCACGGTGGTGCTCGAGCTTTGAGAACTAGATGGATCGGGACAACCCTGGCAGTTCTAACCATTGTAGCTGGTGCTTTCATTTGCGTAGCCGGGACGTATGTTTCTGTCGAGGTGAGAAGCCTTCTACGCATTCTGCTGTGGGATTCTGTACTCATAACCGGTCACTTCCGAAACATGCAGCTTATTGTCGTGGCCTATCGGAGCGATATTGTGGAGAGACCATTTACCTGTTAAGTATCTGAGTTGGCGTTATTAAGTACCATCCTCGTTGTTGCAATTTCACAAGCATCTGGCCATCGGAGTTCAATCATGCACATGCTTCTCGCTGAAATATGCCTCCCTTTACTTATGCTTAACCATGGCTTAGTTGTGAACAATAATTATCATCATACTTTAACATACCCTCTGTTATCGCTTATGTTTGCAGTTCTCGCATGATGGGCCCACTTTCAGGCAAAGTCAAATTCCACAAAGTACACTCAAAAAACGTTGCGATTTCATAGCAGAAGTCGGTCGGAGGACCTTAATCAAATTATGTGTTCTTAAGCCTTATCTTGTGGCATCTTCAAAATACTGATGCGGAACAAGATGCGGGAATGCCGGAAACAGCTCATTCGGCCCTACGGCCAACCACGAGCGCTATGTAAATAGCCAGACACAGCAAGGCTGACGCCGACACGCCGTATCAACACCGTGTCCACCAGGCGTTCTCTCTACTACCATCATCCAATGCCTACAGGACTCTATGTCAAAAAGATAACCGAACGTCCCCCGAAGAATTGGGCCCAGACGCTGAACGCTATTGCGTTTGTGGTAGTCTTCAACTTTGGGTGTCTGATGGTCAATGCATCACAATTCGCTATTTTGCTCCCGCTGAAGCTCCTGCCATTCGAGTGGGCCAGCCGATGGTATGATAGCGGGATTCGGTACAGCAAGGGTGCATTCGGCGCACTGTTGAGTGAGTGGTTATGTGTCTGAGTCCGGCTAGATGAGTAGTTGAGAGCGTGTGCAGTCTTGATGTGCCAATGGTTTGCGCCAACAAGGCTGGTCGTAACGTTCGAACAGGAAGGGCCGGGCGCGTTCTCGGAAGATGAGTTTGCTAGGCTCGTTGTCAAGGATAAGAAAGGGCGAGTAACAGGCATAAACCTCCCACTGAAGTCGGTGCTCATTGCGAATCACCAAGTGAGCCGCCTCGTGTATTGTTTGCTGCGCTTGTTGCCGAGGCTCTGATCTCCTCAGGTATACGCTGACTGGTGGTATGCGTGGACTTTGACATACTTCTCGGGCACACATCGCGATGTGTTCATCGTCCTCAAGAAGAGCCTGAAATGGGTCCCTGTCGTAGGATGGGTATGTCTCATCCCCTTGCGAACAGGAACTTTACTGATGCCACTTTGATGAAATTGCGCAGGGAATGCAATTTTTCAACTTCATATTCTTGGCACGCTCATGGGCGTCTGATCGGTTATATCTTGTGAAAGAATTGGCGTTCTTGGGTCGGCACGCCGAGCAACAGGATACACCTTTCACATTCATATTATACCCAGAAGGCACGCTCGTGAGCAAAGATACAAGACCTATCAGCAAGAAGTTTGCCGACAAAATTGGGATTGTATGTGCCCTTCCTAGGACTATGATGACAGCCATCTAATGCGTAGGTCCAGCCAGATATGACACATACCCTCCTTCCACGGTCCACAGGCCTACACTACAGCCTTCGAGCGCTTGCACCACGGATACCGGCTCTTCAGTTAGTCGATATCACTGTTGCATACCCTGGTATGTTCGTGTTCTGCAACAATCAACTTCGACTTACCTTTGGTTCACAGGAATACCTCTACTGGGCTACGGTCAAGAATATTACACTCTCCGTTCCATATTCTTCGACTGCATACCTCCACCTTCTGTCCACATACATATACGGCGCTTCGACGTAGCCAAAGAGGTGCCGATTGGTAACATTTTCACCAGCAACTCGAATGGCCTTTCAAATGATTCCGCCGCAACGACAATTCTGGAAGCTGAAGTACCTGAAGTGGAAAGGGAAGTCTTTGACCTTTGGCTGCGCGAACGTTGGGTGGAGAAAGATCGGTTTATGCAACGATACCTGGACACGGGCACATTCTCCTCGCATCCGAAAACCCAGCCCCCTGTTATCATCCCACTACAGCTGAGACATCGGAGAGAGGTATTGGACGCTTTCTGCTTTTTCGTGCCTGCCATCGCAGGGTTTGTCTGGTCCAAAGTGAGGGATATCGCGTTGTGATTCATGCCAGGGATCGGTTTGGATATAGTTTACCTATACTGTTTAGTATTCTGATCATTTACCACTCGTGTTGTCTGTTGTGATCTATGCTATCATCATTGTGGAATGTATAGGGAGAGTCGAGCGCTTTACATATGGAGAAGTACGTGCATGGGCGTAAGTCTGGTGGTCCACAGGACAATTTTGAGCGACGATGGAGGATGGAGGATGCGTATGTCTATTGACCCATTCTGGAGCGCTGCTGCTCGATCTGCTTCACCATGAACAAGCTGGTGTCCAGGAAACGGTCGACGCAGTTCACAAGGCAGCTTTCCTCGCCACGTGAGAAACGAGTCGACGGTGTCCCAGTTATACATCTGTTATACGAAGGAGCCCCGCGTTAGGGAATAGATGCACAACAGAGAATGACAACAAACTTGTCCCAACACATGCTAGTGAATGAGTGGATAGATTGTTGAACGCGAGCTTGGGCCTGCTCGCGGTCGAGAAAGGTCTGGAGCTCTTTCTGAAATCACAGCAGCTTCAACGGACGTTTGAAAGGTGATGCACTCGAGGAACATACCTGGGTGGACTCATCAAACGATTCAGCCATAGTTAGAGAGTGATGAGAGCTGTTGAGGCGCCCAGCCCGACTAAGAGCCAACTCACTCTGACCGCGGGAAAAATATTGGTATTACGTATTCGTTATGACGTATCCAGAATATTGCCTCACTCGACTGGAGACGTGTAAACGCAGGACAAGAACGTTGAATTATATATACTCGTATAGTAGAATGGAAGCTCGTAGTCGGCCTCGATCGAGGTACGCTCATCATGTAGAGTCCACTGATTTGCCTTGATGCCCATCAACAAGCTCTCCGTAAGCTCTCCCAGCCCTCCGAGTCAAAAGAACGCAGGAGTGCCCCGTAGTGCCATGGTGACCCGAATGCTTGATGTGCTTGAAGCATTTGATAGAACTTTTCCATTGGCTAGGAGCTTCGATGAAAGTGATGTTAGTAGGAGGATTTGAGTTTGAGGATCACTGTGAGCTTTTTGGTGGTCAAAAGTATCCTTGTGAGATTTCAGCCAGGAGTGATACCGAGAGGTACGGATATGGAGGGGAAGACGCCCAATGGGCACCTTGCAGACTCGACAGAGCCGGTAAACTACGTGGCAGTTTTTGCTTCCGCGGCCGCGGAATCCATGATTTGTCATCAGACAGATTTCCTAGTTTGTCGACACGTTCTTTCCCTGCTGCACTTTTGTCGGAGGGGTTTGCAAGGTCTTCCATCGACCACAATCATCACATCCTAGTCTGTTGCACCGACTTTTTCTTCGATGAATTTTGCCGTCAACTTGCGCATGATCGCGCCGATCTGTTGGCACATCGGTGCCGCCTATTGAACGCCCGTACGAGCAACAGTCGTGCGAATGGGCCGACTGCTTACACGTGAGCTAGGACGGTTTGGTTTCTTTACAACGATATCTGGCAATGAAGGACTCAACGCCGCACAGCATTGCCTCGTGCCGCCCCATCTGCTTCTCGCCTCGTGTTCTTTCCGTCTTCTCTTTTGTAGTCTTTTCTCCGCCTCATTAATGTGTCTTATAGTTCCATAAGCTACCCATCTCCACTCTCTCTTCGATGGAACGGCATTCACACCAATCTACATCCCAGTAGGTCTATTCTTTTGTCTCTTTTTCTATATTTCGTTCTGATCATGGCCATGGTAGGCCCCAATATGTCTCTCGCAAGACGCTTGCAATCAAGCGCGGGGACTCAGAGACGCTCACTCGAGAGGATGTTCAATATGACCTGCTCTATTATATTTTCTCAAACAACAGTCGAGTATTCACAGATGAATCCCCTGGAAAGCCCCCCTCCAAGGTCAACTTTTGCGACCTCTATGTCAACGCGTTATACAATTCCACCAAGTGCTCTAAGGTCATGCGGGACAAGATGCACGATACCCCCGCATTCGCCATCGAGTTTGCCAAGATATCTCTTCTTACCAATGTCGGCAGAATAAACACTACCATGGCATGTACGTACTTCAGGACTTCTTCATCGACATCAACTCGTCGCACTCAAACAAACAAGTTTTCCCTGAGATGAAGACAGCATTGAGGAGCTATCATCCTGTTCCCTCACTGCAGAAAACAGATGGAAACGTGCAGGACGCACCCAGAATCAAGAATTGTCTCAAGGCGGCCTTGCTCCCGGCGGAGCAGAAAACAGCCCCTCCATCTACTCCAAATGATATCCTTGCCCGCATCGTATGTATGGTCATGTTCTATACTAGATTGGATGCTTATCTACGACATTCAAGAGGAATGAACACGTCCCTCCAACGAGTATTGTCAACCTAATTTTTGTTTTGACCAATTACTCGACGGTGAGATCTAGCGGATTGTTAACATCTCTTGTACTCAATCCAACCCCATTCAGTCCCTTTCCCCCCTTCATTTTGACCCGCCGGTCGAATTTGTAGACCTTTTCTTACCCATCAACATATCGTCGGTGGCCCGCGCAAAGGCTTTTCTGTGGATGATATTCCACTATCACGAAGGCCCTCACCTAGCCAACCCCTTTGCGGACGAGTACGCTCTCAGGCATCCCCAAAAGGTACCATGGCTTCAGCGCCTCTCTCAAGAAGAGCAGAGACGAGAAAACGTCGATCCTCCTGAGGAGATTGAGTGGGGCCGAAAGATGGCGGCACAACGTAGCCAATTTCTTCAAGACCTCGTTGCAGGCGTTGATGTTGATAGAAGGCAAAGAGTCACCGGTAACTCATCCCATTCGCAGGGTGTGTCAGCGTGCTACCTGAGGCTTACCTCTTCAGTGCTAAAGTCATTGATATTATGGCAGAAACAGAGACTTCGTTCCGCAGGTTCCGGGCGCAGTCTTCTTACGCGATGGAGGCCAATCGAGTTGCAACCTTCCATCATTACAACCCGTCCGATCCTCAGGGAAAGACCAAGGCAGGCAGCTTACATCCCACCGGTATGCCGTGCATTTTACCACAGCGGCTATTTTTTGACGACCTCGTGGGGATCCAGTGAACGCTAGCACACGTATACGGGAAAGCGTTCGGGAATACCGGCAAGAGCGTTCGATGCTTCAACGTTGGAATCTCTATTCGTTTCCTGCACACGCACACAGTTGACAGCATGCTATATTACAGAGGCATGGCACCGCGTCCAGACCATCGATCCCCTCGTTGACTCTGATGAAGAAGGCCTAGATGAACACGCGCGAGTCGACTATCGTAAGTGTTCCTTCCATTGACGTACACATTTTTGACACCCCCAGCGCGCTTCTGATACGAACGTCCATACATCCTCTTCTTATTCCTGTAGAGCGCCGCCTCCACGTCTTGAACTCGATTAGGACACCACCTGGATCGTCGAATAACCCAAACCCCAATTAGTATGTTATCGTGGCCAAAGTCACATACAGGTGACTTCAAATCCCGATTTGATACCAATGACTCTTAGTCAATCACTGTGTTGTACGATCCAAGTAAGCCAATGCATGTATCAGTTGTGTGCACAGAAAAAGAAGCACACATGGGCGCTGTGCTCTACATATACACGAGATACTCGCCTTCTTCTATTCCAAACGGATGTCGTGATCTATAGAAATGGCCGTTTCTGCCCCCGCACATTTAGCCCTCTACGTATCGTACCTTACAGTAATATCTTATCTTAATGCTGGGCCCCTCATGATCTCCTTTAACAGGTTCAGTGTCCAAGAAAATATGGCAATTCCATATATAGTGATGCGAGTATAGCTAGAAAACGATACTCCAAATCGAGAGGGCACAGCCCTTGATTCAAATACAAATGTACGTGGATGCGATGGGATGGAAAAGGAGAGTGGTTGCCGTCAAGTTGCAGAAATGAGGTGTCACGAATCCAATGGTGAGGCACAGCCTACAAGAGAAAGGGTGATTGAGGGTAAGGAGCAAGGGTGGTTAGGGGTGAAGATCTAGAGCCCAACGCTCCATGAACATGAAACCTTTTTTTCCTGCTTTTCCAGGTCCAGTACCACCGAATATCGAAACATGACCGTACTCGTACAACAACCAACAAATGAGAGGAAATAAAATGGGTTCCACCTGCAAAAGAAATGAATCGGATGTAAATTGGATGTCCAGACAGATTGCAATGGTAAAAAAACGATCCGCAAGGAAGGCAAGGCCACCTCTGACATAATGTTTAGTGGTAGGTAAGATTGTCGGTTGTCATGAACGAGTGCGGACGAAAAGAAAACCAGGAAGAACGAAACACGGTACGCACACATTGCTAGAATCCGCCTGGAATACTGAGTACCGGATGCTCAAAGCCGAGACGAGCACGGCAAGGGAGCTCAGCGGGAGCGCTAATCCTCCTCAACTTGCGCTCGTCCATTTCTTCGTCGTACCCGGTCATGCCATGCGCCGACACATCCGTGGCCATGCGGCGGCGGAGCGTTGACATCATGTCTCGGCCCGTGCGTGCACGCGAATTCAACGCAGAAAGGTTGGATTCGGTCAGGTTCGTAGGCGAGGTCGAGCAGCTGCGAGGGACAACGGTAGTCGTCACCTGCAACTTGGGCGCAAAGGGTGAGCGCGGGGAGGTCGGGGGAAGGCTAGGTGTCAGTGCATGGAGTTTGTGCGGCTCGGGCACAGGCTGAGCGA
This sequence comes from Heterobasidion irregulare TC 32-1, assembly GCF_000320585.1. Classification (NCBI taxonomy): domain Eukaryota; kingdom Fungi; phylum Basidiomycota; class Agaricomycetes; order Russulales; family Bondarzewiaceae; genus Heterobasidion; species Heterobasidion irregulare. The sequence goes on along the minus strand of NW_009258197.1, from coordinate 2,582,774 downwards.
CGGCAGCCAAGGCCTTTTGCCTGTTGCCGATAGGGAACACGAGACGCGGTTGAGGAATGGGCGTGGGCTCAGGGCTTGCCTTACGAGGAGGCGAGCCAGAGCGCAGGAAGGCGGGGAGGGGGATCGGGGATCGGTGGCGTACTTTATCTTCTTTGACGTGGCCATGGTTGCCCAGACGAGCAGTGATCTGATCTAAAGACGGCAAGGGTTTAAGGCTTCTGCTGTTACTCTGGGGAGCAGGAGACTTGGACACGCTGGACGCCTTCTTTTCTGCTGGCAGCCTGAAATCGACTTGTTCAACCCAGGGTTGGATGGTCGAATAGATGTTGCCCGTAATGCTTTCCTGCTGCCCAATGGCCTCGAAGAGCGCGAGAGGCGAAACAAGACCTGGGGACGGCAAGGAGTAGTGGAAGATGGCCGGCGACTCCGGAGGAGTCTTGGGAGTAGACGTGGCAGTCGGTGAGGGGGGAGCCTGCACCTTAGACAAGAAGAGGGCACGACGCTCCACTAACCAAAGAGATGAGTGATGAAATTACTTTGAGAAGTAGTGCGCATACTTTGCTTGCTCTTGTGCGCTTTCAACGCAATCTCCTTGCGGAGGTCCAGTGCTTTCTTGCCGCCCGAAGCAGCGTTTCTCTCTCTCGTGGAGGCCAACAGCGCCTCGAAGCGGTCCGAGTCCAGGCCCTTCGCGTTGACATCAACCGGTCGCAAAGGCGAGGACTGTCTGACAAGGCGGGGGGAAATAGTAGGAGGGGGACTGAGGAGAGCCGGCCTGTAACTATCCTGGAAGAGAGCTGGAGACGAGGGCTGGGAGTCAAAAGGCGAAAAGGGTTCGAACAATGGACCGGATGGGGGGGCGGGAGAAATAGAGATTTGGGGGACTGCTGAGATGCAAGAATCCATTTGAAAGGAAGGTCAGGGGAGGATATGGGCGCGGGGCGATTCTAGGGACGCTGTGGATGGGGAACGGAAGTAATTAGGGTGGGGCGACCAGCACCGGTGTAATCGTAGTAGAATTGCACAGGAAGAGACTTGGTCAGACCCAAAATGTAAGAGAAAGAGAAAGATGAGAGAGAAGAGAAGAGAACCGAGCGAGAAGAGAAGAGAGAGCAGCACAAGCAGAGCTGTAGAAAAGAAAAAAGAAAAAGGATGGGTGGCTAGCGGGCTTGCTCACTAAATATCACGCCAACGCGGCGCAGAACGGTGATCGGCCCTGTTCGAAGCGCTGCGGGTTACCGCAAGCGCGACTGGCTTAGCGACGCGATCCCTCCCATCGCTCCCAGCCTCGAACGCACATGAACCCGTCCCTAGATACTGCGCGAGTAAGTAAGGTCCTGTATTCGCCTTGTTCTCTCTCCCTCTCTTGTTCTTTCCTTGGCATACCCTTGACGACAGATGCCATCCATCGCTCTCAACGTTCCACGTTCAACACCGAGCGACGCAGCAACACAGCTTCTAACGATCGTCGCTACACTCGGGACACCTTGACCGTTCTCGCTCCGTCTCGATGACCGCAAGCACTCAGTTCTAGGCATCGGCCAGAGAAGACTCGAACGCCTAAATTATCTTCTAATGATCCTTCTACATTTTGAGTACACCGCACAATCGCACAGACTTTACATTACGACCGCGTGAAAGACCTCTACAGGCCTTCCACCTTTGCAGCCTCTGATAGTTTCTCCCGGAATAGCCTTTCGGCATCCGTCCAGACACGAGCGGTCTTCCTCTCAGGGAAGGTCAGGAGAGATGGAAGGAGATCCGAGCTAAACTGCTCGGATGCCTCCCGAGGAAGCAGTGTGGGGAGGTGATCGATGGAGATGACTGACAACGGAGGATTACCCACACTGCACGATGAAACGCCATCAACAAACAGAACACAGTTGGAACGCACGCTGCAACAACGCGCACAATCTGAGCTCACTCACCCAACATTGACGGGAACAGTCGGGTCTGAGAACGTGGTGTTCACAGAGTACACAGGAATGGGGTTGTTGGGGTTGGTCGTGTCACAGCTCACGTCAACGACCACGCCCAAACGGCGCGATTTGCCTGCGGCAGCGATCGTCTCCTCGGTAAGGAACGAGGGGATGCGCGAGGTGAGGTAAATGCAGTTGACGAAGATGTCAACATCGAGGATCTCTTGGAACGGACCGCCCTTCGCAGTTTCGTCCATGTCCCACTTGACGATATCATCCCTGTGGATCGGGGAAATGAAACGAGATGGACCGGAGATGGAAACCGTGGTGAGTATGCAGTTAATTTGCGTATACCGGCAAGAAGATACTCAACTCGTCCAGCCCAATCTTTCGGAACAGATCGACAGCGCCACGGCCGCAACGACCCAAAGCACCTATCACCAGCGCCTTGACACCCTTAGCACTTCCCCCCAGCTTCCGCTTGACATCCTCCACCATCGCGTGCTCGTTCGCGTACGGCTCAAGGAGCCCTAATTTTTCGTTCTTCTTCTGAGATGCCAACGCCAACGCCCCTGCAGCCGCACCCGCGAATCCAGCGTGAAATCCAAACGCAGCCACGCGCCTGCCATTCGCGTCATTGAGGAACTCGATATCGTACAGGGTGCCGCCGCCACGGTGAAAGCGCGCAAGCACAGAAGACCAGCCTGCCTGTTGTTTGTAGCAATGCGCAAACTGGATGTGGGAGTGAGGCAATGGGGCATCGGAGAGTGGGAGCTCCTTCAGGCCAATGATAGGCACGCCCACAGGCGCGCTGGGCCATGAATTATTATCGACTAGCTTGCATCCTACACTGTGTTCAACGATTAACAGCGATCTCGGATAAGATGTATCAGGTGACTCACGCCTCGTATTCCGAATCATCAAAGATTCGCTGCTCATCGCGCTCAACGAGAATCTCGAAGCCAGACTCGATGAGCTTCTTGGACGTTGTTGGAGTTAGCGCTGCTCTGCGCTCGAACTCCTTCTTTTCACATCTCAGCCAGAACACTTTTTGCGACATATTGGCGATGAGGAATTGAGATGAGAGGACGTTGACGAAGGGAGGTGCTTGGTTGAACTTGAGAACTTCATTTGACTCAACCTGGTCAACAATTATTGACTCGAAAATCCTTGATTGCCATTTTAGGGAGGAGATTCGCGTCACATGATGTCAATACGAATGAATTGCAAATTAACTTCGAGGAGTAGAACCATAAAGCAAACCTTAGAAATCCTCTCAAGGATGTGATGTTCGCGTTACATATTGGAACCAGTAGAGGTTATCATGATCCAGTAGGGAATTGATCTCGCATCATCTCAATTTTACCTTTTTTAAAGTGCTCGAAACCCCCATCGATGATGATTCCCGTTCGTTGCATGTCAATAATTCCATGAGCATCCATCATACCTAATCAAGCCTTTCCTGCCAGTAGCCAGTCACGATCATAAGGTTTAGAAGGAAGGACACGAAAACACCGAAAAACTTGGGAAACGAGTTCCAGCTGTCATACCGATCACGAGGACGCAAGTGGAGGACGATCGGCGTGGCCGGGAGCAGCGCCGCTCTGTAATTCAGTGATCGGCAACTTCCGACCGTGGCAGAGTGTCATGGACCCTCCTCCCAAGGACGCTGCACCTTCCGACGAGAGACATCTGGATATTGATGACGCCTCAGAAGGAGGAAAGACACTGGACGAGGAGAACATCAGAGTAAGTATATCTGTGATCGTTTACTAGCTTCCTAATTTCTTGACGTGTTTGTCCAGGAGTGCTTGCAAGATGCAGAGGAGCTGAAGCAGGAAGGCAACGAGTACTTCCGCGCAAAGAGCTGGAACGAGGCATTGACCGCCTACAGACGTGGGTTAGGTCGGCTGCCGAAAAGGAAGGTCTCAAAGGGAAAGGAAAAGGCAGTGATTGAGCGCGATGAAGATCTCGAGGCACCACAACAGGAGCCCACAGACAAGGACAAGGATCCGGAGGGGATCACCGACGCAACTCCTCCATTAGATATCGATTGCGCCAAGGCAAGAGCAATTTTGAACGCGAATATCGGGGCTTGCTATGTCAAGATGGTGAGGTCCCGCTCTAGATTCCCTCTGAACTCGCCGGACTGATCAGATATTGCACAATCTCAGGGAGAGCACGAACAAGCCGTCAGAGCCTGTGCTGATGGTCAGTCTATACGTCTTCTGATTGACACAAGAGACTCTAATCGGCTGTCGCGTTAGCATTGTTGGATGATCCACAGTATATCAAAGCTCTGCAACGACGAGCCCAAAGTAATGAAATGATTGGATCCTGGTCGTCATTATCCAGTGCTCAAGAAGGTGAGCCTTTCGTGTTACACGGTTTGTTATACTTCTCATATGACACTTGGGCAGACTACAATACCCTGTTAACCTTGCTTGCCCCATCTTCGTCGCAAGCTGAAGAAGTCCAACGAGCACTGCAAATCCTCAAACCAAGAGTTGAGGAAGCGCAGAAGCGAGAGATGGGAGAAATGGTGGATAAGCTGAAAGGTCTCGGAAATAAAATTCTAGGTAAGTCGCTTAAATGTAGGGTGGCACGCAGCTACCAATACTCCTACAGGTAACTTCGGGTTGTCAACGGACAATTTCAAGTTTGAACCTAACGGGCAAGGAGGATATTCTATGAATTTTGCTCGATGAACAACTCTTCCCAGTGACTTGCGCTGTGAACGTGGCTTGGTCATGTTTAGAATTGGATGCGGATATAATACATAAATGACGCCGAACATGTATAGTTGATCAATCAACAAACACTGTATTGTTGCGAAAGATGGTCCAACGGTCAAAGGGGTATATCTAAGGACCAACATTTCAATATATACCCAAAGCGCAAATAATGGCTCTTACCCTTGCGAGAAGCGTGCCGCGCACAAGGGATAATGAAACGGGCCCATAATCTCTAGAGTCTCTTGAAGCCGCAGCATTGTCGCCCATGATCCAGATGTGACCTTTAGGTATGACGACGTGCTCAGTCGACGGTGCTTTCATGCCTGTGGGGTCGACACAGACGACATCCCCAGGTAAACCAAGGACCCGCTTGCAGACGATACGACCAGGCTGGACTGGTGATGTCAATGTGACTAAATCACCGCGCTGGAGGTGGTTTGGATTGAGACGAAGGGGCAGCCTATATTCGATGACGAGTTCCCCGGACTCGGCCATGGTAGGAATCATAGAAGGACCTTGCACCTACAGGCTGTTAAGGATAAGGTCGCGAGAGTGTAATGATTCTTACAAGCGTAGGCCTGCCGACATATTCGAAGAATAGGTGAATCGCGCAGCCTATGTTAATGGTCTGTGCCAGTTCAAAGCTTCAGTGAAGAGCATAGAGAAAATATGGTGGAGGCTGGAGGCGAACGTAGAGTGCGAATGTTCCTGTCCGTTGAACAAGCTCTCTCGGTGACTTTTTGAGTGTCTTGAAAAAAACATTACCGCCCAGATATCGCGCGAAACGTTGCATGAACGGTTCAAAGACAAGCTATTTAGAAATTCGAGGACGATCTGGTGTCGGCGGTTGCCGTTTGGTGAACATGACCTCACATCGGTGATGCCAGCTTCGCGTCTCTCTATGCGACGACCTACAAGCCAAAGTACGAGTTTCTATGTCTCGGCGTTCGCAAGTGAAAATGCTTCAAAGAAAATCTGACCTTCCCATAACATGCAATGCAGGGAATTTGCAGGTCAAAATTTCGAAACTGACGCCTTGAGCGGCAAGCCTCACGCACTCTGCTCGCTCGTCGTTGTCTAATTTTCGTTTATTCTCAACAAGTATTTTCTATCTCCTTACCTGTCGAGCACGCGAAGAGGTAGCGTAATATTCCGTTAATCATCTCAGCACCCTCTCGAATCTATCGAGGCATCTTGACGATGAACACAATTTCGAGTAGGTTTTCCAGCAGTCATAGCAAACCTCTTCTCATCCTCTACACTGACATGCGTTGTCCCCGAGCCATCTAGATCTGGAAAAGGGCTGACAGCTAGTCTGGCCTTCAGAAAAGCAAATAGATGAGTCGACCCCGGAATTCTCAATATCTTGGTTATATGGTTCTACTGAGTGTCTTGAACTATATCACGATCGCTTTGCCTCACATTCGCTCTGGGACCTGCTATTATGACAGAAGATGCCGATGGCCCAGCACTAGAGCTTGACGTGTCTGAGATCGACGGAAATCCGGGAGCGCCCTCGTTCTCCTTGGTCGGCATTCGTATCGGGTTGGTCTTCGCGACTCATGTTCGTTGTTGAAAGTGTGACTCTACTTGTATTCAGCGTCTTGTATACGCCCCCATGCCTTATATCTTTGGCCGACGAACTGATTATATTTATGTGAAACGCTCAACAATCGTTACTATAGGGTTTATCATCTCTTGGACGTGCTTTGGGAAGGCTGGCAGCCTCCATACCGACTACGAATGTGAGCCATGGTTCATTGAAATACTTCTACTTCATTCAAAAAATTAACTGTTCATGCTGGTTCAAGATAACCTACTTCAATGATTGGGATTTACTTGCCGAAGCCCTCAGGATTTTGCTTTGACGAAACTGGGACCGATGTATGGTATGTGAATGCATATATCACGGAGAAATAGAAGACCGAAGCACGTTCAAATACGTCGGGCCGTAATCTACCAAGGGTACGCCGTGTGATTTGGGCAGACATATCAAGCTGACTGACACTTGACTGACTCGAAACACTCACACGTAGATGCCCGTTATAGTCCTTCAATATGCGACTCGATCGTCACAGGCCCACTCGGAATTCTCATTAGCGGAACAGTCGGCTGAATCAATTCCGCACTATCCATTTTTCTTCGGATGTGCTCGATGTACGTGCCAGGCTCTTACGTTCCTCGTGCTAGACACATTCCGGTCGTCTTGCCGCGGCGCGGCTGCGCGTCCGAGCAGAACGCTTGTACTGCGCAGTGAGACAGGCTTTCAGGCACACCGCGCCGTGCAGATGTGAAAGTTACTTCGGCCGTTCGTCTTCAGACTTCCTGAGATCGTTTCATCAGGGTCCTTGTTTCTACACATATGGTGCTCTGACCATCCTGACCTGTCGGGAATCTATGCAGGGGTGCTCTCTACCGAGCCGATCTGACAGGCGGTCTCTCTGTCTGTTCTTGATTACCGGTGAGTCAGCGGTCCAGGTGGGCCACGACGATGTCGTAACGCTTCTGGACTATTATTCGGGTGATTTCTCGTCTGATAGGATAAACTAGCGCGACCACAACCTGGAATGACCGTGAACGACCCGGCCTTCCGAGTACCTACCACAGAAAAACCCCGAAGATGCATCTAGACGCATCTCCCAATGAGTTACAGATATCGATGTCATTGTACCTTTCCTTCTCTGTATGTTCTCAGATCTCTTGTGACGATTGTTAATACTGTGCACAGGGTTAATTTTGAACCTTCAGTGCCGCTTCAAAGCTAGCCTCACCGTGATCACATTCCGGTGGATGCTCGTCGGCATCGTACTCGAGTCGCACTTGCGATCCCCCTTTGAACCACTTGTATGCGTGATTCTAATCCGCACACGGCCTAGAAACAAAGCTGCCGTCCATGGGAGCACTTCATACCGTCACAAGAACATATTTACGTATGTCCTCCGTCTGCATTACCGCGTACTGCGCCATCACTTATTTTTTCGCCTACAGCTGTTCTGCACTTTGTCTGCACTCTGGTACTTACGATATGTCAGGAACTCGTTTCCGAAGTTTGTCGCCTCCGCCGTAGCGGCGAAAACTCTCATGCGGCCTTTGGCGGGTGCCGCGGGTGCTATGCTTATCGTTTGGGTGCGCGGCCTGACGACCAGGGGTTTTTTCGAGTTGGGTCGCTGCAACTAACGCCGCTCCGGCTGCGCCTCGTGGATGCTACGATGGGATGAGCGCCCATCCTGCTTGTCCTCTGTCATCGCCGCCGATGCCCATCTCCTTCGCGCGCCTGACCAAGGTCTGCTGGTCGCCGGCTGTCGTAATCTTCGCCGCGTCGTCGCCGACGGGCAGACGAGGGTCTTGAGCTTGGGCATGTGGAGGACGTGTAAATGATGGCACCCTCGTCGATAGATGATTGATGATAGGCGTCGTCATCACGGCCTCTGGCGGACTCGAAGCAACACGTCTTTGATTCTCCACCTTCCTCCTTATTACTTGCTCCCAATCAAGGCCGAAGCTGATGAGCATCAGGCAGCAACCTGTGCTCTCCGGAGTCGGCGGACATTTATCTTTGTGTACCATCATCGCATATCTATCAGATTTTTATTCAATCGCCACCCCGAAGTAGGTGTTGATGATGTTGAGCCTATCGTTGGGAGAGGTCTTCGGGCTGCCAGACAAAGTGCAGAAAGACGACGGCAGACCACGGCAGACGCATGACATCACATAATTGTCCAGGAACGCTTTCCCACGGTACTTTTAACTCGACGATGTCTTCGTTCAAGAGGAAAGCGGCCACGAAACAGTCCACTCTTCCTCCAGGCTGTCGGATCTCCCCCTCTTCCCCATCTACCGTCATCACATCTACAGGGATACCGTCACTCGATGACATCTTGGGAGGGGGGCTGCCCCTGTCCTGTTCTCTGCTCGTCCTAGCGCCCGATCCCCACTCGGCGTACGGCGAGCTGGTGCAGAAGTACTTTATCGCGCAGGGGCTCGCATGCGGGCAGACCGTGTGCGTCATCGACGATGACGCCGAGGCGTTCGTGGCCGAGTGCATGTGGACGCCGTCCGCGTCCGCGCCATTCTCGCACGCCCCAGCACAAGTAGCGGACGACGAGCGCGCGGAAGACGCGACGGGCGAGGACGCGCAGATCAAGATCGCGTGGCGCTACGAGCGCATGGGCAAGTTCCAGACGACGGTCGGGCCATCCTCGACCTCGACCTCGACCTCGCCGTCGTCCACCGCCTCGAACCCGTATGTGAGTTCTCGCGCTCATGCAGGCCGCGATGACCCTATCGAGCGCCTGCGGCGTGATTCGTGCGGTCGCTGATCATCATCGCCCCTCTGCCCCTCCCCTCTATGTGTGGCGTTTGATGCCCTGATGCCAGATCCTCCGACGAGTTCTGCCGCACGTTTGATCTCACTTGTCGCGTGCCCCGCGTTGTCCTCGAGGCCGCGATGGGCGCGTCGCGCGTGCGGCCGATCCCTGTGTCCGTGTCCGCGTCCGATGCGGACGCGAGTGAGCGGCCGGGCACTCTGGCGGGGCCGCGGATCGCGCACCTCGTGCATACGCTCTCTGCGCTCCTGGAGGCATCGTGCTCGCCCATGTCCCCCGTGCGGATATGCGTCCCTGCGCTCGGATCGCCTCAATGGGGAGACCTCGAGGCTCAGGTGCGTCGCGTCAAAGGATTCACGTGCGATAATTTATTCATTTATCACTCTCATCGACATCGTCGCTATGCGCGCGCGTCAGGACATCCTGCGCTTCTTGCATTCGTTGCGTGCGCTCCTCCGCCGCCACCCGTCCGCGTGCGCCGCGATCGCGCTTCCGCCCGACATCTCCGCCGACGGGTGGGGCGGCCCGGGATGGGTACAAAAACTCGGCTGGCTGTCCGATGCGTCGATCACGCTCGCAGCATTCACGGGTGCGCAGGCCCCACAGCCCCCTTTTTTTTTTATCCGCTCGGGGCGCGCGGTCGCTGACGACTGTACCTATATCCATGCCGACCTGCATTCAATTTGGTCACTTAATTGCGGTGGCGATCGCCAGCCGACCCCGCGCTGTCGGCGATGTTCCCTGCGCACCACGGGCTGCTGCACATCCACGGGCTGCCGGCGCCGCACACGCTGTTGCCGCCGAGCGACCGGTTCTCGACGCTGCGGGGGATCGCGCTGGCGTCGGGGGCGTCGGGCGGGGGCGAGAACAACCTGGCGTTCAAGTGCATGCGCAAACGGCTGGTTTTCGAGACGCTGCATCTGGACGTCGAGGGCGGCGTGGGAGAGCGGCGCACGACCCCGGCGGCGCGCGCGGCGGCGTTGGACGAGGCGCTCGTGCATGGGCACGACCACGACCACGACCACGACCACCGGGGACACGCGCACGCCGAGGGGCCGGCGGCGGAATCGCAGGCCGAGAGGGCCGCTGGGGCGAGGGTGGAAGTAAAATTTGAAGAGGCAAAGAAGGAATCGGAAGCGGGGGAGGGGGATCAGCCCCAGGGGAGGGCGAAGGCGAAGGCGAAGAAAAAGGTGGCGTTTCGGACGGACAGGCCAGACTTGTATGACTTTTGATATGGTGATGGTAGTGTGACAGGCGCGTGAGGGAGGAGGCACTAAGCTATCTGTCGATCGGCCGGGAAAATGAAGGCGAGTCCGGGCGAGTCCAGACGTGGGCGTGATCAGTCACGGTGCATGAAGCTCAGGATAGGGCGACGGCGAGGGAGGGGCGGAGACGGACGAGGAGGAGAGAGATCCGTAGTTCCGCCAGACGGAGTGGCGGGTGTGAGTGGGCCGCGCTGCTGCTGCGGGCGGGTGCTCGGAGGTGCTTGGGGAGTGTCTGGGCGATCAGAAGGAGAGATCGCGCATTGAATAATGGAGGGATAGGGATAGCTGCGTTGCCAAGGGACTAAATGGTCGGAGGCTAGCGGAGCGAGAGATTGTAAGGCGAGAGGTTTTGTCAGTGGTGAGAGGATTGATGGGAACATCGTCCCTGCCCACAGCTCGCCATCAGAGTATCAGCGCTTGAGCACTGGATTGAGGGTTCGGGTCGAGATGACGCACGCACTCGCGATGGATAAAGCGAGGGGGTGGAGGACGAAGAGCGTGTGCAGCGACCTGAGCGTGTATAGCGAGGAGCCGAGTACGCCGCTTGCGTCGAGGATGTTTGAGCGAGAGAAGCAGCTGGGAGCGAGGCCGGGTGGAGATGGAGAGGGCGAGGGCGAGGGCGAGGGCTCGAGCGAGGGAGAGGAGGGGGGTGTGTGGGTGTACCTGAGGGGACGGACGAGCGCTGTCGGTAAGTGGCCAGCCATGTCTGGAGAGCGTGTGATGGGGGCGATGTCTATATTTGGGGTGTGGTCCCGGGTGTTGCTTTCGCGCCCGACTTTCTCGTTTCTCGTTTTCCCGTTTCTCGCTCCTCACTTCTCGTTCGCGTCGTCGCTGGTCCATGCCGACGCTGATCCACTGATTTAGACCTAGACTTTCTGCGCCTCCACCCGCACGCCGCCCCGCCGCCCTCGCCGCTCTCGCCCTTCACGGCCATGCACTCTCGCCCACGCGCACCGACCCCGTCAGCAAGCACGCCCCCCGTCCCAGACAGCCCCTGGTCCCCCGCCGCCCCAGACCCCCACTTCCCTCCCAGCCCCCCCGCCCGTCCCTCCGACGCCCTCTTCCTCGCCGCACCAGACTCCCCGGCCTTCTCCCCGGCCCAGCCCCACTTCCACTCGCCCCTGCTCGCCCGCCCCGACGATGCCGACGACGACGACGACGACGACGACGACCTCCTCCCCTACTCGGACCCGTCGCTTCCCCACTCCTTCGCTCGCCCCCCCAAGCCCGCCGCCCTCCCAGACCCAGCCCACTTCCCAGACCCCTACCCCTTCCGCCCCCCGCACCAGTACCTCAGCTCTACCCCGCCCGCCCTCTCCTCCGGCGGCTCCGAGTCCGCCTCCACGCGTTCGTCCGCTTACACATCTGCCCACAGCAGCACCGGCAGCGCCCTCGCCTCCGGTGACTATGGAAACCACGTCCACGTCGCCTCCAGCCACGACGACCCCGTCGGCGTGGGCATCACCTCCGACGATGTAGTCCACCTCATGCACCAGGACCCACACGACCCCCACGCACCATCGCACCCATCGCACCCCTCCCACTCCCGCGTCCCTATCGATCAGACTCGCTGGTCCCATTCCTATTCCGCCAGCATTCGCTCCCGCTCCTCCCTCGTCCGCAGCAACTCGAACGCCGCACACGAAAGTCCCCCACCCGCTCTCAAGCCAAAGCCCAGCTACGACCTCAGCTGGCAGGCCGTCGACGAGCGCGACGAAGTCGATCTCACAAGCGGCGACGAGACCGAGGACACAGATCTCGACCCGGACGACTTTGACGACGACGACGACGACGACGATGCGGATCACGAGGAGGAGCGCACCTCCGCTGTCGTCATGGCCGAGGAGGGTCGCGGCCAGATCGTCAGGGGCGACGGCGTGTCCACCATTCATCTTCACGTCCAGCCAGGTGCGTTCCCCTCTGCCGCCTTCGCCGCCGTCCAACTCTGTTTCACCAAATTAACTCTGATGACGATCACGTTCCAAAGGCACCACCCATCTTCTCGTCGGTTCTTCGAGCACGCCGAGCGCCATCCCGTCCTTCCTGACGACGACCCTTCCGCAAATTAATCTCACCTTGGTCGCCCTGGACATCTCCGCCAACTTCCTCGGCGCCCTTCCGCCCGCGCTCGAATCCTGCATCCATCTCGAAGAACTCAACATATCCTCCAATCCCCTCCGCGCTCTGCCCCTCTTCGTCGCCAACCTCGTCTCCCTTCGCGTCCTCATCGCGGATTCCACTGGGGTCACCACCCTTCCCACGCCCCTCAGCGCTCTCGAGAAGCTGCATACACTCAGCATTCGCCGCAACAAGTTCTATTCGCTCCCAAGCTGGCTATGTCTTCTCACGTCTTTGGAAGCCCTCTTGGTCGATGGGAACCCTTTCCAGGGCCCGTGGAAAGCCCTTGTCGATCCCCTGCTGCCCAAGGAACCTCCGCCCACTCCTGTCTATACACCTTCCACCCCCATGCTCGCCTTGCATTCCGCGACCACCCAGGACTCTGAGTCCTTCATCGACACCGACCTCGAGGACTCTCCCGAGTCGCCCCTCCTCGACCAGGATGGCCGCCCCACAGAAGACGAGGACACGATCACGCCCGAACGTGCCCCCTTTTTGGGCCGGGCTACCAGCTACGCCGCACCGGAGGCTGGCGGCCAACCCGCCCACGGCGTCGTCCGCACCCGCACCACCCCCAACCGTGCGTACTACGACAAGTCGCGGCGCAGCGGCCACAGTCGGGCGGACCCCTCGGCACAGTCGGGCAGGAAGGTGCCCGACTCTGGCTACTTCGGCGAGCCAGAGATCCGCCGCATGAAAAGCGCGAGCGAGCTGCGCAGAGACGCCATGCCCGTCCCATCCTCCTCTGCATCCCACCCCTCGACCGCCGCCTCGACGCCGCAGCGACCAGGCCTCGCCCACTACCCGACCTCGATGTCCGCCTCGAACCTGCTCGATCAGGCCGCCCTCCTCCCCGAGCCCAGCCCGCTCCCGATGCGCTTCGCGAGCATCGGCGTCACCGCGGGCACCCGCACGTCGCCCGCCCGCCCGGCGCTCGACCGGTCGCTGTGGGAGCGGCTCTCGAGCGCGGAGCCGTCCGAAGACGGGCCCTCGACGAGCTCGCGCCTCAGCCGCAAGTCGTTCGCGCGGGACCAGGCGATGTCGCCCTCGTCCGTGGGGAGCCAGTCGCCCCCGGACAGGGACGGCCCTCGCCCGCGGAGTGGGTCCCGCCGGAAGGACGACAGGGACAAGGACAAGGAGAAGCACGGACGGTGGGGGTTCCTCAAAAAGATGTCCATGGGCAAGATGCGCTCCGACTCGCCGGGGAACTCGCGCCCCTCGACCGCGCAGGGCCGGCCGTCCTACCAGACGCAACCGTTCGTCAACATCGTGCCCGTGGACGAGTACAGGTCGTCGTCCGTGCCGCTCTTGAGCCGCGGGCCGTCCGCGGTGGACCTGGAGATGCGCATTTCCTCCACCGGCAATCTCGACGTGAACCTGCCTTTGGCCGCACCCGAAATCTCTGTTTCGCCGACGACCCTCGAAGATTCTGAGCCTACGACCCCGGCCGGTGCAGCTCCCTCACCCTCACCCTCACCCAGCATGCTCTCCTCGAACCTCTCGGTCACCTCGAGCACCACTCGGGGTGCGAGGCGACGCAGCTTTCTGCCGATCGACGGCCCCCCCTCGCTCTCTGTTCCCCTCCCCTCGACGTTCCTCCCTGGCCTCACTGCCACAGACGGCACTGACGACGGCGACGATCGCAAACCCAACTCTCCCACGTTCCACCCCACACCCAGTCCGGGCTCTCTACACGTGGACACGACGGAGCAGCACCAACGGCGTGAAGAAGAGAGGGCCCGGGAGGCCTACACGAGGGCGCTGCGCTCCGTGATGGCCTACCTCCGGGACATGAACGATCTCTCTCTGTCGCAGACAAATACGTCAAGTATCTACGGCGGCTCGACGCCGCCCTCCGATGGCGTGGGCAGCGGTGCGCGGTCCCGCCGGCCGACCATGATCGACAGCGCGCGCGTCGTCTCGGATGGCTCCTTTACTTCGGGCTCGCGGAGCAACTCGTCGGACCAGCTCCGGTCGATGGAGTCGATCGCGCGTCTGCGGAGCCTGAGCTCGAGCCAGACGGCCAGTGTCGCGACGACGGACAGCAGTGGGTCGAACGGCGGCGAGGAGCGCAAGTTCAAGGATGACAGTGGAAAGCGGGCGATGATCGTGCGGGAGATCGTAACGTGCGCGCCCTTCTCTCTCTTTTTCTCCTCGTGCCCCTGACCCGAGGCGCTGCTGTTTCATAGGACCGAGCGGACGTACGTCAAGGGCCTGCAGGAGCTCGTAGATATTTACATCAAGCCAGCCTCTGCACCCGTCAACTTGTTGGGCGGCGTCGGCTCAAACAAAGAAACCGTGGTGCCTGCGCCGGAACGCAAGCTTGTCTTCAGCGGGCTAGAGTCGCTGTTCTCTTTCCATAAAGAGAGTTTTCTGCCAGCTTTGGAGCGCGCGGCTGCACCGCTGTTGAAGCCTGCGGAGGCGTCACCGCCCGAGAAGAACGCACAGCTGTCTCAGGACGTGGCAAAGTCCATCGCGAACAGTTTCGTCTCGCATGCGGCGTTCATGAGGATGTATTCGACCTACATCAAGTGAGTCTCCGCGGCCTATGACCTGCCACCCGCTCACACCGCGTCTCTACCCCCTTTCATCAGTAACTTTGAGAACTCGGTGCAGCGCATCAAGTATTGGGTGTCGGAGCGCTCGACCGCGCACGCACATCCCTCGGGCGGGCCGGCGTCTTCGTCCAGCACGGCGCAGATGGTGGGTCTCGGCCTGGCCATCTCCTCCATCACGTCTCCTGGGCTCTCGCCGGACGCCCCCATGAACGGGCCCGCGCCTTTGTCATCCGGACAGCGGAAACGCATCAAGTCGTACCTGAAGCGGTGCCGGCTGAACCCGCGCCACTCGCAGCTCAACTTGGAGGGCTACCTGCTGCTGCCCATCCAGCGGATACCGCGCTATCGGTTGCTGGTGAGTGGTCTTGTTTGTGTCTGACTGGCTGGCTGGCTGTGCGAGCGCGACTCTGACGGGCTATGACTTAGTTGGAAGAGCTGGCGCGGTGTACGCCCCCGACGGCGTACGACTACATCGATCCACTGGACAAGGCGCTGACGGAGATCTCGTCTCTCGCGACGAACATGAACGAAGGGAAGCGCGAGTCAGAGTCGCGCAGGAAGCTCGTGCAGTGGCAGTCGCGGATCCGTGGCAAGTTCCCCAGTCCGCTGGTCCAGCCCCACCGGTGAGTGCCGCTGCGGTGCGTCACGCGTGCGATGCTGAAGTGTCTCCGCAGGCGCCTCATCATGGATGGGCCCCTCCTGCTCACGCGGGTGGTGCGCAAGGCGACGATCACGTTCGAGGTGATCAATGCGCAGGGCGACGCGTCGACGGTGCAGGTCGAGTGCCTCTCGCCGGAGCAGACCCCGCGCTCGCTCATCGGGATCCTGTGCAACGACCTCCTGGTGCTCTGTCGAGATCCCTCGGAGGGGAGGGACCCCCACTCGCCGGTCGATCTTTGGGCCGTGCTCCGCATGCAGACTTTGCCTCAGCCGGCGAGCATCGTCCATGGCAACGGTCAGCCGATTCGTGATTTCGAGTTGAGTTGTGGACTCGGCGATGCTGATTTGCGCTCTGTTCATAGTTCTCCGCCTCGTTGATAACAAGGCGATATTGTACTTTGAGGCGACGTCGACGTCCGATGCCTTGACGTGGTTCAGAGGTGAGAGCATGCCTTGTGACCCATGTCGCCCGGACAACGCTGAGACGCGCATACACGCAGCCATCAACCTCCACATCCCGTCCTCAAAGGCGTGAGGCTGGGCGCTTATATTTGCGTCTCCGCAAGATTCTTTTCAGACTCTTTTTCCTTTCTCCGTCCACGAGGACTTTCGCGTCTTTCCTTGTCCGTCGATCGCAGCGCGTCATCGCATCCCGTCTTTTTATCAGTAGGCCGCAGCACTTCCTCGTCTACATTGTATCACATGCATTAACCTCACCCATCGGCCGTGCTCGCACCGTACTCTTCTCCACTTCTGCCTTTTCCTGTTTCCTTTTATTTTTCCTCCTCCTCATCTCGGTCTTCGTTTTTCCTCGTCTTTACTGGTACCTCTGTCACATCTCTCCTCTCTTTTTCTCCCTCTTCTTTTTATATCGTCCGTCTCCCTTGTCCGGGGGGGGCAGTGTGCATCGATCAGCCATAGTTTGCTCGTATTGTAGAGCCTGGCCCTGTGGGCCGTATATAGCTGTATATTTCTCGAGTAAGCTACGTTGAAAACTCTTTTTCGAAAGTAGACATGAATAGACATTAATGTTGCCACACGCCACACGCGACGCGGGTGCGTTGATGCATGCATGGTATGGTCGGAGTCTCGGGCGGACTGACAGCATATAGGTCGTGGATGGATGTCGAGCTTCCGGTGGTTCCCACGAACCCGCCGCCGCCTACGCCCTGAGATACATTGACAGAAAAGCCAACATGCGACGATGAGAGGGCCGTCGAGTCGGTCCATGGCCGACAAGCACGGAGATAGAACAGACGTGGGCAGAGACCTTTGGAAGCGCACCGTCGATCTCGATTCTCAAAAACAAATGCATTGCGAGCATGATTCGACTCGTGAGGGTGCTTGGTGCCTGCAGTAAGCAGTCTCATAAACGCATCACGCGGGTGTGCATGCGACGGGGGCTGCGGGGCTGTACCGCATGTCGTTCGGTGAGAAGTGATGGTCGCAGAGCAGACCGAGGCGAGTCGGAAAGGAATAGGATAGGGGAAGCAGCATCGAGAAGGTGCGGATGAATGAAGGAACACCCGCCGCCCGGCACTATACACACTGCGACCCTCTTCAATGTGATCGAGCCTGCACGGGGACTACCGCTCAGCGCAACTTTGAATGAGGGATAGCTGGCTCCCACGAGTGCCTGCGCATGCCACGGGGTGTCTATGCATCCCGCTACATATGGGCGTCTGAGGTTCATTGCTTGTGGCTGGGCACAGGTACAACAGCAAGGCGTGGAACGCCACGCGTTTGTCCTGCTTCGCATGGGGTTCAAATGTGCGGAATCGCAGCGCAATGTGGGGTGATGCGGGGAAGAGCACCGTGCGCGAGGTTGACGGCATGTCCATCAAGGTCATTCGGCGCTGGTAGGGCAATATATGTGGACATGTGATATCGAGCGACTCAAATGACCCACTCGACCTGAGACATTCTGGCTAGCAGACGTGCCTAGCACTGACAAGCAGATGAGCGCCAGGGGACGCTCAGACGTAACCAGTGGGGTGTACATCGGTGCGCGGGCAGTCGCATTGGCGAGTAATCTGCGCTCAGCCTTCATTCCAGATGCCCATTGGAGTCGAGGGATCAGAAAAAAATCCGCGCAGCCACTCCAACAGATCTTGGCATGTCAAAAGGAGGAGTACATACCTTGAAGGGTGCACCACCACATGAGGTCGCATAGTCAGCGGGTGCGATGGTTTGAAGAACAACGGAAAAACTGGGCCGACTCGATCAGCGCTTACTGTGTGAAATTTGGAAAGACGAGGTACGCGCACTGAACCCGCTCCAAAATGAACGGAATGACTCGGGAAGTCGTCCAAAGAAGAACCTCAGAAGCCCTACGTGACCTCAACTCTCAAGACAACGATTGATGCACGGAGCCAGGAAGTAGAGCCGTCAGATATGTCGAGGTAAGTCTTTCCATTAATCTCACAGCTATTAATCCAACATTGCGTATGTGTGCTCGCAGCACGGTATTACAACGACAACAGATAACAACATCATCGTATATCCTCTCCCACTGACATAAATTGCGTCAAGTAGCGATAATTAACAGAAGACAATCACATCTGCATAGCAAGTCAGAACAAGAGCGGGAATGCGAAGACATGAGAGCCGACGTACCATCCACTGCCAAAAGGCCTCCCACTTGTTTCTTGGGGGCGGCTCATCGTATGTGTCTGCCTCGATTTCGTCAAGACCGGATATAAAGTCCATGTCCTGGATCTTGACAGGTGGTACACGTTTCCATAACGTTGCGCCAATGTAAAGCACGGGGAAGAGCATTAGCGGGAGGTAGTTGGTCACAAAGTCCGCAGTGACCCATTTCCCTTTGAGGAACACTTGCCATCCAGAAAACTGCATGGAGATATACTTAGTGACCATGCCTAAGCGCAACATGAAGAAGAGAACGCACCAGACAGATAAAGGCGCAAGCGATCATGCCATACCAGGCCGCATAAGGTTGCAGCGCAGAAGCGTAAGGCAGCTTGCTGCGGTCAAGGCCCTGATGTTTGAAACCTTTGTGGAACCGCACATATGTGACACAGATGCCGAACCACGTCAGGAGACCTGCAATAGCGGTCATGTTCGAGAACCAGTTGAAGACCTTGCCAGATCCGGATTTGACACCCATGAACGCAAGGAATGCAAACGCGGTCGAGCACAACAATGCAACGTATGGTAAACCGTTCTTGGTCGTGCGCATGAAGATCTTCGGGGCATTTCCAGAAACGGCAAGGCCATCTACGAGGGCGGTCGGTCGTGCGAAATTTGACACGCAGATAGAAGAGCACTTACACAAGGCGCGCGAACTCGTGTACATGTCACTCGAAGCAGCCGACCACGCGGAAGTCAGGAGACATGCATTAATGATCTATTATTAGTGTCTTCAGCGAAGTCCTCGCACCAGCTTGGAAATTGCACCCACATGCGGAAGGCCCCTGATACCAGCGGTCTTGATGGCGATTACGAAGGGAGACGCAGCGGCGTTGCCTGTTCCCAAGTTGAGGTCCTCGTGATTAGATGGGACTAAGAGGCCAATGACGGTGACACCGCCAATGTAGAAAAGCAGGATACGGATGTAGACACGACGAATAGCCTTTGGGAGATTCCTTCTTGGGTTCTTGGCTTCACCAGCGGCAATCTGCAAAGATACGATGAGCAACCTAGAAAAAGATCCACTCAAGATGTACGTACAGCCACTATTTCAGTGCCAATGAAGGAAAATGCAGCTTGCGTGATGACAGCCCACCATCCCAAGAATCGACCCTTGGAACCTGCAATATCATCATACTGAACAAATGGACCTGGATGCTTCCAGTAGCGGAAGCCAAGTCGGTCGTGGTCGGGCCCTCCACCAAGATCGATGACGATGCCCAAGATGATCAGACCTATAGATGGCGATTAGCTCCGCTACAAAAATCCCGTACGTAGAAGAGCTTACCAACGATGGTGAGAACCTTGATCGAGGCAAATATGAATTCTGCTTCGCCGTACGCTCCTGCAAGCAGACCGGTCAGTCAAACACCCCTTTCAGGACAGAAGCGAAACACACCTGCGCCCATGAAGTTGATTGCGACAACTACAACGAGACAAACAATGATCCACGCTGAATTATTGATATCCTTGTTCCAAAAATTGATGAGGACGGCAGCGGCACTCAATTCGGCAGGGAGAATGATAGTCCAATTATACCAGTAATTCCATCCCATAGTAAATGAGAACGCGGGATCGACGAAGCGCTCGGCCAATTTGATATGGCCACCCGGTATAGGAAGAAATGCGATCATCTCGCCCAGAGAGATCTGGTAGGAGGTGAGAAGAGCGGAGATAGACTAAACGAGATGACGGACCATAACGCTGTAACAGATCGAGCCAACGGCAAGATATCCAAGCAGAAGGCCGACCGGCCCACCATGCCTTAAGGCATTAGCTGTTCCCAAGAAAAGACCAGTCCCGATAACACCTATGCGATGCGAAACCTCAGAGCGTGTTCGTGGTAATAATTAAAAAAAGAACTAGAGGAACATACCACCGATACTGAACACAAGATTGATCAGGTATTACGAGGAGGACGCATATAAAGGGGGACTGACCTAATCATGGCAATGTGCCTGTTCTTGAGCTGGCGGTGCAGTTTTTGTGTTACCGGAAAGTCGCCCATTGTCTCGACATTAGAGTCAGAGGCAGCGTACGCCGGAGGCACAGCGACCATCGTTTTCTCGTCATAACCCTCCTTGGACGACATGACTGGTCGTGAAAGATGGTGTGCTCACGAAAGAGCGGGGAAGAGGAAGGAGGGGAGAGAGCGGGGGAGGGCGACGAAAAAGTAAAGAGGCATGCAGAGAACAGCTTATATAGTTATGCGCTCAATCAACATGGAGTACGATAAGCGCCCATTTGGACTTGTGTTCGGCCCCGCCCACCTCCTGGCTGCCGGCATCGTGCACTCCGGCCTTCGGCCCTCTTCCAGCCCCTCTTCTCAATTTTTTTTCCCTCTCACCGCCACGATCCACCCCGAT
Organism: Heterobasidion irregulare TC 32-1; assembly: GCF_000320585.1. NCBI lineage: Eukaryota > Fungi > Basidiomycota > Agaricomycetes > Russulales > Bondarzewiaceae > Heterobasidion > Heterobasidion irregulare. The sequence goes on along the minus strand of NW_009258197.1, from coordinate 2,562,182 downwards.
ACTCGCATTTTTGCCGTAGAATCGTCTGTCGGCTTTTGTCGGATCAGGATGGAGTCGTCTTTATCCAGCAGATTTAAAATCCCCAGAGACCAGACCTCCGCGTCTGTGGCATATGCCGACGACTTATCTCTGTGTCAATGCAATACTCTCTGGCGTCAAGTCCAGCCTGAAACCACATATCATCACATCCATCATTTGCTGCATTATTGTGCTGTCTAGGGCACTGCCGAGTCTGAACCTTGCTTCAAGATAAGAGCAGCTGCTATCCAGTGTTATCCTCGACCGAATGGAGCACTATGGATTACTTGACCCGCCAATATCACGACACTCCGCAACGTTACCTCGATCACGATCGCCATTCGTGCCCCTCACTCCCCTCACCTCTCTCGATCGACTTCAGTCCTTCGCGTGCATCGTTCTCATAACGGAAAAAATCGTTGCTAGATCGCCACGGTTCAGGCCCCGTGCGACAACTCCAGTTGTTATCAACATCTTCCGTCTTTTGACGCCCATTTGAGTCAGGGCGTATAGGGCGTACCATATGTAGAATCTTGCATGCCAACTGCGCGAATATTTGTTCCCATCAATTGACGTTTCAACCGTTGTGTCACACATTATTGTCCTATGCCGTCGTTCAAAACTCGTTCAATCATGGTATTTCCCTATTCAATGAGTACTTTACAGCAAATAATGGTGAGACTGTACATCAAACCACGGATACTCCCGCTAGCAAGGGCTTTTGCCTACTCACCCTTGCTCACCGTGTCAAGACTTCAACGAGATTCAGGTACCAAAAAATACAAAGTAAGAAAATACACCGCTTGAAGGCACAGGAACGCCGATAGAGAGGGGGAAAAGGAAGCAGCAGACCAACCGGAATACGTAGCGAGGAGCGATAGGTATAAGCTCGGTACTTATCCTTGCTTATCTTAATTTCACAGAGCCCAGGTCTGCCCCGCAGACATTGACTATAAATCCAGACTTCGATCCCTCATCCAGACAACAACATTAACTCCACTTCATCCTCTGACGATAGATCATCCTGGAGAACTGGAACTTCACGAGGGCCAGTGGCCGCCGCAGGAGCCTGACTATCGCTTGCTTGTGCGCGCGCTTCCGATTCCGGAGCGACTTTCGAAAGCCCTGAGTCCACAGGCTCCATCGAGCTTGTTCCAGCTCCTCCTTGAGGACCCCCGACTTGCGATGAGCGTATTTGGTCCACATCTGAAAGATGTGAGGCCAAGACTTCCTCATTCTCCCGCCGCGCTGTGACATGACGTTGGTAACGCGATGCATACCAGTACAGAGATCGTTACGCACCTGCTGAGGGTCCAGCGTGCAAAGGCTCTGTTTGCATCGTCACGATGCCTTGTCTACGGCTAGTCTCTCTGGTGAAGACCGTGTTCTCCGTTGACCATGCCCTTCCTCGGGAGCTGGATGGTGACCCATCTCGTCGGGGACGGGGAATCTGTCCTAGATAAAGAGCAAGTACTGCGAAAAGCGTCGCGTCAGCACGGATGGCGGCGATGAGAAATCCACGCATACATTCACTGTTGCTCAGCGTCAACCTCGACGCCGTAGTTTCAGCCGGGTTTCCGACCTTCTGTTTCTTCGTCACCGGTCTAGGAGCTTCCTGCTCCCTTGTTTTCTCTTGGGCTCTCTTACGCTTACCCTTTCTGGTATCGCTGTCTGAGGACGTGTGGGACAGATCATCTAACCGTCTGCTATCCACAGAGCCTGGATGCCCCTGGGTCGAATACCCATCCGACTCGGAGGTGGACGGGTCTAATACGCCGTGTTCCAATCTTGCTGCAAAATGAGCCGTATCAGCTTGAAAACAACGTGACAGAGAGGTGATGTATACCCTTGTTCCCGTACTTCTGCTTCCTCGGTTTCTGATAATACTGTACAGGTCCATCTGTTTTGAATCCGTGCAATCCGTTCCCGGGTTGATTTCCCCTCGATTTCCCCCTTCTCGAGGTGGCGTCTCCTTTGGACACCGAGGACTGACTCTTGGTTTGACATTTGGGTCCGGCTTGCCTGGTCGACCTCTCATCATTGTCGTCATCGTCGCTCTGCGAGGATTCATTGGCCACGTCGGTTGAGCCGTCTATGCCGTTTTTCTTCGCAAACCTGACTTTTTTAGAAGGTGGCCTGGTGTCGTTCGTGGACGAATCCCCCTCGTCCTCACGCCGTCGCTTTGAGGTGCCCGGCGAGTCAGCTCCCTTAGGCTTGATATCAGGTACTCCACGGAGTCTGTTGTACTTTTCCCACGCAATAGCCTCTGTCTTGGTTGGAGGTCGTCCTACGGTATACGCTTTCTCTCCAGCGTATGTTTTATCGTAAGCGTAGTCGTGAACCTTGATCGAAGGAGGAAGGGGTGGGGGAGGTTTTGGGCCATCTTCAGGAGGAGGAGTTTCCGGTCGTTGGGGTGAGGGGGGAGGTGACGGAGATGGCTGATACTCGTGGTTGTACCATTCGTGATAAAATAGTCTGCGCAGAAAGTCGCAGATTGTATTCCCGAGCGTCTCTTTCGGCACTTCTGGCATGACGAACCGGCGTGGGGCGTTGTTTGCACCAACAAGCCAGTCATTCTTCATTTCCTCGGGCTCAATCGGTGGATCTAACTCGTCTTCCGGCGGCGTGGGCTCGTCGGGGCCCACCGCAACAGCCTTCGTACGACGCACCTCGGCTCTGGCAGCGTTCCTCCCCAGCCGCTCTACCATGGCCTTCGTCTTCTTGATCTCCTTCTTGCGCGCACCGTCGTAATTCAGGAGGAACTTGACGCGACGCATCTCCCGTCGCATCTCTCCCTCGAATACCTTCCCGAGGCCGACAGTTTCCAAGGGCTCAGAGGCATGGCTCTCCTGGAAGTCAACGATGGTAATCTTGAAATCAGCGCCGATGAGAATATGACGCAGCGCAATATCGCCATGGGCAATTCCACGAGAATGGATCTTTTCGAATGCTTCGATCACGCGTTCCTTCAGGTAAATGGACATGTCTGGAGACGCTTCGACCCAGAAAATGGGGTGTGGTGGTTCCATAGCGATGTTAATGTATCCGTTTCGAGCGTAGACGCCCATGATCTGGGGGACACAAACTCCTTGCAGCGGGAGAAGATATCGCGACGATTTGTAGAGCGCGAGCTAAAATATGCGTGAGTGTGTGAACATGAGAATGATTGTTCGCTTACTTCTGAGTGAAATCCACGCCAATAGCCCTGTGAAGCTAGACTCCAACTTCCGCCACCATAATCAGTTTGACTACGCTCCAGAGATGTAGGGCAATGGGGGAAAACTCACGTTTTGCATACGTAGTTGAGCTTCTTCTGGGTGACTTTGCTGCCATCGACGATGTTGACGGATGCCGACTTAATGTACGCGGAGGACATAGCGCCAGCTGGGATTTATGTTACGACACGGGAACGCTATACAAAACAAGAAGAACGCACAGCCTAGGTATTGTAGCGTTTTGACCTCTTTGAGCGGCTTCCTATTCATGAACTCGTACTTTCCTTGCGCTTGATATAGAGGATTGTACACTGGATCAGCAATGTTCAGGGCAACATCCGACTCGTCTTCTTCCTCCGGCAAATTCTCTGGACGAACGATACGGTCCATACCGCGCCAATCAATCATGGCAGCGGAAGCTGCGGCTTCAGCAGCTGTAGGTTGCCGTTTCTTCGGGAGGGCTGGGTTGGCATGTTTAGGGAATCTTGCACACACTGCCTTGTAGAATGGGGTGTATGCGTGGTGGCGAATATAAGGACGGAATAAAGGGGATATATTCTCTTTCGATGCCGCGGTGGTCACCGGTTGGTGTGTACTTGAGGCCATGCTAGTGGTGATGAGGAGGAAAATGGGTAAAGACAGAGAACAAGAGAATGGATGGGCCCAGCATCTTTATGTACGTGGGCGGCTGATAGCATGGTTGTTGTTCCGACTTGTGTACACGATCGCGCTGGTCCAAGCTTGCGTCTCGAATGAATTGCCTTTTTGGGATATAAGGGATGGATCCATATATGACGTACTGTGGTGTACCCGTGACTTGCGCTGCAACGTCTTCAGCTTCCAGTCCTTAGTTTTGGCTAGCAGTGACATCGCCCCTGTGTTGTACTGTTTTCGTCGATACTCATAGGCCCTCTAGGCCAGAAATATGTAGGCTCGCAAGATGGCCTCAAGGTTTTGTACGCGCATCGTCTATGTTTTCCGAATTGCTGCCGACCACCATCCGCGTCAGTATCTCGGCTATCGCAATCATCATCCTGTGGGCGCCGAGGCAAGGCTACTTCTGACTATTGTCATGCTCTCTGATTCTCTTCAGAGATGATGCGCATGTCAATCCTATCTTATGAAAGATCAGCTTTTGACAATTGTTTCGAGACACTGACCTCAAGCCTATCACATTGAAGGATCTGCAAATTTTCTCGACTAACCGAAAGAGCCGAAGCAATCAAAGCCATTTATTATTAACAATTTTTGGGCTTTTCGACATGTCTCCGAGGCACTATCACATTTTCTTTCCCGGACGTCTATAATATAAATTACTTCATTAACAGTAATCTAGTGTTGGTGTCAACGTATCTACGCGGAGTGTACAGACTGTGTACAGATTATGGCCAAGGCTCATCGTGAACCTGACAGGTCGGAAATAACTGAATAAGTTTTATGGAATGTGGGTATCATCCTAGCTCTCACTGGAGTTGGAATGTAGCTTAGGCGTCCATCTAGAGGCGCAAGAGTTCGCAGGAACGTTGTCGTCGCTGTCGTTGTCGTTCATGAGATCGGATCTGTGAAGTTCGCATCCGGGTCTCCCGCAAATCCATCCTTTCTCCTTGGACTCCGCGGGCACAAGTTCCAGCCAGCTACCATGCCGTTCATACTCATCAAGGCTCATCCTTGGCCCATTCGTCATGTCCTCTGATGCCGAGCGATGCCGATCTTCCAACCATTCGGAGAGAGTTTGAAAGTCGGAAGAAAGGGTGATGGAAATGACAGAGTCTGCGACGGACGATGAATGCCAGGTAGAATCCAAATTGGCCCGCGAGGACCGAGGAGGGATCACAAGATTGGGCCGCGGCCGCGTATATTTGCCCATGCATTTCGCCAAGCCTCGAAAATTATTTTTCAGCCTCCCACCAAGGTTTTTAACGGTTTGAGCGACAGCCAAGAGTGTCTTTTGGGGTCGAGGGTATACATGTGATGAGTCTCCTTGCTCGCTGGCAGGTTCGGGAGCCCGTGCACCGGTATAAGAAAGAGGGCGAGAGTAGTTGCTTGACAGAACAGATGATTCCGACCCAGGGGTCATGGGTCGTAAGATCTGACTCCGAACGGATGGGGCCCAAGGGATATAAGGGCTATTAGGATGTTGAAGAGATGGTATAGCATACGGCGGCTCGTTAGCGTTCCTAGAATATTTGTTGGGGCATTCAGCACACGGGTGCTGTGTTTGAGAGCGTGCGTTCTGAGCATGTGTTAAAAGTGGAGAAGGTGGATTTCGGAGTGACTCCGGCGAAGAGAGTGTCGTCGGTGTGCACGAGAGTAGATGAAGTGTGGATGCTCTATCTAAAGGCGGAAGAGACGGGAAGGCGGAATTCTTCGAAGCCACGGATGACCGAGCTAAGGATGGAGACTTGATATTTATAAAGCCTCTAGTCGTGAAGGTGAACAACGAATCCTATCATATCAAAGAGCTCAGCATGCGGGAACAAAAGAATCAGAAGTGTGCTGCTACTAACAGCGGTCAAATACCGGGATTCGTCCTCCAGCGTAGTTTCAGTTTCGCAGGAGGGTTTCTGTCGGTCTGAACTGAGGATAATTTGCTGCGAATCAGACCTGATAGTGGACACGATGAACGGCAAGGAAAGAGGTGAAGAATATGGACCATTAATCTGTAGGACCATTGTGTCGAGGCCAGCAAGACGGAGGCGATCGTGGGTGGACATAGGAGAATGTAGAATGAATGTAGAATGCAGAGTGTACAAGAGAAAGGTCAACCGATACAGTCCAAGAGTCGCAAGTAGGGTTTATATGCCTTCTAGAGAGTCATGAATCGCTTCATGTCCTCGTGGGTCGCCTTCAGCTCAGCGCTTAATACAAAAGGAAGCAGTCTTTTGTCCCGTACACGTGATTACTCAATCATCATGCTTTCGAGTTGGACTGGTTTTTGTTTCGCTGGTCTCACGTCCTTCACTAGGGCGCTGTGTAGAACTCCTAATTTTTAACCGGTTTAATAACAGGTGTTAATAACGCGTTAATAACGTGTTTTTAACAGGCACGTATCGGACCCCTTGGTTTTTAAGGTTAATAACTAATTTCCCAAAATAGCGATATATCTCAAATTTGTTGTTATTCAGTGCAATCTCTGTTTCTGAATGACTGTCAAACTCACCTTCTTGTCCGGAGGAGGCCTCCAAGGTGGTGGGGGCAGAAAAGAGGGCATACAGTGCTGTTGTCGTCGTCCCAGCACTGTTCTTGTTGGCGGTAGCTGACACGTGACACATGAGTAAAGTATTGTTAGTTGGCTGAATTCTGGAGGCATATGAATGATTTTTTGGATTTTATGGATAGTGCCTGAACCTGATCAGGTTGTGGTGTATTATCTACAGAATATAGGAGCTTGAATGATGTCCAACTTGCATCATGGTGGCTTCTCTGGTTCCGCCGCAAAGGGAGGTTAGGCTAAGACACCCAACTCCACAACCGCTTGCTCAAATCATCCTGTCTATGCTCCAGCCATCTGAGCCTCTCAAATTCATTTAGGCTTAGTTTACAGAATGTATAACACTGAGTGAGCTATGAGCCATCATTTTGTTTGCCCATTTTCTCGATTTTACTTTCATTTTCCCACGCTCACAATATGTAGTTATTAACACTGGTTATTAACGCGTTATTAACATCTCCTGGTTAATAACCGGTTAAAAAGCCCTGCGGAGTTCTACACAGCGCCCTATCCTTCACTGCGCTGCCCATTGAACCGCTTCAAATATCTTTCGAATCCTGGAGCTTTGGAGCCTCCTGACTATCATTTGATCTACTTGCCTCGTGCCTACAAGGTTCTTTGCATGTCTTGTGGACTCCAGCCTTATTGATTTTGAGCGTGCCTTGCAACTTGCTTCGGAAGCAAAATCTCGGATATTCTGCACTTATAGATCTTGGTTGGTAGATGTCTGCCGTCAGTGCTCAACTTTGAATGTTACGTGTCGTTATATCGCCATGATATATCTCCGAGTTTTAACAGTCGTCCAGGCACCTCTAGAGCACGGGGGCTTCTGTCAGTCTTCTGTCACTCGATGTAGCAGGCTACAGAAACCATACATACGTCAAGATATCGCGATGCTAGGCTCTCAAACAGCAACTCTGACTATGTGAAGCAAAATCATGCAAAAGTAAATGTGCCTAGACTAGTCTAGTTCTATACATCAACCACTGCCCTGTAATATGGTCGATCTCCCATGCACACTACTGTAAGTCAAATCGAAAGCCTTCTCTTCTCACAGCTGATGATATCATTCACCGCAAATATCTCGGTCGACCTCGGCGGCCCGGACGCTAGTTTCTCGGATTGGAGTCTAGTAGAAGCAGGAGACGGTGGTTTTGTCTATAAAATGGGTCCCCATTGACGAAGTGGAATCCCCAACCAGCTCTCCTCTCCTCTGCTGTTGAGCGCTCGCTATGCGCCTTTTTTGTGTTCTATCGGCCGTCACGGTTACTGTCTTGCCAGTAGCGGTCAACGCAGTCGCGTCGCAGACATACACTTGGAAGAATGTGAAGGCAAGCACAACCTTGATCCAGAATATGCAGCTCGCTGATCACACGTTGTCGGTTTCGTCAGATCGGCGGCGGCGGCGGTTTTGTGCCGGATATCGTGTTCAACCCCAACGAGAAAGGGCTTGCATACGCTCGCACCGACATCGGCGGTGCATACAAGCTCAACTCTGACGACACATGGACACCCTTGGTCGACTTCGCAAACGATTCGACGTGGAACTACTGGGGCATTGACGCCCTTGCTACCGATCCAGTGGACACAAAACGCTTGTACTTGGTGAGGATTCACGTTGACAGAGACATTGTATCATGACAGCTGACGACTTCTTCAGGCAACTGGGTAGGCCTCTCAACCTATCGTAGACACAATAGCATCGCGTGCTTAAATGTTCACCCAGGATGTACACCAACTCATGGGACCCCAACAATGGCCATATTCTAGCCTCACAAGATTACGGTAAAACGTTCACGGCCTACGCCCTTCCGTTCAAAGTTGGAGGAAACATGCCTGGTCGTGGTGTTGGTGAGGTGAAGGGATTGTCCTTTGAGTAATCCAATCCTATGTTTGATCATGAATTATGCAGCGCCTTGCGGTAGACCCTCACAGCAACAACATCCTGTTCTTTGGTGCGAGGAGTGGAAACGGCCTCTGGAAGTCGAGCGACTACGGTGCTACCTGGACCCAAGTTACAGGCCTACCCAACACAGGTATATGCACCGTGATCCTGTCCTCTGATCACACATAATAAACAGTATTTAAAGGGACATTCATCCCCGACCCCACCGACACGACCGGCTACAACAACGACAAGATTGGAATCGCCTTTGTGACATTCGACTCGACGAGCGGCACGTCGGGATCAGCGACCCAACGTATCTTCGTTGGCAGTGTCAGCAACGGAACAAGTAATGTGTTCGTGACAACCAACGGGGGCTCCTCTTGTGAGTCTACTCACTTGTTCCATACCTCAGGGCGTTTTTGATTCAGTTTTAAATCAGGGTCTGCCATTCCCGGGCAGAACACTACCTTCCTACCTCACAAGGGTGTGCTCTCACCCGCGGAAAACTCTCTCTATATCTCCTATTCGAACGGTGCCGGTCCTTATGACGGCACGAATGGCGCGGTTTGGAAGTACAATATCACTTCGGGCACTTTGGCTGACATCACTCCTGTCACCGGTAGCAACTTGTATTTCGGTTTTGGCGGCGTTGCAGTCGATGCGCAAAAGCCTGGCACAATCATGGTGGCGGCTTTGAACAGCTGGTGGCCTGACGGCCAAATTTTCCGATCTCTCGACGGCGGTGCTACATGGAAGGCACTCTGGACGTGGGGATCATACCCGACTATCTACAAGAACTACAAGTACGACGACACTCTTGCTCCCTGGTTGGGCCCAGACTACACTGTTACGACCCTTGGGACTTTGCAAATTGGTTGGATGATGGAGGGCTTGTCGATCGATCCTTTCGACTCCAACCACTGGTTGTATGGAACTGGCGCGACCGTTCTTGGCGGTCACGATCTCACAGATTGGGATTCAGCTGGCAACCTTACTCTGAAATCGTTGGCCGATGGTATCGAGGAAGAATCTGTGCAGGGATTGATCTCACCGCCTACTGGTCCCCACCTTATTTCTGCAGTCGGCGATGACGGCGGTACGTCTAGATTTTTATACCGCGGAAGATGATATTGATTTTTTTAATAGGTTTTGTACACAATAGTTTAGACGTTGCACCAGCAAATAGTTTCCAGAATCCTGCGTGGTCAACTACTGCGGACTTGGACTTTGCCGGCAATAAGCCCACCAACCTCGTTCGTATTGGTACCGGTGACAGGTAGGCCGTAATCTGGTATCAGCCATTTTACAGGAATTTGAAAAGTTGAACTTGCTCTACTTGCCAGTTCCTCTGGAAAGCAAGTCGCCCTATCGACTGACTCTGGCACAACCTGGTAAGTGAGATAAATCAGTATATATGCTTATTTCTCTGATCAACATTGTTCTTTAGGAGTCAAGACTACGGCGCAGCTGACAATGTTAGTGGTGGAAAAGTGGCTTTGTCTGCAGACGGAGATACTGTTCTTTGGCGCACCAGCGCAAATGGTGTTCAGGTGATTTTTTGAGTTATCAACGTTGACATCTAGCCTCCTCATTCATGCCATCGTAGGTCTCGCAATATACGAACTCGTTTACAGCAGTATCCACGCTGCCTTCCGATGCTGTCATCGCCTCAGACAAGAAGAACAATTCCGTTTTCTACGGCGCCTCTGGCTCTAAATTCTACCTTTCCACCGACGGTGGAAAGACGTTCGCCTCTACTGCTACACTCGGTTCGACTGCTTCACCAAGCAAGATTGTTGTCCATCCCAATATCACTGGCGATGTCTGGGTATCAACTAACACTGGTATCTTCCACTCGACGAACTCTGGTTCCACTTTCACTGCTCTGTCCGGTGTCAGCGCTGCATGGGCTATTGCTCTCGGTGCTCCGGCTACATTAGGAGGATATCCCGCATTGTTTGCCGCTGCCGACATTGGGGGCATCGGATACTTCAGGACAGACGACCAAGGCGCGAACTGGGTTCAGATCAACGATGCAGCACATGGATTTGGCTCAGCGAGCGCAAATGTCCTTACCGCCGACCCCAGAATATACGGCCGGTGAGCGTGTGTTCCCGTCTTGGGCGAAGTATGTGTCCTAATATCAATACATATCAGTGTGTACATTGGAACGAACGGTAGAGGTATCTTCTACGGCGACGCCTCTGGTTCTGCTCCTGCACCCACTTCCTCGATCGCACCCACTTCTACAGTCGCGCCGACCACGAGCGCTTCTCAGGCTTCAACGTCTCCAGCTGCTTCGAGTGCTACATCTTTGTCTGCTAGTATTACTACTACTTCAAGTGGACCAGCTGCCACTCAAACAGCATACGGCCAGTGCGGCGGTACATGCTTTCTATACGTTAAAAATTCGAATTCTAACCAAATATTTTCAGGGCAAGGATGGACGGGCGCCACTATCTGTATTTCTGGATACACCTGCACCGTCAGCAACCCTTGTGAGTAGTCGAATTACCAGCCAATTCGTGTCCATCTAATCTAGCATTTCTGTAGACTATTCGCAATGCATCCCGTCTTGAAATTTGGCATTTGGACCTTTCCCGGGTTCAATTGCTTTGGATCCTTGACAAAAACATCGGGTTGTTGTCTCAAGTAGGATTTTTTCGTTGTAAGGCAACGTGTAGGGATGTTCGAGGCTGTATATGTCTCGCATATCATCGTTTGAAGAAACCTGAGCATACACCGTCTAAACGTGTTCAGACAGATTAAGTATCCTTCTGTTCTTCCTCCCATACCTGTCACATGCAAGAGTCAAGTTCACAACAACGCGCCGATACTACTTATAGTCACATACCTGGAAAAACCGCCTCCGATCTACAATGCGAACGCCACGACAACTTGTAAGATCAAGCTTCGTCAACAGAGTACATGCATCGACGATTGTGAAGAGTCCTCGGCCTATTAATGATAGCGCAAGTCAAATACTGACAAAGTACGACAAGTTTTGGGGCTCACTCGTAAACTTCGTTCCTGCTACCTCCAACGTCTCGAGCGAAGAACAACTTGAAATGTAAGGCGCGGCGTCGTCGTCGACTGCCGTGTTGTTTAAGATAAGTTCTTGAAGACGAGAGGGCTCTTGTCCCGCATTGTCTACTAACAAACCTATCAAGTCCTCCGATCGAAGAGAAGGTATACCGGCCAAGTTCAACACCTATGGCCACGTGCCGTCGTGATCTACGCGTGAACACGAGAAGGTCGATATCAGAACGCTGACCTTGAGCCTCCTGCCAATACGTGCCACGAAATCGGCCAATGCGCGATTGCGCCCACCTGTCATACCAAGCTTTGTATTGCCAACCAGACTGATGCTCTTAATGCTTTCATACGTGTCCAGAACGTCGACAAGGCATGAAAGAGCATCATCAGTCAGGGTCATTGCTGTCGTATTGCGGATGGCTGGTGCTTGCCCTGGCCCACCTCCAAGTGCGCCAATCGACAATATGCGCAGACTAGGGATACAAGATATGGCTGTAACAAGAAAATCAGATGAAACTGCTGTCGATGTTAAAGACAACTTCTCAAGGGCGATCCTCGATCCTTGCATGAACTGGTGAGGGTGACGGATACCGGTGAACGATATATCCAGCCGACGGAGAGCTGGGCATGACGGAAGGAGCAAATTGAGCGATATGTCGGTGAGCGACGTTTGGCGGAGTTTGAGTGTTCTTAGGGCAGGAAAACACAAAACCCCGCCTTGAGGGAGAAGGGATAGAGCCTTGACAATAGTTGTATCTGTCTGGGAATATACAAGCACGTAAAAACAATGTTACGTGTTGTTGGATGGTTATATACTAGCCCAGCTTGATATTCCAGCCAACTTAAGGACCTCAAGGTGTTTCTGACAAGTGAGCAGGAGAGGGACCAAAGAAACGGGGGATACAGATGTATAATTGAGGTTGACAGTGGTCAGATTAGGGCAGCGTTTTGCAGCTGTCTCGATGGTCTTTTGGCCCACTTTAGTGCACCCACTGATCCGTAGATTTTAGAAAATTTAAGCTTCTGGACACATGAAGAAAGTATTACCGCAGATTGAGCACACGCAGGGAGGTGAGATGAGTAACAACAGCCGCAAAACCCTGATCTAAAATGGTGTCGAATCCAATCAGCTCCAGGTGGATGAGACCAGATCCCATGTTAATGACAGATCCAACAGTGGTCTTATTGACCGGCAAGCTGCTAGTCAACTTGAGGGTATCACCTCGCAAAAAGGTCTGAAAGGCTAGAACATCAGCCCCTCGAATGATTGACTGAGCAGACGCATACCTCTCGGACTAGATCATGGGATAGAAAATGTGGACAGGTCATCCTGAGCATCGCGAATATCTTGGAAACGATGCTGTCGGGAAATGACTTCAGCTGCTCTTTCACAGGTCTCCATCTCTCTCCAGGCTCCCAGATATGTGGATTGCTTGAGAATATCGAAAAACTGGAAATGAATACTCGCGCACACAGCGTCGTCAAAGATGGGATGCCATAGGCGGTCGTTGGAAGAGTTCGGGTAGATAAAGCAGACGATGAAGGACAGTTGATTTGGTTCGAAGCAGAATCAGCTTCTGAAGGTGCACCAATGGTGGCGTTCTTGCGACGCCGCTTCGATGGCCTTGAGTTTGACATCTGCTTCAAGGCAATAAATGATTGTATAGGAAATAGGTGACAGTCACCAAGATTGCTTCGAGCTAGAAACTACTCGAAGACGAGTCGGAAACGTTGCGAACCAGACGTGCATGTGCCTTGTGTGGCTGTGTTTGGCACACTCGCACATCAATTCAATCTGTCATTCCGCGAAATGTTAATTATGGCCCATCGTTGACTGAACAGCGGTAACTAGCGACGTGCTCCGTACGGTCGGGGCCCTGATTGCGAGAACGGATTATCACCTGAGGCTAGGCATGGCCGGCTTGCGTTTGCAAAACTCGGGGAGTCTTAGTATGTATAGTAGTCAAAGGAGATCAGAACCGAAACTCAGGACGGCGATGTCACATATAATCGAACATAACGAATAAGATGTAACAAGAATGTAGTTTGAAGGAACGGTATAGCAATGGCGGCATGCAGCATACAAAGGTTAACAGGTAGTATTAGCGGAATAAGAAGTCAGCATTAGAAGTCCTTGAAGCATAGGAAATCGAGTAGTAGTATGGGAATCCCAAAGATGGGAATCCCAGAGATGTAGGATACAGACCTTTCTAACCAAGGTGATGAAGCAAGCTCAAACCCAGCACAATTGCCATGATAGCAACGACAACAAGCGTAACCAACGCTTTCAAACATCGTTTTGCCCATTTGGCTTCAATGTCTCGAAGAGTGGGTTGGAAGCAAGCCTGGCCTCGAAACAAGGCCTCATCTTCATCAACAAGCGTGGTATGAGGGAAGACGAGTAATGCCCCACCCCAGAACCACAGAGGGAATAGCCCTAATGTCCACGTGTGTCATGTTAATCCTCTCCATGAGCTGTGATAATTACTCACAAAGGCCGTGCCAGAAAAGCCTCCTTGCCAACGTGCTAGGCTCTCGCTCTGCGGCCTTAGAGATGCATGTTGCGGATTCACGTTTACTTTCCCAAGATGACAGAGTAGTCATCTTGTTTTGCGGTCGAGCACCGAAAAACTCCTCGATTTGTTCCATTTGATTCATATAGACCGCAGCCGTGTGTGCATCGGAGTCTTCTGTCCTCGCGGTGACCTCTGGCTCATAACTCGGGCTCTCTACCCTGGCCAAAGGAACAGGCAGTCTCGAGAATCCAGTAGAGTCCGAGCCCCTGAGGCGAGAACGTGTCTTAGAGGAGCATTTTGCCACAGGGGGTATTGTGGGCAGACCCATCCGTTCGAGTGGCTCCGAAAGCGTGTTCTGCTCGACGGTTCCATATGAGCAAGTTAATGAATCAAATGTTGAGCGACATGCCTTCCGATCCTCCAACTGAAGACCAGTCATAGGTGGAAATTGCGCTAATGAGGCGATTGAAATGTTAGCATCCATCACGAGAAGGATGAGAGGATGTTAATGAGTGAATAAGCAGTAGGGAAGGACAGAGTTGAGCGGCCAGACAAAGCCTTAGAGTCACGAGTGTGCTATGCTGAAGTTTTTATACACGCATCAATGTGGCACTGTGGCTCTGGGCTACAATATAACCATAGCAACAGACCACAGCGCGGCAGATTACAAGGTTATGAGCGTAACGACAACGGCAAAAGTTGTGAAGGCCAAAGGACGCTGGGAACAAAACCTTGCGAGACAGTCTATGACAAATGTCTCAGGTGACAATGCAACTCTAGAAGAAGCGATCTCACCGTGTACGATGGATCTCAAGATGATTGGAGTTGCTTGGAGAATATTCCAACTCATAGTTGAACCAAACTACCTTGCCCACAGCCAAAATCCAGCCAAAGGTCCTGAAATTAATCCGACGGTGCACCTCCAAAGCATACTCTCCACGACGCGTATGAAGAGGGGCTCTTTCTGCCCTGCCAAGTGGAGCGCGATTACTGGTAGGCGAATGAAGATGAGTTGAATGATATTAAATGGTGGCGGAAAGAAGTAGGGAGTGTTATACATCGCGACGGTGAAAATGAAGATCCTGCGAGCTTGTAGACCGACAGGCCGAGAGAACCGGTCCCAAGGGGTCGAAGGGCGATTAGATAGGGATAACAATGATGCACTGAATAGCACGAGCAAACCGATAGAGACGCATATAAGATAGACCACTATAGCCCATAGCACAGCAAAGGCTTGTCGCGTCTCAATAGGGGCTGCGATGAGATTCTGAATCCGTGGAAAATGAGGAATGGAATCCGCCAAAGATAGTGATACGAGGTAGCATGAGAGAAGAAAGGCGGGAAAGTAGAAAACAAGGGCTGAACAAACTGTCCTAGTGAATTCATACCAGAGGAGTGTCGATAATGGGAGACTGATATGGGCATTGACAAAGAAATTCGGGCTTGGAGGTCGAGGGAGGTGCAGGAGCAAGATATGCAATACCAGAGCGACCAGTAGGAGGATATAAGAAGTGTCGCCAGACGATGGGAACGAGGGTAGACTGGACAAAAACGCTGACAATACAAAGAGGTATGGTATTGCATATGAAGTCCACCTTCGACAGAGCGAGGCGATAGTATAAATAATCAGCAAGATCTCTCGCGCTCCGACCCTGCTTGATGCGCTTATGATGGGCCTTGAAGGCGGGCGGATAATATAGTGTACGAGAATAGCGAGGTATCCCAGCTGCAGTAGCATCTCGATGGCATGGAGGACTCTGCATATAGAATGAGATTTTGAAAATATTTTTTACACTGGATATTTACCGAGGCGTTCCAAGTGTGTCAAAATGTCGCAAGCTTCGGGCTAGGAGGGACGTCCCTGGCGGGAGGGACCTGCCGTACCGCCATGTATGGTCCAAGCTCAAAAGAATCAAACGGTGAGCTAATAATGAAGGTGGAGCATCCGTGTCCTGCAGTATATCGACAACTACTCCGGAGGGGAGGTGTAGGACAGACTACATGAGCGACCGAACATCTTGCGAAGCGAACTTAGCATTGGATTGAGACTGACCTCTTACAGTTTGCGTTTTGCCGTCTTCAACAAGAAAGCACGACCATAAGCAGTCTTCAATTTCTTGACTGCTTCTGCCAGGTTCTATGAATGTTGTCCAAGTATTGTCAATGCGACGCTCGATTTGTGACGCGTCATTTACAGCGTCCCGCTCCTTCGACCAACGATCCCAGATATCTCTACTAGCAAAATTTGTCTTTTGTGATAGTAAATAGAGCTGGAGGAGAACCACGAGCCGGAAGGACGTTTGCTCCACGAGGGTCGGCAATGTTGGGAACACAGCGTAGTGCTCGTCCAGAATATGAAGTCCTTGCGAGCGGACGAGATTTACGATCGGAAGGACAGCATGGGGATATTCGGATTGGGATGGCGATACTGTACGTCGTTCGCTCAACAGAGCAGTGCGCTCAGTTAGTTGCTCGCCATCTAGTCTGTTGGCGGCCATGAGAAGCTTTGAGCGAGACGGATTTAGCGTGCACGAGGGCTAGGCGCCTATTTGTGTTTGTTGTCTAACAGCTTCAATCTCCATATGTGGTCAATACTTACTTCGCGTCATGCACGTATACCCTTTCACCCGACCGTGTCGCAGCCATGAGCGTCGCTACCCCCCTTCTACAAACAATTGAATCGGACGAACCGATTTCCCTGGCTCAGCCAAAATCTTCCACCCCTCATGAGCCGGTGGTACTTATGCCAACGAGCCGTGCACAGAGCGGAATGGCCTCCACTCCAGGTGGTGCAGAGTCAGGTGTGCCCCCATCCCTTGCCTTCATCAACTCACTCTAATATTATCGTACTTACTCTCTTAGGTATC
Organism: Heterobasidion irregulare TC 32-1; assembly: GCF_000320585.1. Lineage (NCBI taxonomy): Eukaryota > Fungi > Basidiomycota > Agaricomycetes > Russulales > Bondarzewiaceae > Heterobasidion > Heterobasidion irregulare. The sequence goes on along the minus strand of NW_009258197.1, from coordinate 2,545,431 downwards.
GCCGGCATCTTCAAGCAAGTACGTTCGATGTCAGTTTTGTGCCCTACTATTCCTGAACCTCTTCCAGTCTGCGCACCCAATATCTCTTTTGTTCCTGTACTTATTTCGCATTGCCGCAATAACGACATACATCCTCTGCGGTTTCTTCACTGACAATTATGTCATCTCTGTCAGTTGGTCAAGTTCCCTCGGGAAAAATGTATCCTAACGTCTGTCTAGACTGTTGCAGTGGTTGTCCTGCTAGCTATGGACTTTTGGAATTGCCGAGTGAGTAGGATAATTTCCAGCACTGCTGTGCCTTCGTGACAATCTTTTGCATCTTTCAGAACGTGTCGGGAAGGACACTTGTCGGTCTGCGATTCTGGAACCAGGTGCGGTATCTCAATTAAGCCGAGTACTATCTCTTAGCCCATTTCCAGGTGGATGACGACGGTGAAAGCTACTGGGTATTTGAGAGCCGTGATGTAAGTTTTGTACATCGTCTCTGTGCCAGTCCGACACTCACAGCGACTATCGGCGAAGCCATCACGGCCCGCTAACCCTATTGATTCGAAGTACGTCCCTACCACTTCATGATGTGCGGAAGAACCAACGCATATTAACTATTTTAGGATGTTTTGGGTACAATACGCCATCCGCTGTAGAAGAAACATAATACTAAACGATGTTTCCTTCATAGACTGCTCTCTACGTATTTCCTGCGTTGTGGCTAGTGCTCTTCATAGTATCACTCCTCAAATTTAACCTATCGTACGTCACACTCAAAGCAGATTGCGGCACTCTGTTGGCTCACTGGTATGGCAGATTCGTCCCAATCGTCCTGCTCGCCCTTGTGTTCAATATGACGAACGTCATTGGCTTTACATACGCGTACGTTCTTGTTCGAAATCCTCAGAAGTCTACATTAACATTCAGCTCGCCAAAGCGATCGCGATGCGAAGCAGAAATGGGCGGCAAACGTCGCAACATCTGGATGGAATATGGGAATGGGAGGCATCGGAAACACCATACTGACAGGTGTTGTCAAGAGCAGCGTGGGACGAGTATTCGGCGCTTGATGCTGGATGGGTTTCGCTCAGAATATGAGAACATAACCAACTTTCTTCACAAGTGACTGGCATACTTTCCGTCTGGTCGCGATTCTCCTGTCGAGCTTTGCAGCCATGACTGTCGATGTGGAATTTCCGGTTGATTTTGATAGCCCATATAAGAAGTTGTAGTAGCATTCTATTCAGCCGATGGAACCCGCTCAGCGGAGAGACTTGAAATCAATGGAGGAAATACAGACCGAGAATGTGCAGAGAAGATCGAAGGAGATGCGATGAAAAACGTACGAGAAAATAGATGTGAGATTGGTTGTTATACAACATTGCAAGTGCGAATGCGAAGTGGATGCAGTGTAAGGTCCACGCGTACAGAGCGGTGCAAAGAAAATATAGATAAAAGAAAAAAAGTTCGAAAGTCAAAAGACAGCGTGAGAATTGAAATATTGAAGCTTGAAGCGTAAAAAGCGTGAATGGAATAAAATGAAAAAGCACATAAAGATCAACTGTCCTTCCAACACATCTGCATCAGTGGGTAGTTAAATAAATCGGCAAAGTCCTCGAGAGCGGTGACGCATGTAAGATCACAAACAAATACATATGTGCTGTGCTTGATATCTGGTGCCGCCCACCTGCAATCTACCCGATGGTCAGAACGCGGCAAGGCTGATCACTTGTCTCCAAACCAGCCCCGTGCATCCACTCGAGAATGCGCGGTGGTCGGGGTGGGGGGCGCCATGATCCCGATGAAAGACCTGCTTCTCCCATTCTTCTGGAGCTTGGACACGCGAGGCGTGGCCGTGGACGGGAACGGGACCGGAAAGTTGTTCGATGTGAGCATCATAGCAGACGGCGTGCGTGCGGTGAGCGTGGGCGAGGGCGGGAAAACGAACAGCGTCTGTGAAGGCGTCGCAAGAGGGTTCTGGTTTGCGTTATACTGAGAGCTTAACGTAAGATTTTGGTGGGAGTTGCGCAGATGGAGAGGGGGTAAGGAAGGCTTGCGCGATTCCGTGCGCACGCGTGGTGTGATGCCAGGCGTGGACCGATTTGACGAAGGTGTGGCGCCAACAACAACAGCAATGGGAGAATGGGGCACTGGGGGGAGCAGTCCAAGGGGTGGAGGCCTCCGTCTCGGCTTCTGCGAATATGTTCGGTAAGGGATGTCGAACGACGATTTTGTTGCAGATGTAGGGACAGGTGGTAGATCGAAAGAAGATCTGGTCGCTGACTGAGGAACAGGTGGCAAGGCAAAAGAAGATCTGAATGCCGTAGCTGGGATAGGGGGCAATGTAAACGAGGACTTCGTAGCAGGTGCTGATGGAGGAAGACGTGATGGGCGTCGGGCGATACGAGAAGCCATGGGTGTTCCTTGATTGTTCTCGTATTCACTATCACTGGATGGAGTCGAACCTACCCCTTCCACCGGTTCGGGTTTGGTCGAGGTGGTGTCGATGCTTGTGCCGTCAAATCCACCACCGGTCCCCAATAACTCCTGCTCTTCATCTTCCTCCACCAGATCTTCGCTAATAATGCTGTTTGACGTCAGGTTGCTCCCGATGGAACCCGCTCGCTTGCGATCACCATAGCGGCTCTTCCAGGCGGGACCCATCCCTATGCCCGATCCCAATGACGAGTTTGACGATTTCCGGGCAACGATCCGGTCTTCCATCGCTTTATCAAGGGCCCGCGCTTCCCGCATAACTTCCGCGCTTTCGCGTTCCTGATCTTCTTGATCGGACAATTCATCCAACATCTGTCGGCGACGACCCCATTCCTCCTCAGCCGCGAGTATGGAGGACTGCTCAGAGTCTGCGGGAGAGGAATCGCCTCGGAGCGTCCGCTCATACTCCAAAAGCTGATAAATTAATCTACGTCATCCCAGATGAGACGAATCCACACCCACGACGAGGCAGTGTTAAAAACTTACGACATGTTGGGTCCAACCCATTTGCTTTTTTCTTTTACATATGAATATGCTCCTTGCATCCCTTTGAGCTCCCAAACATGAGAAGGGACGTTTGGTGAATGCAGAGCCGCGGCTCGCATAACAAGTCCTATGACAAGAGTAGCGGAACGCGAGATACCACACTGACAGCTGAGACAGGATGAATAATGAGAATGATACGAAAATAAACAATCACATACTGGATCAACACGCCGTCACCGCGTTCAAGTGCTTGATCGACGAATGACATAGCCGCTATGAAACCATGGGAAACGAGGTCCGACTGACCATGCGACCACTGCAGCTTGAGGTAGTGCATACCAGGTCTTCCGGTGAGTTTATGAGCAGGATAATAGGTATCGTGTTGCTCCCGGGCAGTATCTCTCAAGTTTGGAGTCGAAGCGAACGGGCGCAAAGATTGAGACGCTGTGGTGTCAAAGGGTGTGGAAACCTCCTTGGCAACATTGAGGACAGACTTGATGCCGCGCTCAATCAGTCCCTGCCAATTACGGGCGTTATCTTCTGAGCCTAACCATATTTTTGGGAGAATCTCGATGGGGCCATCAAGGTATGGCGCAGAAGGCGAGCCTTCTTCCTCACCCCGAAGTAAAGCAGGAGCAGTTGTTACGGGAAGTGATACCACAGAAGGTGCGCGTCTGCGGTGATCCGGGCTGGGGTTGAGGATGGCGCTCGTCTGGGGATCTTGACGAGGCAAAAGCAAAGAGCTGGCAGAAGATTGGGCTGATGGTAGAGTCAGTGAAAGTCGCTTCATGTTTCTGAAAGACCGCGGCTGATGGGTGGGGGGGAAGGCAAAGGATTCCGAATCTGAAGTGCCGGGGGAGACGGCCGAATTCGACGTAGAGCTATCGCCCATGGCGAGCGCTAGAGTTGGATTTTCAACCGGCGTGTCAATGCGTAGGGCCGACGGGGGCCCCTTTTTGCGTGGCATTGAGGATAGCTTTGTGGGCGGGAATCGAGGGTTCCGAACGGCAGTCTGCATGGTTGAATGGATCAGGCACGCCCTGCGTGTATAGATAAAGAACAAAGAAAAAAGTGATGACGGAGCAAAGAGGAGGCAAGAAAAAAGAAGAAGAAATAGGGCAGCGAGAGAGGAGAGAAGACTCTCAAGCTGGAGGGGGAGAGCCGCGGTCGGGCTGAGGCGGTGGAGGTGGTAGAGACGAGAGGACGAGGACGAGGATGACCCTCGAGCTCGAGCGTTCACTGGGATTTCTCACGAGCCATGCGCGTCTGTCCATGGCACACTGCGCACCGGCGAGGCTCGAATCTGTTCACTCGTGCGCCTCTCGGCCAGCCGATCTGAAGGGCCTGCAAACAGCAGCTCGCAACAGCTCGCAACGTGGGCGACTGGCAACCTTCTTATTTCTTCGCGCTTCTTCACGTCGTCCATTCTCTTTCTTCCCCGCAAACTTCGACGGTCGACCTGATTCAACGCTCGGTCGGTCTGAGTCGGTCTGATTAGTCAGGACGACTCGACGGGCGCTCCGGTTTCCGTCGGGCCCGGCCGATTATTTGGTCCGATGCGCTGATACCGCCCAATTACTATACGTGGCAGTTCCCCAGGCCTTCCACCCAGGATCCAGATTCCAGACTTGCTTGCGAGGGTAGAAAATCAGACGGTTGGGGGAGTGAGGTAAATGCCCAACCATCTTCAGTTCCTCTTCCTTGCCTCCTTCTTCACGGTCCTCGTCACCCTTGTTGCCCTCTCTCATCTCCTGCAGTCCAAGCTCAGAGCTGCTGGATACGACATCTCCGAAATCATCCTCCTCGGCCTTCCGAAGACAACTACCCCGGACGCACAAGGTCTCGACATGGCATCGGCGCAAGATTTGTTGAATCTCCAAGACAACAAGGTCGCCCAGGTGGTTGCGCTCGCGCTCGCGGTAGCCAGCAGCGCTTTCATCTATCTCAAGTTCGGTCGCTCTCGTGAGTCGGCTCCATAATATCACGAAAACATCGCCTCAACAATCTACACGTAAATCAGAAAAAAAGCCCGTCTTGGACCCCAAAGTATGGCAAGAATTCCCTTTGGTTGAGAAGATCGTTCTGTCTCCAAACACCGCCATGTAGGTGCTTCTCTTGGTTGTCGTGAACCTGCCGGCTCTTATGCTCTTCGCAGTTATCGGTTCGGTCTCCCCAACCCCAAAGATATCCTTGGTTTGCCGATCGGTCAGCATATTCAGATAGCGGCAGAAATCAATGGCAAAGATATCATGAGGAGCTATACACCGACTAGCAGCGACGACGACTTGGGCCACTTCGACCTGCTCATCAAGGTATGCGCCTGAGACGGAAAGCAGTATAACTCGCGTTGACTTCCGTGCACAGGCCTATGAGAAGGGTAACATCTCGCGTCACGTGTCGTTGCTCAAACTCGGAGACAAGATCCGTGTTAAAGGCCCTAGGGGCCAGTTCACTTATTCGCCTCAGCTCTCTCGCGAGTTGGGCATGATCGCCGGAGGCACTGGTATCACTCCGATGCTCCAAATTATCCGTGCCGCCTTGAAAAACCCCTCCGACCGCACGAAGCTCAGCCTCATCTACGCCAACGTGAATGAAGAAGACATCTTATTGAAGAAGGAGCTCGACGAGCTCGCCGCCCAGCACCCCTCCAGGTTTAAGGTCTTCTACGTCTTGAACAACCCCCCTGCAGGCTGGACTGGTGGTGTCGGCTTTGTCAGTAAGGATCAGATCTCTACGCATCTGCCTCCTACGGATCACGACATCAAGATCTTGCTTTGCGGTACGTGTTTCGTTTCTTCCGTTGCCATCCCGAAAATTCATTTCCCATACAGGTCCACCGCCGATGATGGCTGCAATGAAGTGAGCTTGTAGATACGTCACTGGCGTCGCCGATACTAAAGCTCGTGATAACAGGAAATACCTCGATGAGTTGAAATATGCCGCGCCGCGTACTGTCAGCAAGCTTGTTGATCAGGTACGAAATCGTGCATTATTGATTAGTACATTCATGTTCTCATCGATCTACAGGTCTTCTTGTTCTGATCTCTACGTGTCGGGCCTTGAGCACGACGCGGTGTGTGTGCTAAGGATATATACCTCGGAGATGTAGAAGAGATTAGAAAGCTGGACGCAGTAGATGACAGATGCTCACTCTATCACTTGATATTGTGTAATGCCTTGCTCGTCTGAAATGTTTACTCACCGGAGTTTAGGATATTAGTTTTTGGATTAGACTGGACGAGATTTCTCGGCGGGGGTTCGGCTTTGTCACGCAACTGCGACATGTAAGAGCTCGGCAGTACAATGCAGACATGTGGGCACCGGGAGTGCACCGGGTATTAAGTACTAACCATGATAGCATCGACCCACTTCAACCGATCGCCATTTCCATTGTTGAGTAATGCCAGAAAGTCGAGTGCTTATAAGTGTCTTTCCCCATCATAAATCAGACAAGCCTCTCGTTTGTAGATTTCCCCTCCATTCAAAATATGGCAGTACGTCCTTCGTTAGGGTTGCTCCGATGTCATCATGTCGCTGAAATGAACGCCTCGCAGCCAGTTTTCTATACTTGGGATACCTCAGTCTGGTGCTCGGTGGCCCAGCTTGCAGTGTAAGCACTGCTCTATGCTTCCATGTTTCCAACGCTTGGTTGCCAGTGATGCTCACATGAAACCTAAACGTACCGTGCAGTGACGACCTAGAATACAGCGACAAGATCGAGAAGCGGCTAGTTAATCTTATCACAGCGGACAATCTGGCTCCCGAAGTGCTGAAGATTGTATGAAAGAATCTGTCTCTGAAACTATCCGAGCAGTGCGGACTAACTCCGGTTATAGAATCCCACTGGAACATTGCCTGCGATTGCCACAGGTGATGCGTTTTACACCAGCACGGCCGAAGTGGTGTCGTACTTGGCGTCGAACGCGACGATCAAGGTCGCGCCGGCTACCGCCTTGACCGAAGCCGTCCACAGTGACGAGCTGGACCCGAATTTTGCTTTCCTTTCCGCTGTACGTGATTCACACACAGCTATCGGTCGTTCCCATATCTGAGACCAGGAGTCCAGCGGAACGAAGAAGAGCTTGCAAAAGTGTCCGTCTTCGGAAAGGTTTACAGTCAAAACCGTAAGCCGATTGATAGGACGTTCAGCCAAACGACCCTCGAGTGACGACTTCACGATGAACAGGTTACGATGCCCTGAAGAGATACGCGGCTACTCCGGATGCAGAGCCCTTCCGAGCATTTTACGAGAAGAAGATCGCTCTCGTTGCCGACGCTTTAGCACTTTACAGCGGAACTGCCCCAGATGCTGCCAAGCAGGGATACTTCGCGCGCTCGACGACGATATGGGCATCGTTCCGCACGTTCATCTTCGAAACGCTTCCCGCTGCCTTGGCTAAAAGCGAGGGTCAATTCCTCGGTGGAGAGCGACCTGGCGAGGATGACTTTCACGTGGGCGGGTGGCTGTCGAGGATTTCGTTGGTTTCCGGTGCAACAACGGTTGAGCAGGCACCGGGGAAATTGGAGGAGAGGCTTGGTGGGCCTATTCCGGAGAGCGTTCAGAAGTATCTGCAGGCTTGGGGACAGAGGCCAAGCTGGCAGAAGGTCTATGCTGATAGATTGCACTAGGTTTACCCCCTTCACTTGCAGATGGATTATTTCAATCTAGAACGAAGATATAACAATACACGGATATGAGCAATATGGAATTAGGGTATAAGGTGCATTATAAAACTCCACGCTACGTATTGTCAATCAGCAGAGACTGAGCGATCAAACTCGGTTGTTGACCCTTCAAGCATCTCTAGTCGACACTCTTCCAAGCTGGAAAAAGCACGCAAGGTCAGATCCTGCAAAATGCAGATGATGTCAATCCCTACATTTTCTTGATTTGCAGAGCGGCATTTATTCCGATCTCGAATTCTCGCTGTGTAGGCTCACGGGCTGCATATCTTGCCATCTGAACCGCTGAATCGCAATAATGTAAAGGAGAAAGACCGTCTTCGTCCTTAGGGATAAGAGGCGCTATGAACCGAAAGTGGTGCAGGATGCGGTCATTATGACGAAGAGGAGGCAAGCTTGGTATTATAAGACGGGCTGCAGCATCTAAAAGCTAAGAGCATGAGCAAAGAGTATGCTTGGATTAACTCAGTACAGACCGAGGCCCAAGACAGTATCCAATAACGAGCGACGGAACTGCACAGAGTCGTAACCTGTTCCTACGTCGAGCGATTCGTTAGGTAGTGCGAACTTTTGATAGTTGGTGCATACCTGGTCTCCCCCATCCCTCCTGTTGCATGTCCTTCGGTAAGGACTCGTAGGCGATCAAGCATGCTCGGGCATATTCTTGTGAGATGAACTCATGCACAGCCTGAGTACACTTGTGATCATTAGCACTTGAAAAATACAACTGAGACTTGCCTTCGGCACTTCTCCCTTTCCTATTGCCATATGTCCGCGTGAAATTCTCTGTAACCGGCGAAAGACAGCGATGCGACGTTTCAAGCATACAGCAATCGACACCAGGACCTTGATCCAAAGTTCTGAGCCGAGCATCTAGGTTCGATTGCTAGTGAACTAACCACAGTGACATAGGCAACGCCTATGATCAAGGCATTGATATTGGCCCTCCATGACTGTCTCGGAGAGTTTCTGACCGCCTGCGAGAGTAAGAAGATGGAGGAGACACCAATTGCGAATGCAAAGATAAGCCAGACGAGTGCGTAGAGAGCACTTGATAATGTCCTTGCTCGAGACAGCATTTGGACGGTGCGTCGAGCACGTCAAGAGCCATCCTTACTTTAGTGGCTGTACAAGTGACCAGGCACGCCGAAGGCCGTGACATCATGAAGATAAGGTTACTCAAGCATCATAAGATATCTGAGAGGGTTATACAAGTGAATCTCTGGTCGTCATATTATTTTGCACGCCCTCTGAGGAACAGGAAACAGGAAACAGGAAACAGGAAACAGGAAAGAGCTTGAAGCTTGAAGCTCAAGGGAGCGATCACCAAAGTCACTCCACGTAGGCTGTGGCAAAGTAGGGTAATCAATCGCACGCAGAGGTTTGGGATGCAAAGTCGACGCAAGAATGTGAAGGACCCGAAGGGCGTACTATGCTCTGTGATTCACGCCCGATCTTAACATTGTCAGCCGCTACAGGGACACTGGTCCCAGGTGGTGCCCGGATGACCATGCGATGAAAGCACAGATCCTCAATTAGTCAAACTACAAGGTAAGTCAAAGCATCCCTGATGCCTGAAAGAGAAATGAGAGCAAGAAAGATAGGATCCAGTAAATCGAGCATTGTGTCAAGACGCGGTCCCAATGCCTCAAACCTGAACATTTTGGCTGTGAAGGATTGTCAATTAGTCATCCGCCCATGGTCAACAAACTTTGCATCAGAAACTTACTCGAACTCTCCAATAACGTTACCGGCCGGTGAATACTCGCAGACAAAGAACTTTGCTTCCTAGATGAAAAAGTCAGTCCGCACTTCGTCCAATAAATTAGATGTGATTTCATACGCCAAAGCTTGGGTCAAAGATCCCGTTGCAAGACTGCACGGCGCAGCCAACCTGTGTGCTCGATTTCCAGACCACCTGCGTGAAGTGCGAGGGTTGCGGGTTGCTAGGGCTATACTCGGCTATAACGTATGACCACTGATGATCGTACCTCAGGGTAAAAGTAGCAAATGATGCACTTACAAACTTCATCAGTCCAGGACTTGACCGCTTCCGTGATGCCATAGCTACTCCCGGTACCAGCGGCCAGGTTCTCTACAAGATAGACGTAGGCATTGAGAATGACCGGTGGTTCAATAATGCTTACCTCCGAACGGCCCAAGGGTCCCACCAGAGTGCTTGAAGACACATTTATCCGCCCAGGTTTGAGCCGTCGCGGCGAGACTGTCGCTCCAGGTCAAGTCAGAAGCACCATGTTGAGCACGAACAGAGTTATGAGCTGCAAGGTAAAGGTTGATGTCGCTGGAGGAGGTTGCGCCAGAGTTGCTCTCGACATTAGGATTTTTCGCATTGTTAGAGGTGGCGACAGCGGCCTCAGTTGACTTAGCTTCCTCTGAGGAGGATACAGGAGATGGCTTCGGGGATGGCTTCGGGGTGGGAGATGGCGATGACGATGACGATGGCGATGGCGATGGCGATGGCGACGGCGATGGAGCAGGAACAGGTGAGGAACTTGGAAGTGGCTTCGTGGAAGAAGAGGTTGGTTCGGCAGATAGTGAGGATTTGATGAATGCCTGAGTGGCTATGTTAGACGACGATGACTTGGCGGTCGGAGACGACGTGTGAATTGACGATTGAACATGCGTTGAAGCGGAGGAAGACGCTGAGACGCTTGATGACGAGGAAACCGCTCCAGCGGTAGATGTAAAAGAGGAGGTTAAAGAAGTAACGTCTGACTGAGGAGAAGGTGCTGCGATGACCGGTTCAGTGGCGTTGGAAGAGGTGGCAGCACCGCCGGATACAGATACTCCGCCGGACACACCCCTAGAGAAAAAATGTGTGAGAATTGACACAATCTGTCGAAGACGGACGTCAAGCGCACGTCGACTCTCCACAGGCACTTTTGGTCATTGAATCTGTGTCACCAGAGTAAACCTTCGCGACGACACCCCAAGCGTCAGTACCCATAGCAAATCCGGGCCAACCGAACTTGGAACGACAGCTTGCGATACATGAGTCGATATCCGTCGAACGACGCGAGCAGGCAGGAGACGCGGAGACACCATGGATGGCGCAGAGTGCGACTGCACAGGAGAGAAGTAGGGAGCGCGACAGCATACTGAAAAGACTGAGAATGTTTTTCGAAATGAATGTACTTGAAGGATGGGAGTGAATGAGGCCGTCAAAGACAGCCAGCTATCCGCGGCGCCGCGAGGAAAGTTCGGTCAAAGGGTGGGGAAGGGTAAGGAGGAAACACTGAACGACTCCATACCTTTATTTTTCATGTACGGCGAGGACATCGATCACCCGATCGTCGTCAAGGTGACAAGTTACGAACTGGTCAAGGTATCAAAAGTCCGTCTTCGTTGCGTGCATGCAGCAGTGCCCGAGTTGAGTAGTAGGTTTGCCATCTGCATCTAGTATCTGCTTTCTCGTGGTTGGGTGTACACAAAGTAGTGCAGTACGACTCAAGAGTTCACGCGCTCATGGCTCAACCTGATTCGATGATCTAATCAGCAGTAACAGAATTGAGCTACCACAGCGTTGCTGCAGCGGACATCATGAGCTCTCCGGTTCATCCACCTTACTACGTTCTGATTTCGCATTCATGCCAACTCACGAGTACCTCGACCCCTCTAACATCACTCAGTCACCCCATCATTCAATATCATTACGCCGACGATTCGCCTCTCTCTCTCTTGCCTCGGTCCTTGGACGAACATGTGCTTATGCTGGACTATAACCCATCAGACGCTACAATTGCCCGCATACAGAGCCTAGGGGGCAATTTTGCCGTGACCCGAGTGAAAGTGACTGATGCACCGGGAGCATGTACGTCTGAGGAGGAATTGAATCGGAACAACAACATGTACATCCTGGAGACAACAGCCCTGGGCGAAGACAAGTACGTTCTGAACAAGTTACTGTCGTCGTTAGGTTTGGCTTACTCTGCAATGTAAGGTCCCTTGTTGAAGGCGTAGATCCACAAGCGATTCTTGCAAGATTTAAACAAAGGTACGCTCCGAAACACCATGGCGCTATGTTCGTTCATACCGAAATGGTACAAACAGAAACACCGTCATACGGCAAGTTCTTGACTATTGTGAACCGCAGTCATCTCTTTCTGGCTTGAGAGATAATACTTTGAAGCCTCACTCTCCATAACCTCCCTGCTGCATGATCGTATGACCCAGTCATTCATAGAACAAGACTCGCAATTCAAGTATGTAGTGTTACAAAACGAGTGAATGGATGACAAAGACGTCGCCATCGGGCATCAAACAACAACGCGTGTCACTATCTAGATCATAATCCGCCACGAAGACGAAGCACTGCAAAAGAAAATGAGCGGCAACGTCAAGATGTTTAGCACGTTCGACTTACCCAGATGGAGGGTGCTCTCTTTCTGAATGTTGTAATCCGAAAGTGTGCGACCGTCCTCCAATTGCTTGCCCGCAAAAATCAGGCGTTGCTGGTCCGGCGGGATGCCTTCCTTGTCTTGAATCTTCGCCTTCACATTATCGATCGTGTCCGAAGACTCTACCTCCAACGTGATCGTCTTGCCTGTGAGGGTCTTGACGAAGATCTGCATACCGCCGCGAAGACGGAGGACAAGGTGAAGAGTCGACTCCTTCTGGATGTTGTAGTCGGAAAGGGTCCGGCCATCCTCGAGCTGCTTGCCCGCAAAAATAAGGCGCTGTTGATCCGGTGGGATGCCCTCCTTATCCTGGATCTTCGCTTTGACATTATCGATTGTGTCGGACGACTCGACCTCCAAGGTGATGGTCTTGCCAGTCAGGGTTTTCACAAAGATCTGCATACCTCCACGGAGGCGAAGGACTGGAGGAACATTATACTTAGAATTATCATGAGTAGCCGAATATGATGCTTGCTCACCAAGGTGCAGAGTAGACTCTTTCTGAATGTTGTAATCGGAGAGAGTTCGCCCATCCTCCAACTGCTTTCCAGCGAAGATCAACCGTTGCTGGTCGGGAGGAATCCCTTCCTTGTCCTGAATCTTCGCCTTCACGTTGTCAATAGTGTCCGAAGACTCGACCTCGAGAGTGATCGTCTTCCCTGTCAAGGTCTTTACGAAAATCTGCATGCCACCCCGCAAGCGGAGGACTGGGAAAATGTCAGTCGCTATCAAGACCAACAGATGTAGAGAAATACTTACCAAGATGAAGGGTAGACTCCTTCTGGATATTGTAATCAGAAAGCGTGCGCCCATCCTCAAGCTGTTTACCAGCGAAGATAAGACGCTGCTGGTCGGGAGGGATACCCTCCTTGTCCTGAATCTTCGCCTTGACATTGTCGATAGTGTCCGAAGACTCCACTTCAAGAGTGATGGTCTTGCCCGTCAATGTCTTGACGAAGATCTGCATGCCGCCACGGAGGCGCAAGACGAGATGGAGAGTCGATTCCTTCTGGATGTTGTAGTCAGACAATGTACGGCCATCCTCGAGCTGTTTTCCAGCGAAAATGAGACGTTGTTGGTCGGGAGGAATGCTAAGCGACTATGAGTGATATGAAACTAGGGATCACGTTGCGAGGGACCCACCCCTCCTTATCCTGAATCTTGGCCTTGACATTGTCGATGGTATCGGAAGACTCAACCTCAAGTGTGATGGTCTTGCCGGTGAGAGTCTTAACGAAGATCTGCATGATGATATAGATGAGTGTGCTGAGGTGGTGATGGATGATAGAGAGAACTGGTCAGCCGCTCGCGCTGGGCCTTTGTCTTTATACTACCCCGGCGGAGCTTGAACTTCACAGCCAAATGGCTGTGACTCAGCCGCCCGCGGTTCCTTAGCGTTCCATCGTCGTTCGCTCATCTTCGATCACAGCCGCGACCATTCGGAGACGAACACCATGTTCATTTTGGGGTGCCAACTACAAGTCCTGTGGTAGTCGTATTCGAACCGCAGACACAAACTCACACAGGGTTAATCGCAATCATTATCATATACCACCGGTGAATCGCTCAAAACTTGGGATGACCCAGTAAGCGAGAGCGCGAGCGAACGCTATTATACTCTTTCCATGTCATCAAACCAAAGCCGAATGGTCAAATCCTTCTCCATCGACGCCGATGCGATGATATTGCGCTTTGGGTGAGTCTTTAAAGGCAACGAATCAGTGAGGATGGATGTCGCGAGGTTTCTCTCTTACCGCCACAGTCAAAACCACGTCTAGTGCACACACATCAGCCGATGTTCTCCATACAACTTGAGGAGAAAAGCGCACCTCTATGTCCTTCTAACACTTGGAGCACTTGTCTTGATTGCAGGTCCCAAATATAGATTTTTGCATCCTCACTCCCACTAACCACATAAGCGCCTCCCGTCGTACTGAAGCAGGCGAATAGGCAATACATCCGATTGGTATGGCCAGTGAACGTTTTCACACAACGAGAGGTCTGGTAATTCCATAGTCGAATTGTGGAATCCTGTGTCGACGCCAGAACATATTTAGAGTTTGGAGAGAACTTCACATGCGAGCTGGAAGTGCGCACATTCTTAGAAGAGCATCAGTGGAAATGGACAGTGTACACACCAAATAGGATTATCGTCATCAACCAACGTCTTCAGACATTGCCCGGAATCTGCGTCCCATATTCGTCTGCGATAACGACAATTCAGTCAAGGCACATTCAGCATCTGATGGTGGGAGCTGACATGAGACCATCCATGGCACAAGACACGATTAATGTCCCGTCATGATTGAAACTGACAGCTGTGACTGGGTCGGAATGGGCAGGGAGAACTTTTAAAGATTTTCCTGCAGACTCTTGAGCAAAACAACGTGCAAGAATAAATCGGGCACACCTCTTGCAACATCCCATACGCGAACAGTCTCATCAAACCCACCAGACACTAGTAGATTAGATTGAGGATTGTAGTTCACGCAAAAGACAAAGTTTGTATGTCCTCTTAATACTCTATTTGTCGACGCCTGTAGGTATGTTCAGATAGAGGCATTGAAACATGTACAGTCTGACTTACATCATCTAGGCTCCAGATTCTGATTGTTTTGTCGTCCGAGGCTGATGCTAGGAACTCAGAATCGCTGGACCAAGCAACGTCAGATATTCCTTCAGTATGACCCTCGAGTGTTCTGATGATATCGCCAGTATACGCATCCCAAATCTTTACGGTCTTGTCTGCAGCTTCCCTTGGTTTCATCCATTCATCTCAATGCCTCTGACGAGTGAGTACGCAATGCACTTACCGGCAGAAGCAAGCATACAGCCGTCAGGACTGAATTTTATCGAAGAGATGGACATGCTATGGCCACTTAGTATGAGCCGGGATTGATATTTTGGTGATCTGCTGCTGTTGGCAGATACAGGGGGTTGTGGAGGGGGTCCAGGGGGCGGCGGAGGTGTTGGTGGAGAGGATGCAGTGGTGTGTACATTCTCCTGTACAAGGCCGCCTCCCTCCTGTGAGGTGTCCTGAACTGTTTGAGGATTTTGAACAACGTCTTTCTGGCCAACAGCAATTTCTGGTGGTGGTAATGCGTCCATAAAATTCTTGGGGTGCTGAAGGTGGTAGAAGGCAGACTAGAGTCAAACACGATGACATATGCTTCAGCGCTTCATGTAGGCTTCAGCCACCTTACAATTTTGGCGAGACTCAGATCTCAGACCTCGTCATTGGCCGCTTTTTGTCATAAAATATCAGTGCCTTTCAGCCTCACCCACCCCCAGATATCTCCCTTGAAAACTCTGTACAAAGAGTCTAATGTCTTCCGCTACATCCGAATGGGTCACACCTCCCACACGGCCTGAGCTCATCGAAAATTTAGTATCAGGCGTTGGTGTGTAGCCTATCTTCCAGTGCAGCCTTTTGCGCCATTGTTTACACACCTTTCTATCCAGATCGGTATAACCCTTCCAATGTTGGAATTTTGGAGGATTATCTGTATCACCAGATTAGAAGCCAAGAATATGATTGCCTCGCCAACCTTGCCATCTTGAAACTGTACGCTATGGTCTCGAATCCACAGTTTTGCGCATTCACTAACGAGTCTTTGCAACGTGTTAAAGTTATCAGTTCAACCAAGATCTCTACAACCCTGATGTCGTGGTCAATATCCTTATCAAAGCCCTCACATCCGTTCCTTTCCCCGACTTCAACCTCTCGATCGCCCTCCTCGACGACCGTCCCCCCAACTCTAACCTTGACGAGCCCGATCCCCTCCCAAACCTCCTCCCCCAGCTCACTTCTCTGCACAGCCTCCTTCAACAATGTCGTTTTCCAGCGTTCTGGTCATTGTACCGCTCTGATGAGCTCGAGTCTCTGAGAGACAATTACACTGTTGAAGTTGTTGGTTTTGAGGATTCTATAAGGGAGGTCGTTCTCCGTGCCGTAAAAGCAGCTTTCCAGCGAATAGGCAGCAACCGTCTGGGCACGTATCTAGATCTAAGCGGTGAGCTGACTTCTTTTCCCGCGACATCTTCATACTAAATCATATCAGAAACCGACTTGGAGGATTATGTCGCAAAATTAGACTGGAAAATTGACTCGTCAACGGGTGTAATTGATATCCCACCAAACCCCGACAATCAAATTGAGTCGACAGTTGTTCAGGAGAATATCGACCTCCCTCGTATGTACCGTAAATCTGTGTCCTTGAGCAATTCACCTGAATCACAAAACAGAGCTCTCCAAAATCGTCATGCATGCTGTAGCATCCGCATAATTGTTGTAGTCCGACTAGTACCTCAAAATATAATTTGTCTCAGATCTGCACGTCAGTAGAGATGTCTTGGAATTGTTATTTCTCGTCAAGGTTCGAAGGGTCAGTGCACGAAGCTGACATCGTGTAAATGACTATTCATTCCACGTGATGAGGTATGGATACACAATACTTGCTGTATAACACAGTTTCAAAAAATGTGCGAGTCCTTCTCGTCTAGTCCACCACCAAACCTAGAAGCTCTTCAATCCGTCGTGGACAGGAAAGCAGCACCTGTGCCCCATATAGCCATCACAGACGCCAGCGCTAGCAAGAACCCATCCCACAGCCCACATTTTCGCTCCAGGGCGACCTTTGCTGATATAGGACCAATAACGGCAAGAATGAAGGCAGAGAATGAGCCGAGAATAGCCATCATCGAACTGAATTCTGGCACGAGGATGGAGACTGTTATTGCCAGACAGACAAGCATAACACGTTCGAAGATGAGTAAGATGCGTTTGAATGCCCAATTGAAGAGGCGTGGGGTTGGCTTCGCTGCCAATCTGGGACCACTGCCACTGTTATCGTCGTGTGGGGGAATGAAACCAGTGTCAATGCCAAGAAAGGTTTCAATCGTGAGGTTGAGCTACACAATCCGGGTCAATAAATCGCGGCGCATACAAATGTCTGTTTACACACCGGTCTGGCACTGAGAGCGAACTTAGACAGAGGGTTAAGGACCAACATCCATAGGGCAATCTTGTTCAGCCAAGGATTGTATCCTGGAACTCCAAGGAGATTTTGGCTAACTTCATCACTGACATCGCGGCCAAACATCAAATAACCCGCGATTCCTATAATGCCGTATACGAAGGTCGCAAAAGTCTGATACGATCGTAAGTGATGTTTATAACATACAACACCGAGAGAAATACTTACAAACGCGTAATTCATTGCAGTGTCGAATTGGCTTGGGTCAATCATATCCCTGGCTAACGATGGCATAACAGCATGGCCACTAAACTGTTCGAACGGACCGTCAGGATGAGGGATTTTCATAACAAATGCGGACGTACCCCTGCCATGAACAAACCGAAAGCAACACCCAATTGCTCAAGGTTTCCGACACCCAGGTCAGTCTCCGCAGGGCTCCACAGACTTCCGGGAGCATCTCGTTTTGACAGACCGTCGATAAAGATAACAACGAGTAAAAATACTGTACAAATTATGCCCAAGATCGAAGTGTATGACAAAAGGGAGAGGGGTAGAAAAACCATGGGGACAAGTCTTTCATTCCACCGGTATTAGCGATGTCAGACCAAAGGGATCAGAGAAGTAGACTGACACGGCAATCCCCATAAGTTTATAGGTGTTAGGAGAGAACGCGGGCACAACTATACTCAAAGAATCGGCATACAGCGTAACGAGGATGACACTGTGGAAAGCGTTATACATCGTTGACTCACTTTCAGAAGCGTGCTCACCTAACACTAAAAAGCTCGAGGCAAAACATTGCGCTTATGAAAGGCATAGACTTTGGCCCAAATGCCTTTCGTCCAATATCAGAATATGACCGAACGCGATGGTCCGTGAGCACAATTCGTGCAAGGATTTTTGCTCTGGCCGATAATGAGCACCAGGCAATTCAATAAATCCAGAGGAGCACCCACGTATAGCACGTAACGAGACCATAAGAGATGATGAGCAGCGTCCCGCAGATCCATCCAGCATATGCAAAAGCAAGGGGCTCCGACAACATCCCAATTCCGAGTAAGATGGCAATCGCGTTGAAGAGCTATTCGGGTGGTTGAAGGTAAGGTATAGCAAAAGTAGAGGCTGACTTACTGTTTGACCAAACGTACTCCTTCCTTCAGGAAGTCCAAGATCGTGTGAGATTTTGGGAGCCAGCGCTGGCGCAGATGACAAGGATTCCTGATGGCCCCTACCCTTTGTCGGAGCGGCGGAGGTTAATATGGACGTATTTATTGTCAGTGAAATGGCCTTGCGAAGGAGCGGGGTCCGCTCGTTGGCTCGTCTTGGTCCTGGAAATTCGTGTCTGCGAGGTGGTGTAGATATACCTCTATCCCAACCCGAAACCTGCCTCATAGACGGATTCAGAGTCATCGTCGCCTCTTCATCCCACTGAACGTTGCCAATCATCCCATCGTGTGCAACATCTTCTAGATGCGGTGTAGGTAGATCATCCACCTCACTTTCAAAAATTGGTGCAAATTCGCCCGTCTCCTCGTCCTCCAAAAGCTGAGCACCGGAGGAGGAGATTGCCTCGGCGTTCGACAACAGATACTGCGAACGGCGATCTATAATTTGATGAGCACTCTTGCTGAATCAACGAAGGTGACAGTAACTCACAAGAAGCAACAGCATCCTTGAAACTAGAGCCACTGTGTGCAGAGCCCACTGAGAACGAAGTAGGTAGGGACGCCATGAACGTTCGTTAGAGTCGTCAAGAGTCGTAATTCGTAAGAACCAAGATTTGGTCTATATAGCACCGAGACTCGCACGCAAGACTATCAGTGATATCAAAAAAGACTGGCTGATGGAGACTAATATATAGGATGCTTTTTTGAGGTTCCGGAATGGTCTGAGCCTGGGCCTGAACATTGTAGAAATTTTCAGAATGCGAACGGATCATACAAGCAGGAAGCACCAAGCTGAGTTTAGCCTTGATCAAACGTCTGCCGAGTTCCGCCCGTACTTCCACTGATAGCTCTTACCGATGCCAATGAACAACAACGGCGACAAACTCGATCGTAGGGCCATGGGTATGGTCATGTTATCTGAGCTGACAATATGTACAGTAAGTTATCCGAATGCCTGCTCTTCTGTAGGTTCTACGACCGGCTCCCTCCCAAACGCATGAGGTGACCAGTGACTGGGAAGATGAGTGGTCTTGAAAATATATACAGTAAGCTCTTCTGAGCAGTTTCTGTACCTCCCTGTAACGAATAAAATTTACGCCTGAAACCAACAGATATAGCTCGAAGGCACAGAGCTACATAGTATGTCAAAACAAACTCTAGAGGTGCGACAGGATGCGTGTCTCGACGTTAAACAATGCCCTGAACGTATTGATAATAATGAAGTCGTGCAGGCGTACAAACAAGAAGCAACAACAGAATAGCGAGGAAGGGATTGGAGAAATATCATGAAGGTTTCGTAAGTTAGTCATGACGAATTCACAGCTCGGCGGTTTGTCCAGAGCATATATGGGTCCCGCGATATATCGGTTCCGGACTGCTTAACACGAGTACTTCGCCGTGCCTCGGGCAGTTTGGCAGTATTGTTCAAGTCCTGTTGGAAAGAATGAAGTGAGACTGTATGTGATTGAGGGAGCTCTCGAGACGTACCACCAGACGTTTCCGAATCCCGGGAGCGATGTGCGGCCACCATTTTGTCAGAGTGTTCTTGAGTGCAGATTCGCGATTTCCTTTAGGGTTCAGCCAAGCAGCGAAATCATCCACCTGCGAATATAACATGTCAGTGTGTTATTGAGACCCATTGGTGGTGGACAGCTTACTTCCTCCAAGTCAGTGTACACCGCCCACTCTCCAATACCCAACATGCCCTCCTCTCCTTCTTCTTGTAACCGTCGCTCTTTGACATTGACATCCAACCGTCTGTTCAGAATGTCTTGATCGAAAACACTTGGACCCTGGACAAACAATCGTCCTGTACCATACTGAACGATTCCCCCGCTGCCCAAGAGAGAAGCCGAACCCATGCCATCGAACCACCAAATCCTGTTGTAAAAGCGATCTCTACCCATGGGCTTGGCACGAATTGATCCCAACAGTTTTCTGAACTCCCGTTCAATTCCCTCCAGCCGCCGTTCGAGTTTATTGACTTCCTCATCAAGGCGACGATGCTCAGCTAGGGCTTGTCGAACTGACGCGTTCCGTGCTCGTGCAGCCTCTCGTTGTTTGGCATGCGCTAGGCCCTGCGCTTTACGTCTGAGGTCTTTGGACTTGGAGTGTTTGACAATCCCAGACCCAGATTCGGATGCACCTTCAGAGGCTGATATATCGGAGAGCTCGCTCATGTCACCCATGGGCGTGTCGTCAGGCTCTCCATTGGGTGTCTGTTCCTCTTCCTTTGTCCCGTTAAGCAGCGTATCGCGATCCTCGATACTAGATATACTAAAGTCAACTCAGGGAATTTAGACTGGAAGGTGGTGTACGAACTATTGCTTTCTCTGGCGGTTTACTTCGATCTTCTCTTTCCTCAAGGCAGTCAGTTGCTCCTCACAAGTCTCCATATAAGCGTGGATGGCCTTGCTGGACACAGCAATATTACACATGAAGTGCAATATGGCTATCCTATCTTCCGGTGGTAGAGTGTGATATCTGGCCCCTGGTGTTGAAGCGTGACTTAATCGAACGGGAGTTGGGGTTGACGCTCGTGATGTTGAGGGTGAACTAGGTGTTTCCAGTAGTGTATCAGGTGCAAAGAGGAGCCGAGTGAGGACCCGTCGGAGGGTGGGGAAATTTTCTAGGTTGGCATGCTGAGAAGTGAGCAATGTAAGTCAGATTCAAAACCCGGAGGGATTTGAAGTCAGGCATACGTCTTTGAGACACCCAACCAACGACTCCTCCCAGCCTTCTCTGCCATCGCCATGTCGGAGGGGAGCCCTCTCCCAGTTATTGCCTATGTCAACCATAGCGGCTGTCAATTGCTCGATCGTCACGCCCAAATCCTCGCCACCACCATCTTCTTCGTCCTCCATAAGTGATAATACCGCACTGTGACGTTGGAAAGTCACTGTTCGGAGGTTGTATATAAGGGTAGAATGAATCTCGGCGAGGATCTGACATGGTGGTTCAGCGACGGAATGGCGTAGCGCGTGTTCAAATTCGTCCAAAGTGAAGGTTGAGAGGTGTAATGGATGGCTATTGACAATTTAGATAAGATGATCATATCGCGCTAGGTTGAAAACTCACCCGTACACCATCAAGAAATTCCAAGTCATCAGCATGGACTCGAACGTTCCGGGAGTATTGTTGAATGGCAGAGCAACGCGGCTAGGTACCGGTCGTTTGATCTTCATACCTGCCTTCTTCTCTTTTTCTGAGAGTGTGACGTCCAAGTCTTCGGTAGGATACCTGATAGGCTTCTTCTTTTTCTTTTCGGCCGCCAAACGTTCAGCATCCTCTTTGGCTTTGAGAGCTTTTGCGGCTCTCTCTTTTGCTTCTCGCTCCTTTTGCTCAGCTACCAATGCCGCATTTTTGGCTGTATATGACTGTTAATGGAATGATGCTTAGATGTGACATGCACCTGCCTTTCTCTTCCTGCGCTGGAGTCATTTTCTTTGGCTTTTTGACAGGACCTTCCTTCTCTTCCCATACCTTCTTTCGCTTTTGTATCTCGCCCTTTTTGATATTCTCGACGCCCTGACGAGTTGCTTCAGGCATGATGGTGTCGACGCCATACCGGAGTGCAACGGGGGGCTTCACAGTCCAGGGCGATGCTACCGCCGCATCACGATCCACGCAATCGCGAATAAATCGACGAAGGATGCTCTTAGAGAATGCAAGACGGTCACGGCTGGGGTAACGCGTCGACAGTCAATCAAGGGACGCGTGATAGAGGAGCAGGGGCAATATTGATGAGAGAACGACACGATGTGCAGACTTACCTCATCTGAGAGCATTGGACATCCAAAAAGCTGCCACTGTATCGCGCGCGGGCTTCTTTCGCGGACGCACCGTGTTTGTCGCGCCCCTCGGGCTTCTCTTCCTCTAAAATCTGCACTCTGTAATAGTATTTCGCAGGATCATCGGCGGCATTGACAACTGCAGCAGCAATTTTGAGGTCGCCGTAAATTTGATGCGCCAGCCCAGTAGGACTTTTCTTGTGTGGTTGTGAAGAAGTAGAAGCAATGGGGCCCTCATGAGAATCTGGATTGACCAGGAACGAGACAGCATTGGGACGCGGAGGAAAGACTTCCAAGACACGAGCAAAGAACCTAGTATCGCGATTATTCATTCGAGTCGGCAAGACACAAAAGAAAGGTGGACATGGCTCACTTGTCTCCTTGAATATCAATATATATTTCTGCAACAGTACGCGGACGTCAGCGTTGAGCACACGCCGTTCGTTCAACGGGAAGGACACACTCTCGTCACGGAAGTAGCGGTCTTTGAAGCGTTCATACACGGCTTCAACCAGATGGTCCAGACGTCCCATCACCTCTGCGGAGCGCGGCAATATGTTAGGGAGAGAACGACACGTCAAACGTAACAAAACACCAGGGAGAAACGTACGCCATTGAACGGCTCGAAGGATGGCGGACTTCAAAGGCTCGGGGAACCTGGTATGCATTGTTCTAGCTTCTTGTTGCTCACTCTCGAGTGCCTGGAAGTAGTCCAAACCACTCTTGCCCGTCACCTCGCACTGGAACTGCTTGAGCCGGTAAAACGACATGCGCGCGGCATATGTTCTGCACAGACAGGAACGTTGAGAAGGTCAGCGAGGCTCAAGGGAAGGGTAGAGAGGATACATGCTCATAGTTGTCAAAGATCTCGCCGGTCTTCGCAAGATAATAAACGTCCCTGTTTGGATCTGCCTTGAGGCCCTGGAGGAGGGCATCGGAGGGCTCTGTGAGGAGCACGCGTTTGCGTCTGCAGGTAGGCATGTATGGGATGAACGGAGGGACAGGGAGATGATGGAGGGAAGGAAGAGAAGGACGGAGGGGGCGGGTGGCTCGAGAGGGCAATAGCTACCCCAGCGCGTAAGGCAGTGTGGCCTCGTCGAATTTTGGCCTGAGACATCCTCCCAATGCCAGGCGAGCCGCGGGTTCTTCAGACTCAGCCTCTCCTCTCTTGCCTTTCTTCCTCCATCAGCCTCCCCCCTCCACCCCCTCTCGCAGGGCCGGCACTTGCGCTGCCGATCTCTCCACCACCGCACCGCGAATTCACCTTCCGATGCCTCTCACCCGACCTGCCCGGCTTTGTCCTTGTGAGCGCTCGTGGCCGCCTTACAGTACTTCTCAATTCCTGTTACTGCTGTTGCGCTACGCAAATCATCAAGGAGTTGGCTGTATTGGAGAGGGTCGTTGGATACATCGTGGAGTCTGCTACATCCGTGACGCGGAGGGTGCAGCAGGGTTCAGCTCAACGTTTCGAGCAATCGCGACGGTCTTTGCCTCTTCGTCTTACTACGCGTTCTCCAGTCCACCTCCAAAATTCATGACCGCATCTCCTGTATCGCTTTCATTCTTTGGAGGAGATCAGGTTTGTCGCGAGTACTAATGCATTTCTACGCAGTCCATGGTATAGTCGTGGAGAAGACTGCTCGATTTAGGTCGGAATAATTTCAAGTTCTGCGCAAACTCTCCGACGCAATGACCATATTCGGACAGGTCTGCGAGCCACCGACAGTCGATTTCCAGTCATAACAAATGAGATAGGCATACTAGACACTGGTGTGCTACGGCTGCAAAGGACTCTCTCCCCTTCGTTGGCTTACGGTCTTCCGCCGTCGCTTTCTCTTAGGTTCCGATCTCTCTGTACTATCGTCTGCAGCAAGTTCTCGAACCCCATCACGCGCATGCCCTTCCTGGCGTTTTCTCTTTTCGCCGGTTTTCTCGCTCTGGACTGTTTTGGTCACTTCTCCTGATAGCTTGCCCTTTCCTGGCTCCTCACTCTTAACCTTGGTCGCTGGCGGTTCAATGACTTTTTTCTTTTTGATGCTAAGGGGGTTCGGGCCTTTAGGACCCTTCTTTTTTTTGACAGGCTGAGATTCGGGTGCGGCTGCTTTCAGTTTGCCGATCTCGGAAGTGGAAGGAGCAAGGGATTGCTGCTCAGCCTGCAGAAAAAGAATCATCAAGCCGGTGAAATAAATACCTGAATGAACAAAACTCACAAGGTGTTTTGCGCGGAGGGTGGTGTCACTCGGAGGCTCGAGAATCATGACAGAGCGATTTACATGAAGGATGGGTACGCCAGGAATGGAACGAAGTTTGACGCGGAGCGGCTGGGACTGCGTTGAGACTACGTAGCGGTGCTTGTTCGTGTCGCCTGAACAATTCATGCGAGCAACAGATTCGTGAGGTATTGTTCTATAGCAAGAAAATAAAAACTATTCGCACCTATAACGCTTGCGAGACAATCATCTCCAGGAATGGCCTCCTTATGATTGCATTTTCGCCTCTCAAACATCTTTGCAAGGTCAACAGCTGGTTGTTGGGCCTTGCCTTGCAGGTACAACTCGTGGATACAGCACTGAGTGATCACTAGCCATAAGCTTCAATGTCAGCGTTACTTGGGCGATCGGGCATGCGTGTGAGAGGGTCGAAGACGCACTCGGTTTGATTGCCCCTTGAAGGGCAGTGCCGAGCTGCTTGGTGAAGTCAAGCTTTTGCGAGACGGCATTTTTACACATCTCTGAGTCCACTGGTCATGAAGGACGTGAATCATTTTCTGGCGTGTGGAAGGGCCTGACGAACCTAAGACTTGGTAGGGTTGCCTGAAGCCAAACGAGAGACAATATAACGACATGAGCTTGCGATACGCTTTGGCGCGTTTCTGACGCATTTTGGTTCAAGAAGCGGTGCGCCTCAGTAAGTTGATGATGATGTTATGTTGGCTTGAGTGACGGCCAGAGCAAACTATTCGATCGAGGGGATCAAATGAGAGCCTACGATAATTCCTTTACGTCGTCTTATTTGGCTGTATTGTGCAAAGGCTTCTAACCTCTTTCCATTTTGGGCCACTACGCCAACTTCGCTGCAACGATTCGTCATGGTCCGTCTTGCAACGGTCCTGGTCCTCCTGAGGTACTTTCAACCCTGTATCGTTCTTGATATTTCAATTTTACAAGTGTGTATAGTGCCTTATATACCAAGGTCTGCTCCGTCGATGTGGCCGGTAAAATATCATGGAATGAGCACTGTCCAGGCATGTATGATCCACCTGCTCAAGCTCTCTTAAGGTGGCTGACCTCAGATCTTTGACTAGATGCCTCTACTTTGGGACACACAAGAGTGATTTTAGATGGCTCGGTAGCATCAGGAAGCGTAACGCGAGACGGCCGCTTTCTCATGTACGTTCACGATGCTATTCCATAAAGTGTCTCTCATCTGGCATCGTCCCTATTTAGTCCCAGCGTAGAACCAGGAACTTACATCCTTTCCGTTGTTTCGCACAACCATCAGTTTGACAAGGTAATATTTATCCAACACCCTCGTCGTCACCACTTATTGAATCTGTGACTTCTTGAATACGCAGTTCCGGATAGATATTCCCACCCAGTCTTCCACACCTGAAGTCCGAGCCTATGCGCCTGGAACACCTCTTAACCCTCCATCATCTATCAAACTATCATACCCGATACTCATCACACCTCGTGGACAAAACGCCTACTTCGTTCCACCTCAATCATTCAATCTCCTCGGGATGTTCCAAAATCCAATGATGCTCATGATGGTCTTCGGTGGTGTCATGATGCTCTCAATGCCATACTTATTGGTACGTTTTCAAATCCGTGTACGGATGCCCAGAGAATGGTTATGTGCTGACCCCCGCGTGCAGAAGAGCATGGATCCGGAGATGGTGCAGGAGTTCAAAGAGAACCAAGCCAAATTATCTAACTTTCAGACCTCACTACAAAATGGGGATTTGAAATCCAGGTACACATTTCGCGCTACGCATAGTGTTTCCTACTGAACGTTGTCTAGCTATTCTGCGCTAATGAGCGGCGAAGAGCCGCGCGCCGTTGTATCAACAGTAGCAGCCAAACAGCCTAATTCAGCACCGAATACGCCCAAGAATCGGGGCAATAAAAAGCGGCGATGAAGCTCTCAGGATCGACCTGTGCGTGGATGTTCACGTTAGAGATTTTGTTCCATGTTATGTGGCTGGATTTATTTATCGAGACACCATTTCTTTGTCCGTTTAACGTCTCGTCATGAGTTCATGATCATCTCAACGAGAGAATTCGCAGTCCTCAAACATACAGAAGAATGCAGGGTGGTGGTCGTGCCATTTACTGTGTATAACGAGCATTAATCTGTCTGATCAAGTAGCTGAATAGGACGAGCGGTCATCAAACCATCCATCGTGGAGCATAATCGTGAACCTCTATCAAACTAGCACGTAAGTACGTAACTAATAGCACTGTCACTAGCATTAAGGCAAACGTGCTGAGAATCGTGGCAAGACCTAAGATGGTGCATGTGGAAAGGTAGCATCTGATCGTGGGGCGTGGATATGATACAGGGCGTCGGGAAATCGACAGGTATAGATCCAGGAGACATGGAAGAAAATGATAAGACAAGGTAAGGCAAACAAAAGTGGGGGTGAGAGAGAATTGAAAGTGAAGAAAGTAAGAGAAGAAAAAAAAAGGTCGGCCGGCGTCACAGACCCGGCTTCGTACACGTACACATTGGAGCCAATACTGCCAAATTAGCTCACAACCGTCTTCAGTCTTACGCACCATCAACAGAGACACGGCGCGCGGCCCTTGAAGCCTCCGTCGTGCCCAATCTCCTCCAGCGCTCTATCAGCCCAACACGCTTCTTGTTCTCACCTTCCTCCTGTCCTGACCGGGGTTTGCTGTTGGCAGCGGATGGCGACAAAGTAGACGACGTTGTGCGCCGATGCGTCTTGCCAGATGGCTTCTGTCGATTGAGTGAGAAAACTCGACGGAGGCTCGAAGGAGACTCTGCAGAAGGCTGAGCACTCGCCATTCCTCCAGGAGCATGGCCATTCGGTTTCCTCGCCTCCATTGCGTCAATGATGACGATAGATTTCGCGGCGGGAGACATGGTAGAAGGATGCGTGCCCGTACGACTTGCGCCTGTGTTCGCTTTAGCATTTCCGCTGATAGGCGATGTCAATCTGGTGGGCGATGTTAAATGTAGAAGCGACGGGTCAGAGGCGCTTCGAACCCGCGCCGGCAAAGATGGCGAGGTGGTGGTGCGCGAAGGAGGCATAGGACTCGCCGGACTGTTACCGGTGGGACCAATGTTGACGAGGACCCAACCATCACCTTTAGGCCTTTCTTTTAGCCTCTCTCCCTGCTCAGAGGCACTTCTCTGTCTCCTCTGCGGCCGCGGCAACTCTCCCAGCAAAGCCATTTCGCTCTTCCGATCGACCTCCGGCTGCACGAGTTCAGGCTCTGCGACCTTGACCACCTGGGTGAAGGGTATCTTGTCTTTTCCCAGCCTCAGCTCCGGTAGATTTCCATTGCCACGTCCATGCGCACCCATAGACGGATGGACCTTCAACTCAGCCTGCTCTCCCTGTTTCTCCTCCACGGGACTCGCCCATCCTCCAGGGAGCTGTAACTCAGGCGTCACCTGCTCCTTGAATGTAGCCTTCTCCTGTTCTTCACCTGTCCATGTGATCGGTATATCGTATGTTTGGCCCGTGCTCGAGCTGAACGCAGAATCACGGAACGCACCTGGTCCCAGTAAAGGCGGTGTTGTCGTCGAACCGGACGATTGCAGAGACAAGTTAGGACGAGTCGCGAGTATAGGGGGACGCGGTAGAGTTCTTGGAGGAATGGGAGCTGACTGCGCCGTTGGATGAAGATTCTCAGGTTCCGCAGCAACATGCGGAGACGAGGGCGCGAGTGCGCTCGCACCAGGTGATGATGTAGGCTCAGCAGCATAGTCCGTGACCGAAGGAAAGTAGGGGTTTGGTGGACCAGCAGTGTACAATACGGTCGGACCGGAGCCAAGAGGGTATCGTTCGTCTCGTCGTCCTGATAGCCGGAATCCTCCTGCTCCGATACCGGTCATATCGATATCGCTGCTGACGGTACTGGGGAGGGGGAGGCGCACAAGATCATTCTCGGTGCGCGGGAAGCTAGGACCAGGCATGGCAGGGATATTCTCCTGCGAGTCAATCGAGACGCCAACTGAAACGGGTACTTGCGCGCGCGGAGCGCCTTTCCGCAAGACAGCGTGGTGCATCGACAGCGGTGAAGGCTGATGTACATGTCCATTCTCTGGAGTTATGCGTGTGTGAGCATGTCCTTCAAGATGCGCATGGTGTCCCAAATATGGAGATGTATTATACCTTCCATGACTCGAGGATGGTACGATCCCCTCAGGCGTCGTCGCTCTGAAGACGTCACCTTTGAGAAGATCTGTTTTGGAAGAGGATGTATCAGGGGAGGGCCCGTGTGAGATACCAGTGAATATCCACAAGTCTTTGACACGGGATCGATTCGCTATAGATATGGAACAAAGAAGTGTAAAGCCATAGGAGTCTAGAGATCCGAGGAGAGCGAGGACCTGGCGAAGGGAATCCGTCGCAAATGTATCCTCCTGAAACCCTGAGGCGCAAACATTGAGTATAAGCATAAGCAATGATCAACAGGGGAGGAGGCAAATCACATTTGTACCCTTTCAGTTTGAACTCAAAGACCGTGTCGCGAATTTTCTTTTCTGAGACAACACCCCGCGGCCACGCGGCACGGACAGTCTGCAGGATGGCTGGGGTAGAATGAAGAGGAGGTGATATGACACGCAAAGTTGTAGCGTTAGGAAATGATATCGCGAACGGGACCTTGAGAGGGCGATTGAGGGTTGCCGAAGATCCACGGCTAAAGGTAGACGAGGGTCGAGGCGATGACGATGAGGAATGAGTGGGTGGAGAGGTATGGGGCTTCGAAAATGCCATAGCGATGCGATCATCCTGTTCGCGACCATAGTCGATAGTGGAGAGGAACACGAACCCATTCTGATAGAGCAGAGCCAATATGTCTACCAGTAGCTTTTCTGTGAAAGTGCTCTTTGGACTCGCCCACGGCTTGCCTTCAAGGCAGAATTCGCAGAAGTTCTGTATGGCATCCTCACGAAAAGCGGTAACGAGGTGGTCGCGGTCGAGAAATGTGCGAAGCGCGGATATGAGTGGTGGAAGAAAGTTGTAAACCCTGATGCAAGCAGAGCCCGAGATGGCGAGGATAGAGAATGTGGAAGGGATGCGATCGTCGCGTATGAATTCTCGTCTTGGAAAGAAAGCAGGATCCGAGCCTGAGGGCGTGTTAGACTGTGCGGGCGACTGTGCCATGGTCAGTGAAGGAGACAAAAGTGAGATGAGAGAAACGTTGGCGCCGTCACCTCAAACACGCCCTGCCTCCATTGACGTCATAGCCACGACGATTTCTCCACAGCTGTAGGCGGCCCTGCATAGATTTGTCGACGACGACCGCCAGTGTCGTGCTTCTTTGGCGCACAGAGCCGCTGGTTTCAAGGGCACGCATCAAACACATTTCCTCATTCGTCAAGTTGCACTGTACAAATCGACGCGCACAATTCATAATTTCCAATGTGTGTACAGATTCAACTCTGAGATCCCAGGCGGCATGAAGTTGATAGGGCGAGACTGTCTCGCAATGTGCTAGAACGTGGGGGGATGTGGGGTTATGCAGAATGATGCGCTTTGCGAAGGAGTCGATGCATGAGCAGTTGCTGATCCTAGGCTGTTGATCCCATATACGGCTACGTATGGGAGGCACTCGCGGATCTTCTTGACAACCATGTAAGTACATTTGCATAGGGAGCAGGGATTGGCAAACCGCACGCCCGATTTGCGAGTTGACGGCAGTCGCTTTATATCGAGAAGCGAGACCACATGCACTCAAGGTTCATGTTTGGGTGCGCGCCTGAGAAGCATTCCGCAGATTAGTAGGCCAGTGAGATTATATTCTGTTTGTAAAAGAGCTGACGTTGTTGACCGGTTCCACCCAGGATTTCTGTTCGCAGAATCGACCTTGTCTAGCCTTGTCCGTAAGCAGCTCAAGGGCCCTGAACTCGATGCGCCCAAGACGAAGCGCTATGGCATTGATCTGAAACAAGAGCCGCTCAAGTGTGAGCCATGGAGGAGTTTATGTGCGTTGGTGAGCTTGAGCATGGTTAGTCACCGTGTTGAAGCAGTTGTCCTGTCAATTGAGGAGGTCATTGGCGTCGTGAGTTCCGGACAGCTCCGGACCGAAGTGTGGGCGGGCCGCTGCCTCCGTTAGAACAGCGGGCCAGCGTGCGTGACACCCTCCACTTAAAGACAGAGATGGCTGGATATAGCTGTCCATCTCTCGCCATCGACCTCGCTGCCTACCTGCATAATTACCTGACACTTGAAGATGTCTGACGGACTTAAGAAATTGAATGTTTTGATGTGTGAGTGGTCCAATATCCGTGTCTGGGAATGCGGGTGCTCATGAGATGTTAAACCAGGTGGTACCGTGAGTGATTTAGACGAATCTTCAGAGCTGGGACCCTCTAGTGAACGCAAAATCGCAGGGAGAGTATACCACAGGATGGACAGCATCAGGCGCGTCGAAATCAGACAAGAAGGTGAACGATCGCGCTACCAATTTATGCGCGTTGATCGTGCTGACCTATGTCGATAGATTGGTGTCAGTACCTTGCCTTCTACTTGTTGTGCCCAAGCATAATTGAAAATGATAACATAGGTTGTAGGATTAACTCTGTTCGACCTCCGCAGACTGGGCAAGGTTCGATTGCTCGTTCGGTGGTAGGTGACGTCTAATTCATTTGTGTCTCAAATCTATCCAGGTCGGCAAGCTTGGTATGGCAGGCGTCAGCGGCGGCAAATTCCCCGCTATCAGACAGCATCTGCAGGAAAACATCGCACATGTGTACAAGGACATGGATATCTCGTGAGTTTGCGCATGTTGCCGTTTCAGCCACTCTATCTTATAATTTCTGATTTTTGCAGATTTGACAATTTTCCGGAGGAGGGGAAAACAGATCCGGAGGCTTGTACGTAACATGGACAGGTGTAGGTTGATGGCAGTGTCTGACGGTGCGGATTTTTGATGTGCAGACAAGACAGCGATTGATGGGCTTTCACCTGGAGATGCAGTCATCATCTTCACACCAGATAGTGAGCTGAGATATCACTTACTCACCTGTTTATAGCAGGGCTCAGTCGACCTAGGTACTCACTACCCTATCGCAAAGTACGCTCTGGAGCGCAGGTTACACGTCCTCGTCACAAAACCGGCAACTCAGCTCCTCTCGCACCACTTGGATCTCATTACCCTTGCAAAGAAAAACGATGTTGTTTGCTTTGTCGAGCACCACAAACGGTTTTTTTGCATCTTACCTGCACCTCCCATCACATTTATTGATGTTTCTGCCATGACTAGGTTCGACCCTGTCTACAGCGATGCCCGCGCGCGCGCAGCACAGCTGGGCGAGTTCAATTTCTTCAACGCGTGGATGAGCCAGCCGAAGAGCCAGCTTGAGACATTTCGCGCGTGGGCCGGAAAAGACTCAGATATTAGGTGCGTAGACTAGCAGAATCTGTACGGCGTTCGAAGCTGAGGATCTTGCCTCTCACCTATAGCTACTACCTCTCATCGCACCACATCGACATCTGCTGCTGGATTCTTCAAGACAAGGCGGTCCCCACGCGTGTCGTCGCAAGTGCTGCCACAGGCATCGCAACGAGCGAGCCATACAACTGTGTTCCCCAGACGGAGGACACGATCACGCTCCTTGTCGATTGGCAGTCGATCGGCAGCTCCAAGCACAAGGGCACCGCAGTTTATACAGCGTCATGGACTGCGCCGCTGAAGGCCGGTGTTCATTCGGCACAGCATTGGTATTATATGGGAGAAAAGGTACGGTTCGAAAGATTGCCATCCGGTGCCCTCCGGTGCCATGCCCCTCGACCGATTGCGATTCTGACGCGATATCTTGCGCTCACGATTACGATAGGGCGATATCACCGTCGATCAAGCTCACCGCGGATACGATGTCACGGTCGACGAGACCGGGAAATCGTGGTACAACCCGTTCTAGTACGCTTTCTCCCGTCTCCTTGACTCCTCTCCAAACGCTGACATCAATGTCGTCTGGGCCTCCAGCATGAAGTACTCGCCCTCGGAGAGCGGGCACTTCGATGGCCAACGTGGTTACGGCTACGTCTCGATCGAGAAGTTCATCGACGCAGCGCGAAGCGTCAACGCGAAAGAAGTCGGCCCAAGCGAGTTCGACAAGCACGGGCTGCCCACGATCGCGAACACGGTGCTCACGACCGCCATCTTGAATGCGGGCCGTATCAGCCTAGACGAGAAGAGGGCCGTGGGGATCAAGAAGGTCGGAGAGCAGTGGGTCCTCGAGTAAGCGCGCGAACCCGTTCGTAACAGCAGGTAAAGGCGGGTCCTGTTATCGACAAATACGACGTGTATTACTTATAGGAATAGCGGTATGGATATAAGATATGTAAATATGTAACCTCTCACAAGCAATGGGCGCTCCGGTGTCGACAACACACACGTACATACGTGTCTGCGCCTTCGAGCAGCGTAAGAGAGTAGTCAGTACGCGATCCTTCTGATGCCTGATATCATGCTGGCCATCGCGAGCTCTCAATCACACAACCGCCGCCTTCTTTTCGTCCCCGGCCATCCGAGGAGTCAGGGAGATGTTAAATGCGTGCTAGTGCGTTCGGAAGTTTTCCGAGTGAGCATGGAAAGGCAAAGAGAACACACAGGAGCAGGGAGCATGTTGGAATATGGAACCGTTGTAATTTCCGCAATATTCGTGACATCGAGCGCTGAGCTGGAGCTTGAGTGCTGATCAGGTGAGGTTTCTAACAGCAGATATGATTTCGCCGGGAACTGATGTTGATGAGTTATTGGTCGGACAAGGCTGAGCAGTCAGAAAGCATATGAGAGCATATGGTTTCCACGTCATGCTCCATCGAACGTACCTGACTCTAGAATTTCACTAGCCGCCGTGCCTTTATTGCGCCAAAGGGTGCAAGTCATTTCCTGCTCAGTGCATAGCCAGTTCCGATAGGATCATCTGTGCCGAACGCAGGTTTAAGTTCAATAATATTGATGAAGAATGGAAGTCTAGTAGACACTCACATGGATCTTGTGGACGACAAGCACCTGCAAGCACTGCAAGCCGAACGCGATACAGCCATCCGACGCTCGCCATCAAGAATGTGAATCACCGGTTCAGATTGCCTCATCAAGCTCAGCAGGTCTTGTGCTCAATACTGGATAAATGCGATTCAGGAACCCTTGTTACTGTATAGCTGACACTCTGCGCGAGATATGACGATGCATCCCTTCAGGCCGGCGATGTAAAGACGACAGGGAGTCGGAAGACGGGTGTTGCAACATGACGATGTGAAATATAACACAATGGGCGAAGGTAAAAGATAGAAGAGGGTGATGGGAAAAGGACTCGAGTTCGGATGATGATGAACGGAGAATAACAAGGAATATGATAAGTCACGCCATGCGATAGACCATCAGAAGTGTACGGCCGAGAAGTAAAGACGAAAGATAGGTATGGTAAAATGAAGAATAAAATAAAATGGGAGAAGGAATAAGACCAGTGAAAGGGGACTGTTAGGCTGTCAACTTCACACGTAAGAGAACTAGAAGAGAAATAAGGGGGTAATGGTGTGTAACGAAGATGAGGTTTGCATACGAGGGATAGAGACGGAGAGAGAGAGAGAGAGATTCGCAGAATGAGCGATTGTGGTGTTGTGCATTGGGAGTCGCTATGCCGTACACGAGACAAAGACGAAGAGACTGAGGATCCGACAGAGGAGTCCATTGGTTGTACATGAGGGACACAAAGGCCGATTATACACGGGGAGGTCGAATGCGACCAGGAAACCTCGTTGCTTTGTGTGGGACATGCGTCTCCAGTCGAAGATAGCGATGGAAGATTGATGGGGTGAAACAGTGCAAAAGAAAGAGAGTATGCATGGATGATGAGGATTGCAGAGACAGAAATTGCACGAGACCGATGCGTCGACGACAGGCGTGTATGGTGATACATTTTGCGGGATGTGAATGTGTGCACTCAAGGATGAAGTGGAGTATGTCAGGTTCTCGATGGACCGCGACGGGATGACGGACCGTCGCCGTGTTTTAGACACCTATGCCACCATCGTACGAGGGGAAGGGCCATTGAGGGCATGTAGGGCGGGACGACCGAACGTAACAAAGTCGTGTGGTAAGAAGTGGTCCGGAGGGTTCTCTGAGTGCTGCTTGTTGACCGCTGGCTCAAACTTGGGGGACGATAGGTTTTCCTTGTCGTCGTCAGACATCAGCGAGCCGGAGAAGGGATCGCTTGAGAACCCCGGGCTAGTCGGGGTGGCAGGCATATCGTCGGAAAGATCGGAAACGCTAGTCGCGGCGCTCATCGGAGTACTGGCAGCAGTCATGGTGGAGCGAACGGGTGTCATGGGGAGGGGGAGGGATGGACGAATATAACGTCCTCCCTGCAGGTAGTATTGCACCACGAACGTCGACGCCTTGGCGTAGAATGCGTAGGAGTATTTCTTCACCAAAATCTCCGACAGATCGTCGACATGGTTCGCGAGACGATTGTCGAGAGAATCGACGATCTCCATGCACTCCTTCGTCTCTTCCTCAAACATCCAGCCTCCTTTGCCACAGAGATACCGGGCGAGTGTCAATGAGCCACGGGCGATCGACGACGGCGGGTACTTGACAAACTCTCGGTAGAACAGAGTGATCTCCATCAAGAAGCGCGCGACATGCTGGACGCGTGGTTCCTCCATATACGGGACACAACACATAAACCGGAGCCAGGCTTCAGCTGTTGGGTGGCCCAACGTCCATTGGATGGTGGCGAGAACATGCCCCTCCATCTGGATGAAGGCGGACTCGTCATAGGCCTCGCGGCAGAAATGAACAAGTTCTTGAACAGTGGGCACACGCTCCTTTGCGTCCTCGAATTTGGCAGCAATCCAGAGCGCCGCACAACCGACGAGCTGGTAGTGTTTGATGTAGACCACGCGGCGGGACACATATCGATCCACAATGTTCAACGTGAGGTAGAGCGTCTCGGGGCGCAGTCGAAATGTGAAGTGTAGCTCGACCAGAAATTCGACCAGGCAAGGACGCATACGCCACGTGATTTCTGGTTGCTGGTCCATGGATGTGGTTGAACCCATCGTGTAGCGCTGGAAGACGTGAGCCCGGGACGAGGAGATCAGTCGGAGGCAGACGACTGACCTCCATTTCATGCATGTAGTACCGCACTTCTTCGCGATATTCGTCTTCGAGCAGAACGCCATCCCTCCGCATAGCGGCGAGCTGCTGTTCTCGCTGGCGCTGGAGCATGAGCTCGACGCGTGCGGCGCGAGGAGACTTGCGGGAAGACACTGGAGGGGAGCCTTGCCTGCGAGACTTGGAGATGCCATTTGGAGATGGACGTTTCTTGGAATAGACACTTGAGCGCGCGGCTCGGGTGGAGGAGGTGGGAAGGTCCTTCATGTTGGGTGCGGTGAGAGAGACGAGGGCGGATTGAGGTTGAAGCGGGAGAGGACTAGAGGTAGGGGGTCGGTGGGAGAGAGGGGGGGTGGAAGAGAGAGGGTCAGCGCATGGGACGACGGGAGGGAGAGACATGGTGCAAGGCTATCGCGCTCGTCGCAGGGGACGGGACTGGGACGGACAAGGTAGAGGGAAGGAGCAAGAACGGGGAGCGGCGAGGACGATGGGCCACGGACATAAATGGACCAGCCATGACCCAAAGAAGAGGGGTAAAAGAGGAGGGGAGGCCCTTGGGCGACCCTCCCAGAGGAGACGCCACATCGAGACGGCAGTGGCACTTGAGACGATCGCGGGGCATCACTGGACACAACAGCACTCACCAAACGTAGGATGCGCGGGCTCTTCGGTTTCGGGGTCGGTCGAGTGTCAAATTCGCCAAAAGAGGACGGGGGGCAGTGGGCTGGCGTATGTGCGATGGCAAAGTCGACACACGGCAGGGCAGGGCGGCGGCGGCAGGAACGGGGACAGGGACGGGGACAGGGACGGGGGCGGGTGCTGGTCTGGGCGGGATCCAGGGCGGGAGTCGTTGTGGTCAGCGTACAAGGTCGTGAAAGATATGGAGACAGGAAAGGAGAAGAAGCCCACGTCGCAGACGACGAGGGCAATGCGAGCGAGAGAGAAACAGCGAAAACGTGCCCAACAAAAGAAATATAAGCGCGCCGGAAAGCCGGGCTCCCTCGTGTGGTCGTAACATGGTCGAAACGAGCAGTGTGAAGGGCCGAAAAACATGCACTCAGCCCCCTTCAAATTGTGAAAGGGCCCTTCGTCCCGGCCGCAGCCCGACCCTGTCATCGATGTCTAATCGCACCCGCATCTCTCCTCATCTGATCCTATCTGCAGGCGCCCGTCTCTCTCGCCTCCTCTGCACAATGACGCAGCACACACACACACGCCACGCGGGGGGCAGGGAAGACAGCCTCTATGCTACAGCGCCATACCACCGATGATGCAGCCATCGTCGCGATCGCACATCTTCCCGACACCGCGCTCGATGACTGCTGCTCGATGACGATCGGCCGTCGGCCCGCACCCAATTCCATTTACGGCTTTCCCACGCCCCCACGTTTCTCGACATCGGCAAGAGCGCTTATGACGTAGGACATGTCTCACCAGACGTTGCTTTGCTCCAGTACGCTGCAGTGTGTTCTGTCCATCCACAGCAGCACGTAAACTCTTCGTCAACTCGTGTTCGCGACCCACAACAATGCCGACAATGTTCTCACCTGCGACACAATCGGCCAGCTCCAAACTTCCGTCTGAAAATCCCGCGGCAGACAGCGTATCAGCCCACTCTCGCAGCGTTCGTATCGAGGAGCAGGCCAGCGCTTACAGCAGGGGTTCCGATAGATAGCAAGGAAACGACGGGTGGGGGTCTCGACGATGGTCGGACGGATTAGACGATGGCCACGGTGTAAGTAGTAAGCTTGCTGTATTAGCTGGTGCAATGCGAAAGGATCGAGGTCGAACGGATGAACGAATGAATGACTGGGTGAGCTGTCTATCTAGGGCGGAAGAGTCGAGAGCTTAAGGCCGCAGAGTGAAAGGTCCCGAGCAGCGATGCTGGGCGGTCACGGTGCCGACCCCGCAATACCGAAGGGAGCAGGTAAAGGTCGGGGTGGTGAGGAAAATGAGTTGAATATCGCCGACGCTGCCTTTGAAGACGGATGGGCCTGCAATGCGCGAAGGGCGTGTTTTGTTGACAATGCAAGATGTGCTAACCGGGTGATATCACCCCTAAGTATGTACATGAGAAACTATAACACCACGTTTTCTGCCTTCCGGCAGGCCGCAGAGTCTCGTCAGTGATTCGCCCATAATGCGTGTGATACTCACGTAACGTCAGCTGAGTTCTGTTGTCGCGTGGCCTCGTGTTCAGCGCGTCTTCCGTCTCTCTCAGAAAAGACATCCAGCTCTGTCTATGTAAGTGTCTGCGAGACATTTATGAGCAACCAGTCCGCACGCTAGACGCATCTCGCAAGTCGAGTCGAGACCAAACCACTGGCGCTTGCGATCCGGCATCCAGGCTGTCCAGATCTTCGGGTCTGCCTACTTATCGAGACGTCAGCATCAGCTTGGTGTGCACGATTTCAGCCGACAGTTCATTTCGATTTATAGATGGCAAGTAAGTCTCATAGACCGGTAATCCAGGGCTTCCGGACCAAATCTGCGTATTATTACATGCCTTTCTTCGCAACCCGCCACCTTCCTTTTGACCCACCCAATGCCCTCCCATCAATCACGTCTTATCAGCCATCATCGCCCCACTAAGGCTTACTTCCATACTCACTCACAGATCTGACGTACGCGGAGCTCCTTGGCAGCGGCCGTTGTATTCATAGCACGGGGGAGCCGAACAGGCTTGTTCCCGATGGACACAGAGGCTACACACTTATCCGCGACTTGAAAATGGGTCGCAAAATTCCCTGGATTTCCGAGCACGATGGCTCGAACCTAGCCTTGGCAGCCGATTCGTCGTGGACCGCGGACAACGCCCGCAAAGGCACGCAGATCAGTGGCGAAGGCGTAGCGATGGAAGGGGCAGACCAGACTAGCGCCGTCCGAGTCGGTTCAAATGTGGTGCAGGGCGGTCCCGAAGCCTCCGCTTGGCTCCGGATAAGTACACGTGGTGCCGACCCCGCGTAGCACGGTTCACATCGATCTTCGGACACTGTATGAGAGCGAATTGACAGCCGCGTTCTGAGGACCGGGTGCAGAGCATGGAGGCAGAAGGTCTGCTCTGGGGAGGTGGAAGACGAGTCGTGGGCGACGGACGCTCTCTAGCGCAACGAAGAGGTGAGAAACAGGCTATCTTGGCGGTATCATATGCCCGAAGACCTAAAGGCCTAATGGGAGTAGTCAACCGGACAGGCCAGAGGGAGCTCACGAGCATCGCGCGAGTTCTCACGTCTCCACGGCGCCTATCAGGGAATCGACGCCTCTGCTCTGTGCATGCACCGCGCGCAATCCGAGCCTGACGAGTCTCAGAATTGGGCGCTATTATCGGTCGCGACCGCAGCACGCGAGGGATCGTGTCTCGAGATGCTCGTATTGTCTCGTCCTTCTCGAGCGCGAGGCACAGCAGCCGTCGCGTACACAATGGGGGGCTGGAGATGTGGGACGATGTGGGCTGCTGTTTTGGTAAAACGTGTTGACGTGGCGAGCGCAAGCTGGGACGGGCGAGTGCCTGTGTGGGCATGCTTTAACCGTATGCGGACGCACTCGGCCGAGCCGCCCCGCGGAACAGGGAAATCTGAGATCTGCACTCCCGATGGGAGCCCCGACACACTGGTGCGACAACTCTCTCCATCGCTGGCAACAACTTGCCATATGCAGACAAAGTAACTATGGACTATACAGAAAACAACGACTGCCCTGCTTTCCAGAACTCCATCTTCCCTGCGCGAACCAGTGCACGGATTCCCGCCCTCGAGCTCATCCACCGATGCAGTTCAGGCTTTACCTTTCTCCTCAACGAGCATCGATCGTAGCCCGTTGTCATTTCCAAACCCGGAACACCCAGATTTGTACACCAGGGAGCGCCTTCCGGCCCCCTTCGCGCCTTCCACCTTCCAGTCTATCACTTTTTGAATGCTCTCCTTGATGATTCCTTTTGGGCTGACGTCGATTGTGAGGAATCATGCTGCTATTTGCGAACAGCCAGGTGACTGTGCGTTTCTGTTCTCGTGTGAGCGCACTGTGATTGACGCGTGAGCAGACCCTTATGCCCGCAAAAATCGCATAAGAGCTTCGTCACGACCAATCGGTCTCAACCGGCATCGAGGCATAGGAAGACATTTACCGATTATGCCAACAAAAGATAGGACCAACTGTCGCCTTGTCGCCACGTGTAATGTAATGCTACTCTGAGGTTTTAAATGTACATGCAGCATCTAGCCGCCAATGTCCATCGTGTCTCATTAAGGCTTGCGATTCTTACAATCAGGAGATACGGGGAAAGGATGTGATATGCGTAACAAAAAAAAGAAACAGACCGACGAGCCACCATTGCACTGTTAAAGACGAGTGTATACTGAATGAGAGAGAGAGTATGAAAGGAAAGCAGTAAACAAGACAAAAAATGACGAAACGAAAGGAAGGCAAATGATCTACACCCGCGAGCGCGAAAGTGCGTCTGCGCAGTCCAATGGGTGAGGATGAGCGATGAAGTAGAGCGAACAATATGCAGATAACTGGGCGCGTGCGCTCAATTACGCGGAGGGCCACCCATCAGCAGAGCCATGATGTCATGAGCAGGCTGGCTGGTCGCACCAGGCGGACCTTGCTGCTGAAGGTGCGGGGGTAGGAGGTGAGGCATCATGTGCGGCGGGAGCTGCTGTTGCTGCTGTCGCATTGTCAACTGCTGAGCTTGGTGCTGGGCTTGCAGCTGAACATTGGGGCCCTGCTGAGGCCCAAATCCACTCCCAGGACCACGAAGACCACCGCCAGCGACACCACCCATTCCAAGTAGTTGAGCCTGTGCCGGCCCACCACGAAGGTCCATTTTGTTCGGGTGTCCGAGTCCCACCATGGGGTTGTGGCCAAGCGGGTTCTGCAGTTGATGAGGGCCTGGCGGAGGTCCACGCATCTGCGGTCCAGCAGAATAGCCGGCGTTTCCGGAGAAGTTGTTGAAGGGTGGGGTGGGACCATTGCCAGGAATACCGCCCGACGACATTCCCATGGGCGAGCCCAAGAACTGTGAAGGCTCGTGAGGTGGACGCCCACCGAGATTCGCCAAACCAGGTGGTAATCGTTGCTGAGGAATGACTTGCAGCTGTGGGTTCTGAACGGGGATCGGCGAAGTTCCGTTGCGGAAAGGTTGTTGAGGAGGTAGACCATTATTGCGTTGATTGCTTCCCTGGTGTAAGTACAAGGACTGCATCTGGCTAGGGCTCGGATACATCTGATCCATGTTGCGCTGCGGCTGCAGACGCGCGTGAACGCTGAATGCCATAGAATCATCGATTTGATCATGGAAAAGGTTCTCTCTTCTCGGTGGAGGGATTGAGCGTAAACCAGGGACCATACCATCTGGGACAAAATTGCGATCGTCGAGGCGGTTATCGTAGAGGACATCAAGGTTACGAGCGGGAGTGAAATTCTGCTGTGGATGATGCACTGTATGCATGTTCGATGGCGCCTGCCCGTATGAGCCGTTATTGACAGACGACAGCTGGTTGAGAGTGTTGACGGTATTCAGTCGTTGACCCTGTCGCAAACAATCAATTCTCGAAGAATGAAACGACATCAAAAGAAGAGCACAAGTACCTGTGTAGAGCTCTGCAACATCGCAAAGATGTCTTCCATAGTCCTGCCATCGCCGTTAGCGACATTGAAAATATCGTTTGTGCTTCCTGTTTCGTGCCGCCGAACTGCCAGAGGCGACGGGGATGAATGCCCTATGATGGTTTGTCCCTTTACCATACCTGACGCTTGCGCGTCCCGTGTCTTGCCATCGAAGAATTTGGCGAACCGACTACCCTTTGATTGAGGATATTGAGATCCGCCGGGACCATTGGAAGAGAGCGGGCCATCAAACGATGGACTGTGATTAGCTAGGCGAAGACCTTGACCCGTCATAGGATTGACCCCGCTCAAGTCGGAATACGGAGATGCAGACTCAGGCGGGATACCGAACTGTGAGCGCTCGCCCATAGAAACCACCGACTGCCGCCTTAATGCCTCCGCGTGCGCATATGCTTCTTGGTCTTCTAGTGAGAATGAAGACCTCGCTTGGTGGTCAAATGGAGAGAAGCCACGCTGAGAACGGGATATATCAATGGTAGGACCTCTCATCGAACCGTTAAGCGTATCATGTTCAGATCCCATACGGGAGACGTCAGACAAGAATGGGCTCGAGGTTAACGAGTGCATGCCCGGCTGTTGCTGAGGAGGCTGCGAAAGGCCAGGTGGATGATTCACAGAGGCAAGACCCTTAGCCGAACTCGTGACCGAAGGCGTACGGGAACCAAAGGAAAGAAGACGAGAACCCGGAGGAGGATTGAACTGCGCAGGAATAGGAGACTTGATCAGACCGCTCGCAGTTTTCTCCATAAGCTGGTTATGGACCGATGAGCCTTCGGACGGGGAAGGGTTAGGGAAGAAACGAGAACCGACGACCTGTGGTGACTCCAAGGGCGTCGATGGCTTGGGTGCACCAGGAAGGGCGTGGTCTGCCGTAGAAGGGGTGACGATGGAAAGCAATGTTCGACGGCCGTCGGAAGGCGATTCGGGAGAGAAATGCGGTGCGGGACTGTTTGAGGGTTGAGGTAGGGTTGAAGCGTGAGATTGACCGTGTGTAGCAGTGGAAACAGCATCACGTTCAAAAGCGTCTTTAGCTAATTCGAAGCTTGGGTGAGGCCACGAAACTCGTCAAAATTAGGAAGTAGTGCTCACCGGTGGAAGCTCCTGAACGCCCAGGTTGCTCCTTTGCCTTAGCAAGTGCCACAAAAAGAGGATCCGGAGCGGGGGAGGATGCCGCGGGAGTGTCTGCAAAGCCCTCTGAGCCAGCGTCCAACTTCTTCTTATCATCCTCACGCCTCATCAGCATCTTGAACAGCTGGATTTCGTCCATCTGGGGAGCCGTCGTGGCCGTGGTCTCGGACTTTCCAGGCTCAATCGAATCGCCCTCTGCTTGCCCTTTGCCAACCTCGCTCAATTTCTCCTTCTGCTCTTTCTCCTTCATTCCTTTTTTCCAGGTCTGAATGCTGTCAAGCTCTCCGTCCGCCAACTTGCCTCCTAAAATCCCGCCAGACGAATTGCTGGCGGGAATATAGGTGTCCATCCAAGCAGGCTCCTTCTCCTTCTCTCGCTCCTTCTCCTTGTCTCTGCGCTCGTCCTTGTCTCGGTCTTCTCGGCTAGCAGCACGTCGTTCCCGACCACCTTGTCGCTTTGAGCGACCTTCCCGGTCGTCAACAATGTTCCAGCGGTCACGGTCGCGCGGCCTATCGTGATCCCAAGCTGCTTCGCCTCCTGCACCATTTCCCTTGTCCTTGTCCTTGTCCCTCTCGCGCCTGGCCAATCTCTCTTCTCGCTTCCCATCATCCCTCCAACGCCTAGTATCATCAGTGGTCTCACGATCGTGATCTCTGTCGCGTCGAGGAGGATCATCTTTGGTCTCTTTGCGTCGTGGATGATCATCGTTGTCTCGGCCTCGGTAACGGTCTCGGTCTTCGCGATCACGCTCTCGTCGAAGTGGAGATGGGTCACGACGGTTTCTCGAAGAGTCACGAACACGGGAACGTGGTCGATCACGGTCGTCACGATCTCTGCGCAGCCCGTCTGCCCCTACAAATAGAGAACACACGTTAGCGAGGACGATGAATCACAATATGAAGACTCTAATTATAGGCAAGCAAACTCACGATCGTCGCGACCTGACAGGCAGCAGTCAGAATGAGGAACCGTCGACAATGTATGAGAATGACGTACCTCTTCGCCAATCTTCACTCGTTTCGAGCTTCCGCCTCGGTGCTTCTCGCCCATCAGCCCTACGTGCCGCACCTGGCCCAAGAGGGCTTTGGGCAGCTAACTTGCTTGTACCCGGGGTTAAATGAGGGGCAGAGTCTCTTTCTCGCGTTCGTAGATTGGCAGCGGTAGCAGGAAGACCAAGCCGGTCGCGATCGTACTTGTCCGAAAGCTGCATCGAAGTTAGGCATCTCCCTGACGGGACACTGTGCGCAACGTACACTTCGCAACCTCTCGTGCCCTTCTTTGTCTCTGTCCCGTTCTCTGTCTTTGTCTCCATCTCGGTCTCGGTCTCGATCTGTAGTCCGGATGGATTGATGCTTGAAATTGCCCATCTGAGAAGGCTGAGAAAGACCTGAGCGAAAAGTCGCGCGAGGGAGAG
The DNA here is from genome assembly GCF_000320585.1 of Heterobasidion irregulare TC 32-1. Classification (NCBI taxonomy): domain Eukaryota; kingdom Fungi; phylum Basidiomycota; class Agaricomycetes; order Russulales; family Bondarzewiaceae; genus Heterobasidion; species Heterobasidion irregulare. Next base: position 2,501,926 of record NW_009258197.1, on the reverse strand, counting down.
GCTCTACAGATGTTCAACGAATGTATATTAGTTAACCTCATGCTTCATTAGTGTGGATAGGCTTACCTCCATCTTCCTGATCACGACGAAAGCTGAAAGGGGGCCGCTTAAGCTTACAGGCATGTTGGGAGCCGGATGTGACTCACCGCCTATCCCTAGCGGTGCTAGGTGCCGTGGAAGGTTCTGGTTCCTTTTTGCTGGATACCTGCTCATTCCAGTCCCTGCAGAGATGTGTTACCTACGTGGTCTGTAACATACATAGGCACGTACCCGAACCAGTCCTTTAGCGGTGGCATGCCGTCAGGTAGCCTGACCAGGGGAGACTTGTGCAAAGCAAGGCATTGAGCACGACTGTATGTGATGAAAGGGCGAATGGGTTGGGGGAGGCCGCCGGAGAGGGATTCGTGTGTCTGTTGTTCGTCCTGAATTGAGACTTTTTCCATTGCGTCAGCGACTTTATCGGCCACGCCATCACCAGCCGCTGGCAACGACGTGGGCGAGGATGTGGCTGCGAGATCGTTACTGTGAGCTGGAGACATGACAGGGAAGGGACAAGAGGAAGAGGGGAGGCGATGGAGGTTTTGAGTTTGGGAGGACCTGTGAAGGCAGGACGACAAGGGTGCAAGCGCCCTGTCACACTACTGGCTCACTCAAATTGCCAGAATCGGACATCCTCTTCTCTCTCTTGCCCTCAATATCGCCTTCTGCACTCTCCTGCCCCCGAACCATCTCCTCACACCCATCGCCTGCTGGGAATGCACCAGCCCACCCTCAAGCATTTTATTTTGAAGCAACAAGCCCTCGATCTCTTCCGTTCCGCCATCCGCGCCTCCCGATGTAACTCTTCGCTTTCATCCTCACTACCTCAACCCTCGGGCCTTATCATTGGTTCACTAGCGATTCCTGACGTCGTAGCCAGGGAAGAGACCATCGTTTGGATCCGTGCTGAATTTGAACGGAAACGTCATCTCCAAGACGTGGTACTGGATATGCATTTCTTAGTCCCAGCTTTTGATCATCCCATGCATTTTCAGGCGGCTATTGAGGATGCCCTTAAAGCAGGTCGCCGCGACATGAAACACTACTTTCCTGCGTCTCGCTGATGATAACCTCGGGTTCAGTGCGTGATTCCTTCTTTCCACTGCAACGTATGTCTGGAACTCTTCGTCAGGTACGCGAAACTACAAGTGGTCCTCTGACGTATGTATAACAGCCCATGTCGTGGAAATTGCGATGGTATAGTCAAAGCTGAAATACATTTCCTCGCAATGGTAAATGTCGGCTTTTCTTAAGACTTTTGACGTCGGTTCCAAGCCAGGTGCGTTGGGATTCCGGAGAGTCGCGCTGGATTCGTACAATGATAGCCGTCACGAAATTGCGTTTCGTTTACGGGTAGGCCATGGTCATTTGCCATCGTAATTGATGCATAATTAGCGTGCAAAAGGCTTGAGTGTATTCACCCCGTACTTGATTGTCAATGATATCAAGGTTGCATAATGAAGGGTTGTTATGCTGTTTTACATACATGTTTCAAAAATAACCAGCTGTGCTTGTGACAACAACAAACATTCTCAGACACAGAAAGGTGACCGAGAACGTAGAAGATTCAAATTTTGGTGGTTGTCGAGAGAAAAATTTGCAAGAGAGTGTGTCTCCAAGTAACAGTAGGCACGCGAAGCTCACGCCTGATTACGCAGAACTAGATAGAGTGTCAGAAAAAAACGATGAGATCATGTGTGATGATGAATGCTCACTCAAAATTACGGAATCGCCTCTGAAAGAAAAAGGCCATGAGTGTGAACGGCCAAGATTATACTCTGTGGATACTGACCTTAGGAACAACTTGCTAATGAACCGATCCTTGTTCACAGGCTTCTTGTTCTTTCCTTTTGGAACTTCGGTCCACATCTAAAAAGCAACTCAGTCGCAGCTCATCTTATTCGATACGCACACACCTCCTTGACATTCTCAAGGACCTGGACCAATCATGGGATATGTATGAGTCCATTGAGTCCAAAAGTGGTCAGAGGGGGCACGCACCATGTTACTGTGCCTATCAAAAGCCTTGACGCGTGCAAGAAGCTTCTTGTTGTTTCGGAGGGAGATCAAGACCTGTGTGTGGTTTCTGACGGCTTGTTGCAGCACCGACAGTGGTCCTTGGCTGATCTCATGCTCCTCCAGCTGTCGCAACTGTGCCTCATCGAGCTCGGACTTCGGTATATGAACGTACTGACTGTAAGCATCCTGATTTAGCGCGATCGAAGGTTGTAAGGAGCAAGGGGATCGTACCTCATTGTCGCGGAGGGTCAAGATATTCGTCTCGGATTCGTGTGGCGATGTTGAGGGCTGTTGAAGGAAAAGTTTGTCGGAGTGCGATCATTGAGCATGCCGAAGCCGCCGGTCCTATCACATAGACGCGAGCCTCGGCAGAATCAGACCCCGCTCGCTCACTTCCGCCAAGGATCTAGGAAACGCGGTCTGCGCTTCTGCTTTTGCTTTCAAGTACTTGGCTTTACTTTTCTCACCTCCAACTTCACTTCCCTCCCTCTTACAGATACCAAAAAAATGGGTCGTTTAAGGCAAAAAGGTAAGGCTGGCGCTGCCAAGGCCTACATCACTCGCTCCATGGCGATCAAAAAGCTGCAGTGTTCACTGGCAGACTTCAGGCGGTTATGTATTCTCAAAGGTATGTGCGATCCGTGTAGCTTTGCAGGCTGCTTGCAATAACATTTCCTTTCATTACGCAGGTATCTTCCCGCGCGAACCTCGTCACAAGAAGCGTGCAAACAAGGGCTCGTCTGCGCCGACATCATTTTACTATACAAAGGACATTGCATACCTGCAGCATGAGCCTGTGCTGAAGAAACTTCGCGAGCATAAGGCTTTCGCCAAACGTTTGGCTCGCGCCTTGGGAAGAGGGGAGTGGAGTAGTGCTAAAAGTCTCGATGATCATAAGCCAGTTCACCGGCTAGACCATATCATCAAGGAGAGGTACGTCTTCACCAGTTTGGAGTTTGAGAATTGTTCATAACAGCGGAGCATGTATAGGTACCCTACATTCATCGACGCTGTCCGAGATATCGACGATGCACTTTGTATGATCTTTCTCTTCGCTTCTCTTCCTTCAAACTCCCGTGTCCCGCCCGCCCTCATCGAAAATTGCTCACGCCTTGCCGCGGAATGGCAACTATATGTCATGCACACTCATTCGCTGCGAAGACTTTTCCTTTCAATCAAGGGTGTGTATTACCAGGCTGAAGTCATGGACCAAACTGTCACCTGGCTAGTGCCATACCAATTCACCCAAAATGTAGGTGCTCAGTATGCTTTACTGCATACACTTAAATGATTATATCTCTCATAAGGTTCCTTCCGACGTCGACGTCCGTGTTATGCTCACCTTCCTAGAGCTATACCAGACATTACTCGGCTTCGTCTTCTTTAAGCTGTATACTGACGTCAGTCTCGTCTATCCTCCGCCATTGGATGTTACAAAGGAGGAGGCCGCTGCAGGCGTAGGGGCCTTCAGCTTGCAGGACGCTACGCACAACGCTGTGCCTGCTCTTGCTCCAAAACAAAAGACTGTGGAGGTTGATGGCAAGAAAATCTCGAGCAAAGACGTACGACAGACGATCAAGACAATCTCTTCAACCCTCACAACATCAGATGGTGTTGACGTAGAAATGCCCGTCGTCGAATCGATACAAGAAGCAGCTGACGAGGACTTTGTGTCCCGACCGTCTGCATCGCATCCTGACGACGCCACCCCCGCTCTGCCAACACTCCACACACTCTCCACACTGCCGCAATCGCAACCATCCAAACTCTTTGCACCATTTGTCTTCTTCTTGTCCCGCGAGTCACCTCGTCCTATTTTCGAATTCATCGTCCGTTCATTTGGAGGATCCATCGGTTGGCCAGCATCATCCGGAGGGGGTTCACCGTACGACGAGACCAACGACTCGATAACACATGTCATTATTGATCGGCCGATTGTGGAGAGATCAAACGAGACGGACGACGAGCGCGAACGTCGGCACCGACGCAAGTATGTGCAGCCTCAGTGGGTCGTGGACTGCATCAATGCGGGGAAGATTCTACTGGAGGAACCATACGCACAGGGCAAGATTTTGCCTCCTCATCTGAGTCCTTTCGGCGAGCAGCAGGGTGCTTATGATCCTATGGCTGTGGATGGCGACATGGAGGAGGACGCAAGCGAAACAGCGAGCGTAGTCGAAGATGAGAAGCAGGAGGTGGAGGACAGCAACGAAGAGACAGCCAAGGAAGCGAAGGAGACGGCCGCCCTCAAGGTTGCGACGGCTGCAACCGATGATATTGGTGCACTCCGTGCGGCGGAACTGGCGGCGGAAGCTGCCGGCGTGGACTACGGGATGTTTGAGAAAGAGGTGGTCAAGTCACAGAAGAAGGCGAAAAAGGCACAGGCACTGGGAGCAGTCGATGCTGAACAGGACATGAACAAAATGATGATGAGCAACAAACAGCGGAAGCTGTACGAGAAGATGAAGTACAGCCAGAACAAACGTGCTGCGGAGGTATGGCCCTTTTTTTGAAATTATAAACGCATGTAATTGACCATATACCGTTCCTTTAGAACGTGAAGCTCGCAGAGCGGAAAAAGTCCTTGCAATCGGCCAAGAAACGAGAGGAAAAATCCAAACAGTCTACATCGTGATTTCTCCTCGTGGATTTGTCTACCTATACACCCGTATGACTGCATGTGTACATCTTCTCAGCCGCGTGGTAACCTAGTCGCTGCGTTCTATTCTGGGGGAACTGTGCCTCCAATTGACTGCGAATGATATGAGTTGAGTGCGAATGAGGTGTCACAAGAATTGGTCAGCTACCATGTTAGGCAGCAGGGATGCCCTGTGGTCGCGCGCCCTGTTCCGTCACCAGTGACCACTCTCCTTTCCGTCTTCTTGTACTTTCCCGGTCATCGTCGACAACAGCGTGGAGCAAGACACACACATTCGTTCGCCTGTTGCTCTTGCCGCATGGTCAGACGATTTGGCATCTCCCAGAAAGGTTCACCGTCTCGCGACCTTCCCGGCGCGTCTCCTCCGTTTCCGCCTCCACCGTACGAGCCAGACGAACATGCCCCACAGTTGGTCATTGGAGGTACGACGACGACAACTACCCACGTCGTAACGACAACAACACAGACAACTACGAGTTTCTTTTCTCTTCCGCTCTGGAGAAGGCGTCCGCCGGCGGCGTCCACCGTGTTCGCGCGACGTAGTATGTCGGGGATGGATGCAGACGAGAGTGGCGCACTAGGTCGTATGTCCAACATCTCAATGCCCATGCTGAACAAAGATCTTCCCCCGACCCCTACATCATCAGATGACGATCTTCTAGCTCCTAGTAACGAGGGAACATCTGACTTTACTCATCCTCGAGATCGGGCGTTGCACAAGACCCCACCCATCACGATATCCAGACCTATGAACCCCTCTCCGTCTAGGCTCTCATCAAAATCGTCATCCCCTCACCCGTCTCCGCAGCCTACAGTCGTACTTGCCCAAGCTGCACTAGGGATCGGACTTCCTCATGTCATGCCTCGAGCGTCGACTTCTTCGTCCAGATCTGAGGGAAACACTCTCGCCTTCATGAATATCTCTCAACACGAGGGCCATCGTGATTTGAAAGTTCGGCGTGTCAAGAGTTCTCAGAAGCTTTCTGTGCATTCGTCTGCAGAAAATCTTTCACCTGCAGATCCCAGAGGCCGGAGACGAACGCGGGGCATCTCACTTGGTACAACTGTGTTGCAGGATGCGGCCATCGATTCCAAGGGTAAAGGCAAGGAGGAGGAGCCTGCTCCTGATTCTACACTCCCCAGGAAAAGTCTTGCTCGCCGTGCTTCCTTCTGGAATCGCAAGAGGAATGAGTCTATGAAACTTCAACCAGAACCCGCGACTCAACACTCGCTTCCTTTCTTACCCCCTGTATCCCCGTTTCGCATGGACACAAATATAGACCCCCTTTCTGCGTCGTCCTCTCAAGATCATCCCTCATTAAGACCTCCACCAGGATTAATCCGTCGTCATTCGGCGAGCAACTCACCTTCACCTTCACCGGGACTTCCTCATGAAGTACCGGATAACGTGGCGCCATTCACAATACCCGAGCCATCCACAGGTAAACGTTACTTGCGTCGACCCTCCACAGCGGACTCCGCTCGGAGCCGTGCACATTCATTATTTATTGATTCTTTACCTTCATCATTTCATGCACCGGCGTCTCTACCTCCGACCCCTGAGGCCCCGTCAAAGCCTTCACATCCTCACCCTAGACAGCGCGCTCAGACCAATCCGCCTCTACTCCACCGGCTCTCCGTTAATCTTCTTTCATTCACGTCATCATCTCCGAGCCCATCAACTTTTGGGCTCAATGCCACGACGCAGTCTCCCACAGCATCCCCCCGCCCCTCGATATCCCAACCTCTGGTAGATGTTCCCAAGCCGAACAGAACTGAAGAAACTCCTGAAGTTTATTTATCTCGTCTCACCAATGCTGTGAGCAAGGCAGAAGTGGCCACCGTTTTGGCCTCGAGGTAAATTGTATATCTTTATATAGCCAGGCTCGGTCTGACGCGCTATGCACGGTCCAGTGGCGATAGCTTCCATCTTCGAGCTCTGCGAGTGTACATTGACCGATTCGAATTTGAGGGTGATCCACTAGATGTGGCTCTGCGGAAGCTACTCATGGATGTCGGTCTTCCGAGGGAAACCCAACAGATCGATCGAGTCATGGAAGCCTTCGCAGCTAGATACCGTCAATGTAATCCATCTTTGTTCGTCTCTGATGGTGCGTTTTTGGATTTATCTATCTGTTGTGGATCCGTCCCTGACCTCTCCATCAAGATCATCCATACATCTTAGCCTTCAGCTTGATCATGCTCCATACCGACGCATTCAACAAGTCGAATAAGCGCAAAATGACAAGACCGGATTACATCAAGAATACACGATTACCTGGAGTTGCGCCTGAGGTCCTGGAGGTATGATCGTAATTACATCAAGGCCTTTGTACCCTCGATCAATTTGGATTTTACAGTGTTTCTATGATAACATTGTCTTCGCTCCTTTCATCTTTATTGAAGATCCCTTAGATGTCAATGGGCAACGCGGGTTGACCTCAGACATCACACCATCCCGCGCGCTTCCTGGCATGACCTCTCAACCTTCATTGCCTGTCAGTGGCGGTGCCGTCACCCTTCTTGGAAAGAGCACCAAAATAGACCCGTATTACTTGATCACTAATGTGCGGCCATCCCTGTCTTGTACATGCTAACTCATTTAATTGTGCTACTTATTCAGAATCTTCTCGGTCCGCTTCGGGTCAACGTAGCCGCCTATGTTCCACCACAGAACCCGTATACCTCTACTGGAACGGGTGGTGCTTGGGACGAGCTGGAGCTTCGTCGGGCATTTGCTAAAGCCGGGGTCATTGAAGTTGGCCCGATGGATAATCGCAGAATGTCCACTGCCTTTCTTTCCCTGAGTATTGGCGGCTTCCCCGCACCATATCCTATTTTGGGTCTCCCGGACGGCTTACTTCCTCCATCCGACTCATCCGACTCATCGATGCTGAAGGTGACCAAAGTTGGTCTGCTTAGCCGCAAAGATGTTTCAACGGAAGGGGGAAAGAGAGTCTTGACCAAGAAATGGAGACCTTGGAGTGTTATCCTGACTGGCTCTCAGCTCTTGTTTTTCCGAGATCTCACGTGGGCGCCGAACTTATTGGAACAAGCCAAGTCGAGTGATGGTCAATTGTCCTCACCGGCTTCCCTCTTCAAACCCGATGAACTGCTTACGGTCAGAGATGCTATCGCTGTCTATGATAAATCTTACGACAAGGTCAGTGCATTATGCCACTTTTACTATGGTGAATTAACTTTGGTTTAGTCCGATCATACCTTTCGTTTCGTCATGGGAGACGGTCGCCAATTCCTTCTACAATCTACCGACGAACAGGATATGAACGAATGGATATCGCGGATCAATTATGCAAGCGCGTTCAAGACCAATGGCATCCGTATGCGACCTGTAGGGATGTCAGGCAAGGACGTTGAGCTCATGGGGGTAGCCGCTGCCGCGTCTTATTTGCGGGAGATGCAAACTCCCCAGATCAAGACTCTTACGTCCACTGTCCATACCTTCGACAACCGAAGTTCAGCAGAATTCCTGAACCGCTTGCCTAGTTCGCCTAGCTCCTCCTTCAGTCCTAATAAATTGCGCAAAGTCAAAGCTGTCAGTGGTCGAAGTGACATGGACCTGGAAGTCTCTGCTGCTCCAGCGATCGATGGGGCCTCACAATTTGTGGCTACATTCGATCAGGTCAAGGCTGACTTGGCTGCTGGTCGGTGGAGTATTGTTGACGATTTGCCCCTACGGACTGATATCCGACCGCGCGCACATAGCTTGGAATTGCCGTTGCGGCCCATCCTGGCTACTTCGGACGAAGGTGATACCTCAAAATCCTCTTCACGGACACAGATCATGCGATCTAAGCTCCGAGATATGGAATCCCGAATGGCTGCGACTCAGTCACAGCTGGACTCTGACCTTCGGTTCGTGCGCAATATCGCCACGCTCACGCCGTTCCAGCGGACAACTCGGGATCGGTTAGATGGTGCTGTTCAAAATGTGGCGAAACGGATCAAGCAGGCGCGGTTGGACATCGTAAAATTTATGTGTCATCGAGACATCATGAACAGCGATATTCTGGCAGAGGAACGGGACTGGTATCGGACAAAGACTATTGCACTCAAAGCCGCGACGGAATCGCTACACAGTCGGCGCGATCCGAGTGTTCCGAGAATGACCTTGTCTCTTCACCTCGATGATCAGGATCATCTCAGTACTTCTCCGCGGGACATTCCAAGTTCCGCTACTGACACACATTCCCGCCGTCCTGAATCCTCCACTGGCGAGTCTTTTCATTCTGCCCTCGACTTCGAATGGTCAACCACCACACCGGACGACGCGGCGGGCTCTGGCCTCAACTCACCGCTGGCGGACTCTCCTCTTATGACTCCTCTGACCGAAGACGGGAGTCACAACGCGTCGAGCTCATACCCATTCCTGCAAAGCGATAGTTCAGCTACGTCAACTGCCAGATCATCACTTGATCCGAGACATCTTTACCGCCAATCAAGCCAGTCATCTACGGTGGATGGTCTTGCGCATCCGTTACACGAGAGGTTTGTCACAGCACCCGAGATGCCCGAAGAGGAGGCAGAAGAGTGGAACAGGACTCGCGCAGCAAAGAGGGTGTCGTTGGTCAGAATGCCATCACAGCTCAGGCTATCTGTTCCTTTCGCACGTTCGGGGGAGTCCGTGCAAGAGTCCTCGAGGGTCGCACTGACTTCCCATCCCATCAACGAGACCTAATCCTCTTTGTGCTTCTCAGGGTTTCTCCCACATGCCTTCGCGCATTGGACATAATATTTTTCACTGTGCCATTCTTTCACGTCCTGCTCACACTCCTTTCGGGTTCTTCTTCGCTCTTATCAGTACTTGCCACAGAATATTTGGTAGCAGATATCATGACTGTGTATTTGTAACGCTTATGGACACGCCAATTCTAATTTGAATATTCGGACTACCGCGCAACACGACGTTGGGCGTTGAGCTGGGAGTCGATTCACGTCGATGTTTGTTCCCTGGGTGCAGGCATGGGCAGCGTGAGGCTTGAGCGTGCTTAGTCGTTGATGACACATATTTATAAACCGGATATGGCAGCTGTTGTAGATGGATTGGGCAGTTGTCAAGGCAACTGCCATGCGCTCTAGTGCATCTTCAGAAGACTGAGGCCCTCAGAGACCGCTGCGGGCCACTGCTGTCCCTCATGCTCCTCAGGGACGCCAACCGCCAATCCGTATTCTGCGCCAAAGTGTACCAAATCGGACGTGCTTCCGTGATTCAAAAGCCGTTTGACTTAATCCTCGTTCCGTTCCTTTCAGGGTCTCACAGCACCTCACAGCACGCGCCTCGTCGTGTTCGACGGTCGTGCATGTGAAACATCTGCAACCCAGACATTGCTCGTTGCTCACTGTGTCAGGTATTCGACGTGGCTGTTGCGGCTCCGATACCCTGTTGGGTCAAAGGACCTCGGACCGTTCACTAGGAAGAGGGCCCTCTTGTTCCTCCTCTAACCGCGTTAGGTCATCGGTCACCGTTCCCAGCACGCTGCCAGTGCATCTATGCCGGCCCCCACCCGGAGTCGAAATCGTTTCTCGCTCATGCTACATCTGACTTCAACCTTGAAGACATCCGATGCGTCCTCTGTTGGGAAATCTACTATAGCAGGATCTTTATCCGCAGGGAGTATCAAGACCGCGACATCATCTCTCGCAACCATCTCCGAATCCTTGATTGTCAATCACGCCCCCATCTCAAACCCTATAAGTCCTTCACAACTTTTCTCAGCGTCATCATCATCTTTCCTTTCCGCGCACCAAGGCTTGACCGGGACTGGCATTCCCCCGTTGAACATCAGCGTTACGCCGGCTGACTCGTCTCTTCCCGTGACTACGAACGAGCTGGATCCGAAGGAGAAGATGAAACTGTTGAAGAAAGCCAGGAAGTTGAGCAAGGTGCTGGGAGAGGTGAACATAGGGATAACTACTGATATCACGAATCAGCCCGACCTTGGTATGCGTGTGGATAACCGGCGCAAAACGTCTAAGAAGATGTCGTGGGGCCCTGCTCAGTCCCGAGCCGCTGAGTGGGCTCCCTCTGAACCTGAGACTTCCAAGCAACACTCTCGGCATCCCGTTCCTGTACCACCGATAGAACCTGCTAGTCCATCATCTCTTTCTAAGCCTGCTTCGTCCACTTCCGTGCTAGACATGCGTTGCCCAGTAGAGTTGGGTAGACCATCTATGGATCCCTCCGAGTTTTCCCATTCCCATGAGGTTGAAATCGACCAGTGTTCCATTCTCTCTGACTCCTCCATCCTCCCCTCTCCTCCGCCTTTCGACCGTATCCATCGCGCTCGACTAGCGAAGCTCAGCCGTCACTTAGGCGAGAACATTCCCTCCGAGCTCGTTTTATCGCCCGCTCCCCACAAGACCGCGATGTCTATATCACTATCTCCAAGAGAAGTTAATTTTCCTTCCACCTCTTTCCAGCCCCCTATGCGCCCGGAGACTTTGGGCTCAGCACGTAGTCGACAGAAGGACAAGTGGAAGCGCAAGAGCATGGATCTACCACCTCCGACGCCACTACTTTCACCATCTATCGCCTCCACACTGAAAGGTTTCTCACATCAAACTGCGAGTCACTCCAACTTGAAGAGAAGTAAGTCTCTGTGGTCGAAGGGCAGTGCCGAACGCGAACGTGAGGAACAGATACAGGATAGTGCGGCAGCCTTGAAGAATCTAGAGCAATCTGCTCCTGTGGATCAGGAAATTTTAACAGACAAGCAGAAGGCTATGATCATCAAGAGGGCGAGGAAGATGGCGCAGGTAGCTAAAATTAAGCTCATAGACAATACGATACTGATTCGCGGCGCACAGTTATTCGGTACAGAACCCCCACCCTCACTCTATCATATACCCTCAAGTGCGAACGAGTCCTCGCAGTCTGTTGACATCCACCCTGAATCTCCAGCACTACGTGCTATCCCTTCACTAAGCGAACTTTCCTCTACCACTCATTTGCACACAGTCCATCGCCATTCATCATCATCCAGCATGTCATCCATATCGTCAGAGCCTTCAACTCCCACTCCGAGGAAGGACAGCCCATCGCTGAGGAGTCGAAAGTCAGAAAGTGACCATCCCCCGACACCTCCGCCTTTCTCCCAGCTCGCTCGTGCTGAAATTTCGAAATCACCACTGCGTATCCAAAGCGATATGGCTAACACTAGTGCGTTCCGTCAGCGGCGATTACGCGCTGCTAAACTTTCCCGCTTTTTCGGGGTCGCATACCACGATATTTCCGAAACCCTCAGTGCAGACCCACCGCCGACTCCATATAGCCCGAGTATGCCACGCATCGCGCCTGAGGAACCCCCAAAGATGTCCAATGTCGCAGTGAACGTCAAGATTGAACCAGGGGGGTTTTGGGGAGCACTAATGGATGGCCACCGTCAAAATATTCATGGGGCAGACATGAATGACGTGATCGACAGGTTGCGGCAGATGCGATCTGCGTGATACGGTCATTGCTGTTGGTTTCAGCTTCAGTTTCATGGCGATGGATGGATCCTCTTTCTTTGTCGTGGCTCATACAGTATGTACGATATCTAATGATGATAGCGATGCTATATCTCACGATGCAGTCCCTCAACTGCATCTACTGCTTACTGACACAATACTCACCCTCTAGTCTTGTAGTCACCTTAATCTCAGATAACACTCGCATAACCGCTACCTCTTAACTCCAGTGCATTGGGGAATTCTTCGCGATGTTCGGATGATGGCCCGAAACGGTCGCTAGTTTCTTTCCTAGCGACTTCAAGTCGTGAGTTTAATGATACACTGCCTGCATTCCAAGCGCCGTATCGTCATGATGCAGAAGGGTAGATATTGGACAGTAATTTCCCAAGGGCAGCAACATTGGCGTTCTCCTTCAACCTCCCACGTGGTCTTCGGATACTATTCGTAAGGACTATAAGGTAGTCATGACGCTACAGTGAAACCCTATACCTGCCTGCGACCAGCTGCGACCCCGTCTTATGTGCTTCGAGGTTTTCCAGTCGCGAGGATCTTCCGGTGTCGAAGAACGGGTCGAGGATCCACATCAATGACCTCGCGATTCAGAACTACGTAACACCCAACGTTCTTTGATCTGAAGAAATGGTGAACCGGTGAACGCTCGTTGTCGGTGCTGTGGAAATATAAATCCTCCCCAATTTACCACTTTTATTTTATCTCACATCACCACATCCACTTTCAAGTGCCTTGACTTTGTGTGATCACGACCAGACGACATCAAAGGCAATCGACGAGATGTCAAAGCATCGAGGCCGGAACAGATCGGGGAACGAAAGCGAAAGCTTCCGAAGAACTGTAAAAACCAATCTCCTTGCCTGCTTCGATATCTTTTGTCATGTCGACTTCCAATGCTTTTGTGTCTTGGCCTACCGCGCCTCTTACCCTCGCCCTTGTCCAAAAAGCTCTGTCCTCTCTACCGGTTGTCTTCGACACAGCTGCGAGGATACCTGGTAATGGAGGCAAACTTGACAAGCTTGTCCAATGGTCGACTTACGACGAAATCGACCATGACCTAACCTACACATCTCAGCACTCTGTCTTGTCCTCCTCCTACATCATTCGGAAAGCTCTTATCCGCAAGCACTTTTTGGCACGCTGCGTACAATCGTATCTTGCCAAGCACCCCGACTCTGTCCTTCGCAATGCCGTTCCGAAGACTTGGGAGCTGGAAATCTCGTTTGCGGACGAACTGGACGATATGTGGGCAGATGACCTCTGGGACCTTGGACTGGAGATGGATGATAAAACCGAGGGCGCTCGCAAATGGTGGATTTTAAAGCCCGGTATGGCGGACCGCGGTCAAGGCATTCGTCTGGTTGACTCAAAAGAGGCTTTGCAACAGGTATTTGAGGATTTCGAGGGAGACGAAGAAGAGGGGGAGGCTCAGTCTGAGGGTGAGGATGGAGATCTTGATACCGCTGTTATTATATCCCAGCTCAGACATTTTGTCATTCAGGTTATTATCAATACAGTTCCTTTCAACTCGACTTCATCTCATTGGCGTGGGTGCACTGCCTAGGAATACATTTCTACACCTCTTCTTTTAGATCCGTATCAAGTGCTTCTCGATAGCTCTATAGCTCGTCCTCTCGATGCGTTAAAAGGTCATAAAGTGAGTGTTCTGTGATTCTTCGCGTGTAACCTATTGCTGACCGACTTTTGCAGTTCCACCTTCGCGCGTACTGTATCGCACAAGGAGCCTTGAAGGTCTACATTTACACCCGTGTTCTCGCGCTCTTTTCGTCGAAGCCTTACTTCGCCCCCACGCAACCAGACTCAGACAGCAGCCCGTCTTCGGGGATCGACCTCGCGCCTCACTTGACGAACACCGCGCTCCAGACGCACCGAGGCGAGGAAGGCGTGCGTCTATTTGACGAGCTTGTGGGATGCCAAATCCTGTCGCAGCCGACTGCCGAAGGTCCAATCGCCCTCACGGCGGTGCATATCGCCGGAATACAGGACCAGATGGCCAACATCATCGCGGAGACATTCCAAGCAGTGCTCGAGACGCCCGTCCACTTTCAGGTTTGCCTTGCTTAAACTTCCGGTTATGAATTGCCCGTTGTTGACTTGTTTCAGCCTCTGCCGAATGCTTTCGAGCTGTACGGCGTCGACTTCCTTGTCTCGTATTCACCTTCATCAGAGTCTTTTTCAGAGCCTAAGTTCCAGGTCCAGCTGCTCGAAATCAATGCGGAACCGGCCATTGAGCTAACGGGTGCGCGTCTGACATGGATTCTCGAAGACTTATTCGAAGCCATCGGGACGGTCTGCGTGCTGCCCTTCATCCAGGATATTGCTGAAGAAGACTGGACAGTTGGCGAGACCCGACATCTGCTCAGAAAATGTTTGGATTCGGAGGTTCGAGGCGCAGGAGGGTGGTAATTGACCAGTCGAGAACATGAAAATAGAACACACAAGACAGACACAAGTGTGTGTGTTTTTCGGCAAATTTTTATTAAGGTACAGCTACAGTGTTCGACATGAAAAATACATTCTTCTTTCTCATCCCCTAATCCATCCATCTGAATGGTCAAGCAAGTCCAGTTGAGTGGAAATTACTCGTGTTTTTGAACCCAGGTTATATATCGGGTGGAACCGTCCATGGGAGTCTTCTCTATGCCAATCCACCGACACAGCGGCATGCCCCCAACCAGTGAAGGCTCAAGCCAGCAGCCGCGTTAAAATATTTGCGCTGGTCTTGCTGATCATCTCCCGCAGCTTGTTCACGTCCTGTGAGCTAACGTCCGCGATGTCTGCCATGAGGTAGGCAATGTCGCCCTTGGAGTCCGAATACTGCTTCTCCACGTTATAAGGCGACAGCACCTCATTGACCTGCCTGAGCACGCCTGGCTGGTTAACGTGAACATGACAAATGCGGACGTGGTTGCCCTCCTCGTCCGTGATGGCGCGGAGGTCGACTTCGGGGAAGTTGACGGCGCCGAGGGTAGAGCCGCCGTTGAGGTAACGGGTGACGGCCCCGGAGACCTCCTCGCCGATCATTCGCTGTGCCTCCTCGGTCGAGCCGCCGATGTGGGGAGTGAGAATGACATTTTTGAGCGAACGGAGCTCGGAAGACCATGCGTTGAGCTGGTCGTCGAACGGCGAGCCGTTAGAGCCTGGCTCGGCAGGGAAGACGTCAAGCGCGGCACCGGCGAGATGGCCGGACTTGACGGCCTCAACAAGCGCTGGGATGTCGACGACACGGCCACGTGCGTTATTGATGAGGTACGATCCTTTCTTCATCTGCGCGAGCTGAGGGGTGGAAATAAGATTCGTGGTTTCAGGGAGCTCAGGGACGTGGAGGGTGACAAAGTCGGCCTCCGAGAGGAGCGAGGAGAGCGAGTCCACCTGGCGTGCAGAGCCGAGGGGCATGAGGTTGATGACATCGTAGAAGAGCACTCTCAGGCCGAAAGCCTCCGCCAGGACGGAGAGCTGTGAGCCGATGTGACCGTAGCCCACGATACCAAGAGTTTTGCCGCGGATCTCCCAGCAGCCCTTGGATTGCTTGTTCCATATGCCCTGGCGCATCTCCCAGCCGCGCTCGAAGTACTGGCGGGCGAGGGCAATGACTTCGGACATCACGAGCTCGGCAACGGAGCGTGAATTTGAGAAGGGAGAGTTGAAGACAGGAATACCGGCTTTCGCAGCGGTGTGGAGGTCAACTTGATTCGTGCCAATGCAGAAGCAGCCGATGACTAGGAGCTACGCATGGTGTGAGCGAAGCAGACATGCAGATGAGGAAGGAATTGTACCTTGGACGCAGACTTTATCACGCGTTCTGTGATCTTTGTCTTACTGCGAATACCAATGGCGTGATATTGGCCTATTTTCTCCACGAGCTCGTCCTCAGACATGGCTTTGGCGGAGTGGTCTACATGGAAGCCCTGTGCTTGGAACGCGCGGACAGCGTCCTGGCTGATATTTTCGAGCAACAAGAGTCTGAGGCCCTCGTTCTCGATCGGGTGCAGGACCCTGGGTGAGCGAACGTTTGAGGAGAGAGCGGCTGCGCGCAGACGTTCGTGGAGAGAAGAGTATGTGGGCGAGACGGACACGGCGCCGGCGCCATAGGATGATCTGGAGGGGATGGAGATTGGATTGGACATGGTGGTGGTAGAGGAGAGAGAAAGATGTGGATGGTGAGTCGAGGTGAGTCAAAACTAAGTAGAGTCAGAGAATGGCGTTATAAGCGGCCAATGGGATCGCACGCTGGTCAATTTTTGGTCTTCACACGACTTTGTTCTGAGTTCTCCATGGGCCTCTTCCTCCTCGACTACGGCGCGGGCAACGTCCAGAGTCTCTCAAATTCTATCGAACGGCTTGGACATCCGTTTCAATGGATATCCTCCGCGCAGGACTTTGACAGGGCCACCGTGAGCGCCTCTCTCTCTGCTAGCCATACCACATGCCAAATGCGGAAATATATTGCCCTTCTAGAGCCTCATCTTCCCTGGCGTAGGGGCCATTCAGACCGCCATCGAGGGCCTCACCTCGCGCGGTCTCCTCGAACCTTTACGCGCCTACATAGCATCCGGGAGGCCCTACTTTGGAATATGTATCGGCATGCAGGTCCTCTTCCAGTCTTCTACGGAGGGTACCGCCCCTGGTTTGGGCGTTGTTCCCTGCACCATCGATCTCTTCTCGAATGCAGACAAATCAGTGCCTCACATGGGCTGGAACTCCGTCGACCTGCTAGACATTCAACACCAGTCGAACGAGGGCATCCACGAAGCTGCCCACTACTACTTCGTGCACTCCTACCGCGCCCCGTACGATCCCGAGGGCAACCCAGCCGCAGCAGAGTGGGCCCACTCCGTAGCACAATACGGCCAGGAGATCTTCATTGCCTCCGTACGCAAGGCTAACGTCTTCGGCTGCCAGTTCCACCCAGAAAAATCTGGCGTAGCGGGCTTGAAACTGCTGGACGCTTGGCTTCGTGAGCCTGAATCGGCACGAGCGCATGCGCCCCCCACACCCCGCATCCCGCGCATTCCCAAACCAAAGGACGGTCTCACGAAGCGCATCATTGCGTGCATGGACGTCCGCGCCAATGATCAGGGCGATCTCGTCGTAACGAAAGGCGATCAATACGACGTTCGCGAGAAGCAAGCTCCCGCCTCTGTTCCCTCTCCCTCAGGCACCTCCCTCGCAGTGAGCACCGCCGGTGCCGTTCGTAACCTCGGAAAACCTGTCGCACTCGCCGCCCGCTATTTTGAGGCCGGCGCTGACGAGCTCGCCTTGCTGAATATCACCTCCTTCCGTCATTCCCCTTTGCTCGACCAGCCTATGCTTGCTGTCGTCCGAGCGGCCGCTCGCGCGGTCTTCGTCCCGCTCACCATCGGCGGCGGCATCCGCGACACCGTGGACCCCGACGGCACGCCGCACAGCGCGCTGGAGGTTGCCGGAGCGTATTTCCGCGCAGGCGCTGACAAGGTCAGCATCGGGAGCGAGGCCGTCTACGCCGTCGAGCGGATGCTCGTAAACGGCGGCCGCAGCGATGGGAACAGCGCCGTCGAGACTATCGCGCATGCGTATGGCCGGCAGGCCGTTGTGGTCTCGATCGACCCCCGGCGCGTGTACGTTCAGCCCTCGTATGACGGGCCGTTCAAGAACGAGCTCATCTTCGGCAAGACGGACGCAACTGATGACAAGGAGCGTGGCCAGGCTTGGTGGTACCAGTGCACCGTCTCCGGAGGCCGGGAGAACCGTGATCTGTCTGTCATACAGCTCGCGCAGGGCGTTGAGGCGCTCGGCGCGGGCGAGATCCTGTTAAACAGCATCGATCGTGACGGGACCGGAGTTGGCTTTGACCTGGACCTCATTCGACTCGTGCGCAAGAGCGTGCGGATACCCGTGGTAGCGAGTAGTGGAGCCGGGCGGAAGGAGCACTTCGTGGAAGTCTTCGCCCAAACCGATGTAGAGTCCGCGTTGGCCGCAGGAATTTTCCATCGCGAGCAGGTCGGGATTGATGAGGTCAAGGGTGCTTTGGTGGACGCAGGCATCAAGGCTCGCAGAATTTTATGAGCAGACAATCGAATGATGTTTTTGTATCAAAAGCATGCTGCAAATAGATAGACAACAGTGTATCCTCAGAAATTTTTATTTTTCCAGCATAGTCTCTATACTAATCATCACATTTCAAGTGGATCTTAAGGCCTAAGGTCAAGTATTGTAGCTGATGAAGCACCGATAGACAGTTCGCTACAGGAAGCATGTGATTGAAAAAGCGAGCATGATGCAACGCCGAGCCGCCGCGAGTGAGCCTGCGGCTGTCTGAAGATCTTTGCCTGCTCAGGAAGGTGTCATCTCACGGATGCTTGGGCACGACTCGTCTATCGAGTGTTCGCTAGCTATGATTATAAGACTCCAATCGATTTCCATAACATGTATAGTATCGAGTGATGTGCAGACATGGGCCGGGATATAGGAACCAACCACTACAGGCGATTCAGCGCGGACCAGGGCAAACGTACAGTAGTAGCAACTCTGAATACATAAGTACATCCTGGTCGGCAAGAAAGACCTCACAAACAGAGAAGGACACGCGAAACAGTCAAGAAGAAACTGCTGACGAAAAGAGGGACTTCGGTGGGGGCGTCCGGGACAGAACGTAGCGTAGGAGTAATTTGGAGGCGAGAGGATGGGCGATATAGAAATGAAAGTCAGCTACAGTAAATGATATAGAAGGGGATGATGAAAAGTTGCATAGGCTCGAATCAGGAAGAAGACAGAATCTCGATATACCACGGAGAAAACTCTACGAGTCGAGTCACACGATTACAAGAGAAGGCGTCAAACAAGCCGGCATATGACCAACGCAGAATCAAGCTCTGAGGGACAAGATATCGACGCCTCGAAGATGAGTGAACTGCAGACGCTGGGGTTTACCATCTAACCATCTGCTTACTTAGCACCCTTCACCACGCCCTTTACCTTCTTCAACAAGCTCGTCTTCCGGCCTAGGCCCGCTGGAGATGCGCCTGGAGCGGATGCAGGTTGCCCATCGAAGTAGCCTCGGTCATGGTTGGGGTGCGGACTTCCCGGCGTCACAGGCAGCTCCTTCATCTTGGGATCCTCGACGTACACGTACGCTTCTGCACTTGGCGATACGTTCTCGCGGCCAGGGCGACCCCCGAGCCGTCCAAGCAAAGAGTTCTGTGTGCGGTGGGTAGGGCGAGAGTACTGAGCGCCACCAGCACTTTCGTTTGACGATGTGGGTGATTGTTCCCCGTTGCCACTAGCGGGTGTGCCCAGGTCATCAAACCCAACAGGGACATTCGGAGAATCGCGCATCTTGCGAATACGTTGCATGAGAGATTTATTTCGCTTGATTCCCGGTGATACGGCGCTAAGAGGGGGAGACGACGGGTAAGCGTCGTTCTCGGGGAGCGCCCCATCAGCGACAAATATGGGCTGAGGAGGAGGAAGAGCAGAGCGCTTGTTGCCCCGACGAAGTTCCTCGCTCTCACGCGTTTCCTTGGACCGTCGGGCACTTCGCCCGTATGTGGCAGGGGCCTCGCCCTCTCTATTTCCGCCACCAGCGAAGAACTCTTCGTACGGCTCTGGCTCGTGAATGCCCCATGCTTCTGCGATAGCATCCACTTCTTTCTTCGGTGGTTCAGGATAGTAGGGAGACGTTGGGATGGCATTGTAGGCGTTGCGCTGAGGGTAAGGGGAATTGTAGGTGGTCGAAGCAACGGCGGCAGGCCCAGATCGCTTATCACGGTACTGGGCGGCGACCTGCTCGTCTTCAGGATTTATGCCAGTCCAGGCGTACATTGGAGCCTTGGTACGAGTTCGGTTGCGAGATGGAGCACAGGCGTCAAAGGGACCGTCGTGGTGGAACACTAGATGAAGAGGATTTAGAGATCGGTAGATCGGTGATGGAAACGGGACGTACTGGGCCCGACTCCAGAAAAATCAAGCCTATCAATGACATCTGCGTGAACCGATGGCTTCTTGGCGGTTCTTGTACGGGCGTTTGCTTTGGACTTGTCTGCTGAAGCAGCTGGGGGAACCGACTCGTCTGAATGGGACCGACGTGCGGGGGCTGGTAGGGGGCGGGACGGATTTGAGTGGGTCCTGATAAGAAAGACGATTAACAAGGAGAGCAGGGGCGGAACATGGAAGGATCCAACGCACGGCGGGGCAGTGGATTGACTCCTGGATGGGCGAGAGCGAGAAGGGTGGTCGGATGTACGGACGGTGACTGTGTCTCTGACTGCGTCCATGATGTTGTCTCTGTGTTTAGGAGCGGTGGAGGGGCGAGAGCGGCTTGATTGCTTTGGAGACGATGCGTGTTTTGGAGGAGGGGGAGGCGGGTTTGGAGAGGAATGAGGATCGCTGAAGGGGTCGGAGTGAGACCTGTGCCGGGAGTGTGACGCGGAGGGCATGTTGTGTTTGATCAAGTGAGCGAATATGTATTCAGCGACAAACACCACGGGGTTTCCTGTCCCAATCCTTCCGGTGCCTTGTCGGTTTCTAGCGCCAAGGAATCAACAAATCAACCGATACTGACACGCTTTCCTGGAGAAATGCTGGTTGTAAGAGAAAAAGAGGGAAGCCGAGAAAGAAAAAGATCAAAGCAGGATGGGAGAAAGTGATGTGGGAGAAGGAAGGAGAGGACGAAATGGCCAGGCTGCAAGGGGAAGCCAGGCATTGCCCCATACTTATCGTCTCGGCTCCTCCCTCGGCCCTCGGCATGTAACCCTCTTATTCTGCTTACTTACACCTCGAGTAGCTTACAGCTGTGCGCATTGCCCCATAAATAATGCCAAACTTAATCCCATCTGTAATGGGTGCCCCCACTACCGCGTCCTGGACGCGCGACCAGGTCGCTGCACGCATCCTCGCAGGCGACAACTTGTTCATTCTTCACGACCAGCTCATTCGCGTCCCCCAGGCATGGCTTTCCACGCATCCAGGTGGTGCGCTGTCCATCCTGCACTTCCTAGGACGCGACCCCACCGACGAGGTCGAGGCCTATCACTCAGAGGCAACGCTCAAAAAAATGCGAGCGTATTCCATCGGGACTGTGGAAATCGGTGAGAACGGCTGGGAACCGTTGCTCCCGCCCATAAGCACCGGCTGGATCAGGAAGGTCGGCCCAGACGGTCACCTGCATTGGCACAGAGAGGCCAACGCTCTATATTCGTCAGAGAACACGGACGAGTCGCCCTCTTCTCAGATCCTCCTCCTCAAGAGAGACGATGCGTCTTCGGCTTCAGGACCTTCCCTCGAACCTGCGCCCACCGCTCTCTCTCTCAAGGTCCAGACCCAGCACTCGACCGCTTATAAAGAACTGCACAAACGCGTCAAGGCGGCGGGTCTGTATGAGACTCGCTACGTCACGGGCTATGGTCCAGAAATCGCCAGATATCTGCTCTTGGCCATATGTTCATACCTGGCCTATCAGAAACAATGGTTCTTCCTGAGTGCCGTATGCCTCGGCGGGCTCTGGCACCAGCTCGTCTTCGCCGTTCACGACCTCGGCCATCTGGGTGTCACTCACGAATGGACCAAGGACCGCCTCATTTCCATCTTTTTGGCGAACTGGATTGGAGGCCTGAGCGTTGGCTGGTGGGTCCATGTATGTCCTTCCAGCATCGTGCTAGACGTCATCTTAACGTCTCCTCATTTCTCTCTTCAGAACCACAACATCCATCACGGTATGTTTCTCCTGCGTACTATGCCCTAACCAATAGTTGAGATGCATTTTATGAGTCGTCACGAATCACCCTTCTCAGTATGTCTTAACTCTACCCCGTCCAGCATCCATTCATGGCTCATCCCTTCTCGTAGTGATCCGGACATCCAGCACATCCCATTCTTTGCGATCACACCTGCCTTTTTCAAGTCGCTCTACTCTTCATACTACAAGCGCGAGCTCACCTTCGACCGCTTCTCGCACTACCTGATTGCGGTGCAACACCGCCTTTTCTACCTCGTCATGTCCTTTGCCCGCTTTAACCTCTATCGGCTCTCCTACGAACACTTGTGGACCATGCGGAACGATCCCATCAAAGCGCGTGGCGGCAGGTGGTCCTGGTGGCTCGAAGTCGTCGGGCTTGGCTTCTGGTGGTGCTGGTACGGAAACGTCCTCAAAGGGTGTGGCAGCTGGCAGACGGGCCTCATGTATCTCCTCGTGAGCAACATGGTGCCGAGCCCTTTGCACGTCCAGGTGATGAAATTTCTCAACTCCTATATCATTCAATACAAACGTCTTACAAACGCGTCATTCTCTCACCCCAGATTGTCCTCTCTCATTTCTCACGCTCGACCGCAGATCTGGGGCCGACGGAGTCCTTCCCTCACCGCCAACTGCGCACGACGACAGACGTGATTTGTCACCCCTCCGTCGCTTTCCTGCACGGCGGACTGCACCTCCAGGTCACACACCATCTCTTCCCACGGCTCCCGCGGCATAATCTCTTGGAGGCGAGTTACCTCGTTAAGGACTTCGCCAAGGAGCAGGGCTTGGAGTACGCCGAATTTGGGTTTGTGGAAGGGAATGGCGAAATTCGCAGTACATTGAAGGGTGTGGCGGACCAGCTGAAGATCATGAGCATGGTCACGGACGCAGAGATTAGGGAGGCTATGGAGGCGAAATGATACCGTCTGACATTGAACGTTTGAACCCGGTTCGACTGTTTGTTCTTAGTTAGATACCTTCTACTCATCGTATGCTAATCCCCATACCGCGCACATTCAAACAACGAACATCGGACAAGGTCTTGCGGGATGTATACATATTTTACCAGTTGCGTGCATCGGGCATTTGGATTCCTGAAATTCTTGAAGCAGTGATTGATCAACTTCACAACATATATGAACACGATAGCTGGCGTAGCGACCGCTCGCCAACTAGTAGCGCCTGCTTGTCACATGTCGCCGGGGTGATACACGGTAGCGGCATACAGTGGACATGTATTGCGGGTAATCCTAAGTGCATACATGGTACCCAGATTTTAAGGAGGTGGAAGAAAGAGTGCGAGAAGCATAGCGTGAAAGAACAACAAAAAGGAAAGATCGATGGATTACTTCTTCTTTGCTGCCTCCTCTTCCTCTTTCTATGTGAGTAAATCATATCGTAAGCATTTAGAAGATGATATATTGAAAGAGAACGAACCTTGGCAGCACGCGCTTTGCGCGCGCCCTCGTATCGCTGCGCCGCACGGCTGTTGCGGAGAGTCTTGTAAGCGGAGAACTCACGCTCCTCGGATGTGATTTTACGAGGAGCCTCAGCAACGAAGGGATCGGGGAGAGGAAGGGCCTGGCGGGTGGTAGCAGCTGCAAGGTCCTCAGCCTAACACACAAGTCAGATCAATCCATCAACATAAAGTGACATCCAGAAACGCACTGATGAGTCGCCCTTCTTGGGCTTGCCAGCCTTGCGGGGGAACACAACAAGACGCTCCTTGTAAGCCTTCAGCCGCTCTACATTCAGCTGCTTTCCCTCTACGCTCAAATTTCGGCGTCTGTGATCAACAACAATGCCAACACCGCGCGCCTCTTTCCGTCCAATACCCGCCTCCTTCAACTCAGCAAGCGTGAATCCACGGCCTTCGCGGACCTTGATGTTGTAGCGGACCGTCTGTCCACGGACAGCGGGGCGGAGGAGTGAGAGCGGACGAACACCAAGCGCGGCAGCCTTAGCTTTGCGGGCATTGCGGTGACGGAGTTTTCGGCCAGGCTGATCGAACCAGGTTTTAACCCGACGTTGCCAGTCCTTGCGGAAATGGTTAGCGGGGAGGACTAGCGAGATGGGTCTCAGTGAGATGTTATCGGCTGAGGATTTTCAAACATACCGTTGTTGTGACCAAAACCCATCGTTAATCTGGAAAGTAAGAAGTATGATCAGCACGACAGCCAAGATAGTAGGTCATATGGGGCATAAACGATCAAGGACTGCATCCACTCCTGTGACCGTGCATCCATTCGAATTTCAACCAAAATCCTCCATTTGAACGGCGTATTCCATCCATACGGTCAACATGTAGTCGTCTGGAGACGCAATATGGACAATGCACGAGCATACTAACCTTGAGGGGGCTTTCTTGTCGTTGGGGACTTGTTGTTCCTTACACTCCTTAGGATAATTTGGGTTGTCCGGCAATGCCCGTCGACTTCGATCTCCGCCTACCGATTCACCGCCTTTTCGAGCGTTACAGGTTCTGACAGATCATTGCAACGTTCAATTTACTCACAGCCTTTGTCGCCGCCGCCATGGTCAAGTACTCGCCTAAATCAAAGAGACACTCCCGCCAAATAGCACGACAGTCGACGCTCAATATCACACTATCGCCCACTCAACATTCCCATCCACCCATTCCTATTTCGAAATCTCAAATATTTCTGAACGCTGCCTCTATAGCTCACGCCGTCTCTAAGCATTTAGTATCAAGGACTAGGAAGTCTCGTAGGTTGAAGAAACGACTAGTTGAGCCTTGTAGCAGCACTATAGCTTCCCCTTGGCGCAAGCATATCATCTTATCTCCTCCACCGAAAAAGCTCAGCAGGTATGAGAGAGATGGAATGTATGTGTTTGACACTTATCTCCAGCATCGCAATGCGCGTCATTAGCTGACACTATATCTACTAATTCATAGTGCATCACCGGACGTCGTCAAGGTTCTTCGTACAGAGCTACAACCCATGGTGGCTGACTACGGCAGGGAAAGCTACCCCTTGCCATACAGATCCAAGCGCACATCTAATACCACCGACACTGTTTCTCCCCCGACAACACCTATTTTTATAAGGCCCACGGTATCACAATTTCTTGATCCGTTCAACTTTTCTTTTTCTCCTGTTGCGACGTCGTCCCCACCTCCGAACATCCGCAAAGCAAAGTCTAGGTCAACCATGAAAACTCCAGCATATATGTCTGACTTGGACTGTATTTACCCTTTCTCGGGAGTAAGAGAGACGACCCTTTCCCCGTCTGATGACCCGTTCATTTCACAAGTCATACATGATCCAGATGAGGTCAAGATATCATATATAGAAAGCCTGTTCGCCGCCGTTTCCGAGGTTCGCCTACCTCCTCAGCGTTCCGATAGATCTTCGCGGATTTTCCGACTCACGCCTCTTGCTGGAGCATCGGTCTGTGCGACACCGAAGATGTTCTCTTCGACTGCTGAATCTCTGGCGCTGGATGCTTCTGAATCCTTGGTGTCTCTGGGGTCCAACCGAGCGGACCTTCGCTCGACACATGCCACGGTTCGTACTGGCCTTTTGTCGGTATACGAAGATCAAGTCATACATACTGCCACCTCAAGTAGTCCTAGGGGTCCTGTTCTACTCATGGAAACTATTGGATCTCAGCCACGCACGAAGTACTCTGGCAGTACAAGACCATCTGAGCCTACATCTCGTGTCTCGACAATCCCCGCTGCCGATTGTGTATCTACAGCCTTGAATGCAAGATCAGCCCACTGTTCTCAGAGAATCACTGTTAACGCTCATGATGTGGAGGCCACACTTGCCGCAGCCCTTCATCTCGCGAAGTCTGGACAGAAGCTCTTGCAAACGCCCGCCCCTCGCGATATATCTTTGTCGAAAACTCGTCTACCTCTCACACCTATCTCTTTGACTAAATTTAAGCCGCGCACCTCATCCTGCTTTGAAAAGGAGAACGGCCGTGTCGGCATTCCCTCTGCGCATTCTAGTCCAACCTTGGTCAGTGTCGGTCGATCACCAGCTGTCTTTCGTGCTGCATCTTGTTCCCCGATGGTCACGGGTGTGCAAATGTCAAAACTTCGGGCTTCTAGTTATCAGAGTCGACTTCCACCGAGCTCAAGTCTTGACGCGACATCGACTATCGAGTCTCCGGCCTTTCTAAATTGTCGCCAAGTGAACGTCCCGTCGAAAGGCTGGAACGATCCCGATTTTGATACCATTCGTCGGAGGAAAGGGCCAGTCAAGGCGCGCATCCACAGACGTACCTCGGTGGTCACCATCGATATTCCGAGCCCTCCGCCCATCATTGAAGACGGTCCCGAATCAATTGATACTGTCTCCGGGGGCGAGTCTGGGCTCCGTCGTCCGGACCCGGAAGTTGGGGACGCCATCCTTGAGCTGCAACGGCGAGGGGTTGGTGCCGATAACCACGTCCCACTGTCAAGGGTCAGTCTTGTCGATTGTCCTCAACCTCGGTCGACGATGAGGGATTGGGCTAAGATGGTCGGGTTGGCATTGACGAACCCCTGGAGGGTTTCCAAGGCAGACACGCGGCCTGCACGTTGATTATCCGGCGTTTGCAATGATCAGTGTAGCAATTCGATTTTCGTTTGGTTATTGAACATGTAAATCTCTATGTTGCCACGCGCCCGACCTGCTCGACAAGGGCCCTGGCGACGGATGAGCCTGCTCTGACATTCCTGTGGTCTACTTGTACTGTGGTCCATTCGCGAGCTGTTCAAAGATACAAGATGTGATGAATGAGAATGCGCGACGTCGAGGGTGTGATTGTGATTGAGGGCGACGAGTGCTAAATTGGGGGCGCACGCGAGAAGCTCACGAACGGAGTCGATGGCCGTGAACGCGACGTGGGAGGCGGGAGCCTTGCTGTGGGCTGCGGCAGTGCTACGGCATGACAGCTTTGCTTCAGCTAGTCTCCCTCTACTTGTCATTCTGCTCTGCTCATTGAATACCCTCCTCGTTCTCGCGCTTGCTACCCCTTGTCTCCTTTTTTATCCCCATCCTTCGTTTTGTATCTCGGTTCTCTTGCCCTCACTGGCGTTCATTCAGAGGGTCTCGTTCACCGGAGTCTGCACAGGATGCATACCCTCTGCTCATGGGTCGTGATCGTCTCATGCGTTTGTTCGTTGGCCTACGCATTCAACTATTCAATCAACAGCCCAACAGAATGCGGAGACCTTGAGGTCAATTGGCAAGGCGAGTATTCATGCTTGCTCGTCGCATAGAGATGGAATCTGAGGTATCGAGATGCGCCGTGCTTTCAGGCGGATCTTCACCCTTCCAGTTACTCATAATGCCTGTGAGGAATATTGGAACATATTCGCTGCAACGCTTGATTCGATTCTCAATCATTTTAGATATTTGGATCACAACGGGTCTTCGAGATGCCTAGCTCGGCATTCAACAACGGAAAAGGCTCGTTCAAGACACAACTCGCCTTACCCAAGGGCCAGCAATTCCTGATAACGATGTTCAGCAATTCCGTCGTCGGCGACATATCCCAGCTTCTTACTGTTGGAGCGCCCACTGGCGCGAGTTGCAACACCACTGATCCAGGCGTCGAATTCAACTATCAATTGGATAGCGCGTTGCAACAATGCCGGTGAGCTTCATCTACTCTTGCTGAGAGGCAGGTGTTTACGATGACGTTCGCCTGCCAGTACTTTCTTGTTTGACGGCTATTCGAGTGCCGTACAGCCTGTGAAGATTATAGTAAGTCGCATTGGGCTTCTCGAGGTCCGACCACTCAGTATTGATCTGTTTTTTGCGTAGGCGATGATCCCAGGGGGCAATGCAACGACTCTTTCTCCACAGAAAGGCCTCGCACAGTTCGAGTGGACTGCCAATGTGAAGTCGGGCACGTCTATGGTTTTCGTTATGTCTGATGCCAATGGCAGACTTGGTGGGGTATCAGACGTCAGAGTTGTTGGAGCTACCAACGACGCTACTTGCCTCAATTCCGACTCCCCCTCCTCCACCGCACAACCGGTCCCTTCAGCGACATCACCTGCAGAAGCAGCTAATACTTCTCCGTCAACAACAACCTTCTCAGGAACAACGATTGCCGCTGTAGTCGCAGGCGGATTGGTTGGGACTATTGCCATCTGCTCCGTTGTCATTTTCTTCGTGTTCCGCAGGCGCCGCCGTTTCAGGGATGACAACAAGGGGCAGTTCATGGAGTTCCGTCAGTCACATCTCTGATAACGCGAGCTTGAGTTTATTTTGATCCATTCAATATTTAGAAGAACATCATGATGGTTCGGCACCGATGAATGGAGGACGACTAGAACCTGACCCATTCGTAGCTGCTCTTCCACGGCCAACAAGCACCAATTACTCCCCCGGCGCACCGAGTTCTTCGACGAATCTCATTTCGCCTCTTCCATCATTAACCATGGGCAGTCCATATAGTACGGTTCCACCAGTGCCCACTAGTAAAGCGGCGATGATAAGAGCGGCAAATGAACGAAATCGCCCCTCTCGGTACCTCATACATACGGATGCTGCAGACGACATCATACCTGATGAGAGCGATATAATCGAACTCCCCCCACAATATAGCGAAAGCAGGCGACCAATACTCGGCCTTACAATACCAGACATCCCAGGGTCATCATCAAACATTCCTCATCCTCATCCGCCTCCACCATGACGGATGTCCTTCTATTTTGTCAATATTTCTGGAATGTACGATCCTGTCCGACGGTAACTGATACGGGTTATATTAATGGATTGTTTGGGAGGGCTTGTGCGTTATCTCTTGATTTTATATTCCACTTTCTTTTCTTTTTTCCGTTTATCACGTCGAAGGCTGCTTGAATCTCGGCGAACAAGCATTCTGGTAGAAAGTACCTTCGCAGTACATCCACATCACTGTCTACCCCTGGGCTTACCCCTCCACTGTCGTTATACAGCTTTTCATGCAGTGCGTGAAGTACCTGTCTTTGGCTTTCGACCGACTGGAAATCATAAGACGACACGCTTCCGAGTGCACCATTTATAGGGTACTGCAGCAGGTGAAACAACATCGGTATACGACTGAATACTTGGGATACTAGCGATGGGAAAGGTGAAATCAAGGAAATGCATAGAAGTATAGAGTGAGAACTCGACAGATGCAGATGATAACAAAGACAGGGAACAGGGCGATGAATCTCGGGATACAGATGGCCAGAGGGCCAACATAAGTGATGATGGATGGACAGACAGAAGGCTGCGAGATGATAGCGTAATTAGAATACAAGTGTGTTCCGTCTATTAGTTAGGGCGGTTGTGTTCGTCCCACTCCTTTGACGGTTCATCGAGATGGCACTGGTTCTGCGGACTCAGACAACGCTTGCCTTGAGAAAGCATCGACCATCGCATCCTGGTCCTTACGCCGCTTGTGTCTCTTGCGTCTGTCGTCCTTGATGACCCTGTCGATCCGCCGACGCGACTTGTAATGCGTACGAGGGTCACCAAGAGCTTGTTGGCATTTATAGCATGCAAGCTCGATACTCGCAAGAAGACGTAGCGTTTCAGCATTATTCAATGCCTGAAAGTAACGGACGCGTTGCGGTGATCAGAGCTTGAGCAAGTTCAGCACTGAAAATATGATAGCTTACGTTTAATGACCATGAGACCACCTTAGAGCCCTCCACACATCCTATCACAACGAAGTTACCACGTTTCTCGGCTTGGAGATCACTGGTCTACAGGCATAGAGTGAGTAGACTGAATTGGATGAGTGATCAAACGGACCTCATTGAAAAGCGTCAAGATCTTGTTAGTTGAGGTTGAGCGCACGACTTGAAGACATCATCAGCCTCCTGGGAAGGACACAGCAATCGGGCGATACTCACCAACTTGCGAAGAATGGCCCGATACCTCAAGCGTAACAACGCCACGTCCTGCATACACCCACGAGTCTCTCTCTGGGCGTCGTATGTGTACTTTTACTGGGATAGCTTTGAATTGCTCGCGAGTCTCAGTGGCTGGGGGAGCGGAAGTGTGCAAAAGCCAAAGGCAGGCAATGTATGAGTGTCGGAACAGTTATCATCGCAAAAAAAGTTCATACGATGGGATATGTGCGGTGGTGAGGGAATGCTTGAGATTATTGGATCTGACATGGCCTCGGGTGGAGGCTGCGGAACGGCGAATGTGAATGGAGCTGTATCAATATCCATGTTGGAATCCATTTTGGACTGGCCGTTTTGTCCAGATCAGCCGGCGCAGCGCAAGAAGATTCGGGTATAAACATGCCTCGCTTTACATGCAATTGCAGGATCGATGCTGACGATGATAAGTATGGGAGCGGTTGGAAGAAACCCGGTGAGCGTCAGTTGGCGCTTTGACACAGAACACGTTCCGCCAAAAGCAGAAGGCAACGTGACAGAAGCGTGACTCAACGCGTGCACCACGTGATGCATATTCGCGTCGATTTCTTGCTGTTACTTATGAGCTTCGCTGGTGCACCTAATTGCTTTTGTCCCTTGAATATTCGATGCGAATTAGACCATGGATAAGGAACAAAGGACTAATAAAGAGCGAAAAGTTGAGCTGCCACCCATCGCCTACTATTCACTCCGTGCTCGGCGCCCGCCGATCGTGGTGGCTTTTCAATTTGTCTTTCAGTGGCAGTCGAAGCGCTTATATGCCACTATCGCACGGTTATAAACCCATGGGCCGTGGCGTCATTGAGCATTGAGCATTGACCGTTGAACATCCATCACTCGACTATCCATGATGCCTTTGCCTAGAAGCCGTCGTCTAAGAAAATCGCTTTCGCCATCGGGTTCGCAGGTTGCTCCCGATAGCGATGAGGAGGCTATGAGATTAGACATGGGAGAGGACGAGGATATTGAATTGAAGGAGGAGGAGAGAGTGAGTGGTGACCCCGTGCTTGTTACATTTCCACCTGATGACCTTGCCAGAAGTTTGCTCACGACTCAAATTACATGCCGTCACAGGAATCAAATGATGCAGATTCCGAAGGGTCCTCCCAGCATAGTACAGAACAGGAAGTCGACTGGGAGATGCAGTCTTCCATGAAGACCCCCTTGGCCTTGCCACCCGATTCGCAATCGTCTGTGATCTCGGTGTTGATGCTCAGTCAATCACAGGGCCCTAGTTATTCATGTGCTGGAGCATCCTCCCAGCAAAACACGATTAGACATGGCCAGGGAATGCAGTCTTCCAATGGAATGCCTATATCATCACCGTCCGGGTGGCAGTCATCTATGAACTCGGTGTCAATGCTCAGCCAGCTATCGGACATCAACGCGGATGACGAGTTGTCAGATATGTCCATGGGCTTTGATGTTGCCGCGGGTGACGATCGAGCGGGAGAATTTTCCAACACACAGAGCTCTACGATGTCCTTCCTGGATTTCCCTCTATCTCAAGAGCTTGGAGAGACAGCGACGTCGCCAGCTTTGGAAATCAATAGATACTTATTAAAGATGGAGAAGTTGGTCAAGATGTTCGATCGCATGGGCTACGAGAATACTTTCAAGGTCACCTGCGGAATTGCATGGGAACTATCGGACGAGGAAGCAGATCGGGTGTGGGAAGCGTGGAGGCAGACACATTCCGATTAATGTTTCTTTTGTATGTGTTAATCTTGTTACAATGCGATTATGAATGATACGACCTGAAGACGGAGCGAGAGCGGAAGTGAAAGAGCAAAAACAAAGAAAATGACCTATCGTTCA
This sequence comes from Heterobasidion irregulare TC 32-1, assembly GCF_000320585.1. Classification (NCBI taxonomy): domain Eukaryota; kingdom Fungi; phylum Basidiomycota; class Agaricomycetes; order Russulales; family Bondarzewiaceae; genus Heterobasidion; species Heterobasidion irregulare. The sequence goes on along the minus strand of NW_009258197.1, from coordinate 2,470,288 downwards.
GGTGAAAGATATGGTCCGGCTACAAGGCACAGGTTTCGTGGAGTGAAATGGACGTTGACAATGGGGGTACGCTTTGTCGGGAATGTAGTAAGGAGATCCGTGCTATCGCGCATATATGAGTGAAATCATGACAAAAGCAAGAAGAGTATACGTACGTCTCGACTCCGCTGTCAGTGTAGTCTTTTGCATTACCCGTCGAGTTTGATGCACCGTTACCATTGACCATTCCGTTTTCTCTGGGTTTCTCGGGAAGCCCGCCTGGTGCCTTGACGTCCCAACACCTCACTGTCCAGTCTGCTCCACCGCTGACCAACAAAGATGACTCCGCACTGAAAGCAAGAGAATATATCGAAGATGTATGTCCAGTCATCTTTTTGACTCGACGACCAGAGCCAAGGTCCCATAGGTTGATGGCCAGGTCCTCCCCTTTCGTTCGCAAGCCTGTCAATGATACTGCTTGGCACTTTAAATCTGTGACTTACCCGCAGTAGCAAGATAGCGACCATCCGGACTAAAAGCCATTGTCGACACCATACCCTGGTGTCCGATAAATACTCTAATACATGAGCCTTTTTGAACATCCCAAAGTCGTGCCGTCCAGTCACTAGATGCCGTTCCAAGGTACAATGAATTTGGATGAAACCTGACACACTACGACAGAGTTCGGTGAGCTTGTCAATCAATGAAGAGAAATTGAAAACACTAACATCCACGTCGCTGAGATGGCCTGCGTAGATACGCAAAGTCGACGTTCGGTCTGTTGACCAAAGGCGTGCAGTACGATCTCGACTAGCTGTAGCAAAGTATATACCCATGGGACTCCAGTCGACGTCCCAGATGGGATTTTGATGTCCCCGGTATGCTACAACGTTCGTCATGGTATCTAAAGACCATAACCGTGCGGTGCCATCTGCAGAGCCGGATAAAAGGTATTTCGGAGGAGCGGCAGACCCACTCATGGGGTCGAATGATAGAGAGTAAACCGGTCCACTGTGTCCTATGAGTTTTCGTGTAGATGGTCCGCCCTTCTCTCGAGCTTTCTTCAGAGACGCAACTAATTAAATGTTAGCATATGCGATAGTGCGTGTACGGCTACTCACTATCTCGTATGTTATTAGATTGGAAATCACTCTTCATGCTGTTGAGTGATTCCCCTTTGAGGCTCCATAGTCTAATATAGCTTTCCTCAAAGCCTGCCGCCATGAGAGAAGTATCTGGAGAAAAAATACAACATGGAGACCTACTGCTGTGAGACAGACAAAGTACTAGACGTGGTACGACTCACCCTTCAGCAATATCATGCAAAGTATAAGCACATATACTAGGGAGCCCACGCTGCTTGGCAGTGGCGCCCTGAGGTGTGTTCAAATCGACAGAAGAAAGGGCTGAAGGTTCCAGACGTATTCGTTTTCTGGCATCTCTGACCTTCTCGACTTCTCGCTGTATATCCATAGTTTTGAAAGTGGCCGGATGAGGAAGAAGGTCGGAAATAGAAGGTGATATGACGCCGGACACGGGTGTTGGTCGTACATGGTGAGGGTCATATTGAGCAGCTGGATCTCGATCGAGCATTGCTTGTTCTCTTAAACTCTTCTCAGTCTCGGTCCGTAGTTCATCGGGTAAAGGTACAGGGCCGAGCTTGAGCTCGCCCCTCGAAGCATTAAACGCTTGAGGATTGGAAAGCGGTGTTGTCGAGCCTTCTGGCTGAGGTATCAATGATGACATGAGGCCCGTGGATTCTTCCCAAGCATTCGAGGATACTGATGTCGTGCTAGAAGATGTCACTAATCATTTGTGAATACGTGTAGTATACACAGAACGACTGACGATAATTACCATCGAAGCGAAGGTGATTATTAACCACCCGCATGACTGCCGCCCTTCCTCTTTTCCCCCTTTCGCCGGAGAACCCTCCTCCTGCACCAGTAGCCTCACCTCCAACACCCTCAGTCAGCCAACCTACGAGTAAATCGAACCCCGACCGACTCATTCGGACCGTGTACTTGACATTTCTGAAACGGTGCGCAAGCTCATCGCTCTGGACATGAGAGGGAAGGCGCAAAGTCGACAGACGATTTAGTACGGAGCTATGCATTAGCTCGAGGGATGCAGAGAACGAGTCAAAGAATTCCTGGGCTGCTTGCAAGTTCAATTAGAATTCAGGAAAATAAGAGATAAACATACCTGCATCCTTGAATCCATACTGCACTAGATCAAGATAAAAATGGCAAAATATTGGGAAGAGGATTGGTCGAAATTCGGGCTGCAAACAGTGTGAACAGTTTGAGCAAGGAGGATGATAGAACACACACCCTATACATATCCAGAGATCCATCCACCCATGATTCCAACTCTCGGAATCCCTCTTGTTTGTCCGTCGGATCTAACGACAATATTTCTTCCGCTCCGCCGGGACCAATGCTGGCAATGAGATTTTGAATATTTGATGAGCTGCCCATACTGCCAACGGAAGCTAATTCTTGAAGAATGCTCGCAGTATTCTTCAAGGCATTCTCTCCGGGTTGTGATGTTTTCTCCGAGAAGACAGTGAGTCTCCTGACAAGCTCTTCCGAGGTAATTGTCGACGGTTCAGCCTGCTTTCCTTTGTCCTCGGGCGCATCTATGGATTCTTGGAGCGCCTTTTCGGCACGTTGGTGGCCTCTGGATCGAAGGTAATCCAACACCATACGATCCAACCCGGTGGCAGGCTGGAATGCGTCCTGAGAAGACGCGTTCGCTGGAGAGATCACATCAGGAGTAGAAGCAGCCGGCGTCGCTGCAGACATGAGACCTGAGTGCACCGGTTAGTGAGAAATGATGCGTTATTTCAAGCGAGCATAAGAGATCCTGAAAGACGTTGAAGTGATTGGAGTCGGTCAAGCGTTCGAAGCTTCGAGACGAAAGAGTCGGAGACCAACCAACATATACCTTATGTAATGAACTCAGTTCAAGCAGACTGTCACCGCTCCCTCAGTTGATTGCCCACGACGATGCAGAAAGAACAACGCACGTCACGCTCAATATGTTCGCGTGATGCGATTTACATTGGGTCGGTGTAAGACAAGAGATAGGGAACTAACACACCCACCCAGATATACCACCAAGAATAGACAATCAAGGGTACATGACAAAGTCGCAAAGTCCATTCACGGCAACAGCAAGGGAAAAGGATATAGATTGAAACAGCGCATAATATACACAGTATACCGAGCGGGGATCGAGGGAGGGATCAGGTGAGGATTGGGGGGATCAGTGACAAGAGGTAGGTGAGGCGTGTCGGCTCAGAAGTGCTCCTATGGATAGAAGACGTTAGTCACAGAATTCTGTAGGGTTCATATATTGGCGGCGAACCTTGGCGAATGTAAAGTCAATCGTAGAACAAGTCTGCTCGACGGTTGCTTCCTTGATTGCCTTGGCAAGGACACTAGGGCCGCAGAAATAGGTCTGATACAAAGTGTGAGAAACTCCAACCCAAAGAAAGCCCACATATAGGAACTTACGCCAACGGTAGTCTTGAGCTGCGACTTTGTGCCAGGAATGTACTGTCCAGACTCGATGGCTTGACGCATCTGCCCGTAGATAGCTTTCCAGTCAGGCCGTCCGAACATGGTACGCGTGCGGAGCAGAGTCAAAGGGTCGTATTCTGCGCCTGCGTCATTCACGGCGATGTTCCAGAGCATGTCCTCGCCAATCTTCTGCGTGAGATACACATTGATACGGAGGAAGTTAGCTGTATCATAGCAACGAGATGAGTTCAGCAATACGAAGGATACGAGAACGCTCACGATCAGCTTGGGCAGCCTCGACTTCCTGCAGGAGGCTCTGGAACCAACCAAACGAGGGAGCGTCGCGGCAGACCCAGAAGAACTCGACCCGGCGAAGGGAGCCCAGGTTCCCATTTCTCTGGCGATACCAGATATGCTTCAAGATAGAAGCAAAAGGGGTGACACCTGTGAACCAGGAGGTGTTCGTCAGACGCAGCCAAGTTAGCAACGGTCACAAGGCGTACCGATACCAGCACCGATGAGCACAGCAATTTCGACATCGAACACATCCTCGGCAGGAGCACCGTAAGGCCCATCGATGCGGACAATAGGCATGGTACGACTACTGCTGGCCGGGTCAAGCTCAACAAAGTCTCCGCGCGTCCCGCTCTTCTCATCTCTCTCGCCACCCTTCATTGCTGCCTGCGTGAGGGCTGCGACAACCTGAGGACCGGCGCCGACACGTTCTCCAAGACCGCGGGTCCAGTCACCAACTTGACGGATGTGGACTGAAACATAGGGGTCCTCAGGGGCTGACGTGATAGTGAACTAAAGATGAAACCGCGCGACAAGAGTGAGACCGGAGGACACAGCAATGGTCAATGATCAATGGACATACGGGGTGCCACTGCCAGCGGGAGACATCCGGAACTTGGATAAAGAGCCACTGACCGGACGTATATTTGAAGCTTGGCTTGATGATACGAAGCTCCATTGCACCTATGTACAATCATTAGCGATGGTTGCTATTTAATCGGATACCGAAACATACCACTGGGATGAACAAGCAGCTTAGACAGCCTGGTCGCCCGCCTAGCACGATATTCTCTGTACATACGCTCCCCGAAGTAGATGATACCAGGCCAGATGGTGTACCTCCAGCTCAGGTATCCAAGACAGTGCTGTGTGGAATAGAAGGGGAAGGTGGGGATATAGTCAGGGTTCGCCGTGTCACGGACAAAGCATCCTGTCGCGTGGGTATAGAGGCCGAGCATGAAGAAAAAGGCGAGGTGATGCGTGTACCAGAATGCCTCGAAACACTGATTGCGAATCTTATGGTGGGCAGTGGTGTACATCAAGAGCATGATGAGGAGCATAAAGTGACCTGTGATACCACCAGCCTGAGTGTAGTGAATGTCGAGGGCTCTCTCCGGGCGAACCTCTGTAGGAAATTACTACATCAGAGAGTCGACACACAATTGTACTAGCATCATACGTACGAGTGCGCTCAACGTTAATGAAATTGACGTAGTGAGCGGTAGTATGAAGCATTGCCCAAAAGGCCATGGAGTACGCCACTTGTCTATGGAACCAGATGTTCTCGTCGGCAGGGAATGCCCAAGCAAGCTTGGGACGAATGACGCGAATGATGTTGCGCAACATAGGCAGGAGAATAAGGCCGCCATCATAGGCCAGGACGAGCCCAGCACCACGAGAGACCCATACGGAAAACTTAAGCCCGTTCAGGGCACTGAGCTTCTTGTTCGTTTCCTGGATAGTGGTAAATTCGAACGGATTATGCGTGTCTCGAGTACTTTACGCCATACCTGACTGTGCCAGCCATATGCGAACAAAGCGAGATGCGATCCGTAGAAGAGGATATTGAAAAGGAGACGCCTCGCACTGAACAGCTCCCTCTGAAACCAATTTTCGCCCATCGTCCACGAGTAGCGTGTACTTGTATGCAGCTAGAAATAATAAAGAGCGGCGTCCGGGTCCGGCCAGACAAGCAATAGGACGAAGACGAGTGTAGAGAAGAGAAAGAGAAATAGCCTGCTACGAGCGAAAGGTCAAGGGACGATTGATGATTATGTATGTATCAGGGGCCTGTGACCAGCCGCCGTACAGCCCATTATGGCCGGTGGTCATGGCGATGATCGTTACTGATCTACTCCCACGCGCAACACCTGCACTTGTCAGTGGCTGTCAGTGTCTTCCGCAGGCGACGACAATGTTCAACCCGAAAATATTGACCAGCAAACCACTCAGACCGCATCGTCAGTTGGCGAATTATTGTAGCCCGAACACATACAGGACACTCGTATGACTCTAAGAAATGATTTATGATATCAAAACGAAACTCCATCGAAACTCCATCATTCCTCTCCGTCGGTTCAATCAAATGATATGTCACCTCGCGCTCATTCCTCGTACCGATATGCCACCATAGCCTCGATCCGATGCACATCTGTGCTGAAGCTCCGCAACTTCACCTGCTGGCTTTTACTAGCTTCGATCGCCAGAGGGTCCGTGTCAACCCATTCGTCCGCGGGCACGTCGGCCGACTCAGAAGTATACGCGAGGATGTTGAACACTGTCGGCTCGTCGATTATGGGAAGGAATGTGACGGTCGAAACAATCTGTTTAAGGATGGACCGGATCTCTGCTTGAATATCTGCCTCCGGCTTGGCGGGCGGGGGTGCCCTGAGTCGCGTTGTCGGTCAGCTAAAATCAATGACATGTTCGTGACTTACGCCTCAGGGCTTTTGTCGGATGATTGCTGCACGAGATTGATATCAAAAACCCAGCGCTCGAGTGGCGTCCGTGTATCCTTGGAAATTATGGCCACCACAAGTTGTGTCACTGCACCCGTGAGTAGCCAGGCTGTGTATAGGAGTCATGGTCAATGTCTATCAAACGCCCACAACCCTCCGACTGACTGTTTACTTGTTTCAGGATCCTGAACAGAAGCAGTGTCAGTTGCTCTTCATCGTGGCTTGAATCAAGGACGGACATACTTGTCGAGATAGTTCTCCAATGCAAGATCTTGCGTGACCAACACCGTCTGTCCATACTTTTTTACCATGTGGAAGTCGTCAGACGGATATACTCCTCGTTGAAACAGTATCCTACGAGAGGCATCATATGAGATGCTATTCAGGCTAGAGGACAGCAGTGGCTCAAACGGACGTGTTCACTGCATATTTGAAAAACTCTGTGACGAGATTCGTGGATCCTTTGAGTGTGATGGCCTGCCGAGTGGGTGCTTTCTTCGTTTTCGTAGGTGCCATGGAACTTTGAAAAGATAACTTGGAGAAGAGGTTGACAAAAACTAGACAACGACTCCAACGCGCGGAAGCAGCGCGTCTTTCTGCTGCAACGCGTCTCGTCACCTGACTCAATTCGATATTTCACACGGAATCCAAAATAAACATAAAAATGACGGGAATTTCTTCGAACGACAGCCATCTGGTGATTTAGCGCGTTCAGGCGCACGGATCCTCTCCTAAGCTCTTGGAGCGAAGAAAATTGAGTTGGAGTCTGACCTCAACAATTTCGGAGAGATATATGTTCTTAGGGAAGCTCTCTTAGCTCTATATAAATTCATATGTTTTTGAGAAAATCAACATAAAACTTGTTGAGGCTCGTGTATAGGGAATACAGTACATTTGACGATTACAATCCGATGTGGGGCCTGACGCTGGACAAAGAATGTTGTAGTAAATCCGCGGGAATAAGAACAAAGCACGAGCCCCAAGCATGGACGCTCAGGTAGTGCCTACAGATCGAAGACAGCTAGTTTATGACTAGCTTACGGACGACGGGTGGGATGGGTGATTGAGGGAAAGAGGGGCATGCAGGAGACATAGTGTGGCATTTGAAGAGATAACGGGCTCCGTTCGGGGATATAAGAGTCCAAACGGCGTAGGCAGTAGCAATGCACGTTCGTAACTGGACGTAAGCATATATAAGGTTTGCTGGCAAGCACATCCAGTCGCTATGGGTCATCTTGCTCATGGTGGAGCTCAAAGTAGACCAAAAGAGGTGTCCTAGGTGCATTTATCGGAGTCCAGCGAGAGATCATGGACAACCTGCTCAACATCCGAATCATCGTCATCGCTCCTGCTTGACTCCTGTCGATGCTTTGCAGTGTGGTCGCTGTAGAGACGCTCGTAGTCACTGTCATACTCTTCGTCATAAGGGTTCGCGGATGGCATGTGGTTCGACGTGTAGATATTGCCTTCGCGCTCGGCGCCAGATCTGTGTGGCAACAGAGGTGGCAGATTCATCGAGTGTAGGCCAAGTGGGCTCGGCTTCCCGGTGTGGCGGAACAAAAGGCCAGGCTAGTCAACATAAAAATGTTATTAATGTGCGACAATATGTATGTATTATTCATGGGTGTTACTGACCAACGTATCTGTCACATACTGCGATCTGCTCGAACTAGCCTGCGCATTCGCTATGATGGTACCCTTGTGAATGTTGTTGGCAATACCGGCGTTCAAGTCATCATCGCATGTCCGGGAGATAGATGGATCAAGTGCAGCGCTTGAGGATTGGGCCCTTGAAACATCTTCCTCTTCGTCGTGAGTAAGGTCAATCCATATGGGAACATTGAAAGTTGGCCCTTCAGCATCCACAGTGCCGTCGTCATCCTCATCGGAGTCGTCATCGTCGTTTGTAAGGTCGATGATGATGGGCACAGGTCGATTTGGCGGAGCCACGGCAGGGCCAGATGACGAAGGCAACGATTTCTTATGATGGACAGGAGTATAGATGATACGAGTCGGACTTCTGTGCGAGCGCTCTTTCCATGATTCTTCGAAGTTGAGATAAGTTGCGACATAAGCGCGGGCAATGAAAAAGAGTCCAGCTTACTCGGTGTCTTCGGCTTCGGTGTCTTTAACTTCGACGTTTCGATGCTCAATTTCTTGCGTTTTTTGGAACATGGGGTCTCATGGGCTTCAATATCGTCTTCGCGTTTCCTTTTTTTGCTAGGGCTCGCGTCACCCGGGTTCTTGCTGTTGACAATATTCTGTGAATGTGGCACAGAAAGTACCAGATAGCTCACCAGTTATACCAGACCTTCACTGCTTCGGTGATCACCGTGCCATAAGTTTCCGACACCCAGTCGCGCACAGGCTTGAGACCGCCGTGGAGAAAGACGGTTCCAATGACCATCTCCAGAGTGTCTGCCACAGATTTCACAGTACTCTTCGGTATCCTCGCCCGGACCTGCTTCGCCGTAATCCATGCTTGCTTCCTCAGTGTTGCGAATTGTTCTAAGATGGAACAAGACCTTGCCGCCCGCTGATCCATTTTCTCAATCAACATGGAAAACACAAGATTTGTGAGAAGTGGTTGGCGTAGCGCCTGATATTAAAGTCTGATCTCAATGAAATTGGACAAAGAATTTATTCGACGTACAGTGAGAAAGTGTGGCGTGGCGTCGGGGTAACGTTCATACAACTCAAGACCAATGCAAAGATACATGACTGCATCACCTAGAAATTCGAGACGCTGATTCTCATCTTTATCCTTCGCGCTCTTTGGGTACAGAATAGCAGACCAGGCGTCCTTGTCTATGTTGGGGAGGTCTGCATGGAAGGCATCGCCACTGATGGTGATAATGGCAGAGTTGAGGATATCGTTATAGTGGTGTGTGTCGACAGGCATTCGAAGAAAGGATGAGGTAGCGCAGACGACACTGAGTAAAAAGGAGAGTGGGCCACAGCGGATAGTCGGATAGGATGTGCTGATGGGATATATAACTAAGAGCGGTGCCGTCATGTGCATTAGGCGTTCAGGACCCAATACGAGGTTGAGGTTTGTGGCACGTGGCCGTCGAGGTCAACACTTTGGTTCCTTTTTGTCATTGTCAAGTTTAGAGGGCGAACAAGCTGAGCGCCTCAACACGCATTGAACACGCCACAACAACATCCCCATGGCCTTTGCTCAACATTTAAGCTCCTCCGGCCATTTTGACGGTTTAGAGGTATCAATGAATGCAAACGGGAACACCGCTTCTTTTCGCAACCTTCCTATGGCACCAAAACTCGTACCTACAGATCTACCAACCCTCCAGAGTGCGGGCCGAGTGCTAGCGGACCAGTTTGCGAAGGATGCGCAAACAATACCGGACCTGGGGGATATGTTGACCATTCGTACGTCTCTACAGTATCATGAGCCCTGACTTCTTGAAGTTTAACCTTGTGAACAACGTCGGTGCAGCTGGAGGGCAGTCTTCAGCATCCTACAGTGTATTCGCAGATGACCCCCGTGTCCCGTTTCAAAAGCGGAAGCTCATCACCATTCCAGAGTCATTGTGGGAACATTATAAGGGTGAGTACCTAACAATATCCTCGGCACATGGATGCTCACAAGCGCATAAGCCACCGAGGTTGTCTCACATATGGGCATCATTCCCGAGCTGGAGCGGGTATGGGTATCGATTGATTCTAAATTATTTCTTTGGGACTACATGGAGGGGTGAGTGACTTTAATAGTATCGTGTTGCATCGTCTCACCAACACATGCTTTAGCCAAGAATTGAGTTCCTATACGGACCAACCCGATGTGATTGTTCACGTTGCCCTCGTAAAAGCGAAGCCAGGCGTCTTCATTGACGACATCAACTATGTCCTAGTCATCTGTACCCCCGTCACGGTTCTCCTCATCGGACTCTCTATCACGGATGTCCCTGGTCCCAGTAATCGAACTCGCAAACAGATCGACTTATACGACACCGGCATGTCAATAGCATGTGGCGTTGAGATGACTGATGTCATCGGTATGAACGATGGACGAGTGTTCATGGTCGGGTCGCAGGATGGTCATTTGTACGAATTGCACTACCAGGAGAAGGAAGGGTGGTTTGGGAAACGCGTACAGTTGATCGACCACTCTATCAGTGGTGTAAAGAATCTCTTTCCCCTTTTCTCGACACCGAGCTCGGAAGGTTCGTCATCCCTCGACTTTGTTCGCTGTCATTATGCGTGGCCCTCTAAGAATATCACCATTCAGATCGCATTGTATCTGTGTTGGCCGACGCACCTCGGAGCATATTCTACACACTGACTGCAAACAGCATTGTTTCTGTGTACTATCCACAGCACGACAAGTCCATTCACCTATTGCAGACGATTCACAACCTGTACAAATTAGCCCAGGAGAAGGCCCCAGGATCACCCGCCCTGACGCCCCAATCATTTCGAGTCATCTCACTCCATGTTATCGAACAGAACGAGTCACGCTTAGGCATCCAACTCATGGCAATCACTATGAATGGTGTACGGCTTTACTTCGCTCCATCGTCTACACCATACAGCTACCACTCAAGCAGTAGTACTGAGCCACGTGGTCACCGCTCACTTCAGCTCATACATGTTCGTCTTCCGCCCCCCAACCTCCTTCACCCAGACGAACAGTCGAATCCTTTCCCACAACCAGCAAACTACGCACCTCGACAAAACCAACATCCTCCACCAGCATCGCGTCCGTTCATTGTTTCCGGCCTGGAGCGTTCAATGTACTCCGCGGGCGTGACGGTAGCTGCGCAAGCCGGTGATACAGATGGAATGGACTTCCTTCTGTGCATGTCGCCTGACCTGACGCGGATAGGCCCTTTTAGCTCAGCATCTGTCCCACAACCGCAATATGTACACAATATCTACGGCAGTGGGTCCGCTCCACAGAGAACACCTCTGACGGAGCGTGCCATTCTTCTCTCCATTCCTGGGCGCACATGGGCCATGGCAGTCGTCCCTCGGGCACAGGCAGCCGTCGGTACCACTGTCCTGCCTCCGGATACGCCGACACCGGTCGTCACAAATGAGTTGGCTTACCAATTTTTGGAGCCGCCGAAGCAGTTTATGATCTTGACTAACGTGGGGCTTACAATTCTTGCAAAACGCCGCGCCATGGATTGGCTCAAGGAAGTCATCGAAGAATTTCTAACGAAGAACAACATGCAAAACATTATCGATTTTCGTGACAGGTATGCACGCAAACTTTGCTGTATTCGGAGACTCGTATGCTCATAAGCCACCGTAAGTTTCGGTCGTGATCAGACCTGCGCAATGCTGCTCGCACTGGCATGCGGTAATACATTCATTGATCAATCGGACCCTTCACCGTTAAGTGGTGTTTCGACACTGTCGCCTGAGGTCGCAAAAGTCGCGAAGCAAGCATTCTATGATTGCGGCGAGCGGCCGGTGTGGACTGAACGATTAGCATACGGGACTAGTGAGTCTAACCGCATCAATGGCCCGATAATTCATTCATCTGCTTCTTTGTTACCGATAGACGTTGGTGATGGGACGGGAACTGCGCTTTTCAGTGGTCGTCGAGAAGGGTTTGCACTCTATTTTGCACGGTTAGTGCGGCCCGTATGGAAGAGCAAGCTGACGAAGCTTGGGTACAGTGTTTCATGCTTTGCTCTCCGAAACACCTCGCTTTAATGATGTGAACACCACAGCTCCCTCGGTCTGCACGAGACAAATATCTCAGAAGAACTTCTATTCATGGTTCAAAAGAATTTGTTCGCATTGAAGGACTTTTTGGACAAGAATCCTCATCTCTTTCATTCGGGCACTGCTGATTATACCGGAGCACGTGCTGCGCCTGCGAGTGATCAAGAAGCCTGGAAGGTGAGGTTCACGTGTTTGTGTCGATGCCGACGGTTCATTGATATGCGACCATATTCTCAGGCTGAACAAAACTCAGTCGCTCAGCTTCAGACGCTTCTGGCTCGCACGATTGAGGGCGCTTCTTTCTTTTTGCTTCTCAATGACCATCGGATTGGAGAACTGATCGCACAGTAAGTCAATGGTCTCGTGATCAACGGCGTATAATGAAATTCATACCAACTTGTTATAGAACTGACGTAGAAACGCAGAAGCTGATCACTTCTCTGACCTTCGAAGAACTCATCACCGGCCAGAATGGTGTGGCAGCCTCTCGGGCCTTGGTGAACGTGGTCATTGACCAGCAGATTGGCCAACAAATTGCGGTAAGGGCTTTGTATCCAAACCTTTTGGGTGTTTGTCTCACTTTTGTCTCACTTGAGCTTTCCAGGTTGATACAATTAGCGACGTCTTGCAAGCACGTTGTGGTTCATTTTGTAGCACAGATGATGTGATGCTTTACAAGGTGAGTACCGATCTCTCCTCGGGTCATACAACCATTCGTTATAACGGCATTCTTTGCATTGTTAGGCGAAGGAAAATACCCGCAAGGCTGTGGAAAGTCGCAACCCGGCGGAGCGTCAAAATTTTTTGAGCGAGTCGCTGAGGTGCGTACAAGATGTCCTTCGATATCATGCAATGTCACTGAGTCTGGGCCTCTAGATTGTTCATAAAAGGTGCTCGTATCATTGACTTCGAAAAACTCCGCGAAATCATTGGCGATTACCAACAACTTCAGTATGTTAAGGGTGCGGTCGAACTACCGTTGCATTGCGCGGAGGCCTCGGATTCGGATCACCTCGGCCAAGAATATTGGCTCGGTACCCCTCAGATATCGTCCGCACCTGTGGCGACCTCTACTTCGGCATCTGCCGTTGCTTCGGCGGACGTTGATCCGCGGAAGGAGCACTGGGAGCGGAGGGCACGATGTTATGACTTGGTTTTGGACTCTTTGGAGTCGTTTGAGGGCAAGACTGGGAAGGAGAGTGAGGATGCAGAACGGATTAGAGCTCACGCCTATGAATTGGCGTTTGCGAGCCCTGACGAAATGTTTCACTCATGTCTGTATGAGTGGTTAATCGATCGGGGGCTGGCGGATGAATTGTTAGAGGTTGGTCTCATTGCCCACATTTTTGAGCGTGATCCGGTACTCAACATATGCTGTGTTGCTTAGATGCGCCCTGCATACCTCGAAGCATATCTACAACGTGACCCCCCTACGGTGGACAAGTATCAACTGCTCTGGCAATTTTATGTTAAAGACGGCCAGCCGCTACGAGCAGCACAAGTCCTCAATGTTTTCGCTGAATCCATCGAGTTCGTCATTATTCCTTCGCCGCGCTCCAAAATGAAATCTAAACTCAATACCTTAGCTTCCCCCTCACACTTTCTCAGCGTCTCGAATATCTCACCCTCGCCGTTGGCAATGCCAAGTCACATCCTGTCTCCGTCGGCGGTCAACATGAGTCTGCCATTGCCTTCCTCACAGAGCTTGAGGAGAAGCTTGATGTCGCCCAGGTGCAGCTTGAGATCTACAGCATGTTGTTACCCCGCGTCCAAGAATCAGAGGACGAGGGCTTCAAGCAAAAGGTTGGCTTGTTAGAGCGTGGATTATACAACATTACCGAAGTATGTCTGTTATATTCCTGTTCGACCCCGACTGATTGGAAATTTTATTTAGCTGTTTCAGGTCTATGCAGACCCATATGATCTGGGCGTGGCCAAACTCCTTATTTTTCACGTCTCACAGCATCGAGACGAGAAATTGCTGTGTGGGATCTGGGATCGTCTGATTGAAGAAGGTATGTGTCTACTTTTTTTCTTTCAATTTCTTGAACCGTGTCTCATTCTCTTCAGATACACAAGGCGTCGCTCCTGCTGAAGCCGCGGACAAGCTTCAATCCGACATAGTTCCCTTAGGCCAGCGATTCCATCCGTCAGATTGCGCATTCCCATTCCGTGAGCCATGACATTACGGAACACATTTTGAGTGAAGTTCACATGAACTCCCAGGACATATTGCCCTCCTCCTCGTAAGGTTCCAACTAGTAAATGCGGCTGCCATTTCCCCCGGCTGGGTTCCGAGAATCTTGGTCCAATGTGGGGTGCCATATGCAGAAGCATGGGACGTCCTACACCAGATGTATGACTCCCAGGTGAAATTCGGCTTTTTTCTATCCGCAAAAACACCTCGCTGAGCGCGCTCCGATTCGCAGATACCACCATTCACTACGCAAGAGGCCGTCCATACACTCTCCGCTGCTATCTGCATTCTCATGCAGGATTGGCTGGAGGCCGCGAAGCGCTCGTCCAGCGAATACTTCCCCGTCAACCGCATCGATTCGGCGGTGGACGTATATCTTCGGGAGCTGTCAAAAGACGACGCGTGGAAGGGCACCCGTGAGGGGTACGAGAGCATTCGACGCGAGCTTCGGCGGAATTGGTGATGTCCGTCGGTCCAGTCACTCTGTAGACTGAATGGCAGTCTAAAATGTAAGGAATGCTGTATAAAAATATACCACTGCCCATACTACGGCCACCTCGGACCTACAATGATACAGGAACAAAACTTGGTGACTCACCCTTGATCGAAGTCAAGCGCAGGCAATGTCATGCCTCTGGGAGATACTGTTCAGTTTCTATGGACAACTCATCTCGGATAAGATCGTTCAGCTAAAACTCAGCAGGACACATATGTATGCATCCGACATCGCTCTGAAAATGCGACGTCAATTTTACATTCTATCCCGATCGTCGGTCCAAGGTAACAGGCCGTGTGGCAGTAGTGTACAACAGAGCTGGGTCAGAAGATTGTGAGAACGAGTACGAAACCCCGAAACATCGCGCGAAATAAATAAGTCAAAACAGCCCCACTCCATCTGCGAGATGCGAGCGCGCTCGCGCTCGCGGACGAAGACACGACAATGGGGGCCGACGACGCGCAAGCAGATGGTGGGGGTATCAAACCTGGCCGACCTCGAGGATGATGTCCTCGGCACGGAGCAGGATCCGCTTGGACAAGTTCTCCGTCAGTCGATAGACCTTGTAGAGCACCCTGTAACACAAGTCACGTCATGAGTGATAGACACGGAGCCTGAGTTGTGATCTTGGCTTCGTTAGCGGGAACAAATGCTCTGACCTCGCAACACCGACAATCAACAAAATGATGATGACGACCGCCGCCGTGTCGCGGGAGCCTGAGTTGCGCCTGCTCCTTCCGCCTCGAAAGCGTGCGAGCCAATGCACGGGTGTCAGCAACGGAAGGGAAAGGAGCATATGCACGAGCGAGCCGGCGCCGACGACGGGTAGCCCTAAAACGAAGCGGCGTAAGAGGCGCTTCATGATTCCTGGAGGAGACGGTGGTTCGAGCGAGCCTTCCGCCTGGGCGCGGGTGGAGAATAGGGTATCGGCATCGAAGAGCCCGCCAGATTCATCTTGAATGATGCGAAGGCCCACGCGGACGAGGTCGTGGCCGACGTCAATCGGGTTGTACCAGTACGAGGAGAGCGACCAATAGGAGTACGATGGTTCGGAGTCATAGGTATCGTCAAATGCGGATATGAAGGTGGTCGTGATGGTGGATGACGCAAGGACGAGGAGGACGAAGAAGACGGTCGAGAGGGCGGCGATGACGACTGGTAAAACGTCAGAGGGCGGTTTGGGGTGTGGCGACGCACAGAGTACTGCGCACCGGGGTTAGTCGCGAGCCCCACTATCTGAGTGCGAGCGAATCGGTATTGGTAATGACACTGGGGGCAGGTGAAAAAGGCTGACGCCGTAGGAGACGAGTTGCGCCAGCGCTGGAGGCACTTGACGTGCACGTACTGAATGCGTAAAGCGGCGCGACAGATCATGGCACGAACAAATCAATTTCAGCGCAAAATGACATACACTGATGGAGCCCTTGCAAAGGCAAGGACGAATGAGGCGTCCTAGCGTATCGTCCGTGCCATCCAAGCATATCCGACACTGTCTCTCGTCCGACTGATCGCTCGACGGCGATTTATTCTCCCCCGTGGAGGCCATTAGTAGACGAGCAAGCCAAGCAACTATTAGACCACAGTAGCTGAGCTCTTTGAGTGTGAGAGCCGTAACTCGGTCGGAGGCAAGAGAGTACACGTCAGACTCGGTCAGCAACCACGAATCATACTGCATGGGGTGACACGTGACGGCGCTTGCCTGGGGAACTCCTGGAGTGCGAGCTGGATTGAACTGATACTTGGTTTGGATGAACCAATCGTCGTCGGGAGGCTTGGACAGCCATTTCAGATTCTCTGGTGCATTTGCGGGTATAGGAAGCGGTGCGTGATACATTCAATCGCGTCTCGCGCCACGGGCTCACAGTATCGCAAGGCCTTACGAAGGTACCATTGAAAAAGTTCCATCGCCATCGCGTTCACGGCGTTGAACATGAACTCCGTCACAGGTCGCCGTCGGTCATGGGTAGGCTTCGAGGCCGTTAGTCAGGTGCGTCCCGCTCGCTTCCACGTATGTTCGAGGCCTGAACAAGCGTATGCGCACACAAATACAGTAAGTTTTCTTTAGGCTCACGCCGCATTTTCTTTTAAGATTTGATACGATCAAGACGCGACTCCAATGCTCGCCGCCTGGAACCTATCGTGGCGCCATCGATTGCCTTCTGCAGACGGTCCGCAAGGAGGTGCGAGACCCGCCCCTCGACTCTTATCACCTTTCTGATTTTACGTCCAAGTACTCAGTCGGTATTTGCGCTCTACAAAGGGGTCACCCCTCCGGCCCTTGGATGGGCGGTCATAGACTCCGTCCTCCTAGGCTCGCTGCATAATTATCGGCTGTTCCTTCTCCGGCATGGAATGACGGAGCGCATACCCGGCTCCGACGCCAAAAGGCTGACGCTCGCCGCCCACGGCATCGCCGGCCTGTTTGCGGGGCTCACAAGGTACTCGAGATGCAAGCCCCTGGCGCGTTGACGATCGCTCACATATACTTTGATTTCTCTCACGTTGCTCGTTCCTAACGGCAGCACATTCCTCGCCACACCCATGGAATTGCTGAAGGTACAACTGCAGATGCAGCTGCAGAGCAACGCCGCAGAGCGCCAGTTCAAAGGGCCTTTTGACTGCGCGCGATGCATCGTGCAGGCGCGCGGCGCTCGGGGCCTCTGGACTGCGCTGCCGTCTAGCCTGATATACAGATGCAACTTTTTGTGGATGTTTGGCTCGTTCGAGGTTCGAGTCCTATTCAAGTTTTACGTGTGACGTGCGAGGCTGGAGCCCGAAGCCGACTCTCTAGGCTTTCATGCGGGCCTTTGCGAAGCTCGAGGGCACGCCGTTCGAGGTACGTCGGGTGGCCGCCCTCGTCTCCTTCCCCCGTTTTGTAATGCGAAAACCCCGCGTGCGCTTCTCTCTGACTCCAGATGAGCGTGGGTCATGCAAACTTTATGTCCGGCGGCCTTGCCTCGCTCGTGTACTGGGTCATGGCCATTCCCACCGATAACGTCAAAAAGTCAGTCGTCCGAATCTTCACGTGCGAACCTTCCGACGCGCTCATACATTTCTCCGTCTCACGCACTGCAGCCGAATCATGGCCACGCCGGTCTCAACGCGACCGCCATCATTTACAACCGCCGTCCTCAGCGTCTATCGCACGTCGGGGGCTCGTGGGTTCTACGCCGGCCTGGGCACGAGCCTGCTTCGCGCGTTCCCTTCCAACGCGTGCGCGCTCTTCGTGTACGAAGGCCTCATGCGCAATCTAGACGCCGAAAAGGTCAGTACTTTGGCGACCAGGGGAAGAAGCAGCACGGTGGCACTGTCGACCGGGCGCTCACGGTGCTTCTTTTTATTTCTGCAGACTCGACAGTGACGCACGATGTCATTCGTATTTGTATTGGCGAGGCTGTGCGCCGATGGCGTGGCGATCTTAGATGGATCAGAACGTTACCTGGGCGGATGCATTCGAGGTGGGAATCAAAAAGCGGCACCAGGGCACGATACGATATATGATGCGTCTACTATGGACACAGGACGGCGGTAGATTCGACTATATATGTACGGAAAGTTACAGGTAAGACTATGGTGAGCAATATAGTTGGGAGGACAGTTCGGCGAAAGGTCTCTATACTACTAGACATCTACGCGGCAAGTCTACATCGGATCGGGAAGGGCACGGGGAACTCTGACAAATAAGCTTTACAACATTTAAGCTCTAATTGCAAATTACGAGTTTGAGAGAGCAGAGACGAGCGTCGAGCCCCCGGATGAGATGAATATGGCGGCTCTCGATCCATTACGGAGGAACCCCAGCTAGGAACAACGGGGGGGGGTTCTAGAATATTATGCGCCAGAGGAATCCGTATATGATATGAAATTGGAGTGAAACACCCGATGCTGCCTTGCCATCCCTGCTCGAGGGCCAAGCGTGTCGTAGCGTCGCGGCAAGGACGCTTACAGATAGCAGCGCGAAAACGTGCTCGGAGGCAGTGCAGAAGGCCAATGGCCGTCGCTGATGGCCTTTTCCCATTCAGTAGCGTGGGACCGATACAGGTCTAGGGCGGCGCGGGCGTTCTCGAGCTGCGCGACGCGAGCGTGGTGGCGATGGACGGTGGTCGAGGCGCAGACGCGAGCGAGTCGAGTAAAAACACCGCGGCGGGTCAGCTATCTATCCTGGACGCGTCGCGAAAGGATGCAAGACGCGAGGGACGCTAACGTACTGGATCGAGCTGGCCGTCCTGGCACCGACGGCGCATGAGGTGCCAAGTCAGGGTCTGCAGGCCGATGACCTGATTCGGGGACCGAAGGGCGTTCCGGAAGGGCTGGTAGAGCGCGACGTCGCGAGTGTTGACTGCGGGATGCGGAATGCCGAGCACTGAAATAGCAGGTTGAGTTCTCGGCGTGACGAGGGATCGGCGCGTCGATCACGGCGCGTGCGCTGCATTACCTGAGAGGTCGTTCCAGAGCGAGTGGCCGACGACGACCTTGTCTCTGATCAGGTTGGCGACGTGCTGCTGTACCTGAGAAAATTTATAGGCCGACGCTTTTACCAAACAGGCGTCAGGCGGCGGCGGCGGTGGCGAGTCGAGCGTCGAGAGCAGCGAAAACGTACGCGAATGGAGGTGTCCGGGCTCGATCGCGGTCGTGCTGGTGCGATAGTCGGTGATGGGCACGGTCGGCGCGACGTAGCAATCAAAGAGGACGTTCCCCCGATAGTCCGAGATGGAGACGCGACTGCGAACGGGGCGGCGGCGCGATTGAGCGCGGATCCGAGAGCATTTAAGGGGCGGGGGGTGTGGGACGTACGCCAGCATCGAGGTGCTCCCTCCTGGGCCGACGCCAACGACGGCGCAGGCGAGGGAAAGGACCTGTTCAGCGGTGGGGGCACGGTACTGAGCAGACATGAGCGTGAATATATAATATAAAAAAATAAGCGGGGTGGGAGATCGGCGAGGGGGAAAATGGGCTGCATTGAGGAGGACAGAGACCGACCTTTTTATTTTGTGGTGAATTGGGGGAACGTCAGGCGGTGAACGGAGAGAGCTGGATTGTGCATTAGGGCCAGAGGCGGTGATCTGACAGGGTTTCAAACAAGATTGAAGAGACCGCGGGGAGGGTGAGGTCGTTGGTCATCGGACATCTTGGATCTCGAGTAAGTAATAGCGGTCGCGGATTTGAAAAGAAAAAGAGTTGATCCACGAGAGATGTGCATCGTACTTACGACGGGCAGGCTAGACGGGGCTTTAGCCAAGGGGCGGGGATGAAAGAGGGTGCTGACGTTGATGGGGAGAGAGGGAGAGAGAGGGAGAAGGTTGAGATTGTGGCAGAGAGGATCTGGACGGAGTTTGGGAAGACTCAGGAAAGGACAAACTGGGCGACGTGGAATGATGGAGGGGCCGGATGCGGAGATGCGGGATACGCAAGGGGAACGGCGGGGAGATGGAGGAGAGGAGGCGGATCTGGGTCTGGGTGCGTGAAACACTGTCGGACGTGGAAGACGTGACGGAAGAGGAAGGAAGCGGAAGGGGAATGAAGGAGGCCAAAATTGAGGTTAATTAATAAATCGGAGCGGATGGCGGACGGGTTGGGAGGAGGCGGGATCGAGAGGCGACGACGGTGGGAGAAGTCGAGAAGCTGCCCGATGTCCCCGACGGGTGGGGACTGGCAAAGCCAAAGGGAAGTGGAGCAGACTTAGCGGGCCGTCCAGTCCTATCGGGATATATGCCAGGCGCACACGATCCTCCACACGGCGGCGCCGACGCGAGCGCTCCGAGACCCCCGGTGGCAGCCCGCGCATTCGATCCCTGCCCCCCGAGCCGTCTGCGTGGGTGCGCGCTCCGTCCGGCACATGCACGCCCCGCCCCCCGCCCCACCGCCATCCTCTGCAGCGCCCTTGCCTCCCGGATCGTCCCGGTCCCCCGCTTGCCGTACACGAGCCCCAGCCGCGGTCGCGCGACTCGCCGCCGCCCCGTGCCGGTGCCCGCCACCTCTCCCTGCCGCTTCCACTGCCGCCCGGCTCGCTGCGCCATCTCCCCGCCTGCCGCCCACCGCTCGACGATGTCCTGCCTGCCCTCCTTTGCCGCGAGCGCCACGATCCGCCCTCGCACCCGCCCGCTCACCACCCTCGACCCCCACCGCCGCTGGAACCCTCGCGCCACCCGCTCCGCGAGCGTCCCGCACCTCGTCGCACGCCGCAGATGCCCCAGCAGCAGAAACAGCGTGCCCCCGTTCGGCCGCACCGACCCAAACGCACCCAACAGCCCGTTCAGCTCCCGCAGCACCTCGTAAAAACTCTGCACCCCCCGCTTCGACCCCCGGAGCGCGAGGTACAAATGCACCAGCCGCAGCCCCGTCTCCGCCTTCTCCCGCCCCAGCCACTCCGTCATTACCTCCAGCGCTGCCTCCCGCTTACCCATCCGTAGCAACGCCTCCACCGCCATGGAGATCACCCGCACAGGCGGCCTCCCCGTCCGTCTCAGGTTCGGTATCTGCCTCATCACCAGCTCGTACCGCTCCACGTCCCGCAGCCCGCCATCCACCCGCTTCACGGGCCGCATCTTCAACCCGCCTTCCCGTCTCCGCTCCCGTCGCGCACCCCGCTTCGGCGTGCCCAGCAACTCCGCCCACACCGCCACGGACACCTTCTCCAGCGTATGCCGCCCCGCCCCGTTCCTGACGTCCTCCTTCCCCATCACCAGCGCCCACGCGTCCGGCCACCGGTCCTCCCGCACCAGCAGCCTCACGCGCAGCTTCACCGTCTCGTCGTTCCCCCTCATCCCCAGCGCCTCGAACCGGTCCAGCAGCCTCCGCGCCGTCCCAAACGCCGTGTGCCGGATCGCGAGCGCGATCAGCAGGTTCAGCGCGCGCGTCGAATGCGACTCGGGGTGCGCGTCGTGGTACTCCAACAGCCGCTGCAGGGACGCCGGGGGCGAGGTCGTGAGCATGGACAGCAGCCGCCGAAACAACGACGCCCGCGCCAAAGGGTCCGAGACCCGCCCCGCGTACGTCTCAAAGGGACCTGCGCGCACGAGAGGGAGGGGCGGGCGCGGAGCGCGCATGTCGCACGCGTCTGGCGCGCCCGCGTCGTCGTCCGCGGCCTCGGAGATGAACGCGCGCGCGCGCCCCGGGTCAAGGTCGAAATCCACGTCGGCGTCCGCGAGATCCTCGGGGTCGATGAACCCGGCGACGCCCACGCCCCTCGCTCGTGGGTCGCGACGGGGGGCACGACGGGAGGGAGTTGGGGTGGAGCCGCTCCATCGAGCGTGTTTCACTGGCCTCATGCCTTCCTGTCTCCAGGGTAGACTCCGCGACAGGTCATAGGTGCGTGCGGGAATGCTTTCGGGTGGATCCGCCGACGCGTACGGGTGGGGCACAGGTGCAGAAGGGGCCTGGCGCGCCTCGGAGGGCGCACGTCTTTGCTGGCCTCGAAATGCGGCAAAAACACTGAGGGGCGAGACGACAGGCCTGATGAATACAAATGGTTGAAACGTCACGACCACAAAACAGAGATATATAAGTTGGATCACGGCGCACCGCGTCTTGGGTGCGTCATGGGTGCGCGAGGACGGCGCGCGACCCGCGCTGCTTCCCCCAGCATCTGCGGATCGATGGGAGGAGGTGGAGTGGTACGACCGTACACGCACGTAGGCGCGCGCGGCAGCCTCTTGCAGGAAGGACCGAAAATGGGGAGGACAGTGGGCGACGAGAGGAGCGGCGGTCTTCAAGCGAGTCGCATGATAAATCATGCATGGGACAGAACGGGAGACGAAGGAGACAGCAAATGTCGGTGGGAGCCTTTGCGTCGAGCGACAGCCCAAAACTTGGAGGTGCACAGGTCCACGGACCAAATACGGATCAACACCAGTCGGCTGCCCCATCCGGCAAATGGTCCCGGAATGGCCTCTGGCTTCTCGTACTCGTATTACAGCGTATTACACGCACGATCCGTTCATTTGAGAGTCGTGATAAACGTATGACAAAAATAACACAAAAAACCAAAAGGAGCGTAGGATGGTATCAATAACGGTCGCGAGCGCATGTATGTGTGTGTGATGAAGCATGAGAAACGATGGATGCGGTGACCGACGACAATATTGCAATTCAATGGACGCGACATCTCGTGTCCCCACGCTGCAGAGCGACAGGCCTCTCTATACTTCCATCATCGGCTGCAGCATTCGCCCCACCAGCCAGCCCACCTTCCCCACCCACCGATCCCTGATCTCCTTGAACGCCTCTAGTCCGTGCCCCTTGGCCTCCGCGAACGTGTCGAGGTCCCGCTCCCACGCGCGCACGGTCTCCCCGCCAAACATGCCGCCCTCCTTGTTCACGATTTCATCCACGCGATCGATCCACGCCCTCCACTCGGCGAGCAGCCGCGGAAGCAACGCCGGGGCTAGCGACGCCTGCGCGAGCGGAGGCTGCTGCAGGACGTGCGTCGTCAGCGTCGAGAGGAACTGGAACGTCTCCGTCGGGTGCGGTCTTTCCTTGGGCTGAGGCAGCGAGGCATTCGGTGTCGCTGGTTGGGAGAGTGAGATGGGATGCGACGTCGGCGCGGGAAGGTACGAGAAATATGGGAGGTACGCGAGACATGCGGACACAAACTCGTTAATGTGAGGGCGCAGGCGGGAAACGATGTACTCTTCGCGCATGCCCCCGTTCGAGTCCGAGCCCGATGGCGTGCTGAACCCTGATGGCTGCGGCGTCGGCGATGGGCGGCCAAAGCCTATCGGAGAACTTCCGAGCGAGCTTTGCCGGCTGTTGAAGCTTGAACCAAAACCAAAGCCGAGCGATGTCGGCAAGGCGTTGTGGGTGCTGTTGGAGTAGGGGTACGCGTCGCGAAGTTTCTTGGCGCATTGAGCGAGCGCCTGTATGGCGGTTTCGAGAGAGGGACGGGGTATGAGCGATAACACGAGCGGTTTCAGGGATGGCTGATGCGACACGAGAGCATTCAGGAGCGGAAGTAGTGATTGTGGCGGGAGGCTAGCTGTGGATATCACGCCGTCGATACCTGTCTTGTAACGAGAACAACGACAGGAAACTCACCGAGCAGCACGCCTACATCCACATCGTTATCTTCCGATCCTGATGCCTTGTTTTCCTTGCTATTCTGATTATCTTTCGAGCCCGATGCCGCAAGTGTCGTGCGCGCGCGCTTGGGCACGGCCCGTTTAGGTCGCTCAGGCGTGGGGCTCCTGTCCATCGCAACGTCCTTCGCACCCGGACTATGATGCCTTGTAGAACCGCCCTCATGCTCGTCGTCGTGTTCGTGTCGTCTTTTGAGTGTGCGAGCGGGCTGCGCGAGGGTTGACGCAAGCGGTTGTATTGTGGCGGAGTGCGTGAACGCCCCGTGTGTGCCTGGCGTCGGCCAATTCATCAGGGAGGAGGAGGACAGACCGAAGCCAAATCCGCAAGGCGAAGAAGTGAGGTTGACGGGGCCAGGGTAGAGGTCGATTTGGGGATGGGGGTGTATCACGTTTGCCATGTTCGTAGCGTCGCAAGCTGCTGGTGGAGTTCAGGAGCAGGAGGCAATCCTCGCCAAGGCCGTTCCGATCCCACAACGCGGCGCAGCGCCACTCCCGTGCAGCCCCGCCCTAAAGTGGCATCACGTGGGCCCTTTTCGCCTTTTTAGCTGATCTTTTTTTCTGTTGAATCGTCGTCCATCATGTCCGTTCTCCCCTCCCTCTAGGTGAGTTGTTTACTTTCTGCCCGCTCGCGGTGACGAGTCAAAGAATGAATCGCTACTTCGAAACCATCTGGTTCATGAACTGTAATCATCTATACCCAAATTTCTGAGCTTTCATCTTCGCTCCTCGCATGCATCTTGCTGACGCCGACTTTCTCAAGCTTCGATGGTCGTCTCTTTAGGATACCCGTGAGTTTTTTTCTCCTTCGTATTTTTATATGATCGAATAAAATAGAAGTCAAGCCCTGACGCCATCTAAAGGATGAGCGTTTGAAGTGAATACCATGCTAATACTGATTTTTCTCATCATCTCCCTTTCTTGATATCCTTTGCTGACCATCTTCTCCCCCAGTTCTGTTCCTCGTCCCTTCTTCTTTGACACCAACCAGCGTTGGTGTTTTTTTGTGAGTTTCTTAAAGATCGTTTTTATATGATTATTCTATGTTTCTGACCTGGACATCGTCCAGGTTGATGTCACAATTTTACATGTCTTCAACCCAATGATCGTCACTGTGCTCCCTTTGATTTATTGCTCATACATCTCTACTAGGTCTGTAGTAGTATTTTCATGGGGCTCGTGTTGAAATGCAATTAAATATATGTTCATGAAATTGATTCATTCAATGCACTTTGTCCAAAGCCGCGCGCCTTTTGATTGCCTGGTATTGTCCTTAAGGTATGAGGTTGCGATGCATTATACGGATAAAGGTACGATGAGGGTACACGATCAATGTATCCAAAATCATCAGTCATGCACGGGAGCTCTTCCACGCCATGACGGTGTCTACACGGGATGTGGCCACAGAATGTTCAACACCCACATTAATCCCACCCCAGCGGCAACTTTGGTCTTCACCCCTGGTTGCCATTCTGTATCTCCGTACCACACACGAAAGCCAGGCGTCGGCTGCGTGGAGCCCTCTGCCAGCCGATCCACCCATCTGGGGCGGATGGGCGTCTGCGGAGGATCCGGAAGGGACGCTTCGGCGTCAGAGTCCTTCGGTACCAACGATGATGGACCTCCATGGGCTGTCAAGGGCACGGATTCCGGCGAAGGGCTATACGACCCATCGCGATCGTGGCGGCTGCTGGTGGACGGCTCCGTCGTAGTCGGCAGCGCTTTCTTCGCGTTGGCCGTCCCACAGATCCAAGCGGTGACCTCGCCGGTGGCGGTCGCTACGTGGTGGCTGATGTAGACGAACGTGATCGCCGTGAGGGCCATGTTCGCAGATCGCCATCTCGTCCATGGTATGATCATCAGGATACCCTTGGTGTCGGCTGCTAACCAGAGATGATATTGGATGATGAACGTCTCCAGGGAGCATTTGCCGATGAATGCGAAGGCTTTTGAAGAAGCCGAGCGAAGCACCGGATTGGCATTGCGGAGGACAACGAAGGCAGAGATAGGGAGGAATGAGACGTAGGGGTGCCAGGTGTTATACACGAACTTGTTTGGCTGGGATAACTCGAATGCGAAGAACCAGAGCATGGTGATGCCTGAGAGGACCACGGCGACCTTCACGACAAGAGGCCAGCGCGGATGATCTGTTAAACGGTGTTCGCGTATCTTGATGAAGGCCAAGGCACTGAACATGCCGAAATAGACGATCCAAAGGTCGAGGTTGACGCGGAACGCCCACTCTTTTGCAGACCAGTGGATGGAACAGAATCTCTCCAAGAATTGGAATAGAGTGTCCAGAAACCATGGGTCCTTCATGAACCAGGTGACGAGGCCCATTGAGAGCAGAATCTTGGATACTAAGACGATAGTGCGATCGTTGTAGTGGGACCCGATAGCCATGGTGCCGTAGACGATAAGGTACCACATCGAAACAAGAGGGGCAAAATAGTAGGATATATAGTCTGTGTCCATAGTATACGCAAGGAGGAGTGTGAACAAATTCAGTCGAACTATTATCTTGAAACGAAGCATCAGTCACATTTGATCAAGTCCCGAACGATTACAAAAACTCACTTGGGCAACCCGCAAGAAACTGAAATCGGCCTTTTTGATGTAGAAAGTCGTGTGACCGTAACCCGTCATGAACAAGTAGGAAGCGACCAGGACACGGATCGGGTTGTAGATGCCAGACACTTTCGACGCACCAAAGTAATGGTAGATGAGAATGGCAACTAACGAGAAAATCAGCGATCATGCAAGAGATTGGGGTCTGAGCTGTACATACTTTGCATCCACCCCTTCCACTCATCGGTCTGTTCCCTGTTCAAAAAGCCTAGATCCTTGTCTGCACGTTTGATGGTTGCTAGACCAATGGCTAAGCCGAGAATGTTGAGGAAACCAAATGTCCACGCATCGAACTGCTTCTGTTCTTTCAACCAAAAGCCCGTCCGGTCGGCCAAGAAGATAATGGCAATGGCAGCGCTGAATATTAAGGAGGGCATTTGTTCTTCTCTGATGAGCGAGGATCCAGTGTATTTCGGACCTGGAGAGGCGTTTCAAAAAGAGAGGAAGTCAGGACAGGAAGCAAGCCTTACCCAGTCTATATGAAAGAAACCACGAGTAGGGTCCCCACAAGATCACGGCGGCAAGTATGATGAGTTGCAGGATCGACGGCCATGGATAACTCCTACAACAGGTCTTGTCGAGGGGAAAGTATTTTGGCAGTTCATCGTTACAGCGCATGTTGAGAAGGACGTTTGCCTGCATCCTGACAACAGCGTCTGAGAAATGCAGACCGTCCTCGGTTTGTGAGGGGTCAAGCATCTCATTAAATACTATCGGCAGCGATGCAGGTGGCTTTAGCTGAGAGGACGAGAAGAAAGAGAGAAAATCTCCAGAAGAGGGGTGTATTCTGTGATACAGGTCGGAGTTCATTGCATCTCTGTCGGAGGCAAGCATGGTGCTCGCCCGCTCATGGGATAGCTTGTCTACCACGACGTCCTCGATAGGAAGAATTACAGTCTCGTCGGCGAGATGATGGCGTCCTCTGGATACAGAATCCAACACAGACTCCATCTTTGCCTCCCATGCAGAAAGACCTCCAGATGTGGATGAATAGCGCAAATACCAGAGGCCAGAGCCAAGAACGAGCAACGCCGGACGATCAACCGAAGGTGCGCCTGATGGTGTCTGAATGGGACCTCGAACAAACAAAGCGTCGTCGAGATGTGATGAGTTTAGGAAAGGGTCCCAATAGAAAGACAGTCGGACGCCTGACTTGGAAACAAGGAGATGGTCGGTGTGCTTGAGATCGTCGTCGGGAGGTGCGGTGGGCAGGCTGGAATCGACGATATTCGAGAACTGAAAAAACAACTTCCTGGTGACAGAGTCTCCAATGAAGACAGCATGGCGAGAAGCGAGACATGTTCCGGCATCCTTTGGCTGATAGACATGCAGCATACAACCTAGACACATTCAGTCACATCTCTGCTAAATCAGAAATCGACGACTCGGAACATACCATCGGGCTGCCAATTCTTGAACCCATTGTCAAGCCAACGACCCTTGTTCAGCAGTGCGCCGCAGTGAAGAGGGTCGGATCCATCTACTAAGTATTAGCTTCGCACTATTTGGCATGGATGTTACTCGCGCACCTAAGAATGCATATCGAGCCAGTCCAAGTAGAACCGCAATGATTATAGATGTTAGCGATGCATAATGCGGCCAGGAGGGGTTCAAAGAAAATGACAATGCCCTAGATTGAACCATGGAGCAGTGGGCCCGTACCGACAACTCATAAATGTGGGTCCCCCAACTTGGAGCGGCGCAATGGCTGAAAAAGGAAACTGCTTCCCTCACCCATGACTAATACTTAGATCTCTCAACCGCAGATCCGTTCAACTTCAATTTCAACTTGTGCATACATATCGCATCGCCGACGTCGTAGAAAATTAAACCTCGTCGTTCCCTCTGACTTCACTTATATTCATTGGAATCAGAATGTCTAGGACATACTTTAACGCGGTGCCATCCGTCCCTCACCCTCCGGCGTTGGTACTCCTGATTTCCTCTGAGCAAGCAGGTTGGTGCGAGCAGGTAAGCATCGAACCACACATTTGCTAGCTATGGCATGCTGCATGACGCCATACCAGCTCGCGCAAGAGGGATATTCTGTGTTTCAAGTTCTATACCCGCCCGCATCCTTGGCATCTCTGGCAGAGGCCCTGGACGCGGCAGGATCATTTATCACCACCCATGCTGGCAACTGGGGCCTCATCACCTATGGGCTTCTCCAAGATGATGAGATGACCATACCGAATCTTGTAAGAAAGGCTGATGTCCGAAGACTCAAAGCGATAGTGCATTTCAGTCCCTTGTCGGAACAGGGCGGACCCCTCATCGTCTATGATTTTGAACAAAAGTATATCCCGTAAGTGTCTTGAGTTCTTCCTTTCATCTTCTAAACGCCTGATCAACGATGTTTCAGGACGCTTGTTCATCTAGCCACGGCACAGGAGAAACTGCATGCTTCGTTATCTTTGGTAACGCCCGAAACGCTTCCGTACTCACTATCTCCTGCCGATCATTTCCCTGTTGTTATCTATTCATATCCTATGATTTCTGCATCTCCACCATTTCCATTCAAATCTCGAGCACCATCTGTTGTAAATACTGGAGATGTTTTCTCCGTCGATCCGTATGTTCGATCTGCGACCAGTCTCTCATATAGCCGCACTTTGGAACTATTGCGGCGTCAACTGGGCCCCCACTTTGATCTAGAAAGCCTCTGGGAATCGCATACCCATTATGTATGTATTAGGACCTGATGCTGTTGTTCTGCTGTGCTGACGCGACATTCGAACAGGAATTTGTCGAAAGGGATGCAAGAAGTTTGTTAACCATCTTCATGCCGTCTGCGTGGACTCTGATGTTTTGCTTCTGTCTGGTCAGAAACGATGGCTACCATGGTAATATCTCACTTCTGGTGACAATTCGGGTATTTCACGTTGTTCCGAAAATAGGTGAAAACGCCGTACGTGAACCACGTCCCAACAATGACTGGTGGTATCGGCTATGATGATTTGGCCCGCTTTTATAAAGCACGTATATATGAGATAATGATTTTACTGAATTGTCTGACAGAGTTTGCTTCGTGCAGCATCATTTCACCGGCATTACTGTGCGTACCGTACTTGGAAAGGTTCCTTCTCTATGCTTATCTCCTGTAGGTGACCCCTCCCGATACAGAGATTATTACAGTCTCGAGAACGGGTGAGAACCTGCCACAAGGACGTTTGAGTTTCACTAAACTCGTACCTGTAGTTGGTGCAGATCGGATTATAGACGAGATGATCTTCAAGGCGACTCATACAACCGTAAGTTCAGAGAAGTGCACTCGAGCTAGACTGATATTCGGATAGGAAATTGACTATTTCCTGCCTGGGGTTAAACCCACTGGGAAACCAATTGAGATTGCTTTGGTCGGCGTAGTGGCCTTCCGAGGAGACAAGCTGACTTTTGAGTGAGTTGTCATATACAGGCTACAGAACCTGTCCCGTAATGATGCCATCGCAGACACATGTGAGATCATCGTTCTCTTGTCGTATGTACCCTTCATTCATCGTTTATCAAGATATTGGGACCAGGCATCGGTCCTTGTCCAAGTGAGTATGCCTATGCCGATCTGTCCAAGGGAGGACATTAAGTCGATTGTTTACAGCTGGGCCTGCTCGACGCGACTGCGCTCCCTGTCGCTGGCGTTGAGGTTGCACACAAAGTACTCGACCCCTTCGGCCTGCCGAGCAACACTC
This sequence comes from Heterobasidion irregulare TC 32-1, assembly GCF_000320585.1. Taxonomy (NCBI): domain Eukaryota; kingdom Fungi; phylum Basidiomycota; class Agaricomycetes; order Russulales; family Bondarzewiaceae; genus Heterobasidion; species Heterobasidion irregulare. The sequence continues at coordinate 2,440,254 of NW_009258197.1, read as the reverse complement.
TGCTCAAGAGATGGAAAGAAAGTGAGGGCTTAAGCATCGACTGAGGCAATATTTTGAGCTGCAATGTACGATTGTATGGGGTGCTGCGCAGTGCGCGTTCCTTAGTTTCAGCATTTTTTGGGGGAATGTACGACTAGAGTCCGAATGCGAAATATGATTGACGATTAGCAGGCCTGCAGCTTGAGGCCTTTTGAAGCCTCGAGGCTGAGGCGAAATAAGTTTTTCCATAGCTCGATCACTGCGCTCGGAAGAGTCCTGGCCACAAGCGCAGCGACGGCTGTGGTGTCCGAAGGCTCGTTGTCTTGGCCGCCCAAATGGCTGTCCAGTATCCTTGCCCCGTGTCATCCGCATTTATATATTCGTTGGCCTCTCCTCACCGGCATCACAGTACTTTCCCTCTTACGACCGCCTCTGACTATCTTCCATAGGTGATGACCTCACCCATCCCTCTCCAAGACCGCTCTCGGGACCACGAACCAGTCGGCGACCATGGCTTGCACTTTCCGGACTCGCCAGGGCTTGACCTGAGACTATCATTGCCCGCGGCAGATCCCTTGGGATCCAACAATCATCTATCACATCCTGACGCTGAATCGCTTGTAGCCTCGCCGACTTCGTTGTCCAATCGGTCTCCCACGAGTCTCTCTCAGCGGCTTGATGTTCCTCCAACGACGAACAGAAAGAGTAGCGCCACGTCCTCGATCTATTCTACGCCCGATGACGAGCGCGATAACGATGAGGGCTTCAAGCCATATTCCGACGAACCTCAGCGGGTGCGGTTCGCGGGCGAACAGAGTGGAGATGAGCCTCTCGTGCAGAACGCGGCTGGATATGGCGGCGCCAACAAATACCAGGATCTAGGTGCGCTATCTCATGTATATATTCGCCACGACGAGTGATTCGAGCGTTGGTATAGAATTCGCGGAACCTTATGATTCTAAGCGTGCTATACCTGTAACGGAGAAGGGATCTGCACTGAGTCGTTTCTTGGAGAATGGTAAATACCCTATAGAGCAACGCATAGAAGACAAAAAGCGGGGAATCGGTAGACAGAAATACCCCTTTGTCGGTAAGTAGAATCTGTGTCGTACCTAAAGTCTTTGCCACTCCTGTTGACGTTGTCGCTTTCTAGTATGGGCGCTCACCATTGCTATGATCGGCGTCTTTATTTATGAGCTCGTCTTGAATAGTAAGGAGCAGGGTACTCCAGTCTCGTTCAAGGTGAGCCGAGCAGCCCTGCCATCCTGGTCAATCTGAGCCTTCAACTGATCTCTCCAGCCCACTGTGAATGTAATGCTTGGCCCATCTTCGAGCGCGCTCATCAACATCGGTGCACGTTTTCCGCCGTGCATGAAGGACGTGACCACCGTGCCCGCATCTACGAATATGGCTTGTACGTGGTCTGTCTTGAATGTCTCGATGTACCTGACATAAGTTTGGTGATCAGGTATGAATGATACGGCCAACCCGCCAGACCGCATATGTACCATTGAAGAACTCTGTGGACATGGCGGATTCGGCGACGGAGAGCCGAATCAGTGGTGGAGGTGAGCACCGCACGGCTTGTGTGGATGGAAGGGTTTGACCGTTTGTCACGATACTAGATTTATCACTCCTATTTTCATCCATGCCGGGTTCATCCACATCATTTTGAACATGCTCGCTCAGTTAACAGCAGTAGCACAAGTAAGTATCGTTTCGCTTCCCGCCCAATGTTTCTCTGATGTCTTTTTAGATTGAACGAGAGATGGGATCCGGTGGATTCTTCATACTGTACTTCGCAGCAGGCATATTTGGGTGTGTTTGCTAGTCAATTTCGTCATGGGACCTTTCGTTCTAAGGATTTGATTCACAGAAACGTACTAGGAGGCAATTTCTCTCTCGTCGGTATACCCTCCGTTGGTGCTAGCGGTGCTATCTTTGGCGCAATAGCTGTAAGTACTTTCCCGGAGTCCGGTCATCGTGCCGTCATCAATATCTATTTTTTTTGTTCATTAGGTCACATGGGTGGATCTGTTCGCTCACTGGAAATACCATTATCGTCCCGTTCGCCGGGTGAGTAGGTACTCTCTATGGGATGATTGCTCACTCATTCCTCGACAGCTCGTGTTCATGACAATTGAGTTATTGATTGGTATCGCCGTTGGTTACATTCCATGTAAGTTCTTCAATCGAGTGCTGGTACAGATACTGACCAGGCTGATTTCAGATGTCGATAACTTTGGTTAGATTGAGTACTCTCTCAAGTAATTCGTCGGACTGATTGTTTTTAAAAGCTCATCTTGGAGGGTTCCTCATGGGCCTACTCGTGGGAACCACATTCTATCCCGTCATTAGTACTACGAAGAGGCACCGGGTCATCATGTGGATGTTCCGACTCACTGCCATTCCACTGGCGGTTATATTATACGTCGTTCTCATCCGCAATTTCTACACCTCGGACCCGTATGCTGGTGCGTGGCTGACGGATACTGAGTCACTATAGAATACTGACCTGAAATGGTGTTCCTCTAGCCTGTTCGGGATGCCGCTACCTTTCATGTTTCCCCACTTCCTCTAATAATCACTGCAAAGGGTATGTCTCGCGTTCGTTCTTCGACAGTCACGCTCACAGTCGTGTTATTCCATTCGCGATCGTTATCACGATAGAACTGGTAAGCTCAGGTCATGCCCTTGTCAGACATGTGTCGAATCTGATTGAATATTGACAGGCCTCACAACGTATACCACGACCACCACAAGATAATGCCGTTCAAATCTTGGCCCTGGCCATCACGTCTCCCCTTCCTATTTGGTTCATTCTTGCAGCACGCACGGACTCTTACTTACGCCCCCGCACTCGCGCAGCAGCCGGGCATGACACCATTTATTTACATCATGCACACGGTACTGTTTTATACGACTCTGAATGGACATTGGCTCGTGTGCAAAATTGGATGATGTCCGAGAACGATGCAAGAGGCTATGGACACCCGTCAGTAAGCAGTTTGGTTGGTCAGTAAAGTAGTTATAGGTTGTGGGATACAATCAGGTAAGAAGTGGAAGATGTGCGGTAGGCGATCCGTGTCATGTATAAAGCGAGTGCTGTGCGAAAGCGAGGTCTGGCGCAGGGGTCAGTGTTCGCATGCGGGCGTGGGCACCTGAGTGACTCACAACAACAAAGACGACAAAGGAAAAGCGACGGAGGAAGCGGCGATCTTCAAGGCCCTTTCCAGCCCAACCCCTTGGGCCAGACCCCGCGCCCATCGACGAGCCCTCGCTTGTCTAGTTCGTCGTAACGGAGCGAGAACGTGTCGTAGAGGAAGGTGCGCGGCGGATCGGCCTGGACGGTTTGCTTGTGCACGACCGGCGGCGGGAAGGAGAGCTGCGGCTGGCTCGGGGGTGGCTTGCGCTGCACTTGAAAAAAGAGATCGATGGGGGCGGAGCGCTCCCAGTTTTGACGCCATGCCCGTGTCGGGAGGTCATCGAACACGATGGCATTCGACTCCTTATTTTCGAGCTGACCATCGGGAGGAAGAGTCGAGGTGGGCTCAGACACCGGTTGGGGCTTTTTCCGGGTGAGCTTGAGATTTGTTAGATCAATTTGATCTGATGAACATGAAGGTGGCAGTGGTGGGACTGTGCGGAGCTGATGTCGATGGGGACTTGAAGAAAGCTTCAACACTGCGCCGCCGTGCACTTCTCGGTTCACGAGAGCATTGTGGACTGCCTCAAAATGGGAGATGAGATAATTTGATCTGGTGAAGGTTTCTGGACAGTCTGGAGTGGCTCACGGTCAGTGTGGGTGATGGATATTGTGCCCGGCATGCTCACCCTTGATCGGGCAGAGTAAATGTGTGTGATTCAAATGACTCAATTCCACATGCTTCATAAGTGCTCGGAGAGATTTGTGGTACGGGCCAGAGCACCTTGAGATCTGACATTGAATACCACCCTGATCAAGAGTTTGACATTTTTGTCAAGGACTCAGGAGTGCGGGGATATTTAGTAAAGTGCCAAACCTGTTGTGCAGTTTGCTTGCAGTGCAGATATTGGTGCTGTATCGAGGAAAATTAGCAAACTAGTAGGCATTTATTTAGAATAAATGTTTGAAAAGGCTGTTCAGCATCTCTTTCGCATAAATGAAAAATCAGGTATGAAATTTGGATTCAAGCACTCTGATTAACCGAAGTGGATGTCAAGTTCCACCACTGTGTTGGACACTGATTCCAATCCATAATCTATGATCAGGTAGGTTCGTCCCACTTAGTAACCAAAGACAGCCTACAGACACCAGTGGCATCAAAATCCCCAAGGGCATATAGTGACACAAAAAGGCAGATGGGGTTTCTTGGAGATGTCCAAGAGAAACACTAGCATAACAAAAAGCAGTCAGAATTCCCATACCTCTTTCAAGGCTAGCCAGCTATTTAGCACAACAGCACAGCCTGCCCAGTCACATTTTGTGGGCTTGAGGGTGATCTTGGCAAGGTGGATGACCATGTCCCCTGTCAATGTCACATTTGTGGCAAGCATGAAGGTCAGTTAGGAAGTCGAAGATGCTGAAGAGGGCTGGATAATGAAGTTGAGAGGAGACCTAGAACTGTCACACTGTCACAGGGAGGGGACAGTTTGGGGTCACAGAAGGCAACCATGTGTGGTGTTTGAGCAGCATTCTGCCTCACAGAACATGGTGAAGTATGTTGGGATCCGAAAGATGATGAGCATAGGATGCAAAATGCATAGTATAGATGCCCAAATATGTGTCAAGGCGTTTGATGCTGGCGTCATCGACGTGTCACGCGTCACGGGCGATCCCACGCCGTGACCGCACGCCCCAAAAGGAGTAGCACGAGCAACAAACCACACGCCGTACGTCTAGGAAATAGTAGTCTATGCATCCGCAGTCATTGTAAAGATAGAGCAGCGAGTCCGTGGTATGTATGTGCGAGACGGCGATGGGTGAGTATGACAGGTATGGGTGGCGAAATTGCGAATGATACAAGCGAAGCGATCTTCTTCTTCTCTGGCTCTGCGCGCGGCCCAGGCGGTTCTTACTTCGGCGGATGGGGCTCCACGGGCGTGATGCCCGCGCTGGTGTTCGTCCGCCCGCGCCGCAGCGACGGCTTCGCGGTGAGCGGCGTGACGCGGCGCGTCTCGGTCGTGATCGTCAGGTCCCCGTCCCCGTCCTCGTCCTGCGTGCTCGCCGCGTCCTCCGGGTACTGGTACGCGAGCGATCGGAGCTCGTCCGCGTCCTCATCCGTGCTGTCCTCCTCGTCCTCGCCGTCCGCGTCCTCGTCGTCGATCTCCACCGCCACAGGCCGCGTCCACCGCGCGGACGCGACGGCGCCGTCGACCCACTGCAGCGTGTCCGCGCCGACCTCGCGCAGGCGCCGCGTGCGCATCTGCCACGGGAGGCTTCCACTGCTCCGGCGGCTCGCGCGGCTCTCGCTGCGCGCGTGTCCGTTGCTCAAGCGGCCCGCCCCTCTACCGCCGATGCCGGCGGGGGCGTCGTCGCGCGGCGCGGGCGGCTTCGGCGACGCGGAGAGCATGCGCGGGTCGGAGGGGAGCAGCAGGGGCAGCATGTAGCGCGAGTCGAGGAACTCGCCGAGGACGTCGGGCGGCCGCGCGGGCTCCCACGCCGTCGCGTCCTGGTCGTGGTCGAAGAGGAGGTCGATGTTGCGCTGCGCGGAGCCCGCGTCCGTCGACGCGGAGGAGATGGATGGCGCGGTCCCGTCGTTCAGCGACATCTCGTCGCGTTCGCGCTCGCGCTCGCCCATCTGGACGTGTGGGCGCGCGCGCACGCCGGGGTCAGGACAGGTTGAGTGAAGGAGAAAGGGTGGACGCACCTCTCTGCGGAGAGCCTCGACCCCGAGCTTGACGCGGTGCCGCTCCCAGTCTTTTTGGAGCTGCGCGAGGTACTGGCTGCACTCCTCCGTCATGCGGCCCTCTTTGACTTCGTACTTGTAGTCGCGCACGGCGCGGCGCATCTGGCGGGCGGGCGGGCGGGCGGGCGGGCGTACAACATATCAGGAAGCGCACGCACGCGCAATCGTCGAGACGGCGGACGCACCTGCAGCGGATTCAGATGCTTCATCGTCTGGATGGTCGCCACGAGGTTGGGAAACTCGGTGATCGACGACAGGCACTGGGGGTTCGTTAGTAAGTTATCAGGACGCCTGGGAGGAGAGAGCGACGCGCCTGCAGCCAGTTGACCAGATCTCGCACGGGGGAAAAGTGCGCGATGACGCCGCGGGGCAGGTTGACGGACTCGACCCACTCCTCCAGCGCGCTCAGGTTCATGCCGATCTGGAAGGCGCGCGAGCTGGGACCGCGTCAGCCACGCGCATACATTTCCCAAGGGAAAACATCGTCGCTCACCGACACACGTATTTCTTGCGGGTGATCACGCGATTGAAGATCTCGCCTACAAGCGGTGGCAGGCTCGTCAGCCGTCGGACCCTCGGGAGCGGCAGCGTGGGGAGAGCTTACAGGCGATCCAGTAGAACACTTGGGACCACATCTGCGTGATGAGCGCGGGGTTGATGCCCGAGAGCGTGAGCAGCGTCTGCAGCGCGTCGAAGAACGAGGTGATGTCGCCCGGGTGGGGCGAGTCCTGCTGGAACGCGGCCTGGAGCGGCGTCGCGACCGAGCCCGCACGCGTGCGCGTGAAGCTCTGGCGGAGGGACGAGAAGCTCATCGAGTTGGAGGGCGAGCCCGGGTGAGGGGTGGGGAGCGGGGACGGCGGGCGGCTCGGCGCGTTGGGGGACCCGGGGGTGCGCGGCGGGGGGAGGGTGGGAGTCGCGTTTGTTTTCTTCTTGGGGGCGAAGGAGCGCAGGAAGGACCAGTCGGACTCGAACTGGATGCCCTCGAACTCGGCCGGGAGGGGCGAGTGGTCGAGGATCGCGGTGTCGATGAGGTGGTCGATCCGACGCTCGACGTAGCGGATGATGAACACTGTCAACGGGCAGATCGCGTCGTCAGCTGGCGCGGGCGCGGGCGCGGGGATGAGACGCACCAAAGACGGAGTTGATGACCTCTTCGATGAGGATGAAGGAGCCGAGGAGCTCGCACGTCTCGTTGATAGAGTTGTCGCACCGCATCAGGTGGAGCCACGCGGTGGTGTTGTACAGCCAGAAGACCAAGCACGTCAGGTCGTCTGCGCGGCTCTGATGTGTCGTCGTCAACCAGGACGTCCCACGGACGACGAAGCGTGAGGGGAAGGAGCTTACGAAGAAGGTGTCTTCGATGGCATCGGTTGCGCCGATGATGAGGTCCTCGAGCCAGATGTGGTCGCAGGTGAGGCAGGCGAAGCGGGCGAGCATGTAGAGCGCGTAGGCAGGCTCCGAGTTGCGCAAGGAAGGTTGGAAGTTTGTGACGAGCGATTGGAAGATGTCGGGGAGAGAGGGCGGGGAGAAGACGAGCATGGTGGTATAATCCAGCGGAGGGGTCTGAGAAAGGGAAGAGGGGCGCACGGGGGCTTCGTCTAGCGCTCCTCGACCGTCGAGGTGGTATGGAAAGGACTCACATAGAGAGACTCGTCGCCGTCGTTCTCGTCTTCGTCGTCAGAGGAGGTGGAGGACCAGGCGTCCCACTCTTGCTCGCCCCACCACCTGGGGCTGATTCCCAGGCGGGTCTGGACGACGTCGCGGACGTGGCGCTGCTTTGCGTCGCGCAGGGTCTTCTTTTCGAGGGAGCGTCGGCGCTCCTCCATGCGGCCGCCGGTCCAGCCCTCGCCGCGCATGGCCTCGGCGAGGAGGAGGGCGACGTCCTCGCGGCCGGGCATTGTGGAGTGGGCGGTGACGACATCGAGGGGGGTGAGCTGGCGCTGTGTGAGGGCGAAGAGGGAGCAGCCGTGTGTCAAGAGATGGGAGATCAGGGTGGGGGGCGCGAGCAGGGCGGCGTGATGGAGGGCGGTCCACCCGGCTGGAAGGGCGAGGGACGCGCGCGGGGACGGGGACGGTCAACTCGGGGCTGGAGAGGGGGGGGGGGGGGCGAAGACGCACCGTTGTCTGGGGCGCTGACGTCTGCGCCCTCGGAGATGAGGAGGCGGACGGACTCTTCCCGCTCGACGTCGCGGTCGGACTCGGAGCCGAAGCCGAGGATGGTGAAGCTGATGAGGCCGAGGCCGTCCTCGTCGCGGACGGCGAGGTCGACGAAGGGCTGTGCGTGTGTGTCTGCGAGGAGGAAGGAGAGGAGGGCGAGGTCGCCGAAGAGACAGGCGCGCCAGAGGGCGTGTGCGACGAGGACGGCCCTCTGTGCGGGTGCGAGGCCGTGGCCGGGTGCGAGGAGCGGGGCGAGGAGGGCCGGGGTGGGGTAGATCGGGTGCAGGTCGGGCTCTGGGGCGAGATCGATGGGGGCGAGCGACGTGGATGCCATCCTCTGACCGCCCGTGCTGGCTCTCTCTCCTCGCTCCATCCCTGGTGGCGTCGCGTGACCCGGCCTCTTTGCTCTTCCCACCACATCGCCGCCATGCCTCCCGCAGACACTCGCCAGCCCGCCGCACACGACACCGACACCGACTCCCCCGACACCGACCACGAGCTCGCAAACCCGTCCCGTCCCAAGTCTAAAAAGACACAAAAGCGCAAATACCGCGCAACCGACACCACAAACTTCGGCGCCACCCTCCAGTCCCTCCTCTCCACCGACGCCCCCTCCGCCCTCCCGCTCTCCCTCAAGCCCTCCGTCTCCCGCAGGCAGAACGACGCAAAGCTCGAGCTCAAGGCACGCAGGGTCCTCAAGTCCGAGAAAAAAGACAAGGAGGACAAGGGCCGCGTGACAGACGTCATCGGCGGTTGGGGCGGCGAGACCGAGCGCGCCCTCCGCAAGGTCGCCCAGAGAGGCGGTCAGCCTTCCCGATCCCGTGTCCCCGCGCGCCGACGCTCACTTTGCTCGCAGTTGTCAAGCTCTTCAACGCCATCCAGCAGTCGCAGGCCTCCGCCGCCGTCGCCGCAGAGGAAACAAAAGCCGCGCGCGGGTCGGGCAAGCCCACGCTCCCCGCTCCCTTGCTCGACCCAAAGTCGAAAACAAAAAACAAGGGCAAGAACAAGGACAACCCCCTGGGCAGAGGCAAAGAGAGTCAGTCTCCACCCTCGCCCCTCCTTCTCTCTCCCTCTCGCGCTAAACATAGAGCCCTTCTCTTCGCTCCTCAGCCGCGCTCGATAAGGACGACTTCCTCGACATGATCAGGTCAGGCGGGATCGTATCAAAGTCGTGATCTAGACTACATACGCGGGCAGCCCTCCTGCCACCCCGCGCGCGCATCCCTCCGCGCATTCACGCGGCACACGCGGTGCGAGCAAGTCAGCAAGTGGCCGCGGCCTAAAAAAAACGCCCCTCTGGTCACTGGCAGCGCTCAGTGTCCGAGTCGCTTGCGTGGGCGCATGCACGGGTGGGAACATGGCTTCTGTGTCTGGACGGTCGAATATACTTAGTACCGACGACGCCCAACGCCCATATCTCAGATGATCGATCCCTTGCGAGTGTGTGCTTTTTGAGAGAAGCGTGGAGCTCAGTCTGATCTGCCAAGTGTTTCAGACGACGGGGCCTGCAGTGATGTTCTCTGGGCGTCTCTTTGAGAAGGGGTTCAATTGAGAGCAGTCACGGGCGCCCGCCCGCCACCCGGAAAGTTGAACGCTTTTGGAATGACCTACCCTGAATCAACCGTGCCCGATAAATCGCACACGACTCATCGCGTTTCGTCATGGTCAGTTTTTGCGCCTCTGTCCCCCCTCTCGCGATCCGTCTGTTGATCATGCCTTGAAAGACATCGAAGACTTCCATAACTCAAGACGAGTGGGAGCGGCGCTTGGGGGACGTGCAGGTCACGAAACAGTGCGTCTTTTCCTCCATGTTGGGGCTCGCGGCGGAAGAAGTCGTTCGAGGATGAACAATTTTTTGGGAATCTCTCTGAACTCCTTGATGAGGTTTAAAAATTGCATGTATTATCTGAACCGTCCTGCTTCTTCCGGCGTCGCCGTTCTTCGTCTGGTCTGGCTTGTGGAGCGCGCGCTGATGATGCATCGCCCGACAGCGATCTGAACCGGCTGGTGATGGACTATCTCGTCATCGAGGGGTACAAGTCGGCGGCGGAGGAGTTCAGCCAGGAGGCGGGGGTCGTCACGCCGGTCGACTTTGACAGCATCGAGAGCAGGATGAACATCCGGGAAGCGTTGCAGCGGGGAGATGTGCAGGATGCGATCACGCGTGTGAACGATCTGAACCCCGAGGTGAGCCTCCGTTTTTTTTTAAATTTCCGCACGGTCGGCCGGCTGGAGAGGCGCGTTCGCGCGCGGTCTCTGGACGCCGTCGCAGGATTAAACCTTTGCATGCACCACTCTCAGTCCCCACGGGGTCGATGATGATGATGCAACACCAAAACTTCAGTCTTCAATATGATGCACGCTCGCTTATTTGTTCACTTGTTCTCTCACGATTGAGGATCCGAGATGCTGACGGGAGGGGGGCGCTCTGATGGCAGATCCTGGACACGAATCCGGCGCTGTATTTCCATTTGCAGCAGCAGAAGCTGATCGAATATATCCGGCAAGGGGACGTTGCCGCGGCGCTACAGTTCGCGCAGGAGGAGCTAGCGCCTCGCGGGGAGGAGAGGCCGGAGTTCCTGTCTGAGCTGGAGCGGACGATGGCGCTGCTGGCGTTTGAGTCGTCGGCGGCGATCCCGACGGGGATCTCGGATCTGCTGTCGCCTGCGCAGCGGATGAAGACGGCCGGGGAGGTGAACGCAGCGATCCTGGAGAGCCTGAGCCAGGGGAAGGAGGCGAAGCTCGTCGCGTTGCTGAAGTTGCTGTGCTGGGGGGAGTCGATGCTGGAGGAGCGGGCTGAGTTTCCCAAGGTACGTACGGCAGCGGCCGAGGTGTGATGGGTCCTGGTCGTCTGTTGCGACGCGAGCGACTGACGTGTGCGTTGCGTGTGCAGGTGGACTTGAGCGATGGACCGATGACTCGGGGGGAGTGAGCGGTGCGCGGGGAGCGGGGAGTGAGCGGCAGGCGGCAATGGATGTAACATTATACTGTATATCGGCGTGGCGTGTGCAATGAGAAGCGTTAATGGCCCACAGTAAGAGTCAATGGCCCACAGTGAAGAGGACCGCTCGCGCGGGGGTGACCGGGGGCCGGGTGGCGGTCCCTGCCTGCTCTGTTCTCCTGCAGCTGCTAGGCAGACTGGCCCTCTCCCTCCCTCGACCCCAACGCAGCACGCGAGCACAGCGCAGACACGCCCGTCCCCGCGTGTCCCAGCTCACACCTCCACTCCCATGGCCGACGACACAAGGTCCCGCGCACGCAAGATACATCGCCCCATCTTCATCGTCGCAAATCCGGGCAGCGGCGAAGACGACGATGGAGAGCAAGCGCAAGCCTACGCCCCGCGCGCGCAGAAACACCCCTACAACCCCCAGCCCAGCCCCACCCTCACGTCCCCTCCCCCGGACAGAGCCATCCACCCCTCCGCCTCCTCCTCGTCCCACCGCGACCCTGGCCCTCTCACAACCACGAACCTCCCCAGCCACTCCCGCCACCACCCTGCCTCCAGATCCAACCCCACCCTCTCCTCCCCCTCGGGCACGAGCTCACCGCCCCCCACAACCCCCGGCCAGTCCGCCCCGCCCGGCGATCTCGTGGCAGACGCTGCGGCCAGACACGACTTTGCTCCCAGCTACTCCACAGACGCCCTTCACCAGCAGCACTCGTCCCACTCCATCTCCAACAAATCAACCTTCCTGGACAAGATGAAGGCCAACATACACCATCCCTTCGCACACGGCCGTCGTCTCTCCAGCAGCAGCAGGCCAACCACGGTGCGTCCTCTCTGTCTCCCCCCCTCAAACCGTCCTCCGCTCAGCCCCGCCCAGTCCCCGACAACCTCCACCTCCGACACCTATGCCACCCGCTTCCCCAACGACTCCTCCCGGTCCAGCCCCCTCGACAAGGTCCTCATCTTTGTCACCGGCGATTCAGATCAGTACTACACCGTCGACATCACCGGCTTCAGACACGGCGCCTTCATCAAGGAGCTCGTCTTTTCAAAGGTGCGTCGCCTCTCGTCGTCATCGCGCCCCGCGTCGCGCCCGGCTCGGCTCGGCTAGGCTCACCCCGTCTCTCGCCTATCACAGCTCCGAATATCGGACGAAGAGCAGGCCCAGTACTCGATCTATCGAACAAAAGTCGGGGCTTACGCCCTCGGCGACGCCCTCACCGACGACCAGCTCTACGAGCTCTGCCGCGACGAAGGCGACGCTGACTGCTCCCTCAAGTTCCTCGTCGCCAGCTCCTCCGCCGTCGTACACGAGAACCCGCCGTCCTCTCCCGTCATGTCCCCGACGGTCAGCACCGTGCCTCCCCCCGTCCTTCTTCCGTACAACAGCAACCGTTCCTACTCCCCGCAGCAGAGAAGGCGCTCGCAGTCGAGGCACGGGAGCATCTCGTCTGCCAGCGAACGCCTTCCGATCGAGCCCACGAATGGGTACGATCCGTCCGTCTCGGACGATTTCGACGGAATGGAGGAGAGCCAGAGAGCGACGCTGCGCCCACCTCCAAAACAGGCCGTGCCGTCCCTGCCGTCCCAAAATACGATCTCCCCTTCTCCCGTCGCGCGTCGGCCCCCCACGGGCCCCATGCGCCCTTCTTCGCCTCCGCAGATGTCCACCCTGTCCCCGCTGCCCCCGCTATCGCCAGACCGCGCGCGAGGCCCCACCGTCGACTACTCTCCGCGCCGCGCCGACCGAGGTCGTCCGGAGAACTCCCCGCAGTCGTCGCTGACGCTTCCACCCTCGATGTCCCCGGATCGATCGCGGACGCCGTACGACGAGGACGCGTCGGGCTCGCAGCTCAACGCGTGGGTCTACCATTCGCGCTCGGGGTCCGACGCCGCCGCCGAACGGGAGCGCATTCTGCAGGCTTCGGAGAGTCGGTTGGAGGTCGCCGGGCGGCAGTGGCAGCAGCAGCAGCAGCAGCAGGGGCAGAGAAGCGAACGACCGGAGAGGCCGAAGCGGAGAGTGCCCGTCGCGCGCGATACGTCGAGGTTGGGGCGCGAGCCGTCCTCGATGGACCGCTCGTCGCCTCTTCAGGAGAGCAGAGGTGGCCTGCGCCGTGAAAGGGGATACAGGAGCTCCCCTCGACACCCTCAGGACGCGACGGCGTACTTCAACGGCACGCCGCTGCCCCACGTTCCGCGACAGCCTCCGCCCGTCCCACCCGGCGGTCCCCCCGAGTCCCGCGGCTCCGGTCGACCCGTGGCGCAAGCCGTCCCCAAGGACTGGCCCGTGACTTGGAAGGGCCCCGGGCGCACAGACCACGCCCCCGCGCCCTCGACGCGGTACAACCTGAAAGGCGCGAAGAGCGTGGACGGCATGCGCGAGAAGTTCAACATCCCCAACATCTCCAACATCCCGGCGACGCTCATGCCCGGAGCGGGCCGCCGCACCCAGCCGCCGCTGCCGTCGCTGCCGATGGCGCCCTCGTCCTCGATGCGCGACGCCCTCGCGCCCTCGCACAGCACGGGCTACGTGAGCGGCGATACCGCGTTTTCCGCGCGTCGCGAGCCCATACACATGACGACGAGCCCCGAGAGCGCGCGGCCGTTCGTCATCCCGCAACCTGGCGCGTACGCCTCGCCCACGTCGTACCGCCCCGTCAGACCCCTGCCAGCGCAGCAGACCGGCGGCAGCGGTGGCAGCGGTGGCAGTGGTGGCAATGGACAGATGAACGTGGAGCCCTCTGCGGGGCCGATGCACGGCCCATCACTCCCGCGTAGTCAGCTGTCGAGCAGCTCGTCGATCCCGGCGTCGAACAGCACCGCAGGATCTGCCGGGCTGTTGTCGCCGCAGCAGGATCACTACCCGCGCCCGCGCTCGGCACTTGGAGACGAGTCTGCGCCACCGCCGCCGTATCGGCCCCAGAGGACGGTCGATGCGTCGGTGTTCGCTGAGCCTCTGCAGGAACCTGACTTTGTGCGGCAGCCGCCGCCCCCTCCACCGCCGCCCCCGCCGTCTCACGCTTCTCAGATCCCGATGTATCCGTTCTTCAGCCAGATGCCTCCTAGCTATTCTGGACGAGCGCCGACGGGCGACGCGGGGGAGCGGCCACAGGATGTGCACCACAGGCCGAGCGACGGCTCGAACCGCACGCCGCCGCGCAGCCCCGCTAGCCCGAGGAGCCCGAGGGCCGAGATACCGACTCGAGAGAGGTTCGGCCCGCGGCCCGACCCGTCTTCAACGGCCACAAGCAGTTCGTGGAGCACGGAGCTGCGCTCGCCGGACGCGACGGTGCTCGGGGGCGAGCGGAAGTACTTCCAGCAGATGCTCGACGGCCAGTCGAACGGGGGCGACACGGCGACGCTGCGGCCCAAGCAAGTGCTTCCGGTGATACCGCCGCCTCCGCCGCTTCCCCAATCGTTCCGCACGCCGATTCCGCCGCCTCCGCCTCCGCCGCTCCTCGCACCGCAACGCACCGCCATCACGCCGCCTCCGATCCCGACGACCGTGCTCTCGACGCCCTCGACGCCCGACGGCCACTCGACCGACGGGGGAGACGAGTGGGACAGCGAGGGCGGGACGCTCTGGCAGACGCCGATGGTGGAGGACGATTCGGGGACGCTGTGGCAGACTCCCATGCCGGATCGCCCGAGGTCCTCTGGGCGCGGCCCGCCGCTCACGGTCAAGATCGACTCCAAGTCTAGCTCGCCCGGGTCGTTGACGACGAAGGGCTCGAACGGGTACACGACGGCGATCCCCGCGGACTTTCCGCCGCCGCCGAAGAACCCACCGCCGGAGCCACCGGCGCCCGCGTGGGGCGCGCGGTCCAAGGGAAGCGGAGGAGGCGGAGGAGGAGGCGGCAGCGGGAAGAAGGGCGCGCGGGACGACGTGGGCGACGCGTTCCAGGACCAGTCGTGGGCGTCGCGCCCGAATCCGGAGGACGTGTACGACCGGCTGGAGAAGTTCTTCCCGGAGCACGACCTCGACAAGCCGGTGATCGAGGCGAGCTCGGGGGGCACGTCGCCGACGGCGACGGAGTACTCGTCGGCGGCGGCGCCGCAGCCGCACCTGCAGAACAAGCACTTCAAGCACAAGAAGTCGATCCGTGTCGTCGCGGAGGAGCACAAGCAGCGGATCGACCGGTCGTCGCGGATGCAGCAGTCGACGAGCATGCTCAGGAAGCGGAGCACGAAGCTGTGGGGGAGCAAGGTGGAGGAGGTGATGCCCGGGCAGCTCAAGGCGGGCTTGACGCCCTCGACGCCGGAATCGCCCTCGACGGCGGGTGCGGTGGCTCCCAAGCGTAAGCGTACCGCTCGCTCGTATGTTCAAGTTGTGGCGTCTGACTGTCCCCTTTTTGTTTGCAACAGCGATCTTCAAGTGGGTCCGCGGCGAGCTGATCGGCAAGGGCAATTTCGGGCGCGTGTACCTCGCGCTGAACGCCACGACGGGCGAGATGATCGCCGTCAAGCAAGTCGAGATTCCGCGGACGGCGAGCGACAAGAGCGATTCGCGGCAGGTGACCGTCGTGGAGGCGCTCAAGCTCGAGAGCGAGACGTTGAAGGACCTCGACCACCCGAACATCGTGCAATACCTCGGCTTCGAGGAGACGCCGACGTTCTTGAGCATGTGAGTCGCGTTGGCGCGTATCCTCTGTGCTGCGTGCGAGGCTGACGGGATCGCGCTAGCTTTTTGGAGTATGTTCCTGGTGGGTCGGTCGGGAGCTGCTTGCGCAAGTACGGGAGGTTCGACGAGGACGTCACCAAGTCGTTTTCGGCACAGATTCTCAGTGGACTGGAGTACCTCCATTCCAAGAACATCCTCCACCGAGTGCGTAGATGGATTGATCTCGTTCGTTCTGCGTGGTTCCTGATGTTTCTTTTTTGGCTGCCGACGCACGCAGGATCTGAAGGCGGACAACATTCTCGTCGAGCAAACCGGCGTGTGCAAGATCTCCGATTTTGGTATCTCGAAGCGGACGGACGACGTGAACGAGCAGGCGGTGCTCACCGCGATGCAAGGCACGGTCTTTTGGATGGCGCCCGAGGTCGTCAATATCGGCAAGCGGGGATACAACGCGAAAGTCGATATCTGGAGCGTGGGGTGCGTGGTGCTCGAAATGTGGGCGGGTGAGAGGCCATGGCGGAAGGAGGAGGCCATGGCCGTGATTGTCAAGGTCAGATTCTATGCTTTATTTTCGTTTGGAGTGGCATCTCAAATACGAGACCATAGTTGTATCATCAAAAACAAGCGCCTCCGATCCCGTCTGGTATCACGCTCTCTGCGTTGGCGGACGACTTTAGGCGGAGGTGTTTCGCGGTGTACGTCTTCTTTTTCTCTGGACCGCGCGACGTCTCCTGATAGGCCCTCTTCCTAGTAATCCTGACGAGCGTCCGTCCGCTGCCGAGCTGCGCAAGCATCCTTACCTAGTCGTCCCGCCAGAATGGACTTTCAAGGGTTTCAGCTTCAAAGACACTTTGAAAGAGGACGCTTCGTACTGAGTCTCTTTCTCCCTTCGTTCCGCTTATCGAACCATCTCGTCCCTCATCTGCTCTCCGCATCTGTGTGTTGTTGGTCGCATTTGTTTTTGACCCGCTACTGTTCCAGTCCTTACGCCCGCCTTCTCTCCCGCTCTTTTTTTTTCCCTCCTTTTTGGCACTTTCCGATACGTATTCAACCCACGCAATGTGTCCCCGCCCGCATTCCCTTGCTCCATATCCGCATGCATTTTTACCCCCCTCTGCACCAGCTTGTCTGTCTACAATAACCATACACTACATTTCCCCTTTTTGCCACCCAACGCCTGTGTTCTCTCCCTCTTTGCCTCTCTCGTCTCTCTCTCTTTCTCTCTTTTCGCAGCATACACGGTATCGGTGTACTCCGACGCGCGTACTTAATGACTAGCACGACACGGATTTCTCAGGATCTCTTGTATCACACTGATCTGTTCAACCATCATCGACACCTTGAAAAACACGAGTGATGCCTGTTGCCTTGTTCATACCCTACCCTTTCGTGTCCAGATCGCGGTGTCGTGATGTCAACGTGTGTTCCGAATCCGCTCAAGCGTGTGCCGGCGGTACCGATGGCCTGGCTAACGTTGTTTCCACGTGAGATGATGTCACTCCGTCCTGCGTCCTCAACCCTCCCAGCAGCTCCAAGCCTCGATGTTTCAAGCACCACCACCCACCCTCACCCTGTTCTTCCCTACCCGACATGTCCAAGAGTGACCGCTCGCATACTAACACTGACGGGATAAGCCAGCGTGAGGCCGCCGAGCGCATACAGCGCGTATGGAGGTCTCGGAACCGCGCCAGCTCGAAGAAATACATGACCCCGGACGCGCGGTGGAACGACGCGCTGTTGACCGTCGAAATGGAGGTACGTGATGAGTCGGTGTCTGTATGTTGCCGATATAATGTTCCGAGACCGTGCTTGCCAGGCCTCCGATATCGGTGCGCAGAGAGAAGGCGGCAACGGAGCCAAGATGCGCTGGCGGCGCGCAGCTGTGACGACGCAGCGGCTACACGTAGGTTTGAGTTCATGCGTGGGTTCTCATGATATGCTCACCTATGGCCCAGGATAGAAATAGTGTGCTGCGAAACGAAGGCCTGGATATTCCTGGAGCCGCGCACAAGCGGCTGGAGACGCAGCATTGGCTGGAACTCGTCGATGGGTGAGTCGATGGGTGAGCGAAAAGAATTACGTGTTGAACTTGCCTATAGGAAGCACCGCTATGGATCGAATCGTTAGTCTTCTCTACTATATACCGTCTCAACGGCCACTTATATTGGTTTACAGTCAAGTATTATTTTAAACGGTGGAAAGATTCAGATACCGAAGATAATTTTTTCAAATGGTGAATGGTAAACCTTCGTGTCGATGAATGCACATGCTCAAGACCTTCAGGCTGGACCGTGGGGACGGCAAAAAGCTCTCTTTGAAAGAATGTCCAAGGGAGCAGCTAGAGAAAGAGGTACGAGTCGAATTCTGTTCATGAGGATCCTGATCGACCGACGCGTCCCTCACAGCGTATAGTGTGCGTAGGTCGTCTATAAAACACGATCCGAACCCTTGTTTTACTATATATTTGACAGTTATCTTTCAGCCGAGCAGCGTACGTGACCCCGCTCTAGCGTGATGTTGTCAGAGTTAACGTGAACACACTCCAGGCTTGAACTACCTCGTCAACATCGACTCCGATGGGAAGCTGCGATGGGCACGAAATGGTCACCTAGTGGATACTTCGGCAGGGCACTGGAAGGACGCAGGTCGAGATGAGGGGATCGTTCCTCTGGACGCACCGGATGCCCCAGAACATCAAGGATCCAACACCTCTGCCTTGTCTCCCGTTTCGTCTTCGCTTTCATCAGCCGAAGAAAACGCCATTGCGCACTACGTTGGGCCTCAAAAGGGTAAGTATGGACTGACCCGAGCACTGCGAAGCCATTTCACCATCCACGGAATCATCGATAAGTTGCTGCGAAAGACGCTCAGGAGGAACACTTGGATATATGTTTCGGTGAGATCATATGTCACCTCGCTGTCGTGCCTGCTGAGACCACTGTCTAGGACATGAATTGTAAGCGTGTTGCCGGCCTCTGAACGTCCGATCCGTTAATACCCACGACAGTCAACTTATTTGTTGGCATTAAAGGTTTTCTTCCATCCTTCTTGCGCAATCAGCCCTCTCATTGAGCCGTATATAGAACCTGGAACGTTTCAGCACTCTTCGTTTCTTGCAGGCGGATTAGTGACATCTGCTGGCTTGATATCAGTCAAAGAGGGCATGATACACACTCTCTCACCGTTATCTGGACACTATAGGTAAGTCCGACTCAAGACAAACTCCGAATCGCAAACTGAAGCGTACTCTGAAACACGTAAGGACATCAATTGACGTACGTTCAATTGCACATCGACGCGATTGGCATGCAATGAATGTACACGCCTAGCATTTCCGAAGTTTTTTGAAGGCCCTAGAACGGCGCGGTGTCAATATGGAGAAGGTCGAGAAAAGTAAGGCCGAAACGGCCTTGTGGCTGTAGGTACCCTTGTTTTATTTGCCATCCTCATCTCACTTGCGGCAATCAGGATCGAACATCTAGCAAAGATGAGGAAACATCAATCAGAGCTGTTCTCTCGAGGTAAAAACAAAGCGAAAAGCACCATGGGAGAGGCTGGAGAACTTGGGGATGCAGTAGTTAGCGGAAGCTGGAAGCGCGATATATTGGAAGGCCGGAAAAAGCAAAGGCCTGAGGGGAAAGCGAAGGAAACTCACAGATCACAAAACAGCGAAAGTCAAGAGAAACGTGAAGAGCAACGTGGTGAGAAGGCCGAATGGCCCGTCTCCGGTGGCCCTCACGAGAGCGATGTTCAAACACGAGAAAAACACAACGGAGATCATTCTTCGCAGGTATAGAGGAGCGAAAGGATCAGCTTCGGGAATAACAATCAGGAGATGCTGCCAAATTGCTCCGTTGATGACAGTGAATGGGTCGACTGGGCTCTTGCAGATGCGGTTGTTCCCCCTTACCAGGTTTCTGCATTCTGCTTCCAGGATAAGGTGTTAGGCTGTACAAGACTTCGGTATGTTCTGATACATACCCGCCATCTCGGTACAACCAGCACGCTCAGACAGATATCAGTACATCAGGCTCCGATCTCTTCCACTTTCACTTCCTACTTCATGCTCTACTCCATTTACTCTCAATGTTCGAGATACCTACTGGAACTGCGGCCTTACCAGCGATGATGATACATTTCAGGGTGTTCAGCTGCAAAAAGATGAAACGTACCTTCTCGTCATAGTCCACCCATTCACCTTCCTCCAATTCAACGTCGGTGAAAGGAGTCCCAGACTCGATACCCTTGCACTTCCATGTGCCCTAACCATGATATTATGGATGTTGTTCCCAAGTAAAACACAGCATAGCAACTCACCCTTGGATCAAAACCTGTGAATTCAAGGCCTCTGCAATCAACAATCAAGAGAGGCGTAAATTGACCGTTGGCGTCTGCTGAATATGACTGAAGTGGCGATGCAAGCTCGAATTTTGCCGTGCTTTCACGCCTGCAGAGTCCGCAACGCCAGACAAAATGTGCGGTGTTGCCTTTGCTAGCGCTCACTTCATGTTCTTCCTGGCTGTCTGTCATTAATTGTGTCGAGGTTCAGCAGCGATGGTGGCGCACCACACGGTTCAGGGATACAAATTTGGGGTGGGTTTCGTTGCAGCTATTACATTTAACCTACACATTTCAGTGGTCCAGTGCCTGTCAGGGTGCTGCGATTGTGTATTGACTGACTTGAAAAAAGTACTCGAAGTCGTCCGAACCGGGCAGTAGATCTGTGACGTTCTCGAGATCCGCTTTAATCGACAGTGAGAGGCGCTGTGACAACCAAAACACGGTAAATGACGCGCCAGGTTGATCTTTTGATGTTCAAACTACTCACGACCATCTGAGTCAGATAGGTTAGATGATGTAGTCAAGCAGTCAAGCGCTCAGCTTGGGTAGAAAGCGGTTGTTTGCGCATGTATGGCGGCAGCCTCATCCAGAAACCCGCCAGGTCTCCGACTATTCTACAACTCATCTTGCCATGTTTCGGCCAGCGCAGTTCCATGGCACGACCGCACCATTCCGTGCTGCAAGACTACTGCACTCCTCTTCTGTTGTCGCATATCCCCGCAAAACGGCCCCCAAACCCATGGTGACTAAACAGCCCAGTGAAGCCGCCATTGCTGAAGGTCTGGAGGCGGAGGAGGGAACTGACATCGGCATCAACTCGGCGTGGGATGTTGAAAACTTGGAAGAGTTCAAAGAGGATGACACGACCGCTGCAGGTCACATATGGCTACAGCAACAACGTCAGACCTTGCAATACCTCCGCCTCATAGAGCATGAGATGCCAAAACTTGTCGGTGAGTTCTGTAGCTGATACCAAAGGCTCAATCTCATTCGAAACGCATCACTTGTAGCTTTCCGTAAAGAATTCAAACCTCCGACCTCTGAGACGCCCCTAGTCGCCCGATCCATCTGGTACGCCGGTGAAAATCACCCTGCAACCCATAAACGCACCATCGTCGTTCCTGTGTCCACCCTACCGCTTAAAGATAGGCACGCAGTGCACAACTTCCGCCTTCTGGCAGGCGTGCGGTGGACTCCGTTCCCTCCGAAGGATTCTGGTCTTCGTCAAAGAGAGAACAGCGAGGATGGCTATTTCAAGATATCTTGCGAGGATTTTAAGAGACCGTCTATGAATCTCAAATGGGCTAGCGACGTCTTGGACAAACTTATTGATGAGGCTAATGTGCGTTCTATCATCACGCCCGAGCTCATCTTGAAATGCTAACTGTTGCTTTCAGAGAGCGGGCAAGAGTTTCAAGGATATTCCATACGATCGACGGCATCTAGATGCGAAAGCTATGAAAGCTAAGAAGGGCAAGTTATTGAGGGATGTAGCTGGTGGTACAGGGCGGTATCTTTCCCCGCCCTCGATCAAAGACTTCCCCAAGTCTTGGTTGCCGAAACCCTCGCGATTGACGCCGAAGACTCTTCTGAACCCTATCCCTGCACCACCACAACCGGTTCAATAGATTTGTCTCGTCTCGCCTCGTTCCTATTCTTTATGGTGAGAGCTGCAATGGAAAACGGTTTCGTCCTCTCCAGGATGGTCACGTAGAGAGAAACACGTGAACTATCGTCCAAATGACGTGACTCAATTGTAAAGCCATGCGATAAATGAGAATGCACAGTCATAGCAGTTCTCCTTGTACAAAACCCATTGGATTCAACTTTTCCATGTCTAACACCATACGGGCGTCTGTTGTTCAAACATGCACTGCAGCGTACTCACTGTCCAATACTTTGGATAAACTAGAGCGGCTAACGCGGCTTGCAAAAGACAGGGATGGGAGCAAACTCGCGGTGTTCCCCGAGGCATTGTAAGTTGTTCTAATCTTGGTTTAACTGTTATCTTTGACAAGTATGAACAGTATTGGGGGTTACCCTAAAATGATGACTTTTGGTGCCGTTGTGGGCGAACGTTCGGTGCAAGGGCGCGACGAGTTTCTGAGGTATTATAATGCCGCCATCGAGCTCCCCTCCCCTGCCCTCTCGCGAATCGAAACGATAAGTCGAGAAACGGACGTTTTCCTTGTCATCGGCATCATCGAACGCGATGGTGGGACACTCTACTGCACTGCGATCTTCGTCGATCCAATCGACGGATTCGTCGGTAAACACCGGAAGTTGATGCCGACAGCCAGTGAGCGACTGATCTGGGGACAAGGAGGGCCGGATACAATTGCTGTTCATACCAAACAGTTCCCTTCGGTTGGACAATCTGATGTACATGTCAACACGAAAATATCCGCGGCCATTTGTTGGTGAGTCTTCCGATACTTTGATGTCGACGGCTCATAGAATTACCTCATCGAAGGGAAAATTATATGCCTTTATGTCTGTCAATTGTCACGACCCAACACATCCCATTGACAAAATTCGTTTGTTACAGTGAGAACACACTACTATTCTCAGGGCACTCAATTATACTGCGCGCCCACCGTTGATGCACGGCCAGTATGGCAATCGACCATGACGCACATTGCCATAGAAGGACGTTGTTTTGTCCTATCGGCGTGCCAGTTCTCTCAGGAGAAGGACTTCCCAGAAGATCACGCCGTCGCCGACCCCAGCGCGCGCAATGCTGAGAACGTCATGATCGCAGGTGGTAGCGTGATTATCAATCCTCTCGGCAAGGTTCTTGCGGGTCCGCTGCTGAACGGCGAGGGTGTCCTTACGGCTGAATTGGATCTCGATGACATCGCACGAGGGAAGTTCGATCTGGACGTTGTGGGGCATTATGCCAGACACGACAGTAAGTGTTATGTGTCGAAATTGCATTGCTATGGTGAGCTGAATCACCTCATGTACAGTCTTCAAGTTGGAGGTCATTGGGAATTGATTGTTTGATTGCTGTTTGCGAGTCCATATTCCAATGTATACTAATGTATACCATGGAAGCAATCTGACATATATCTATGTCTTTTGGATGATCATGCGTTTGTACACACACTCACATCTCCGTCCGAAGCTCCCGATGAGTTCTCCAGTTGTGGGCCGCCCATCCGTGATTTGCCACTTGATCGAAACCTTGACAGCAAGACAAGGCCACTTCATTTAACTTTGTGGCGCCGCTTAAGCGTCATTGAGGCGACCACCACCGACCCCGCCACATCGCCTATGCGGTCGCGGCCACCAGTGCCACATCGAATGGGAAGTACTTTGTCCTATGTGCCACGGTGGCATGAACAATCAGCAGCCACATTCCACCGCTTGGATAGTACACATTGTCCACGGGGCACGCTTGGCGGAACGGTGGCGGCGCGGCTAGATATAAGGTGAGGAGCTTTGTCTATGATCGAGCCAACTTTCCTTGAACCCTCATCCGTGATCACTTCACACTTCACTACCCCGCCATCCTCTCAAATATGCATGCGTCTGCTGATGCTACCATTGCATGTCTGGCGGCATACAGGGTTCGTAAACCACGTGCAGGCACTGCTTCGCCCTCTTCTCCCCAATCTCCGAAACCCCCATCATTCAGAAACAGAGGCCGTAATAGTTATGTGGGTGCAGGCGCGTTCGTGGAGGGCAGCGCGCAAGGCACAGAGTCGTGTAGTGTTGGAAGGACAATATACGGGGAGATACCGGGGTTGCATAGATGGGCAACTGTAGGCTTGCGGGAGATCCAGAAGGCAGGGGGGATGTATGAGGACAATCTAGTGGACTTCAGCACCTTGCCAGTAGAGGTGCAAAACTGTCCAACATTGCTTCAACTGGCCGCGATCGATGCATACGAGGCAGCTGCGAAAAGAGAAGCGCGGAAGGTTTGGACATTGCAGATCGAGGATTGGACGAGGAGTTCGAGCGGAGCGTCGACGCCGCCATTAACGTGGTCGCCGACGTCCTCGATATCTGAAGATGACGCGCCATGGCTGAGCCAACCGCCATGGGATCCTATGTTAGACGAGGTCGATCTGGACGCGCTTTTCGAGGCGTACATCAATCCGGACGCATACGAGAGCTGAACTGCTGGTCCAGGACGCTTAAATCCGCCGGTATTAGAGAGGCACAAGATTGGGCAAAAGTACTTTTATTGCTGCTGGGGGTAATCAAAATAATTGCAGGGATATAGAAGCCTTGATCAAGATGACTCATCGTAGGGCTCTTGTCGTGTATGCATAAGAGCAAGAAGGCAGCCATATGTGGTTTAGATGGGCAAACACTTGTCCGCACGCTGAAAGCATGGCAGGAACACCAGAGGTATTAAAAGGGCGGAGCCAACGGGTGCGACACGCTGAAACATATGAAGATCACGAAAGCTCTGAAAGATAAAACCATGCCCTGGGTAAGCATCGACGGATTTTGGAGGGATCATTGACGAACCTGGGAGGTATGGCAGCCGTGGCTCCTCCAGCCAAGGCCTTCAATGTTGCTAGTGCGAGACGCCACCGAATCGCAGGTGGACTTGAAAGTCCGACGCCCAGGTTCTCTCCCAGAGCCCTTCCTTCCCCCCGTCCAGGTCAACGTGAAAGTAATTCCTCTCCTTTCCCTTTCTTCTTCTTTTGCTTAGGCACTCTTCCTCTCGTCGACCACAGATGACCGACTCTTACATCTCTTCTCGCAACGGCGACCTCTCCCCTTCACCAAACGGCGCTGCCAATGGTTCGACTCCCTCGCTTTCTCCCAACAGCAACGGCGGCCTCAACCCCATTATCCGCAAGAAACTCATGGGCTATGTCGGCTTTGCTAATCTCCCTAACCAGGTTCACAGGAAGAGTGTGAGGAAGGGCTTCCAGTTCACGGCCATGGTTGTTGGTACGTGTAATCGTGACTGATACTCATTCGACGACGTGGGCACCTAACTCGGCCGCTCTCCAGGCGAATCTGGGTTGGGGAAGTCTACGCTCGTCAACACGCTATTTGAAACGACTCTATATGCCCCCAAGGTACCCCTTCCTCCCAATGCGGAACGTCCGCAAACCGTCGCCATTGAAAGCATTAGCGCCGGTAATAGTCTAGCCTCAAAGTTCATCGTTCCACTCTGAACGATCGTTTTCTCAGACATTGAAGAGAATGGGGTCCGACTTCGCCTTACTGTTGTCGACACTCCAGGGTTTGGAGACTTTGTCAACAACGATGACAGGTTCGTAGAGAGGGCCACAGAGTGTCCAGACGAGTGTTAATCACTTTCATAGCTGGAAGCCAATAGTGGAGAACATCGAGGCCCGGTTCGACTCTTACTTGGAGCAGGAGAACCGCGTCAACCGATTGAAGATTGTTGACAATCGTGTTCATGCGTGCCTATACTTCATCCAGCCGACGGGTCACTCGTAAGCTCGCAACTTTATAGGGCTCAGGCATTTCCTAATATCTATTCAGCCTGAAGCCCTTGGACATCGAGTTCATGCGCCGGCTTCATACCAAGGTCAATCTCATTCCCGTGATCGCGAAGGCCGATACCCTCACGGACGATGAGATTGCCGAATTCAAGGCTCGGGTAATAATCACGATCACAGTACACAAGTGCCGTCAGCTCATCGACACATTCATGTAGATTTTGGCCGATATTGCATACCACAACATCCATATCTTCCAAGCTCCGACCTACGAGAACGAGGATGAAGAGACTGTCGCAGAGGCGGAAGAGATTGCTGGAAAGATTCCATTCGCCGTTGTTGGCTCCGATCAGAGCGTGAAGACGCCCGATGGACGCGACGTCCGTGGACGATCTTACCCTTGGGGTGTCATCGAGGTTGACAATGAAGAGCACTGTGACTTTGTCAAGCTTCGCCAGATGTTAGTCCGGACATATATGGAAGAGCTGAGGGAGTACACCAACGGTGTTCTGTACGAGAACTGGCGAACGGAGAAACTCCTCAGCATGGGTGTCGCCCAAGATTCGAGCGTCTTCAAGGAAGTCAAGTACGTGGCCGCGTGCTTTTGAGACCTTCTTTTCTCACATACTTCACATGATATGTAGCCCTGCCCTGCGTATGCAGGAAGAGCGGGTCTTGCACGAGGCGAAGCTTGCGAAGATGGAGGCCGAGATGAAGATGGTCTTCTCGCAAAAGGTGCAAGAAAAAGAGGCAAAGCTCAAGCAGTCCGAGGAAGAGCTGTACGCCAGACATCGGGAGATGAAGGAGGCTTTGGAGAAGCAAAAGAAAGACCTCGAGACCAAGAAAATGAAGGTCGAGAGCGGCAGGCCTTTGACTCCAGACAAACCCGTGCGTCACTCGTGGTCTTGCGATTGGTATTCTCAGATGCTGATGCGATACTTTTTAGAAGAACACCAAGAGGGGATTCCTTCGCACGTAATGTTCGCCGGGACTTTTACTTTTAAAAGCTTATCCTTAACTGTTTTGCTTGCGTTACATGGCCAAGTAACCCTTCTTGTTCCTCCCAGCTGCCCTTGGTATCGTACACTTTCTACTTTTGTACGAGGGGCCTCCTCGCCCCGCCCGTTTTCCTTTCATAGTGACATCAGAACACTCCCCACGCTCGTTTGCCATGGATATCCCGGCGTTGTTCGCCGTTCGCTTCAGTATGACTACCTCTGTTTTGCTTTAGTTTGCGTTTCTTACGGGTCGTTGAATCGACGGATTGCTCTTGATGACAAATATGATACCTCGGCTTTGCGCCACCCCATCTTATTTTGGCCACGCCCTGTTTCTTTCCGCGAGCCTCAGCCTGTACATACCCCGCTGCCACTCTCCCATGGCTGATATACAGGCCCTCTTGGCTGCCCTCGATGTCTTCTCTCGTGCACCCGACAAACCGTCCCTCGACAAGGCAAATGCGTGGCTCCAGGACTTTCAGCACTCTGTAAATACTCTCTCCCATAATGGCCCATCGACTGCGCCTCTGACCGTCCCGACATATCGTTCACCTTAGCCTGAGGCATGGTCCACTTGTAACATCCTCTTGCGCTCTCCGGATGCACCAGCTCCCGCAAAGCTGTTCGCCGCACAAACATTCAGATCCAAGGTCTTTGACTTCTCCTATTTATCCCCTGCGTGCATGTGGCAGCCGCTGATCGAACCATGAATCTGACTCAGGTCACGTACGATCTCAACCAAATAGACCTCGAAAATCTCCCGCCTCTGCGCGATACGCTTATTGCTGCGTTGGAACATTACCAGAACGGCCCGCGCACGATCATCGTACAGTTGTGTCTGGCTCTCTCGGGGCTTGCTCTCCAGCTTCCTTCCTGGACCAATGCAATCCCCAGTCTGATCGAGTCTTTCGGCCGGAATCCTTTGACCGTACCTCTCTTGCTGCAGTTCTTGACTGTGCTTCCCGAGGAACTCTGCACGAATACCAAAATTCCAGTGACGGTGAGTGTTCCAAGCGTAGCGTGTCGGTGGCCACTTATTTCGCTTCTTAGGATCAAGAATACAGGGAAAGGTCAGCAGTTCTGTTGACTACGAACGCTCAGCAAGTGCTCGAGTTGCTGTCGATGTATATTCAAGCATCTGGTGGGTGGCCTCGTCCCAAATTGTCATGCCATCACCTTATCTTGTCCCTTCAAGGCGTCACTCTTGCTGTTCAGAATCAAGTGTTCACTTGCCTTAAAAGCTGGCTCATTGCTGGGGAGATCACTGCGGCAGCCGTTGCAGATACCCCCCTGTTCGACTTTTGCTTCGAAGCTTTAGCATCGGAAGAACTGTTCGATTCGGCTGTCGACGTCGTTTGCGACATCATCCACGAGACTCAAGAGATTGACGAAAATATGCCAGTCATCGAGCGCATCGTGCCTCGAGTCATTGCTTTGAGAGCAAATCTCTTTGCTGCGAAAGATGATCCAGAGAAGACACGAGGATATGCTCGCATCTTCACGGAGGCTGGAGAAGTCTATCGGCTACTGCTTCTACAACACACAGAGACCTTTTTCCCTATCGTCGAGGCTATCGGAGAGTGCTCTGCTTACCCGGATCTAGACATTGTCCCTATCACATTCACATTTTGGATGCGGCTTGCACAGAGCATCGGTAAAAAATCGTCGGTTCCACCTCTGTTCCAGAGCGCCTACAAATCATTGATGGCGGTGATTATCCGTCACCTACATTTCCCCGCTGATTCTTCTGTCACGACGGCCCAAGATGTTGACAGCTTCCGATCCTTCAGGCATGTCATGGGCGACACCCTCAAGGACTGCTGCTACGTTCTCGGGACCGAGCAATGCCTATTGGCCGCACTGGATATGATCGCTGCTGCCTCAAGCCATGGCGCAGTCGCTACGTGGCAAGAGATTGAGGCACCGTTGTTCGCGATGCGGTCTATGGGTGCGGAAATCGAAGTCACAGATGATGTAGCTGTGCCAAAAATCATGGATCTTATCCCTACGCTTCCCCAACATCCTCGAGTTCGCTATGCTGCGCTTCTCATCATCTCGAGATACACAGAGTGGATCAACGTCCATCCTGACTATATTCCGGGCTCTTTGCAGTACATCTCTGCAGGGTTTGAAGACTCTGATTCTGAAGTTTGTGGCGCTGCCGGCCAGGCACTGAAATACCTGTGCCAGGACTGTAAACAAGTACGAGTTCTGCTTTTCAGTCTACCTCAAAGCTGACTCCCAGTCATAGCATCTGATATCATTCCTGCCCCAATTGCACAACTTCCTTGCTACCATGGGCGTAAAGCTCGGGCAAGAGGACAAAGTTATGGTTTATGAAGCGATTGCATATGTCATCTCCGCAATGCCTATGGAACAAGCAGCCCAATCTCTTCGTACCTTCGCGCTAGATATTCTAGGAGCGGTCCATGCGATCACCATCAGACCTGCGATTGCCACGAAGCAGGATCTCAAGCAAGTTGGCGGTACGTCAGCTCTTTCACTTGGCAAACAATATCTGAATGTTCTTTAGATGGCCTGGCTAACTTGGAGGTCATGATACATGTTGTTGGTGGGTTTGGCGAAGAGCTTCCCGCTGCTTGCTTGAACACCTGCGAGGAAGCATGGGCCGTACTGGATGCATTTATCTCGAAATATGGTTCAGACTATGAGAGCGCCGAACATGTCACTCGGGTGCTCCGGCACGGCCTCACTTTGTTCGGCTCTTCTGCTTTACCCGTCGCTTCCACGATGCTAGCAAGGATGTCTTCCGCCTTCGAGGCCACAGGTTTGCCATGTTACTTATGGATAGCGGGTAAAATAATGGGCCGTTTTGGACACCAAGAAGACCCTGTGCTACGAAACGGGTTCAAAGATGTGTATGAACGATCGACGCACAAGCTAGTATCCCTCTTGCAAGAAAAAGGGCCATCTGCAATTCCTGACGGTAAGCATTATCCGCTCACATCGCCGAGCCTCCCGTTGACGCCTGGCCTACGGCAGTTCTCGAGGACTACCTACAAATGCTGCTACAGATGGCTGATTTCGCACCTGATCTCTTCTTTGAATCTTCTGCATTCCCAATTGCCTTCCGAGTCGCGTTGGCGGCACTTACGCTCGTGCAAACCGATATTATTTTTGCCTCGCTAGACCTCATACGCGTTATCCTTACTCATGATTGCCTCTCACCAACTGCTCCAACCCCGCCACCTCCCAAATTCCCTGTTTATGCAGCTGCCATTCGCCAAGTCATCGACAAAGAAGGCTTTGAGCTCGTCGGCCTCCTTTTGACTGGCACTGTTGGAGACTTCCCGGAAGAGTCAACCTCTGCGACCATAACCATCTTCCGTTCATTATCGGGGCTTTGGTCGACAGAGGTGCTTTCATGGGTGCCACCCGTCCTGCAACGTCTGCCACCGAGCAGTGCGCCCGACGAAGCCAAGGCACGCTTCATGACAGACCTCAAAGAGTTCGTGGATATTTCCTTGATGTTTCCTGCACCGTCTGATTTGAATTGTGTCCATAGCACCATCAACGCTCATCAATATGACAAGGTGAAGTACGCGATTTTGGGACTTCATCGAACGTCCCGCAAAGCCCGGGATAGAAGGCGAATGGGGCCATTGAGTTAAGAGAAGAGGAGGAGAATAAATATTGTATCCTTTCTGTCGATGCTATACCACCAACTGTGTAGTTCTACTTACTGTGCTAAGTATTCGTACGGTCATATCGCTCGAATTCTTGAATAGCTTAGTGCCTGATATTATATAATATTTCGTGAAAAGTCGGCAACTCTCGGGTATGGCTGGTCCTTCTACTCCTCAGCCCTCCCTCTCTCCTCTCTCCCTCTCAATGTTGTCTCGTGTAAGTCACTCACTGGCTGCCAGCGGTATGTTGTTGCGATTCAATCGCATCTTGCTGTACTTGACTTGCACGTCTCAGCTGGACGCCGGGCGTTCTCTTCGTCTCCTGCGAGAAGGAGCTATGAAGACACCATCCGGAACCTACTCATTAACAAGGACACCAGAGTACTTTGCCAGGGATTTACTGGGAAGACCGTGAGTTATTAGAAAGCTTTTCGCTTCATTAGGACTTACAGGGCGCTTGCCAGGGTACTTTCCATGTAAAGGAAGCGTTGGCGTACGGCACGAACATGGTCGGGGGTGTTTCGCCTAAGAAAGCCGGCCAGACCCACCTAGGCCTCCCCGTTTTCGGTTCTGTGAGGGAGGTGTGTTGGCTGTTGCCTCCAAACATTACACGAGTGTCGTTATAACCTAAGTAATACTCTTCAGGCTGTTCGTGAGACTAAACCCGATGCCTCTGTCCTCTATGTCCCTCCACCCTCTGCTGCTGATGCCATCATCGAGGCCATTGAGAACGAGATAGGTCTCATTGTCTGTATTACAGAGGGTATCCCCCAGGCTGATGAGATCCGCGTATGTACCGTCGTCTTGGCCGGCACTCATGATCCTGACGACCCATTGCCTAGGTTATAAATGCTTTGAAGAGCCAGTCTAAGTCCCGACTTGTAGGGCCCAACTGCCCTGGTATCATCAACCCATTGGGTTGTAAGATGGGCATCCAGCCCGGCCACATTCATAAACCCGGGAAGATCGGTATGTTGGTTCGTGGACAGAGATGGAGACATGAACTAGGACTTATCAACTGTTTCGGCAGGTATCGTCTCTCGCTCAGGGACCTTGACGTATGAAGCTGTCGCGCAGACTACCGATGTCGGCCTTGGCCAGTCTCTTTGCGTCGGTATCGGTGGTGATCCTTTCCCTGGAACCCAGCATGTCGATGTGATCAAGGTTTTCCTCGAAGATGACAACACTGAAGGTCTGCATCTTGTATGATCTCGATCGTCGATCGTCGATAATCAACCCTTCTCCTTTCAGGTATCGTTATCATCGGCGAGATTGGTGGTAGCATGGAAGAGGAAGCTGCCGAGTACCTCCAGAGGTACAACCTCAGCCGCTCCAAACCAAAACCCGTTGTTGGCTTCATCGCTGGACGCACCGCGCCCCCTGGTCGCCGTATGGGTCACGCTGGTGCCATCATTGCCGGTGGAAAGGGTGGGTGATTCTGAGTTCTGTCTCGAAGCTATCTGTAACGGCATTTTCAGGTGCCGCATCGGACAAGGTTACTGCTCTCGAGGCAGCCGGTGTCATCGTCACGGACAGCCCGGCGAAAATCGGCTCGGAGATGCTTAAAGTAAGCAAATGTCCTTCGTCCACCTTTTTCCAACGACCTCCTGACACGCGTTCTTTCAGGCCATGAAAGCTGCCGGCCTTATATAGTCCTTGCATCTTTGATTACATAATAGAGTCTATACCAGCCAGTTTGTATCGAGACTTGGAGATCTTGAAATCTCAATCAAGTGTTTGTGCTCGATCATCATAGACATAGATACATTCTCTCTTTCATGTTCTCGTATACTCCATCGCCCGCATTCCAAACCGCTGCATCCTACCTGTCCAATGCACCGGCATTGTCGCAGGTGTCGAACACCGTGAAATTGGAGGTCTTGAACCTCTCCTTTCCTATAATTATTGTCTGTACACCTGACGACACCCCACAGCTCTACGGCCTTTTCAAATTGATTACAGTCTCACCTTCGCCCAATACATCTCGCCCGTCATTTTTTGACATGACCGGACGGGCTAAATGGGATGCATGGGTACAAGCGAGCCGGGACTATGACGGACGCTTAGACGATGCGGAGAAAAGATATTTGGATATCGCAAGCAGTCTAGGATGGAAGAAAACTGAGTCTGGAGAAAGTGAAGGCGCACCTAGCGCGGAACAGGAGAGCCGGACGTCAGAGAGCGGTAGGCCCGGAGGCAGCGGCTCTGGGATGGGTGTTTCTGTGAGCATCATTGCGCCACCGGCACTGGACAAAAATGAGGAGGGCACAGTGCATGGATTCGCAGTTCAAAATGATGCTCAGGCGCTATCTGAGTTCTTAGAACACAATTCAAATGCTGATCTCAATGCGAAAGACGAATTTGTGAGCTATCTCACGACTCAGATACACGTCCAACGTCTCAATAGCTGATGGTGCTCGCAGGGTTATACACCATTACACTTAGCGTGCGATAGAGGGAACCTGCCCATTGTAGAACTACTGTTGGCGAAGGGGGTTGACACAAACATCAAGGTGAGACGCGGTCGGTTAGAAGGAAGATCGGTCTCTGACAGTGATCTCAACTAGGATCCCGATGACTTCGAGGCTGTAGAATTGGCAAGAATCGCCGGTCATGATGACATTGTTGCGACACTAGAAAGAGGTAGCTGATTCGGCGAGTCTATGCGGCTTGATGGTCTTCGTCTATGCAATTAGCAACAACAATTGCGCGAAAGGAAATATGTAGCAATACTTTGAGAAATGATGAGCTGATTCGACGACCGCCTTCGTCTAACTGCCGTTCCTCGTCCTTTCTGCGTGCTCCCCCGTGCCGTGCTAACTCTTGGCCGGTCGGTCGACCGTGCATACTGCATGTATGCCTATCATGATGACGCCGCAGGCTGAGCTGGCATCGATGGTGATGGTGTAGATAGTGATGGCGAAGGAACATCGTCGAGCGTGCGCGGCCCAGTAGCCTTTGGGTGGTACTTCGAGTCCGGTGGTATGACACCACCCTACAAATGACAGCATCAGTTGCCGGATGTTTCCCGAGGCTCGCACCGAATATGCTCACCTTCTCAAGGAGCTTCACCACTGACTTGCTCGGAAGAGCTCCACCTTTCTCTAGCCAGTACTTGATGCGGTCTACGCTCCACTCCATTGTCTTGTGTTTCTGACCAAGGCGCAGACGTTGATCATAGATGCCAAGCGTCTCGATAGGCTTTGCGTCGCGCCGCTTCCGCAGGTCTATCGCGACAAGGTGGAATATGCGGTTGTTTCTTTGGCCATGCATGGCCAGGCGAAGGCGGACAGGCATGTTGACGAAAGCGGGCGAAAGAGAAGAGACGTGGGAATGAAGGAGGATTTATCCAAGCACGTGGCGCGACGCGTCTGAAATGACCAGTCGGCGCGTCTTTCGAAACCGAACATTGGTGACGCTGAGCAGACCGCCATGTCACTCAAACGAAAGGCAGGCTCCAATCTGACCGCCAATTCGTCTCAGAAAAAGCCAAAGAATGATTTCTTCACCCCAAAGTCTTCGACCGCTGTAGGCTCTTCCAGCACGCCGCAATTCGCATTCGATCGTAGAGAGGCGGGGACTGTCCGGCTCTCGACTTGGAATGTCAACGGTATCAAGTCTGTCAACGGGAAGGTGAATTACTGAGATGCATCACGCTTGAATACGCTCACATATACTCAAGACACTCAGAAAATATTTGGAGGCTGAAGATCCAGACATCCTTCTTACAGAAACCAAAGTTGCCCAGGGTAAAGCGGATATCATGTCTTTGAAAACGCGCTTCAAGGTGGGTACATAATTCGATGTGTACCAGAACAACTCTTATGTGCATGTCCCCTGCAGTATCAGACATGGGGCAAAGACCCCAAAGCGGGTCAAGGTGCGCTTGTCCTTGTGCACTAGCAGTGCGTATCAAGTATTGGCTCATGGTGGTTGACTATAGCTGGGACAGCAGTGCTGTCGAAACATAAGCCTTTCAATGTCGTAGTAGGTCTGCCTACATGGCCAGATTCTATTGAAGATACGCAGGGGCGTGAGTAGACAGCACCTCAGCAAGTGTCCAAGTGTGGATGTTCCTGATTCTACTCTGTCAGGCTATGTTCAAATGGAGTTCGAAAACCTGTACCTTGTTGGTACTTATGTCCCAAACTCTGGAGAGAATTTCAAAGTGAGTAGCTAATCTTTTGACGTCAGTCTATGTAGAAGCCACTTTTCGCAGTCGATAGATATCAAGCAAAAGTGGAACGCCGCGTTTTCCGAGCACCTTCATGGCTTGAATGCCATCAAACCCGTCATTTGGGCGGGGGATTTCAACTGTATACCGACAAAGAAAGGTGGGTAGATCATTGCTGAATGTTACGAGAATCAGTATGTTGAGAACTTTTGGCAGACTTGGACAACAAGGCACAAGCCTTCTGGGACAAGATGAGCGGATTGTCAGCAACCGAACGCAGAGAATTTGAAGGCATTATCAATCCCGGCGAGCAGGATTCGAAACGAGGAAAATTCGTCGACATATGGAGACATCTGCACCCAGATGCTGAAGAATTCACGTGCGTCAGGCGTCTATGCCAGACTGTGTGACTTACGACACATTGCGTCCAGACATTCGAGTACAAAATTCGGTGCTTGGAGACTCGACTCGTTCATCGTGTGTTCTGATTTCCTTGCTCGCGTTGCTTCGTGTTTGACGGAGTGATATAGCTCTCGGAGCGCATTCTGGGTAATGCCAAAAAGTGTGAAATCCGCCATGAGCTGAAGGACTTGAAGTTATCAGATCACTGGCCTGTGACGCTCGACATATTAGGCCTCTTTTGATACACATACTTTTGATGGTAGATGGATTTTGTAATGTACAATGTCGCAGGCGGGCAATGGCACGGCGGAGTCCTACAACATCGTGCCGCTTCCCGTTGGTCTAAAAGGCTACATCTCCCTTGCCAGCATTTATACGGTAGAATCTATCTCTCGGAGGCACACACAAGGTATATGGTACTTGCGATGTCATGAGCTGTCAGGCCCATCGCTACCAGGAATCAACTGTTTCAATGCATCAGCTCGCCCCTTATATACTAGATATTCGAAACGCACCATGCAGATGTTATTCCCATTCAACAGCGTCTGCGCGAGCTTTGTCTTTTTGCGGCCCTTGACCGTCACCTCGCTGCAGTGATATCCAGCTGTAAGTACTTCCGTTCCATGCTCGAGAGACTTAGCACGTACAATTCAGTCACGTCCTCTAAGACCATATCTGCACTCAGTTGCCAACAGAGTTGCTCAGATGAGTGTCACGAGTTATCCCGAAGGAGGAAAGGAACACGCACTGACGAAGTCATCGAACCCAAGCAGCGTCCCGGTGAACTCGCGGTCATTCTTCATGATCACCCATATCCTAGAACCAATACATCGGTCGATGAGTTCTGCAAGGAGGAAGAGCACGCTGTTCAGCCTCGAACATGTCATACTCTAGACATCCCCTTGCACTAAAAAACGTACCCAGTGGGAGAACTTGAGACGCCATGACCGTTTGTGCTGCGCCAGATGAGGGTGGCGTCCGAACTCACTCCAAGTTACACTTCCAGCTTTCCCACCACTCAGAAGAAATTTCCCTCATGCACGCGCACTGCTACACTGCCGTATGATTCCAGCAACAAATGAAAAGAGGGTGCTACACTATTTTTTCTAATCCTCATTTACTTTTTTGTTTCACCAAGATGGCGATGAAAAATATGATCGGGCCCTACCGAGGCAGTACCAAACCAAAGGAAGAACTTGAGAAACAAAGCAACAGGAGTGAGGGTCGCAACAGATGACTTGAAGGAAGAAAAACACGGCGTGGGCCAGGAGTACAGACTTAGAACAAGGATGGAAAAATCGTTGCAGGGGAGTAAATGACAAAAAAAAAACACGTTAAGCGAACTCGTATGAAAAGAACAACTGAAGCGCGACCAAGAGTCATGGTGTAGAAAAACAGCTGAAGAAGGCCGAGAGGCGTACAACGTACAGGTATGAAACGTGAGATAGATCATTGGCCGAAGCTGAAACCACCGGGCGGGGGAGCTCCTTCGCTGGCATTGAACTGCAAGGGCATGATGAGATGTGAATGGGCGCTGAACGAACGTGAACCTACTGAGAATGTGCCACTGGCATCCACAGAACCGGGGGCGATGACGGCATCCATCTCCTCCTCATCAGGGAAGTACTTATCCATGATGTTGAAGGCCTTCTTGTAGATATCGATGCTATCGTGTTGCTGGAGGTTGTGGATGGTGACCATCCCACCAGCCTCCTCGACGTACTGAGCGTACTTGTTGATTGCGCCGGGTCCAGAGGCTTGCTTATCTAACTCGCCAACCTTCAGAATGTTGTCAAGGCCATCGAGCGCCACCTGAATGATCTTGTTGTCCATCATCGCCAACAGATCGCACAGTGGCTTGATGCAACCCTGCGAGACGAGGTAACGAATCTGCGATGGCTCCTGAAGTCCACCCGACGTCGCGTTGGAAATCGCCCAGCATGCCTCCTTGCGAGTTTTGAAGTCAGCGTTCTGGAGAATGTTGATCAGAGGAGGAATGATGTTGGCCTCGATTACGGCTTGGATCTGAGGAGGAGAACCGGCGGTGACGTTGGAGATCGTCCAGCAAGCTTCCTTCCTAATGCCATCTTTATGTGAGGAGAGGAGGGAGAGCAGGGCAGGGAGAGCGCCGGACGCGATGACAACCTGAGTTTGCAAGTCGTCGCCCGTCACGATGTTTCCTACAGACCGAAGAGCAGGGGTCTGGACGGAGGTAGACGGGTGCATAAGGAGATCGACGAGACGCCTGCAGACACCGGACTCGATGACGGCTTGGATCTTGTCGTTTGAACCATCGGAAAGATACGAGATAGCCCAGCAAGCGTCGATCAAAATCTCATCATCGACGGAGTAGATCAACTTCGTGAGGACATTGAGCGCCGGAGCAATCTATTTGTGCACGTCAGTTTCCACGTAGAAGAGTTGTTCTCAGCAATGAAGGGCACAGACCAACTCCCAATCAGGCTGAGGTGCTTTGCCTCGGCAGAAGTTGCTCAGCGTCCAGGTGGCGTTGCGGAGCATGCTGATCTTGTGGTTCTCGCTCAAAAGCGTCAATAACGGCCTGAGAGCGCCCTGTTGGAGGACATAATCTCTGCATGTAGGGCTGTCGCCGGCAATGTTGCCCAACGCCCACACGGCCTGTTCACGGACATCTAAGACTGGAGAAGAAAGCAGGTTGATGAACTCAGGGACAGCGTTGGCCTTGATCACGACTTGGGTGTGCTCTTGGGTTCCAGATGCGATGTTAGTTAAAGCCCAGGCCGCCTCGAACTGCCAGGACTCGCATTAGGGATGAAGGCGGACTTATAAGAGCTACCGCTTACTTGGAGCATGGACTGGCCACCGCGAAGAAACTCCACAAAGCGAGGCACGACGCCGCAGTCGATAACCTTCTCAATAGGAGGGTTCTTCTCTTTTGAAAGCAGCTTGCGGAACTTGGTGGTGGCGTCCAGCTGGCGTTCGAGGTCATCGGAGAAGACGCCATTGACCATCTCCTCTGCAAGCTATGCGAAACATTGAGCGATCGTGAAAAACCGAGAACCTGAGGATAGCCTGGTCCACGCACCGGAGGGTCCCAGTTACTGGATGCTGCCTCCTCATCGGAATCGGCACCTGAGGAGGGCGCGAAGTTCCGTCTCTTGGCAATGTTCTCTTCGCGCTTCTGCCTCCTGATCTCGACCTGCTGCTCCTCCCTGCGGCGTCTCAAATCATCTTGTTTAAGGGCCTTATTCTTGTACTCTGCATTCAACGCGTTAGGATGATGATCGAGGCAGCAGCACGACGACCCTTACGCTCTCTGCGATTCGCGTTGGTACGTTCCATGACTGAGAGGATGGAGCTGTGGTGGTAGAAGGAGAGGCGAGATTGAAGAGCACGAAGCCTTTGAGCAAAACGAAAACGCGTCAAAGCCCTCACAAAGAGTCCGCCACATGTCACATCTCGTCACAGATCGCATCTCAATCAACTCGCATCGTGCACAATCTTCGAGACACTACCGGCAGCGGGTACAAGCAACAAAAGCTATCCTACGGACCACCAGTGTATAAGCAAACGTAAAAAAAGAAAGACATTGTTCATTTCCATCATCGAGGATCGCTCTACTAAGTATCGTTGTCGAAAGGATACTGAGGGGGATAAATGCGGAAATCAGCGCCCACATCGATAATTACAAAGAAAAAACACACCTCGAACGGTCGTGGTAGCTCGGCTTCAGGCTCATCGGGGTCCAAAGCGACTGACCATTGTTCAAGAGAGTCGTAATCGCGCTCAGCGGAGTCGATAGGCCCAGAGAAGAAGGCAATAAACTCAGACGCCTCTTTGGGGCGCTGATCAATGAGCATCAGGATGCCGCCACCGCCAGCATACTTCTCCCCTGGGAGTACGGACACGGGCGTCTTGCTTCCAGACGCCTTGCCTTTCCCACTCGAGGCAGGTCTTGTAGACACCGGGCGTACTGGCTGGTACCGGCTTTCGGCGGGGAAGACGATATGCGCAAATTGTGCTGGCGTCACGCGAGATAGATTACCTAGGTTCTCGAATGTGGGTTCCTTGCGCTTCGAGGACGAGGGCCTGGGTTCCGCTGGTTGACTGTCGGCGAGATTGGAGAGCGATGCGTTGATGGGAGAAATGTCGCCATGAGGGGTTGAAGACGATGGCTCGTCAGTCTTCATCTCCACGTCCCCGTCTTTTTTCACCTCGACCTTCTCATCCTGGAAAGCTGTGAGTCAGTCATCACTGGTAATACCATCAAACATGCTTACCGTGTCCATAGCCTCCCCAGCCTTCTTCCGTTCACGCGCCTTGACCTTGGCAGTTGTGGACAAGACGGCGGTGGCGACCTTCGCGACAACCTCTTTCTTGAGAGGCTTTGTCGACGGTGGATACGCGAACAAACTCGGTCGTGCGTTCGAGATGAAATCGATCTTGGGGATCTACGCAAAAAAAAAAAGCTTGAGCAAAGCAGAGAAACGGAACTGATTTTATCCATACCCGAAGGTTTTCATCCAATCCGATGATTCCTGTTGGCTCAAACGCCAAGCACGCGCAGTGCGCAAGGGGATACCAATACCAGAACTGGCAGAACATCGCCATCCCGACGATCGCACTCGTGTTCTTCGTGCCCGCACGGCTCTGCAGACTGATCGTGACATTTCGGCCACCAGCGTCGATGAAGCTCTGACCAAGAACCGCACCGAACCGCGCCATGGGATCCTCATGCTTGTCGGCGATAATTTTAGCATACAGAGCGCGCGTTGGGACCATGGAGGGTGACGATGCTTCAGATTGTTGGACGAGGACCATGCCGAGAGCGATGAATGCACCCTGGCGAACGAAGTCCACGCTATCTCTGGTCATGGGCTCCAGAATCTCGACAGCATCTTGCAGCCCAGTGCCTGCACAGGCGATGCCAAGTGCGAGAGTAGCACCACATCGAACATGGGGGTTGTAGCTTTCACTGAGCAGCTGGACAATCCGTGGAACTTGGCTCGGGTTCTTGAATAGCAAGAAAGCGAGAGACGTGACGGCAGCACGGCGGACGTCGTCGGACGTGTCCGAGACGGCGATATGAAGAAGTTTCCGTACAGCATCGTTGTTGGCTGTTCCGGCATAGGCCAACGCGAGCGTGTATACGCCACCGTAACGCAGGATAGGATCCTGGGACGCGCGTCAGTTTGTAGGTTGGGCAACGAACGAGTATTCACATACCTTCTCAGCCAACAATTGCTTGACCATTCCATCAGCCTCTTCCTGCCGTCCATAGAAGAGGAACGCCAATCCGATCGCCAGTCCACGAATGATTTTCTCGTGCTGCGTCTCCCTAGCATAGGTCAACATTTCATTCGCGCACGTCTCGTCCGCCGTTCCAAGCATCACCAGGCCGATGGCGTAGCCTGCAGCCTCACCAGCGATCGCAGAGTCGTTGAATAGCGTCGATTTCAGATCTTCGTACGCGTCTGCGTTGTGCCCACCCATGCCGGCAATGCCGAGACCGAGCGCTGCACCATGCTGCACAACCTCGCCTTGCGCGGCCTTGAGCATGTTACGAAGGTACTCCTCGACCGTCTGGCCACTGCCCACGCCCGCATTAATTAAACCGAGTGCATATAGCGCACCACCTTCGGAGTACGCTGCCCCTGCAAGCTGGCTCTCTCCACCATTTTCA